>NC_091800.1:18685000-19310000 GCF_041296235.1 Equus asinus | reverse complement strand
ACCCACGCGACTATACATCGGAAGGCGGATGGACTTTCCTCCGGGAGGATGTGGAAATAGGTGAGGGCTCTCCGACCCCGACGGGCAGCCTGGTACCCGCAAGCGGCTTTCTTCCAACGGACGCCCCCAGAGGATCCACGCACGTCTAGGGCAGGAGCGAGAACACAACAGAGGAGCGACGGTGGAAACAGGTGACCAGAACCCTACCTAAACCCCCTGCAATTACTCCTAAACGCAGAGGGAAACTTTGGAGTTGCACACCTGAGCCCGCGGGGAGAGTCTCTCCCCGCCATTGGCGGGGGGATCCAGCCTGGTGCTCGGGGCGCCCGGAGGGTCCCAGAGAGAGACACAGAGGGCACGGAGATCTCCCAGCTGCCGTTGCCCGCCCCGTGGGACTAGGGATTGCCGGAGATCTCGGAGAGGACCGGGGCGGGGGGAATTTTCAAAGGCCGGTCCTGCGACCCGGAGGGGAAGCGCCGGAGCTCCGCCCAGTCAGCAGACAAAACTCTCTGTCTGCCATTAGCAGAGGGGCCACGCTGAGCATTCACGGCTCCGGGAGAGGCCCGGAGCGAAGCCCTGAGGGCGGGGCGACCCCCAGCTGCCGTTGCCCGCCCCGTGGGGCTAGGGATTGCCGGAGATCTCGGAGAGGACCGGGGCGGGGGGAATTTTCAAAGGCCGGTCCTGCGACCCGGAGGGGAAGTACCGGAGCTCCGCCCGGTCAGCAGACAAAACTCTCTGTCTGCCATTAGCAGAGGGGCCACGCTGAGCATTCATGGCTCCGGGAGAGGCCCGGAGCGAAGCCCTGAGGGCGGGGCGACCCCCAGCTGCCATTGCCCACCCCGTGAGGCTAGGGATTGCCGGAGATCTCGGAGAGGACCGGGGCCGGGGGAATTTTCAAAGGCCGGTCCTGCGACCCGGAGGGGAAGCGCCGGAACTCCGCCCGGGCAGCAGACAAAACCCTCTGCCTGCGGTTAGCAGAGGGGCCACGCCCAGCATTCACGCTCCGGCAGAGGCCCGGAGAGAAGCCCTGAGGGCGGGGCGACCCCCAGCTGCCGTTGCCCGCCCCGTGGGGCTAGGGATTGCCGGAGATCTCGGAGAAGACAGGGGCGGGGGGAACTTTCAAAAGGCCGGTCCTGCGACCCGGAGGGGAAGCGCTGGAGCTCCGCCCAGGCAGCAGACAAAACTCTCTGTTTGCTATTAGCAGAGGGGCCACGCTGAGCATTCACGGCTCCGGCAGAGGCCCGGAGAGAAGCCCTGAGGGCGGGGCGACCCCCAGCTGCCGTTGCCCACCCCTTGAGGCTAGGGATTGCCGGAGATCTCGGAGAGGACCGGGGCCGGGGGAATTTTCAAAGGCCGGTTCTGCAACCCGGAGGGGAAGCGCTGGAGCTCCGCTGGGCAGCAGACAAAACTCCCTGTCTGTCATTGGCAGAGGGGCCACGCCCAGCATTCACGGCTCCGGGAGAGGCCAGGAGAGAAGCCCTGAGGGCGGGGCGACCCCCAGCTGCCATTGCCCGCCCCGTGGGTCTAGGGATTGCCGGAGATCTCGGAGAGGACTGGGGCTGGAGAGAGTTCCAGAGACCCAGCTTAGTAGCCTAGGGGGAAACCCTACAGGCTCACAGCAGCCTTAGGGAAAGCCTCTGCACAGCACCAGTAGAAGGCACCCAGCCGCCAGCCACAAGGCTGGAAGACCCCAGGGCAAAAGCAGCATAACTAGGTGTACTAACCACAGACTGTAGAAGATGCCAATAGCTCTCCTGCGACCTATAGAGGACAAGTGAGATTTGGTGGGTGCCGACAGCAACGGAGCGACAAATATAAGTGATCCCACCCCTGGCTGCTGGAAAAGCCCATAACACCGTTGCAGACCCCAAGGAGAGAGCACATCTAGGTGGGCTGCAACAGTAGGCACCTGCAGCCTGAAGCCCCCCTGTGACGGCCCCCACAGCAGAGGAGGGAATCCAAAGGGCCACTGTGGCTACGAAGAGGGGCCCAGGCCCAGTTAGCAACTACGGACAGGGTTCCTGGTTGGTGAAATATAAACAGCTGCTCCTCCCACCGCAGCAGCTGAAACAAGTGAAAGGAGCAACTAAACTCTATCTCCATGCGGAGGCACAAATCAACAACATCAAGCAATATGAAAAAATACATCAAATCTCCAGAACAGAAAGAAAGCAACAAATACACAGAAAACAATCCCAAAGAAAATGAGATGTATAACCTAAATGACGATGACTTCAAAACAGCCATCATTAAGATTCTCAATGAGTTAAGAGAGAATTCTGACCGACAACTCAACGAGTTCAGGAGCTATGTCACAAAAGAGTTTGATACGATAAAGAAGAACCAAACAGAAATATTGGAAATGAAGAACACAATAGAGGAGATTAAGAAAAATCTAGATGCTCTGAACAGTAGGGCCGATAATATGGAGGAAAGAATTAGCAATTTGGAAGATGGCAATATAGAATTGTTGCAGGCAGAGGAGGAGAGAGAAGCAAGACTTAAAAGAAATGAAGAAACTCTCCGAGAATTATCAGACACAATTAGGAGATGCAACGTAAGGATTATAGGTATACCAGAGGGAGAAGAGAAGGAGAAAGGGGCAGAAAACCTATTCAAAGAAATAATGGCTGAGAACTTCCCAAATCTGGTGAGGGAGATGGATCTTCAGGTGACAGAAGCCAATAGATCTCCAAACTTTATCAATGCAAGAAGACCAACTCCACGGCATATAGTAGTGAAGCTAGCAAGAGTCAACGACAAGGAGAAAATATTAAGGACAGCCAGGCAAAAGAAACTAACCTACAAAGGAACCCCCATCAGGCTATCAGCAGATTTCTCAGCAGAAACTTTACAGGCTAGAAGAGAGTGGAATGATATATTCAAAAATCTGAAGGACAAAAATCTACAGCCGAGAATTCTCTACCCAGCGAAAATATCCTTCAAATACGATGGAGAAATAAAAACTTTCCCAGACAAACAAAAATTAAGGGAGTTCATTGCCACAAAACCTCCTCTTCAGGAAATCCTCAGGAAAACCCTCTTTCCTGAAAAATCCAAAAAAGGAAAGGGGCTACAAAACCAAGAGCAGAGGAGATAAGTAGAAGGACAACAACAGAGAGTAGTAGCTCTACATCAGAACAGATTAAACCATGGGACGAGAAACAAAGGAAACTGAAGAAAACCGGAAAACAAGACACAAAATGGGAGTGGTAGGCCCCCACGTCTCAATAATCACTCTAAATGTAAATGGATTGAACTCCCCAATCAAAAGACACAGAGTGGCAGGATGGATCAAAGAACAAGATCCAACAATATGCTGCCTCCAGGAAACACACCTCAGCCCCAAAGACAAACACAGACTCAGAGTGAAGGGATGGAGAACAATACTCCAAGCTAATAATGAACAAAAGAAAGCAGGTGTCGCTATACTAATATCAGACAAGGTAGATTTCAAAGCAAAACAGATAAAGAAAGATAAAGAGGGACAGTATATAATGATAAAAGGGACTCTCCACCAAGAAGACATAACACTTATAAATATATATGCACCCAACACAGGAGCACCAAAATTTGTAAAGCAACTCTTAATAGAACTAAAAGAAGACATCAACAACAATACAATAATAGTAGGGGACCTCAACACACCATTAACACCAATGGACAGAACATCCAGACAGAAAATCAACAAGGAAATAATAGAATTAAATGAAAAATTAGACCAGATGGACTTAATAGATATATATAGAACACTTCATCCAAAAACAGCAGGTTACACATTCTTCTCAAGTGCACATGGAACATTCTCAAGGATTGACCATATTTTGGGAACCAAAGCAAACATCAATAAATACAAGAGAGTTGAAATAATATCAAGCATCTTTTCTGATCATAACGCTATTAAACTAGAAATCAACTACAAGAAAAAAGCAGAGAAAGGTGCAAAAATGTGGAGACTAAACAACACGCTTCTCAACAAACAATGGATCATTGAAGAAATTAAAGAAGAAATCAAATATTATCTGGAGACAAATGAAAATGAGAACACGACATACCAAATCATTTGGGATGCAGCAAAAGCAGTCCTAAGAGGGAAATTCATCGCAATACAGGCTCACCTCACTAAACAAGAAAAAGCTCACGTAAGCAACCTCAAACGACACCTAACAGAACTAGAAAAAGAAGAACAAACAAAGCCCAGAGTCAGTAGAAGGAGGGAAATAATAAAAATAAGAGCAGAAATAAACGATATTGAAACAAAAAAGACAATAGAAAGGATCAATGAAACAAAGAGTTGGTTCTTCGAAAGAATTAACAAAATTGACAAACCCCTAGCCAGACTCACCAAGAAAAGAAGAGAGAAAGCGCAAATTAATAAAATCAGGAATGAGAGAGGAGAAATCACAACAGATACCAATGAAATACAAGAGATCATAAGAGAATACTATGAAAAACTATATGCCAACAAATTGAACAACCTGGAAGAAATGGACAAATTCCTAGACTCCTACAATCTCCCCAAACTGAATCAGGAAGAAATGGAGAATCTGAATAGACCAATCACAAGAAAGGAAATAGAAACGGTAATCAAAAACCTTCCCAAAAACAAGAGTCCAGGACCAGACGGCTTCTCTGGAGAATTCTACCAAACATTCAAAGAAGACTTAATACCTATTCTCCTCAAACTGTTCCAGAAAATTGAGAAAGATGGAGAACTCCCTAACACATTCTATGAAGCCAACATCACTCTGATCCCCAAACCTGACAAGGACAACACAAAGAAGGAGAACTACAGGCCGATATCACTGATGAACATAGATGCAAAAATCCTCAACAAAATTTTGGCAAACCGATTACAGCAATACATCAAAAAGATTATACACCATGATCAAGTGGGATTTATACCAGGGACACAGGGATGGTTCAACATCCGCAAGTCAATCAACGTGATACACTACATCAACAAAATGAAAAACAAAAACCACATGATCATCTCAATAGACGCAGAGAAAGCATTCGACAAGATCCAACACCCATTTATGATAAAAACCCTCAGTAAAATGGGTATAGAAGGAAAGTACCTCAACATAATAAAGGCCATATATGATAGACCCACAGCCAACATCATACTCAATGGACAAAAGCTGAAAGCCATCCCTCTGAGGACAGGAACAAGACAAGGGTGCCCACTTTCACCACTCCTATTCAACATAGTACTGGAGGTGCTGGCCAGAGCAATTCGGCAGGAAAAAAAAATAAAAGGAATCCAAATAGGTAACGAAGAAGTAAAACTCGCGTTGTTTGCAGACGACATGATCTTATACATAGAAAACCCCAAAGAATCCACAGAAAAACTATTAGAAATAATCAACAACTACAGCAAAGTAGCAGGGTATAAAATTAACGTGCATAAATCAGTAGCATTTCTATACACTAACAATAAACTAACAGAAAAAGAACTCAAGAACTCTATCCCATTCACAATCGCAACGAAAAGAATAAAATACCTTGGGATAAACTTAACCAAGGAAGTGAAGGATCTATACAATGAAAACTACAAGACTTTCTTGAAAGAAATTGACGATGACATAAAGAGATGGAAAGACATTCCTTGCACATGGATTGGAAGAATAAACATAGTTAAAATGTCCATACTACCCAAAGCAATATACAGATTCAATGCTATCCCAATCAGAATCCCAAGAACATTCTTCACAGAAATTCAACAAACAATCCTAAAATTCATATGGGGGAACAAAAGACCACGAATTGCTAAAGCAATCTTGAGCAAGAAAAACAAAGCCGGCGGAATCACAATCCCTGATTTCAAAACATACTACAAAGCTACAGTGATCAAAACAGCATGGTACTGGTACAAAAACAGGTGCACAGATCAATGGAACAGAATTGAAAGCCCAGAGATAAAACCACACATCTATGGACAGCTAATCTTCGACAAAGGAGCAGAGGGCCTACAATGGAGAAAAGAAAGTCTCTTCAACAAATGGTGCTGGGAAAACTGGACAGCCACATGCAAAAGATTGAAAATCGACCATTCTTTTTCACCACACACCAAAATAAACTCAAAATGGATCAAAGACCTAAAGATTAGGCCTGAGACAATAAGTCTTTTGGAAGAGAATATAGGTAGTACACTCTTTGACATCAGTTTCAAAAGAATCTTTTCGGACACTGTAACTCCTCAGTTGAGGGAAACAATAGAAAGAATAAACAAATGGGACTTCATCAGACTAAAGAGCTTCTTCAAGGCAAGGGAAAACAGAATTGAAACAAAAAAACAGCTCACTAATTGGGAAAAAATATTTACAAGCCACTTATCCGACAAAGGGTTAATCTCCATAATATACAAAGAACTCACACTGCTTAACAACAAAAAAACAAACAACCCGATCAAAAAATGGGCAGAGGACATGAACAGACATTTCTCAAAAGAAGATATGAATATGGCCAATAGACACATGAAAAGATGTTCATCATCGCTAATCATCAGGGAAATGCAAATCAAAACTACACTAAGATATCACCTTACCCCCGTTAGATTGGCAAAAACATCCAAAACCAAGAACGACAAATGTTGGAGAGGTTGTGGAGAAAGAGGAACCCTCATACACTGTTGGTGGGAATGCAAACTGGTACAGCCACTATGGAAAACAGTATGGAGATTTCTCAAAAAGTTAAAAATAGAAATACCCTATGACCCAGCCATCCCATTACTGGGTATCTATCCTAAGAACCTGATATCAGATATCTCAAGAGTCCGTTGCACCCCTATGTTCATCGCAGCATTATTTACAATAGCCAAGACGTGGAACCAGCCTACATGCCCAGAGACTGATGATTGGATAAAGAAGATGTGGTATATATACACAATGGAATACTACTCAGCCATAAAAAAAGACGAAATTGGCCCATTCACAACAATGTGGATGGACCTCGAGGGCATTATGTTAAGCGAAATAAGTCAGTCAGAGAAAGACGAACTCTATATGACTCCACTCATAGGTGGAAATTAGTATATTGAGAAGGAGATCTGATCGGTGGTTACCAGGGAAAAGGGGGGGTGGGGGGAGGGCACGGAGGGGGTAGTGGTGTACCCACAACATGACTAACAAAAATGTACAACTGAAATTTCACAAGCCTGTAATCCATCATAACATTAATAAAAAAAAAAAAAAAAAAAAAAGAGTTTATCTTCAAAAATTCCAAAAAAAAAGAAAAAACAATTACAACAAAAATGTCTGGGGTTGATACTGGAATTTTAGAGGGTAGAGTGCAAGGGGACCAGTGATACTATATGAAAAGAGTGGGAAAGTGTAAAATTTGTCTATATTCAAGGTATGAAAGTACAGTGTAAATCAAGAAAAGGTTTACCTTTTATTTTTTCCTGTTCATTTCCAGGACTTCTTCAGCTTTTTTCTTCCTGTTGTTGTTAATTTTTTCTATTGAGGTAACATTGGTTTATACATGATATAAATTTCACATCTACATCATTATATGTCAATTTCTGTGAGGCTGCATCATGTTCCCACCCAAAGACTAATTACCATCCAACACCATACACGTGTATGAATCACCACTTTCACTCTCCTCCCTCCCTCTTCCCCTCTGGTAACCACAAATCCAATCTCTGTCTCTATGTGTTTGTTTGTTGTTGTTTTTAATTTTCTATTTATGAGTGAGATCATATAGTGTTTGACTTTCTCCCTCTGACTTGTTTCACTTAGCATAATACCCTCAAGGTTCATCTATGTTCTCACAAGTGGCCAGATTTCACCTTTTTTATGACTGAGTAGTATTTCATTGTGTATGTATAACACATCTTCTTTATCCCATCATCCATTGATGGTCACATAGGTTGCTACCAAGTCTTGTGAATAATGCTGCAATGAACGTAGAGGTGCATATATCTTTACACATTTGTGTTTTCATGTTCTTTGGATAAATACTCAGTAGTGGAATAGCTGGATCAGATGATAGTTCTATTCTCAATTTTTTGAGGGACTCCGTACTGTTTTCCATAGTGGCTGTACCAGTTTGCACACCCACCAGCAGTGTATGAGAGATCCTTTTTCTCCACATCCTCTCCAAAGCTTATTATTTCTTGTCTTATTAATTATAGCCATTCTGACAGGTGTAAGGTTTTGATTTTCATTTTAGTTTTGATTTTAATTTCTCTAGTAATTAGTGGTGTTGGAGATCTTTTCATGTGCCTGTTGGCCATCTGTATAGCTTCTTTGGAAAAATGTCTGTTCAGATCTTTTGTCCATTTTTTAATTGAGTTGTTAGTATTTTTGTGGTTGAGATATCTGAGTTCTTTATATATTTTAGATATTAACCTGTTATCAGATATATGGTTTGCAAATATCTTCTCCTGATTGTCAGGTTGTCTTTTCATTTTGTTGATGGTTTCCTCAGCTGCAGCAGACTTATATTTCTCAAACAGCCACATAGAAGTTTGGACCCACTTTCCAACACCTAAAACAATTGTATGCTGCCACTCCTTTGGACAGCCCCACCCAGCTGCACTCCTGAAAGAGCTGACTATAGCTTTGCAGACCTGAGGCCTACAGCAATTGTAAGCCCTGAGCCTAGCAATCAGCCATGCTGGGGGCCTACTCACTTAGACAAACTGCAGCAGAAATGTGCTATTAGACATTGCAGCCAGCTTTAATGGGGCTCCCCATGCCTGGTAAAGTGACTGAAGGGACCATTGCAGCTGCACAGAACTGAGCATTACAACCAGCCAGCCAGGGAGACAATCTAGCCTCCCCATGCATCTGCAGCAAGAGCTACCCTGCCACAACAGAAGGACATATGTAGCTCATACAGGGCAAACTCCTGGAACATTTGGAACTGGTGATGAGAAGGAAGCACACAGTTGGGCCTCATAGGGCATGTCTTCCACAAGGCCACCTCTTCATGATTGAGAGATGTAGCTAATCTACCTAATACATAGATATAAGCACAGAGAAAGAGGCAAAATGAGGAGACACAGGAATATGTTCCAAATAATGGAACAGGATAAATCCTCATAAAAAGAACTAAATGGAACAGAGATAAATAGTCTAGCTGATAAAGAATACAAACTGATAGGCATAAGCATGCTCAATGATCTTCAGAGAAGAATGGATGAATTCAGTGAGAACTTCAAGAAAGAATTGGAAAACACAAAAACCAATCGGAAATGAAGAATAGAGTAATGGTAATGAAAAATTCAGTAGAGGGACTCAATAACAGAGTAGATGATGCAGAAGAATGGATCACAGAGCTAGGCAAAAGAGTAGAGGAAATTAGTCACATTGAAAAGATAAAGTAAAAAAGAATTAAAAAGAAAAAAGACAGTCTAAGTGACCTCTGGGACAACATCAAGTGCACTAACATCTGTATTTTGTGTCCCAGAAGAAGAGAGAGACAAAGGGGCAGAGAATCTATTAGAAGAAATAACAGTTGAAAACTTTCCTAACCTAAAGAAGGAAATCGAGACATCCATGTATGGGAAGCACAGAGGGCATGAAACAAGATAAAGCTAAAGAGGCCCATACCAAGACACATTTTAATTAAAATATCAAGAGTTAAAGATAAAGAGAGAATCCTAAAAGCTGCAAGAGAAAGGCAAAAAGTTATGTACAAAGGAAACCCCATAAGGCTATCAGCTGACTTCTCAGTGGAAACCTTATAGGCTGGAAGGGAGAGGCACAATATATTTAAAGTGGAGAAAGGAAAATATCTACAGCCAAGAATACTCTACTGGGCAAGGTTATCATTCAGAATGGAAGGAGAGATAAAGGGTATCCAAGACAAGCAAAAATTAAAGGAGTTTATTATCAAGAAGCCAGCCTTACAAGAAATGCTAAAGGGACTTATTTAAGTGGAAAAGAAAAGAACATAAATAGGAACAACAAAATTATCAGTCAATAAAGAAAATAACTGGTAAAGGCAAATACACAGTAAAGGTGGCAGGTCACCTACACATCAAGTAATATGAAAGTCAAAACACAAAAGTGCTAAAATGATCTATTTCCATGGTAAGAGGGTAACAGGTACAAAAGTACAAAAAAAGAGGATAAATATGATATCAAAAACATAAAATGTGGGGGGAGGGGAGTAAAAGAGTAGAGCCTTTAGCCAAAGGTCAAACTTAAGACCCACTAACTTAATATAGATAACTATATACGTAGGTTATTATATATGAACCTCATGATAATCACAAACCAGAAACCTACAATAAATACCCCCAAAATTAAGAGAAAGGACCCCAAACAAAGAAAGCCATCAAACCACAAGAGAACAGAGCAAGAGAAGAAGAATGGAACAGAGAAGAACTTCTAAAAAAACAAGAAAAAAAGTAACAAAATGGCAATAAGTACATACGTATCAATAGCTACTTTCAATCTCAAGGGACTAAGTGCTCCAGTCAAAAGGCATAAGGTGGAAGATTGGATAAAAAGACAACACTCATTTAGATGCTGCATATGAGACACACTTCAGAATTAAAGACACTCACAAAGTGAAAGTGAATGGATGGAAAAAGAAATGCAATGGTAATTAAAAGAAAGCTGGGGTAGCAATACTTATATCAGACAAAATAGACTTTAAAACAAAAACTGTAACAAGAGACAAAGAAGTGCACTACATAATGATAAAGGGAACAATCCAACAAGAAGAGGATATAACACTTATAAATATTGATGCAGCCAAAAGGAGCACCTAAATATACAAAGCAACTATTAACAGACATAAATGGTGAAATAGGCAGTAACACAATAATAGTCAGAGACTTTAACATTCTGTTTACACCAATGGGTAGATCATCCAAACAGTAGATCAACAAGGAAACATTGGCCTTAAATTACACATTAGACCAGATGGACTTAGTAGACATATACAGAACATTCCATCCAAAACCTGTAGCATACACATTCTTTTCCAATGCATATGGAACATTCTCCAGGATAGATCACATTTCGGCCATGAAACAACTCTCAATAAAGTAAAAAAGACTGAAATAATACCACGCATGTTTCCTGACCACAATGGTATGAAACTAAAAGTCAACTACAGGAATAGAATTGGAAAAGTCACAAAAATGTGAGGATTAGACAAAATACTACTGAACAATAGTTGGGTCAATGAAGAAATCAAAGGAGAATTAAAAAAATATCTGGAGACAAATGAAAATGAAAATACGACATGCCTAAATTTATGGGATATAACAAAAGTGATTCTAAGAGGGAAGTTTATAGCAATACAGGCCTACCTCCATAAACAATGAAAATCTCAAATAAACAATCGAACAGTTCACCTAAAGGAACTATAAAAAGAGCAAACAAAGCCAAAACTCAATAGAAGGAGGGAAATAATAAAAATCAGATTGGAAATGAATGAAATAGATGCTAAAAAAATAGAAAAAATCAATGAAACCAAGAGCTGGTTCGTTGAAAAGATAAAGAAAATTGACAAACATTTAGCTAGACTCACCAGGAAAAAAGAGAGAAGGCTCAAATAAATAAAATCAGAAATGAAAAAGGAGAAATTACAAGGGACATCTGAGAAATACAAAAGATTATAGGAGACCCCTACAAAAAGCTATATGCCAGTAAATTGGGTAATCTAGAAAAAAATCGATAAATTCTTAGAATCATGCAATCTTCCAAAACAGAATCAAGAAGAAACAGAGAATTTGAATAGACCAATCACCAGTAAGGAGATCAACCAATAATCAAAAATCTCCCCAAAAATAAAAATCCTGGAACAGAAAGCTTCCTTGGTAAATTCTACCAAACATTCAAAGAAGATTTAATACTTATATTTCTCAAACTCTTCCAAAAATTTGAAGAGAAGGAGAAGCTTCCTAACTCATTCTACGAGGACAAAATTACGGTGATACCAAAACCAGAGAGGGACAACACAAAAACACAAAATTACAGGCCAATATCACTGATGAACATCAATGCAAAAATCCTCAACAAAATACTAGCAAATCAAATATAACAATACATTAAAAGATGATACACCACAATGAAGTGAGATTTATTCCAGGGGTACAGGGATGCCTCAATATCCACAAATCAATCAATTGTGATATGGCACATTAAAAAACATGAAGGAAAAACTCCACATAGTCATCTCAATAGATACAGAGAAAGCATTTGACAAGATACAGCTACAGCATTCATTTATGAAAAAAACTCTGAATAAAATGGGCATAGAGGGAAAGTACCTTAACATCATAAAGGCCATATATGACAAACCCACAGCAAATATCATTCTCAATGAGGAAAAACTGAAAGCTATCCCTCTAAGAACAAGAACCAGACAAGGATGCCACTTTCACCCTTCCTATTTAACATAGTTATGGAAGTCCTAGCCAGAGCAATCCAGCAAGAAAAAGAAATAAGAAGGATCCAAATTGGAAAGGAAGAAGTGAAACTGTCACTCCTTCAAGATGATATGATTTTATTTATAGAAAACCCTAAAGAATCCACCAAAAAACTTTTGGAAATAATAGATGAATATGATAAAGTTTCAGGATACAAAATCAACATACAAAAATCAATTGTGTTTCTATACACTAACAGTGAGGGAGCAGAAAGAGAAATTAAGAATACAGTCCCATTCACAATTGGAATGAAAAGTATAAGATACCCAGGAGTAAATTTAACCAAAGAGGTGAAAGACCTGTACACTGAAAAGTATAAAACATTTTTGAAAGAAATTGAAGAAGACACAAAGAAATGGAAAGACATTCTGTGCTCTTGGATTGGATGAATTAACATAGTTAAAATGTCCATAGTTTCTAAAGCAATCTATGGACTCAATACAATCTCTGTCAATGTTCCAATGATGTTTTTCACAGAAATAGGACAAAGAATTCTAAAATCTATATGGAACAACAAAAGACCTGAATAGCCAAAGGAATCCTGACAAAAAGAACAGAGATGGAGGTATCACACTCTTTGATTTCAAAATATACTACAAAGCTATAGTAACCAAAACAGTATGATATTGGCACAAAAACAGAGACACAGATAAATGGAACAGAACTGAGAACCCAGAAATAAACCCACACATCTATGGACAGCAAATTTTCAACAAGGGAGCCAAGAACATAGAATGGAGAAAAGAAAGTCTCTTCAATAAATGGTGTTCACAAAACTGGATAGCCACATGCAGAAGAATGAGAATAGACCATTATCTTACACCATACACAAAAATTAACTTCTTCAGCTTTTTGACAAATTATGTAATCAACTGCTACACTTCTCATAGTGTTTGAATTTCTAATTAGCATAGTTATATTAGGGTGTGTTTGTGGCTGTCCATTCATGGTGACCTTGTATGTTGGTGGAGATATTAGCCACTTCACTATGACTGCTTCACCTCACTTCATTGCACTGTGTAGAAATTATATGAACCTTACATATTAAAGTACATATCAAATTATTACATGTTACCTTTATTTCTCTTTTATATTATAAATAGGACATAATATAGATTTTTGAAAACTATGTGTGTGGGCAGTTTGTTTTATCTAGTAATCTATATTCAGGTTATAAAGGAGAGCATTAAAATATTTGTAATAAAAAGGAGGCATTGAGAGCCACTGATTTATGTAACCCAATACTTTTGTAATAGATACTAACTTCTCACAGCACAAACTCCGGTGTACTAAAAATATAATTAATTCATTTTTCCTTTCTTTCTTTCTGTCTCTGTTTCAAGCCAATTTCTGCCTAGTTGCACAAAGTTAACCTGAGTTTTCTCTGTCTAATCAAGTTTTTCTTAGTGAAATAGGAATTTCTACATCCATCATGGTTCCTCTTCGTATGATTCTTCTTGAAGTTGTGTATAGAATACAAGCTTTTGGAGGGCTATGATATCTGGTCCTTTGCCATCATCTGTCCATATGCCCACTGAAATTTGTATCCACTTACATCATCTGAGATGTCTGAAGTTCCATTGTTCTCTGATATCAGTCCTTTTTAAATGATGGCAAAGTGTCTGCAGGTCCACCACTCCTCTCTAAGGGATATTAGAGAAGTGCCCTCTTGAATTACTCTGTGGTTGTAGGAAGCTTAGCAGGGCTCAGCCATCTTTGATGAATTATAATGTGCCTCTCTGACCAGAATGGAGGAAGCCTTGTTGCCTTCCTAGTTCCCACTGGAAGCAAGAACTAGGTCTCTTCTCTCTGAGTCTATAATTCTCTAGGTGTTGTTTTCCTAAGAATCAGAGAATAGCACCATTTTTCAGACATACCTTCCAATGTCTAATTCTATCATTTTCTTCTCCTCCTTTCTCTAGCCCAGAGTATTTTAACTTCTTGGCTGGAGAATAATGGAAAGGCAGCAGAGCGAAAATGTGAATGGTTTAGAAATTATGCCTTCAAATATCTATTTCATATCTTTTGCAACTCATGAGCTTAGAATTATCTTCTTTCCCCTCCATTGCTTGCTTGTAGTTTTCCTTTTCTCTGAAGCATTGGAGTCCTAATATCTTTGAACAAAAGAAAAAATAATGAAGTAAAATATAAAAAGGAATAAAAACCTCTGCTAATACTCGAAAATATTTTCCTGATACCTTTACAGTGAGGAATTCAAGGCCCAGAAGTTATATAACCAATTTGGGGTAAAACAGATCTTCCAGGTTTCCTGGCTCCTTGTTCTGTTCTCTTTCTAATACACAGTGATATATGCACTGAGTGTCTTAAATGATCTAGTAATTTTATCATGGATGAAAGCAGGTATTCTGTAAACCTCACAGAAGTAAGGCTATCTTTTCTCCTGAGATGGTTTCAAGGATCCTTACATCCTTCCTACTAGGTATAACCTAAAACTATTTTCTCTGGTATGCAGTCAGATTTTCATCTTTACTTGTTGCTGTCTTACTAACTGATATAGGAAAAAACACATTCTAAATTTGGAGTTGTAGATGAACTTTGGCAAAAGATCATTCTCATGTCAAAATAATCCTATAATTAATCATTGAAGAATTGCTACTCATGCATTGATAACGTGCCACTTTGGGCAGGTTAGGTGGTGATGGGGGATGGTGGTGACAGTTTTCACTTCTGTATAAATTCAGGAGTCTTAATTTACTGAATTGTTTTCACATTAACCTATGGGAGAGTTTTTTCATAATTAATATATTATGTAACAGAAATAAAATTACAAAATAAGTAAATGGCATTTAAACCACACTGCAAGTCAATGAAAGTTTCTCTCCCTTAGCAAAGTCCTATTCTTAATGTCAAATAAGAACAAAGCCATTTAAGAAATAAAATTACAATGACATAAGAAAATGAAAATGGTAAAGAGTGTTTTAAAAACAAAAAAATAGAAGACAAATGGATAGATTAATGGAAAGATAGTTCATGCTCTTGGATTGGAAGTATTAACATAGTTAAAATGCCCATACTTCCTAAAGCAATCTACAGATTCAGTGCAATCCTTATCAAAGTTCCAACAACATCTTTTACAGAAGTAGAACAAAGAATCCTAAAATGTATATGGAATAACAGAAGACCCTGAATAGCCAAAGGAATCTTGAGAAGAAAGAACAAAGCTGGAGGTATCACACTCTCTGATTTCAAACTATACCAACTATAGTACAAAGCTATAGTAACCAAAACAGTATGATACTGGCACAAAAACAGATATACAGATCAATGGAACAGAATCGAGAGCCCAGAAATAAACCCACACATTTATGGACAGCTAATTTTCTACAAGGGAGCCAAGAGCATACAATATAGAAAGGAGAGTCTCTTCAATAAACGATGTTGGGAAGACAGGACAGCCACATACAAAAGAATGAAAGTAGACCATTATCTTACACCATGCACAAAAATCAACTCAAAATGGATTAAAGTCTTGAATATAAGATCTGAAACCATGAAACTTCTAGAAGAAAACATAGGCAATATGCTCTTTGGCAGAAGTCTTAGCATTTTTTCAAATACCATGTCTGACCAGCAAGGGAAACAATAGAGAAAATGAACAAATGGTACTACATCAAACTAAAAAGCTTCTACACAGCAAAGGAAACCATCGAGTAAATGAAAAGACAACCTAAAAATTGGGAGAAGATATTTGCAAACCATATATCAGATACGGGGTTAATATCCAAAATATACAAAGAATTCATACATCTCAATAACAACAAAACTTAACAACCAAATTAAAAAACGGGAAAAATATCTGAACAGAGATTTCTCCAAAGAAGATATGGGGATGGCCAACAAGCACATGAAAAGATGTTCAACATCATTAACTAACAGGGAAATGCAAATCAAAACTACACTGAGGTATTACCTCACTCCTGTCACAATGGCTATAATTAATAAGACTAGAAACAATAACTGCTAGAGAGGATGTGGAGAGAAGGGAACCCTCGTACACTGCTGGTGGGAGTGCAAACTGGTGCAGCCACTATGGAAAACAGTATGGAGTTTCCTCAGAAAATTAAGAGATCTACCATATGATCCAGCTGTTCCACCGCTGGGTATTTATCCAAAGAACCTGAAAACACAAATTCATCAAGATACTTGCACCCCTATGTTCATTGCAGCATTATTCACAATAGCCAAGACTTGGAAGCAACCTAGGTGCCCATCAAGCGACGAATGGATAAAGAAGATGTGGTATATATACACGATGGAATACTACTCAACTATCAGAAATGATGAAATCCGGCCATTTGTGACAACATAGATGGGCCTTCAAGTCCGTGTTGAGGGTATTATGTTAAGTGAAAAAAGTCAGAGGGAGAAAGACAAATACCGTATGATCTCACTCATAAGTAGAAGATAAAAACAACGACAAACAAACACATAGCAACAGAGATTGGATTAGTGGTTCCTAGAGAGGAAGTGGGGAGGGAAGTGGGCAAAAGGGATCATTAGGAACATGTGTGTGAGGATGCATTGTAATTAGTCTTTAGGTGCTGAAAATGGTGTAATCTACACAGATTTCAAAATATATTACTATGTACTCCTGAAAGTTATAAAATAATGTTACTGCCAAATTTAATTAATTAAAAAAATGAAAAAATAAAATACATTAGAGATGAAACCAGTTTATTTAAATTAAAATAAAATATTTATAAAAATAAAATGAAAAGTAGCAAGGACCTGATATAAATATTGAGTTTACAATAGAAAGTGGAAAGATACTTCAAACTGAAGCATGTATCTATGCTTCGATAATATGAAATGCTTACTCACTAAGAAGGGAAAACATCATTTCCATATTTACTGTAAATTTTTATTTAATATTTTTGAAAATTGAATGAACTTAGTAGTTATTTCAAGGTAAACTTATGTGACTTAAAGGGAAAATGAATTTGCCTTTTCCTTAACTTCTTGTTTTACTGTTCTATAATATTATATTTTTTAACTTCTTATCCTAGATTTGTGTCTAACTAGTATTTTCTCTTTTCTTTTAGATTTCTGTAATGGGATTTTATGACATTTGTTTTCCCTATAATGCTCAATTTTTCATGACTTGTCCTAAAAATTAACATGGTCATCACACCTGTGTTTTCAGTTGTTATAAAGTGTTATTAGTAGTCATGATGTGAATTAGTCCATGAGACATTTGGAAAGTATTAAAATAAGTATGACATCTTAATTATATAAGAATTGTGTCATCCCAAGAGCATAAGAATGTCTGAAAATTATTGGTAAAGGTAAATATAGAATCAAAACAGGATACTTTATTATTATAATAGTCGTGGGAAAATTGCTTTTAATTCTACTATAAGAGTCAAAACACAAAAGTATTAGAAACAACTATAACAAAATTATGTTTGTGGATGCATAATATAGATACATTTAAATTGTGACATCAATAGCATAAAATGTGGAAGGAGAGGTAAAAGCTGAGAATTCTTGTTTGCAAGTGAAATTGTTAGCTTAAAATAGACTGTTATAACTGTAAGATATTGTATGTAAGGTTCATGGTAATCACAAAGAAATACCTATAGAAGTTACACAAATAAAAAGAGAAAGGAAAAAATCTTATAAATACAAGAAAACAATGAAACACAAAGGCAGAGAGAAAAGGAGGGACAAAGGAAGTACAAGACAAACAAAAACAGTAAAAAATAGCAATAATAAATTCTTCTCTATCAGTAATCACTTTAAGTGTAAATGAAATAAATTCTCCAATAAAAAGACACGGAATAGCTGAATGGATAAAAAACCAAGAGCCAACTGTGTGCTGTTTACAAGAAATTCACTTTGGATCCAAGAACAAACATAGGCTGAAATTGAACGGACGAAAGTGAAAGTGAAAAAAGTTCCATGCAAATGATAACCAAAAGAAAGCAAGAGTGGCTATGATGAGTATCAGGCAAAGTAGACTTTAAGTCAAAAACTGTCTCTAGAGAACAAGAAGGTCATTACGTAATGATAAGAGGGTCAATTCAACCAGAAGATATATCAATTGTAAATATATATGCACCCAACATCAGAGATCCTAAATATGTAAAACAAATATTGACAGATCTGTAAGGAGAATTTGACAGTAATATAATAATAGTAAGAGACTTCAATAACTCACTTTCAATAATGGATAGAACATCCAGAAAGAAAATCAATAAAGAAACGGTGGACCTGAACAAGATGATAGACCAAATGAACCTAAAACAGACATATATAGAGCTTTTCCACCCAATAGCAGAAGAATACACATTCTTCTTAAGTGTGTATAGGACACTCTGGGATAGATCACATACTGGATCACAAAACAAATCTTAACAAATTTAAGGAGATTGAAATCATACCAAGTATCTTCCCAACCACAATAGAATGAAACTAGAAATCAATAACAGCAAGAAAATGGGAAAATTCACAAATACATGGAAACTAAATTTAATAATCTTGAACAAAAACTCAGTCGAAGAGGAAATCAAGAGTATTTAAAAAACATATTGAGATAAATGAAAATTAAAATATACCAAAGCTTATGGGATGCATCAAAAGTAGTACCAAGAAAGAAGAATATAGTGATAAATGCCTACATTAAAAAAGAAGAAAGATCTAAAATAAACAACCTGCTTTACCCTTCAAGAAACTAGAGAAAGAACAACAAACTAAACTCAAACTTAACAGAGAGAAGGAAGTAATAAAGATCAGAGCAGAAATAAATAAAGAATAGAAAAACAATAGGATAAAATCAACAAAACTATTAGTTGTTTTTTTAAAAATAAATGTGACAAACTTATCTAGACTTATCAAAAAAAGAGAGAAGATTCAAATACATACTATCAGAAATAAAAGAGAAAATATTACAATGGATGCCTCAGACATAAAATGATCATAAGGGACTATTGTGAACAATTATTTTAGAAGAAATTGGACAACCTAGAAGAAATGGATAAATTCCTAGAAATGTATAATCTACCAAGACTGAATCAAGAAAGCCTGAACAGACCAACAACAAATAAGAATATTGACATAGTAATAACAAATCTTGCAATAAAGAGAAGCCCAGGACCAGATGGCTTCATGGCTAAACTTTACCAAACATCCAAAGAAGAATTAATGCCAATATTTCATAAAGTTTTCCAAAAATACTAGAAGAAATGCTTTCAAACTTATCAGGCCAGCATCATCCTGATACCAAAGCTAGACAAAGGCACCACAAGAAAAGTAAACAAAAGGCCAATATCTCTGATGAATACAGAGGCAAAAATCCTCAATAAAATACTAGCCAATAAAATTCAACAGTACATCAAAAATATTATAAATTGGGATTTATCCCTGGGATGTAAGTTTGGTTTAACATACACAAATCAGTTAATGTAATACACCATATTAAGTTAATGAACAATAGAAACTGCATAATCATCTCAATAGATGCAGAAAAAGCATCTGACAACATTCAATATCCATTTCTGATAAAAAAAATCTGTGCAAAATAGATATAAAACAAAATTTCCTCAACACAATAAAGACCATTTATGAAAAGCTCACAGCTAACATCATAATCAATAGGAAAAACTGAGTGCTTTCTTCTCTAAGATCTGCAAGGCAGATCTAACACAAAGCAAGGATGCCTACTCTCACCACTTCTATTTAAGACAGTATTAGAAGTCCTCACCAGAGCAATTAGATAAGAAGAAGAAATAAAAGGCCTTCATATTGGGAAGGAAGAAGTAAATGATCTCTGCTTGTAGATGACATGATCCTATATGTAGAAAACGCTAAAGACCAACGAAAAATTGTTAGAACTAATAAAGAAATTCAGTAAAGTTGCAAGATAAAATATTAACATGCAAAAATCAGTTGCATCTCTTTACACCAACAATGGTCTATCCACAAAGGAAATCAGGAAAATTATCCTATTTGTGATTGCATCAAAAAGAATAAAATACTTAAGAATACATTTAACCAAGTAGTTGAAAGATCTATGCACTGATGACTATGAAACACCAGTAAAAAATTGAAGACATAAACAAATGGGAAGATATCTCATGTTCATGTATTGGAAGAATTACTATTATTAAAATGTCCCTGCTACCCAAAGCAATCGACAGATTCAATGCAATTCCCATCAAAATTCCAATGGCATTTTCCACAAAAATAGAAAAAACAATTCTAAAATTTATATGGAACCACGGAAGATCCCAAATAGCCAGGACAGTCTTGAGAAAGAAGAACAAAGCCAGAAGCATCACAATTTCTGATTTTTTATTATATTACAAAGATATAGTAATCAGGCGTGGGCCCCATGGCCGAGTGGTTAAGTTTGCGTGCTCTGCTTTGGCAGCCCAGGGGTTTGCTGGTTTGGATCGTGGGTGCGGACATGGCACCACTCATCATGCCATGCTGAGGCGGCATTCCACATGCCACAGCTAGAGGGACCCTTAACTAGAATATATAACTATGTACTGGTGGGCTTTGGGGGGGAGAAGGAGAAGGGGAAGAGGGAAGAAGGAGAAGGAGAAGGAGAAAAAAGAAGATTGGCAACAGATGTTAGCTCAGGTGCCAATCTTTACAAAAACACCCCAAAAAACAAAGATAAAGTAATCAAAACAATATGGCACAGGTATAAAAACAGACACAGAGACCAATGGAACAGAATAGAGAGTCCGGAAATAAATCTAGGTGTAGATGGTCAACTGCTTTTAAACAGTGCCAAGAATACACAATTGGGAAAGGATAGTCTCTTTGATAAATGATGCTTGGAAAATTGGATATCATATGCAAAAGAATGAAACTGGACTCTTATCTTGCACCATGCAAAAAATTTAACTCTAAATGGATTAATTTAAATGTAAGACTTGAAACCATAAAACTCCTATAGGAAACATAAGGAAAAAGCTCTTTTACATTGGCCGTGGCAATGAATTTTTGGATATGACATTAAAAGTTTAGGCAACAAAAGAAAAAATAAGGAAGTGGGACTACATCAAATTATCAAGTTTCTGAACAGAAAAGGAAACAATCAACAAAATTAAAAACCAACCAATGGGATGAGAAAAAATATTTGCAAATCATATATCTGATAAAGGGTTAATATCCAAAATATTTAAGAACTTATACAACTCAATAGCAAAAAAAAAAAAAAAAAAAACCCAAACAGCCAATTAAAAAAAAATAGCCAAAAGATTCTAATAGAGATTTTCCCAAATAAGACATACAAATGGCCAACAGCTATATGAAAAGACACTTGACATCCCTGATCATCAGGGAAATGCACATCAAAACCACAATGAAATATCACCTCACAACTGTTAGGATAGCAATTAGCAAAAGAATTCAAGGTAACAAGTGTTGGCAGGATGTGGAAGAAAGGGAACTCTTGTACACTGTTGGCGGGAATGTAAATTGGTACAGCCATTATAGAAAACAGTGTAGAGCTTCCTCAAAAAACTAAAAATAGAGCTAACATATGATCCAACAGTCTGTCTTCTGGGTATATATCCAAAGGAAAGGAATTCAGTATCTGGAAAAGATACCTGTGCTCCCATGTTCTTTGCAGTATTATTGACAATCACCAAGCTACAGAAGCAACCTTAAGTGTTCATCGATGGATGAATGGATGAAGAAATTGTGATATGCATGGAGGAATATGTAAATTGTGAGATACAAAAACAGGTATACATATATGCACTTTTTTTGTTATTTGCAGCAACATGGATGAACCTGGAGGATCTTTTGCTAAGTGAAATAAGCCTGACACAGAAAGAAAGAAACTGCATGATTGCATTTATATATGGAATCTGGCGAAGTTGAATACACAGAAGCAGAGAATAGAATGTGGTCACCACAGATGGGTAAGTGGGGGAAATTTGGAGATATTGGTTAAAGGGTACAAAGTTCAGTTATATAGGATGAATAAGTATCGAGATCTAATGTATAGCATGATAACTATAGCTAATAATGCTGTATTGAATATTGGAAATTTGCTAAGAGAGTAGATTTCAGGTGGTCTCATCACAGAAAAAAATGGTAACTATGTGACAGGGATGATATGTTAATTAGCTTCACTGTAGTAATCATTTCACTATGCATATGCACACCAAATCATTGTGTTGTACACCTTACATATATAATTTTTATTAAAACAATTTAAAAAGTCATCTAGAGAGCTTTTGAAGGTTACTAATTCCCTAAAGGCCACCCCAGACCAATTAAATATTTAGTATCTCTAAGGATAGGGCCCAGGATAAAAAAAAAAAAGAATTGTATCATAGCTTGCCATATTATGAATATGTTGTTTGCTTGGCATTAAAATATTAATATTCTTCTCAATTTGATACTGTTGGTCTTAGATATATAAGAACAATTTTAATTTATAACTCTCCATCATGCCTAAGCAAAGCCATGGGTAATATTCTCTTAAATTTTATCGCATTTTGTTCTTTTTGAAGTGCTTTTACATTCACTACCTTATTTTATGTCTGAAATAAAACATACAAAAGGATGGGTGTTCATCTATTATCTCTTTTAAAAATGAGAAAACAGGGGCCAGCCCAGTGGCATAGTGGTTAAGTTCACGCATTCCACTTTGGTGGCCTGGCCCAGGGTTCATAGGTTTGGATCCCAAGAGCAGACCTAGCACTGTTCATCAAGCCACGCTGTGGTGGCATCCCACATAAAATAGAGGAAGATTGGCATAGATGTTAGCTCAGCAACAATCTTCCTCAAACAAAAAGAGGAAGATTAGCAAGAGATGTTAGCTCAGGGCCAATCTTCCTCACCAAAAGAATGAGAGAGAAAATGAACAAAAATAGGTTATGTACGTGCCTAAGGTCACACATGGTTTGTGAGAGAATAGTGAAAACACACAGCTATTGATCTTTCTTTACAAAATTTACCTTATCTGATCCTATACAAAGTTTATTTTTAACATTTATTGTTTAAAATACAAATAATTGAATTGATAAACTTATTTGAGGAACTTCTTAAGGAGTTCTTACTCAATTTTTATTTCCCAGCACCTTGAGCAGTATCTGGCATAGAGCAGGTAATCAGTATTTGTTGAATGAATTAATGTTAGCTTAAAAATGTTATAGATTGGAAATGCTTCCTAATTGCAGTAATGTTTTTATATTCCATTAACTGCAGTCAGAAAGGCTCTTAATGCATTTTGATTTTTGCATTGTTCTTGCTTTAAGGGTTATCTATTCAAAGGATAAGACTACTCGCTCAATTTACTGCTACTGGTGAAAGCAGGGGTTAGAAAAGGTTAATTAAAGATTCTTATCAAATATAATTTAAAAAGAATCCATTCAAATAAAAAATTATTTGAATATCCTCACTTTTTCCTTCACCATTACTTTATGTGACATATTTATTCTGAATCAGAGACCCTCCACTAGAAATCTCATTATCGATTCTTCTAAGCCTGTATACTTCTCAGAAAGGAAGTGTAGCCCATTGATAATAACTTCCTTGAAGTTTCCATGGTGCTGGTCTGTAAAGCAGAGGTAGCAGGCTGGTGATGAACAGCCCTGGGAACTTTTGGGTTTGGTCTGCATGGCGCAGCTAAGTGAGCATTACATTAGGTGCAGATATAAATGTTTCCGCACCTATTGTCTTAATTACACTTTCATGTTTTCTGTTGATCCCCTGCAGCCATTTGAGCTTATGACCCTTAATATAAATGATATGATTTGGGAAAAGCATTTGTGCTTGGAATTTCATTAGCCAAAGGAACAGTGTGAATACTTATATATGTTTTAAAGTTATAATGCAAAAATTAGAGATCTTAAAGACCCAAATAGCTATGTGAGAACCTCACCCATGGTTTAAGAGTTATGTCACAAAGAGGAATTGCTTTTAAAAGTTTAGCTTGGACTACTACTCAGCCATAAGAAATGATCAAATCCAGCCATTTGTGACAACATAGATGGACCTTGAGGGTATTATGCTAAGTGAAATAAGTCAGAGGGAGAAAGTCAAATACCGTATGATCTCACTCTTAAGTAGAAGATAAAAACAACAACAAACACACACATAGAAAGAGAGACTGGATTGGCAGTTACCAGAGGGGAAGGGGGGAGGGAGGAGGGTGAAAGGGGTGACTGGGCACCCCTTGTGGTGATGGATTATAATTAGTCTTTGGGTGGTGAACATGATGTAATCTACACAGAAATCAAAATACATAATGATGTACACCTGAAATTTATATAATGTTATAAACCAATGTCACTGCAATAAAAAAAGTTTAGCTTAAAAGAACTACTCTAGATATTAGAATTATATAATCTAGATAATTCTGAAACTATTAATTGGTACGGAAATTAAATGTTTCAAGTAACAATTTTAAAAATTGTGCAAAGAGGGTCAGCTGCCTGCTATGACCACGTTGTCATTGCCTGCAATTCTGAGTGCCTTTTAGACATCTCTGTTCATCTCAGTTTAGTTGATTCTATCCAAAGTCTATAATAATGCCTTTAAAATTTCCTGTGTCTTTCATTCATAGCTACTTTTTCTTGCTTTCTGAGGTATTAAAATGACTTCTATGTTACAAGATTTTAATTTTTTTTTGTTAGATTTATTTGTCTGCTTAGTTGTTAGGTGGATTTTTAAGACTAAATGAGTGGGTCACAAACTTGAAATTGGTAAAAACTTCTTCCAAAATTTATCAGACCATTACACAGAAGTGGAATATTTTTCCTACTCCTTAAACAGTAGCCAGGAATATTATCTACTTCATTTAGAGGAGAATGAAATATTGATCCATGTACATCCTATATATTTTGTGGTTATTAAATAAACTGTACTTATAAAGTTTTATTTTCACACCATCAAAAATAACCATTATCTCCTAAGAGATTTAGCATATCCTTGCATTTTTATTTGTCCTGGTTCATCATTGATATGAACTTCAAATTTCTATTACAAGAGGTATATGACTTCCTGCTAAATATTTGCGTAATTTAATTTTTTTTCCTGCTCATTTTTAGGTCTCTTCAACCAGAATACTCATCAATATAGTCATTTAGCTTTTAATTTGACTTTTCTCTAGCATAAGTATTACCAAAGATGTTTATATCCAATATATCTTATCATAACAAAATTCAAATATTGCTCATAATACATTAAAACATCCCTATGGGAAACATAATATGGAGTGTTTTATTTATAAGCTACGTAATATAAGAGGAAAAAGTATTAGCTTAGATACTAATGATTATAATGATATGAGCTTACTATAATTTTCCATCTTTCTGGAATATTTCTTAATCACCAGGTTATGACTCAAGAACTAATAAACATGCATTTCTATTTCTATTCATATTAATCATGTTCCCATTTTCTGTATTTTATGTTTTGACATCTTGAAAAGCTTACTGGCTGCAGAGAGGCTGCCCTGTCACGGCAAGCTAATTCTTAGAGATAGCAAAGGGCCCGGCTGGGAGTACACCTCTCATTTGCACATCAGCCAATCCCAAGGAGTCTACAGCCCCAACAACCTCCTTATCTAACTCTCACACACCAAACCAATATTTCCCTTGCCCTATATCAGCCCAGGTACCAGGTAACTAGAGATCATTGCTAGAGCCCAAAGCCCACCAGAATTATTCAGACTGGGCAATACTAAACTGCTTACTCTGGCCTGCCCTACTTTTTCTGGAGAAATCCCAGGAAACGCTCTGACCCAGGCTTTCCCCCTCCCTCCAGCTTCTGCCTCCTGATCAAGACCTGATATTTTCCATGTCGCGTTGTGTGGTGTGCCCCCTTCCCTTGAGAAATGTTTGTAATAAAACTCTTTCCTACTATGATTTAAATTTATGCAGCCACTATGGAAAACATGGACACTCCTCAAAAATTAAGGATAGAACCACCATATGATCCAGCTATACCACTTCTGGATATTTATCCAAAGAACACAAAAACACTAATTCAAAAAGGTATATGCACCCCTATGTTCATTGCAGCATTACTCGCAATAGCCAAGACATGGAAATAACCTAAGTGCCCATCAATGCATGAATGGATAAAGAAGATGTGGCATATAGACACAATGGAACACTACTCAGCCATAGAAAAAAAATGAAATCTTGCCATTTGCAACAACATGGATAGAACTTGAGGATGTTATGCTAAACAAAATCAGACAAAGAAAGATGAAATCGTATGATTTCACTCATACATGGAAAATAAAACAACCACCACCACAACAAACACACAGACACAGAGAATGGATTGATGGTACCAGAGGGGAAGGGGGGGAAGGGAGAGGACAAAAGTGGTAAAGGGCATATGTACAGTGACGGATGGCAGCTAGACTTTGGGTGATGAACACAATGTAGTCTTCACAGAAATTTAAATTTAAAGATGTACACCTGAAATTCATGTAATGTTGTTAATCAATATTGCCTCAATAAAACAACAATCTTTCAGTGCCAGTAGGCTCTCCATGTTATCACTCAGTCACCTCTATAAATATCATGTGAGTACAATATTTGGAACCTATTTTTTCTAAATGAATGAACTTACATTGTCTTGAGTAAAGGAATGACATAATTGATTATCTGGTAAAATTTCCAAAATTGATTTCTGGGTTAAGAAAGAATGGGGTCTGGCCCCGTGGCCGAGTGGTTAAGTTCGCGCGCTCCGCTGCAGGCAGCCCAGTGTTTCGTTGGTTCGAATCCTGGGCGCGGACATGGCACTGCTCATCAAACCATGCTGAGGCAGCCTCCCACATGCCACAACTAGAAGGACCCACAACGAAGAATATACAACTATGTACCGGGGGGCTTTGGGGAGAAAAAGGAAAAAATAAAATCTTAAAAAAAAAAAAAAAGAGTATGATGCCAGTCATTTCTAATGCAGCCTTGTGGAATTTTCTATAAAAACCTTGATGAAGGCATTAAACAAAACATAAACAATGACTATGTACATAACATATTCAATAGATAAGAGTCAATGAATTTCACTGGACACCAGTGAACAGTTAACACCCTGCTTTTCTTTAAGATGTTTTCCTTAATCACAGAGGTAACGGGGCTGCAATTCCTGAAGAAATACATTTGTTTCATCTGCTTGAAAGTTCAATATATAATTCTATTATCTCTTTTCCTTTTATTCCAATTATTTCCTAAATCAGTACAGACTACACTAGAAATTAAATCCAATCTAGGACAATGGAAAAAAACTTCTGGACCGTCAGATCATCCCAGTCTTAATTCCTGCCCTTTCTATCACTACCTGTACATCATTTTAGAGAAATTACTTAATAAAATAACAATATTAGTTCATATTTGTATGGCAGTTTTCAAGTATTGTATCATTTGATCTTCAAGAAAAACCTCATGAGTACACAAAACAGATATTATTTCCTTTAAGCCAAAGAAATTGAGGATTTAAAAAGTTAAATATGATAAATGCAGTCCACTGCCTGTGAATGCTGCACATCTAAGCCAGAACATACAAACAGAAACAGTAGGATGGGGTTCAACCTATTCCTCCCCTCATATTTTCTTAGTTGATTAAGAAGTTAGTTAGGTCCCTGTGCTCTTAGTAGGTCAAGGTCTGTACCAACTAGAAATATGAGAATCTGCCATCCGTGCCACAAAGGTACTATGCTTTCTAAGGTGGTGTTTTCTTTGGACTAGCACAGAACCCACATATGTTTTCTCCCAATCCGACCCTTAGAGAAAAGGCTGTTTTTTCCTACATCTCCCTTCTCTCTGACTTGAAAGATATTGGCCTCTTTCCATACCTCTCTAAAATTAATTGTTAATCTAATCCTACAACTTTCACAAAAGATAGGAAGATGCATTGTTTTCAGGAAGCTTCTGTTTTCAGCCCTGTGGTACAAAACATGTCTAAAGCAAGAGAGCACAGGGTCCTAGTTAACTTATTAGAGGAGGGGAGAGAAAGTAAGGGGGGGGGATGACAAACACGAAAACAAGCCATAACATATCCTGCCCCAACTATAAGAGCATAATTAAAATTTACAAATACTGAGGCACACCTTCTACTCCAGGAAGTCTGACTGTTCTAAAGTCACCAAAGTTACTGTTGGGAGACTGGATCAAGATCTTGGATTGAGCACATGTTTAAGCCTTTCTTTCCCAACAAAGCTATAAATTGACAGATTTTATATACATACATATATGCATACATATATATGTTCACACAATATTTGTGTATGATTATATAATGTCTTTCACATGTGCATGTGTTTGGACACAGAGCTACATAAACACCATCCTGGAAAAAAAGCAATGTTGTCTTCAGAGTACACTTAAATCTCTGAGGAATCTCTGAAAGAAGGAAAGGAGCAAGTGAATGACAGACTCCAGAGCTCAAAATGTGCCCATCAATGTACTGTTGCTAAAGGAGAGGGTTTAGGAGTACTTCAAAGCTGGAGCATACAATAAGCGTAAGAAGCATGGAGTACCCGGGTAAGTGATAGAGCATCATGTAGTGGCACCATCCTTTTCCTAAGAAAATAGGAATATAGATTCCTAGGAGAAACTTGTGGTATTGACTTGGAGACTAGGAATACCAAGCAATAATGGAGAGACCTCATGTTCAAAAGACCTGCTCCTGGTGAACCCCATCTATCACATCCCACTGAACCTGCAATTCATTAGAGATAGGCTTCAGTAAATAAATAAAGCACTCAGAAACAGTCTAAACAGCAATCCTAATTTACACAACAAAGATTTGAAAGTAAGGCATCAAATTTAACAACAGAAGAAGTCAAACTTGAATAAAAACATTTACATTACTCACATGGTCCAAGACCCCCTCCTGGACACTAGGACTCAAGAGTGAGGTAAAAACAAATCTTTGAAGAGCTGATTCTTAATTTAGGGCAAAGAGGTGCTCATGGAAAAAAAAAGATTATGTAAATGACCGCACAATCAAAATGATAAGATAGGGAAACAAGCTGCCATGAGTGAAATTCAACAGGAATAAGCAAACTTAGCCTCTAACAAACTTGAAAACTTACACTAAACAAAAAAATCTCTCTGACCCTAAAAAGAAGGGTAATGCACTATGGAAAAAGGAAATTTTGAAAAAGAAGAATGATAAATTCTGAAAATGAAAATATAGTTGGGGCTGGCTCCATGGCTGAGTGGTTAAGTTCATGTGCTCTGCTTTGGCGGCCCAGGGTTTTGCCAGTTCAGATCCTGGGCACGGACGTGGCACTGATTATCAGGCCATGTTGAGGTGGCATCCCACACTCCTCAACAAGAAGGACCCATAACTAAAAAAATATATACAACTATGTGCTGAGGAGATTTGGGGAGAAAAAGCAGAAAAACAAAAAAGAAGATTGGCAACAGTTGTTGGCTCAGGTGCCAATCTTTAAAAAAAAAAAACAAAAAAGAAAATATAGTCATTAAATTGAAATTTTAAAAGACAGGAAGAATAGATATGAGAATACTATGAAAAGCTATATGCCAACAAATTGGATAATCTAGAAGAAAGGGATAAATTCTTAGAAACATACAACCTTCCAAAACTGGACCAAGAAGTACAGAATTTGAATACACCAATCACCAGTAAGGACATCAAAACAGCAATCAAAAACCTCCCAAAAAGTAAAAGTCCAGGACCAGATGGCTTTCCTAGTGAATTCTACCAAACACTCAAAGAAGTCTTAATACCTATCCTTTTCAAACTCTTCCAAAAAATTGAAGAGGAGGGGAGGCTTCCCAACTCATTCTACAAAGCCAACATTATCCTGCTACCAAAACCAGACAAGGACAACACAGAAAAAGAAACTTACAGGCCAGTATCACAGATGAATATCAATGCAAAAATCCTCAACAAAATACTAGCAAATCAAATACAAAAATACATTAAAAAGATCATACATCACGTTCAAGTGTGTTTCATTCCAAGGATGCATGGATGGTTCAACATCCACAAATCTATCAACATGATACACCATATTAATGAAATGAAGAATAAAAGTCACATGATCATCTCAATAGATGCAGAGAAAGCATTTGACAAGATACAGCATCCATTTATGACACAAACTCTGAATAAAATGAGTATGGAAGGAAAATACCTCAACATAATAAAGCCCATATATGACAAGCCCACAGCAAATATAATTCTCAGTGGAGAAAAACTGAAAGCTGTCCCTCTAAGAACAGGAACCAGACAAGGATGCTCACTTTCACTACTCTTATTTAACGTAGTAATGGAAGTCCTAGCCAGAGCAATCAGGCAAGAAAAAGAAATAAAAAGGACTCAAATTGGAAAAGAAGAAGTGAAACTCACTCTTTGCAGACAACATGATTTTATATCTACAGCACCCTAAAGAATCCACTGAAAAACTTTTAGAAACAATAAATGAATACAGTTAAGTGGAAGGATACAAAATCAACATACAAAAATCAGTTGAGTTTCTATACACTAAAAATGGAGTAGCAGAAAGAGAAATTAAGAATACAGTCTCATTTACCATTGGAATGAAAAGAATAAAATACCTAGAAATAAACTTAACCAAAGAGGTGAAAGACCTGTACACTGAAAACTATAAAACATTGTTGAAAGAAATTGAAGAAGACACAAAGAAATGGAAAGATATTCCATGCTCTTGGATTGGAAGAATTGACATAGTTAAAATGTCCATGCTTTCTAAAGCAATCTACAGATTCAATGCAACCCCTATCAAAGTTCCAACAACATTTTTCACAGAAATAGGACAAAGAATCCTAAAATTTATATGGAACAACAAAAGACCCTGGATAGCAAAAGGAATCCTGAGGAAAAAGAACAAAGCTGGAGGAATCCTATTCCCTGATTTCAAAATATACTACAAAGCTTTAGTAACCAAAACAGCATGGTACTTGCACAAAAACAGACACACAGATCAACAGAAGCAAATCAAGAGCCCAGAAATAAACCCACACATTTATGGACAGCTAATATTTGACAGGGGAGCCAAGAGCATATGATGGAGAAAGGAGAGTGTCTTCAATAAATGGTGTTGGTAAAATTGGACAGCCACATGCAAAAGAATGAAAGTAGACCATTCCCTTACACCATGCACAAAAATCAACTCAAAATGGATTAAAGACGTGAATGTAAGGTCTGAAACCAGAAACTTCTAGAAAAAAACATAGACAGTATGCTCTTTGACATCGGTCTTAGCAGTATATTTTCAAGTCCCATGTCTGACCGGGCAAGGGAAACAAAAGAAAAAATGAACAAATGGGACTACATCAAACTAAAAAGCTTCTGCACAGCAAACGAAACCATCAACAACATGAAAAGACAACCTAACAATTGGGAGAAGATATTTGCAAGTCATATATCGGATAAGGGGTTAATATCCAAAATATGCAAAGAACTCATACATCTCAACAACAACAAAACTAACAACCCAATTTAAAAAATAGGCAAAAGATATGAAAAGATATTTCTCCAAAGAAAATATACGGATGGCAAACAGGCATATGAAAAGATGTTCAACATCAGTAACTATCAGGGAAATGCAAATCAAAACTACAATGAGATATCACCTCACTCTGGTCAGAATGGCTGTAATTAACAAGAGAGGAAACATCAAGTGTTCGAGAGGATGTGGAGAGAAGGGAACTGTCATATACTGCTGTGGGAGTGCAAACTGGTGCAGCCACTATGGAAAGCAGTATGGAGTATCCTCAGAAAATTAAGAATAGATCTACCATGTGATCCAGCTATTCCACTGCTGGGTATTTATCCAAAGAACTTGAAAGCACAAATACATAAACATACATGCACCCCTATGTTCATTGCAGCATTATTCACAATAGCCAAGACTTGGAAGCAACCTAGATGCCCACCAAGGGACGAATGGGTCAAGAAGATGTGGTATATATACATAACGGACTACTACTCAGCCAAGAAATGATGAAATCCAACCATTTAGACAACATGGATGGACCTTGAGGATATTATGCTAAGTGAAATAAGTCAGAGGGAGAAAGTGAAATACCATATGATCTCAATCATAAGTAGAAGATAAAAACAATGACAAACAAGCACATAACAACAGAGATTGGCTTCTGGTTACCATAGGGCAAGCGGGGAGAGGGCAGAGCAAAAGAGGTGATTAGGTTCACATGTGTGGTGATGGACTATAATTAGTTTTTGGGTGGTGAACATGATATAATCTACAGAGAATTCAAAATATATTATGACGAACATCTGAAAGCTATATAATGTTGTAATCCAATGTTACTGCAATAAAAAATAAAAATAAAGAAAATATAGTCATTCAATTGAAATTTTAAAGGACAAGAAAAATAGAAATGAAATGAGTTGAAATTCTAATTAGTAAGCTAGAACTTCTATTCTGACCCTAATGGAACAAGAGGAACCATATATACGTCCCTGCACTAAGCAACTAGAAAACTAAATAAAATATATGAAGCTATTATTCTCAAATACTAGAAAATAGGAAAAACTGAGAGAGGAGAAACAGAGTGAGTTCTATGATTACCACAGCTTCCTGTTTATGGGCCGCAGCACGTGGAAAGGAACCAAACAGAGCCCAGTGATCCCTATGAGTTCTGGAGACAGAGATCAAAACTCAAGGAGTCACAGGTGGATCGCATTTTCAGAACAAAAGTCAGAGAGGCAAGAGCTGCAAAGAGAAAGTCTCCACAATCTGCAGCGGGTCTTTCACTGAGTTCTGATGTACACATGCATGAGAAGTTGTTCAAAGCTAGGGGCAGAGGCAGAGAGGGTGGGGACTGAAAAGCAGGCCTAACAATTGCCAGTTCTCACAAAGAGCTGGAAATAATTTGTGTTCCCACCCACCAAGTGGAAAGACCTTAATACACAGGCCATTTGGTAGAACCTTCTGGAGGGTTATGCCTTAGTAGTAGTTCTAAATTAACTATAGACAGAAGGGGGTACTTTACCTAAACCAAGAAACCTTAAAAGCAAGTCTCAAAAGGATCAAACAGATTCTAAGTAATTTCCTTATATGCCATAACATCATCCAACACTATTTAAAGGAGTGCAACAAAATCTAGCACCCCAAAGCTTCAGCATCCAATAAAAAACTCAAGGTATCCAATGAAGCAGAAGAATTAGTGAATAAAAACAGACCAAAATGTCAGAGAGAATGGAATTGGCAGATGGTGATCTCAAACAGCTGTTATAGTTATCTCCATAAGTACAAGAAGATAGAGAAAAATATGAACATGATGAGAAGAAAAATGGAATACATAAAAAAGACCCAGATGGAACATCTAGATGAAAATAGTTATCTAAAATAAAAATCTTACTGGTTGTGGTTAACTAATTAGACACTGCTGAAAATTTAGCAATAAAAATTATCTAAAATAAAGCACAGAAAAAAATGGATGACATCAATGATGTGTGGGAAAATATCAAATATATGTATTAAATATTAGAGAGAGGAGGATATCCAGGAAATGAAGGGTACAGAAATGTATTTGAAGAAATAATGGATGAATTTTTCCAAATTTGATGAAAGTTGTAAGTTAAGAAATTCAACCAACTCAAGTAGAAGAAACATAACAAAAAAGAAAATCACTTCAACAAGGTACATAAAAATCAAATTGCTGAAACAATTAATAAATTAAAAACAATAGCAATCAGAGGGGAAAAAGGCACATTATGTACATAGGAGCAAGAATAAGAAAAACAGCCAGCTTGTTGTTAGGAAATTTGCAAGCCAGAAGATAATGGAGTGACGTCTTTAACATACTGGAAGAAAAAACTGTCAATCTAGTATTCCATAGCTATAAAAGTGTCTTTCAAAAATGAAGGTTAAATGAAGATTTTTTCCAATTCAACACAAAAGCTGGGAAATATCATGGCAGAAGTCCCACATTACAAGAAATACTAAAGGAAGTGTTTATGGCAGAAGTAAAATAATACCAGATACCAGAATGAAATTTAGATCTAAACAAAGGAATGAAAAGTGCCCCAAAACGTGGCTATGTGGATAAATATACAAGACAATTTGTCTAATTTTTAAACATTCTTTGAAAGGTATTTATTCAAAACAAAAATAAGAAAAGTTCATTGTGATATTTATAGCATGCAGAAACAGTGTGTGACGTGATTAGGACAATGAGCAGCATATGAAGAGTGGAAGTATTATGTTGTAAGGCTCTTTCAATACAAGTAAGTGGTATAATATTATCTGAAAGTAGACTGAGATAAATAAAAGATGTATATTGCAAACTCTAGAGCCACAGCTAAAATATTAAATAGTTATAGCTAATAAACCAATAATGGACAAAAACGTAGTCATAAAAAATTCACTCAGCCCCAAATGAGGCAGGAGCAGAGGAAAAAAGAAACAAAGAACAGATGTGACAAATGGAAAACAAATAAAAATATGGTAGATTTAAGCTCAACCATGTTGATAATTGATAATTACATTAATGTTGATAATTTCGTTAAATGTAAATGTTCTAAACATGTCAATAACAATGCAGAGATTAAGATAAACCTCCACTGAGAATAGAATTTGAGATCACTATACAGAAGCCTGTTCAAGAGAGTATATATTTTGTCATATTAAGGAATTGCTCAATTCATGTGTAAGACTATATAGCCCTAATATAGTGTCATTTAGGTCATGAATATTGTTTAAGCTTTTATTTGGGAAGAATTTATACAAATGTTAGAGAATAAGAAATCTGAACATTTGGAAAGAGTGCAATTTTTTTTTGTAATTTCCAGCATCATCATCTGTTAAGGACTGGGTGATGATGATTGTTATGATTTTAGATTTTGCCTGTAGCTAAGCAGGAGAAAAAAGAAATAGTTCATCTGTTCCACTATTGGGATACTTTCCAGATATGTTGAATTCTTAAGTCAAAGCTCTTGACTGGAAACAGTTTCTAAAATTGAATTTTTGGGACCACTAAGTATTTCCTGACCAGCTGCTTGGCAGCTAATAGGAGATAGATTCAAAAATTTTCTGAAGGAGTTTTTTTGTAGCAAAGTACAATTTAAACATTTGGCTAAATAGTACAGTTTAGACTGAATGTATATGATACAGAATGAATTTTAATTGAGTGTATGTTCTAGGAGCTATGGAAGTGTGGTCTAGTAATCTGAGATTACAAATGCAAGCCAAAATTTTTAAAATTCTTTGGCTATGAATGTATTAATTACTTTGCCTTCTAACGCTTTCTTATTTGCATTTTCTTAACTTTCATCTTTCCTGAATATCACAAAATTTAATTTCTTAATATTTCCTCTTCCCTAAAAAAATCCAATATGGATATAATTACAATTCCAAATTTTATTTTCTCAAAATCTTGATAAAATTTCTCTCCATTTTGGAATCCTAAGATGACACAATTTTCAGAGTAATGAGACTACCATTCATGACTTATTCATAGCTTTTAACAGGCTGTTTCCTGCTTTTATTAGGATGTCATATTTACCTTTTAAACATTTTTTGATCTATCATTTTCTGGCCATTAAATAGGTACTGATAATTATACATCAAAGAAGTGTGGTTTTTGCCACCATTGATATTACACTAAAAGCAACTTCTTTAGGCCAGTCTATCACACACGTCACCATTGTCATAGGCAAAATGAGTCTTTGCATTTTTTAAAATGAATTTAAGTCATTTTTTTTACATGTACATTTTACAAGTTAGTATGCCTTTGTGTTCTTAATTTTAAGAAAATCTGCCATGCTTGGGTTACTTAAAGTGAGGCCATAACGAGTTAATTACCACAAGGTTTTGGAGTAAAATCAACCTCTATATAAACATGCTATTCAACTTTGAGTGAACAAAACCAATTTTCTGCAACAAAACTCTAACAAATATGATTTCCTATATCAAATATTTTTAGTGACAAGCTTCAAGTAGCAGTTCTTGGAATTTTCATCACAAACTATATTACAGGAAATATTTTGGCTTTCTTGGTAAGCAGACATCAACATATGGGCTTGAAATATATATTTATATATGTATATTATACAGAGACACACATATTACTTTGTTCGGAGAAAATAAAAAAACAATTCTGTAACTCTCGGTTTCCATAGCCTTGGTTAGAAAGAAACTAAAAATGAAACTAAAAACTTTGATAGCTGATCACCATTTGTGAAGTAACGTTGCTATAACAGTAAATTTAAGTACCTCCTCCTTCAATATTTCAATTGGCAAGGTTCCCTTTCTGTGGGAAGTCTTTCCATCCAGTGCAAAGTGATAACAATGTGAGAAGCTGACACTTATGTTATTAAAATGCTTTCACTAACTATACTGTTTTCAAGCACCTGATACGTAATGTTTTAATGTCTAAATTTGAGCAAACAGGGAAGAGTAAAATATAAAAAAGTACAGTTCATAAAACACACACATGATTATTTTCTTTCATATTGTTAATGATATCATCAATGTAGTTCTCATTTCTTTTGTTGTTCTTCCAGGAACTATAAGAAATTAGAAAACTTGAAAAATTTTAAATGACTTCTATGATTTGTCATCTCTCTCTTTTGACAATTTAAATTGTTTCTGATAAATTAAGATTAAAGAAGGAAAAACCCAGAAGGTCTTGACTATTCTTCAACTGACAGAAAGTCATCATGGAAGAAGATAGAAAATATAAATAGATTTAAGTGTGTGCTAACTAACATGTAATTATTCACTAACCTTTTTCCTAACTATTAACAAGGCATAAGGGCTAATGGGTGCTTATCTTATAAAAATACTCTTAATATTTCTTAGTAAATGGGGAATTGTGGCTTTCAGGTTCTGGCTTCAGTTTAATGTCTAGCTATGACTGAATTAGAGAATACAGAGTTTATAAATTTCTTTTCCACGTTTTAGTGCATAAGACTACAGCTTCTGGAGCCAGATAACTAGTTTTAAAAAAATTTTTTTATTGAGTTAATTATAGGCTACAATCTTGTGAAATTTCAGTTGTACATTATTGTTTGTCAGCCATGTTGTGGGTGCACCACTTCACCCTTTGTGCCCACCCCCCACCCCACTTTCCCCTGGTAGCCACTAATATGTTCTCTTTGTCTACATTTTTAAATTCCTCATATCAGTGGAGTCATACAGAGATTGTCCTTCTCTATCTGGCTTGTTTCACTTAACATAATTCCCTCAAGGTCCATCCATGTTGTTGCAAATGGGACCATTTTGTTCTGTTTTATGGCTGAGTAGTATTCCATTGTATATATATACCACATCTTCTTTATCCAGTCATCTGTTGACGGGCACTTAGGTTGCTTCCAAGACTTGGCTATTGTAAATAATGCTGCAATAAACATTGGGGTGCATAGGTCTTTTGGAATTGCTGACTTCAAGCTCTTTGGGTAGATACCCAGTAGTGGGATAGCTGGGTCGTATGGTAGTTCTATTTTTAATTTTTTGAGGAACTCTCCATACTGTTTTCCATAGTGGCTGCACCAGTTTGCATTGCCACCAGCAGTGTATGAGGGTTCCTTTTTCTCCACAACCTCTCCAACATTTGTTACTATTTGTTTTAGTTATTTTTGTCGTTCTAATGGGTGTAAGGTGATATCTTAGTGTAGTTTTGATTTGCATTTCCCTGATGATCAGTGATGATGAACATCTCTTCATGTGCCTATTGACCATCCGTATATCTTCTTTGGAGAAATGTCTGTTCATGTCTCCAGCCCATTTTTTGATCGGGTTGTTTGATTTTTTGTTGTTGAGTTGTGTGAGTTCTTTATATATTATGGATATTAAGCCTTTGTCAGATATATGACTTGCAAATATTTTTTCCCAGTTAGTGGGTTGTTTTTTTGTTTCAATCCTGTTTTCATTGCCTTGAAGAAGCTCTTTAGTCTGATGAAGTCCCATTTGTTTATTCTTTCTATTGTTTCCCTTCTCTGAGAAGACATGGTGTCCGAAAAGATCCTTTTAATACTGATGTCAAAGAGTGTACTGCCTACATTTTCTTCTGGAAGCCTTATGGTTTCGGGTCTCACCTTTAGGTCTTTGATCCATTTTGAGTTTATTTCGGTGAATGGTGAGAAAGAATGGTCAATTTTCATTCTTTTACTTATGGCTTTCCAGTTTTCTCAGCACCATTTGTTGAAAAGACTTTCTTTTCTCCATTGTATGCCCTCATCTCCTTTGTCAAAGATAAGCTGTCCATAGATGTGTGGTTTTATTTCTGGGCTTTCAATTCTGTTCCATTGATCTGTGCACCTGTTTTTGTACCAGTCCCATGCTGTTTTGATTACTGGAGCTTTGTAGTATGTTTTGAAGTCAGGGATTGTGATGCCTCCCGTTTGTTCTTTTTTCTCAGGATTGTTTTAGCAATTTGGCGTCTTTTTTTGCCCCATATGAATTTTAGGATTCTTTGTTCTAATTCTGTAAAGAATGTCATTGGGATTCTGATTGGGATAGCGTTGAATATGTAAATTGCTTTAGGTAGAATGGACATTTTAACTATGTTTATTCTTCCAATCCATGTACATGGAATGTCTTTCCATCTCCTTATGTCACCATCCAATTCTCTCAGAAAGGCCTTGTAATTTTCATTGTACAGGTCTTTCACTTCCTTAGTTAAATTCACCTCAAGGTGTTTTACTCTTTTTGTAGCGATTGTGAATGGTATTGTGTTCTTGAGTTCTTTTTCTGTTTATTTGTTATTATAATATAGAAATGCTACTGATTTATGCAAATTGATTTTATACCCTGCAACTTTGCTGTAGTTGTTGATTACTTCTAAGAGATTTCCAATGGATTCTTTGGGGTTTTCTATATATAAGATCATGTCGTCTGCAAACAGAGAGAGTTTCACTTCTTCCCTCCCTATTTGGATTCCTTTTATTCCTTTTTCTTGCCTGATTGCTCTGGCCAGGACCTCCAGTACTATGTTAAATAAGAGTGGTGATAGAGGGCATCCTTGTCTCATTCCTGATTTCAGGGGGATGGTGCTCAGTTTTTGCCCATTGAGTATGATGTTGGCTGTGGGTTTGTCATATATGGCCCTTATTATGTTGAGGTAATTCCCTTCTATGCCCATTTTGTTCAGAGTTTTTATCATAAATGGCTGTTAAACCTTGTCAAATGCTTTCTCTGCATCTATTGAGATGATCGTGTGGTTTCTATTCCTCACTTTGTTGATGTGGTGTATCATGTTGATCGATTTGCAGATGTTGAACCACCCCTGTGTCCCTGGTATGAATCCCACTTGATCCTGATGTATGATTCTTTTGATGAATTGCTGAATTCTGGTTGCCAAAATTTTGTTTAGAATTTTTGCATCTATGTTCATCAGCAATATTGGCCTGCAGTTCTCTTTTTTCATGGTGTCCTTGTCAGGCTTTGCTATCTGTGTGATGTTGGCCTCGTAGAATGTGTTAGGAAGTGTTCCATCCTTCCTAACTTTTTGGAATAGCTTGAAAAGGATAGGTATTAAATCCTCTCTGAAAGTTTGGTAGAATTCCCCAGGAAAGCCATCTGGTCCTGGGGTTTTATTCTTTGGGATGTCTTTGACTGCTGTTTCAATCTCTTTCCTTGTTATTGATCTGTTCAAATTCTCTGCTTCTTCTTGAGTGACCTTCGGGAGATTGTAGGAGTCCAAGAATTTATCCATTTCCTCTATGTTATCCCTTTTTTGGGATATAGTTTTTTGTAGTATTCTCTTATAATCCGTTGTATTTCTGCGGAGTCTGTTGTTATTTCTCCTCTTTCGTTTCTGATTTTGTTTATTTGAGCTTTCTCTTTTTTTCTCTGTAAGTCTGGGTAGGGGTTTGTCAATTTTATTTATCTTCTCAAAGAACCAGCTCTTTGTTTCATTGCTCCTTTCTATTGCCTTTTTTGTTTCAATAGCATTTATTTCTGCTCTAATTTTTACTATTTCTCTCCTTCTGCTGACTTTGGGCTTTGTTCTTCTTTCTCTAATTTGGTTAGATGTAGTTTGAGATTGCTTATTTGGGATTTTCTTGTTTGTTGACATGCATCTATATTGCGATGAATTTTCCTCTTAATACAGCTTTTGCTGTATCCCATATGAGTTGGTATGGCATGTTATCATTTTCACTTGCCTCCAGGTATTTTTTTGATTTCTTCTTTAATTTCTTCAATGCTCCATTGCTTGTTCAGTAACGTATTGTTTAGTCTCCACATCCTTGTTCCTTTCTCACCTTTTTTCTTGTAATTAATTTCTAGCCTTATCACATTATGATTGGAGAAGATTCTTGTTATTTCATTTTTTTTTTAAATTTGTAGAGGCTTGCCTTGTTTCCCAACATATGGTCTATCCTTGAGAATGTTCCATGTGCACTTGAGAAGAATGTGTATTCTGCTGTTTTTGCATGAAGTGTTCTATATATGTCTATTAAGTCCAATTGTTTTAGTTTTTCATTTAGCTCCACTATTTCCTTGCTGATTTTCTGTCTGGATGATCTGTCCATTAATGTGAGTGGGGTGTTGAGGTCCCCTACTATTATTCTGTTGTTTTTAACATCTTCCTTTAGGTCTGTTAATAGTTGCTTTATGAACTTTGGTGCTCCTGTGTTGGGTGCATGGATATTTATAAGCATTATTTCTTCTTGATGAAGTGTCCCTTTCATCATTATGTATTGTCCCTCTGTGTCTCTCTTTACCTGCCTTATTTTGAAATGCATTTTGTCTGCTATAACTACTGCAACACCTGCTTTCTTTTGCTTGCTATTAGCTTGAAGTATTGTCTTCCACCCCTTCACTCTGAGCCTGTGTTTGTCCTTGGGGCTGAGGTCTGTTTCCTGGAGGCAACAAATTGTTGGATCTTGTTCTTTAATCTGTTTTGCCACTCTGTGTCTTTTTATTGGAGAGTTCAATCCGTTTACATTGAGGGTGATTATTGATGCATGTGGGCTTAATGCTGTCATTCTGTCGCTCGTTATCTGGTTTTCCTGCGTTACCTTTGTTTCTCGTCCTGTGTGTTTAGCCTACCCATTGACTTCTGCAATTTCTTATGCTGAGTTTCTTAGATTTTTCCTTATTTATGTTTTGTGGCTCTGTTCTGTTTTGTAGTTTAGTGGCTACCCTGAAGTTTGTATTTAGAATCTCGTGTATATTATAGTCTATTCTCTTGTGGTCTCTTACTTACTTGGCCTAGACTGATTTAGTCCCTTTGCTCTTCCCCTCCTAAATTATTATTTTCATCGCTTATTCCAACTTGTGTTATGAATTTGTAGTTAGAGTGATAAGATCGTTTTTACTTTGGTGGTTTCCTTACCTTTATCCTAATGCTATAGTTGAATGCTATCCTATTCTGGTTCTATCTATCTGTCTCCCTACTCTGTGATTTGTGACCCCTTTCTCCCTTTTTTTCTCTTTTCAGGTATAAGAGCCTTCTTGAGGATTTCTTGTAGTGGAGGACTTTTGGTTACAAATTCCCTTAACTTTTGTTTGTCTGGGAAAGATTTAATTTCTCCCTCATATCCAAAGGATATTTTTGCTGGATAGAGTATTCTTGGCTGAAGAGTTTCATCTTTTAAAGTTTTGAATATTTCACTCCATTCTCTCCTAGCTTGTAAGGCTTCTGTAGAGAAATCCACTGAACGTTAGATAGGAGTTCCTTTGTAGGTTATTTTCTTCTATCTTGCTGCCCTGAGTATTCTTTGTCTTTCATTTTTGCCATTTTTACTACTATATGCCTTGTAGTAGGTCTTTTTACATTGACAAATCTAGGAGATCTGAAAGCTTCCTCCACACACATTTCTCCCTCAATCCCTAGATTTGGGAAGTTCTCTTCTATAATTTCACTAAGCACACTTTCTGCTCTATTTTCCTTTTCCACGTTCTCAGGAATTCCAATGATTCTTAAATTCGTTCTTCTCATTGAATCTGCTATTTCTCTGATATTTTCCTCATTCTTTTTAATCCTTAGTTCTTTTTTCTTCCTCTGTCTGGAGCCATTCAGCCTGTCTGTCTTCGATTATGCTAATTTGCTCCTCTATGGTGTCTACACGGGCATTCAGGGAATCCATATTCTGTTTTATCTGGTCCACTGTATTTTTCATCTCTAGTATTTCTGATTGATTCTTCTTTATAGTTTCAATCTCTTTTGTGAAGTAACTCCAGAACTCGTTGACTTGTTTCTCTATCTTTCCCTCTACCTCATTGAGTTTTTTGATGATAGCTACTCTGAACTCATTTTCACTTAGTTTACCTATGTCCAAGTCCTCAGGACTTAATTCTGCATTTTTATTGTTCTCTTTCTTGTCTGGAGCTTTTATAAATTGCTAGATGTTAGAGGAGCGGTTTTTGCACATGATGGTAGCATTCGGTTACAGTTACAGACTGTTGCCACCAGATGGGGGTCGAGAGCTGTACGTTCTGAGCTCTCTGCCTTCAGGCAAGATGGCGGTGCCCCCCGCAGTTTGCGGGGAGGAGGGGCACTGTCTCTAGCGCGCTGATCTGAATTCTGATCAGCTCTCATTCTCTGGTCTCCTGGAGGCCTGGCTTGATGGGGTCCCCACACACGGAAGCTTTCCCCCATCAGCAGGTTTCCACTGCACCAGGGGAGGGATTCCTGGATCATCCCCCAGTTGCGTGGCCTCTGCCCCGCTCCTTCCCTCACCCGCGGCAGCAATCCCAGTCTCTAGGAGCGGGAGCGAAATTCTCTCTTACCCCATTCCAGCTCCTCCGAGGCCTGCTGCAGCCTCTCCATCCTCCTTTGTCTTGTTTCTGTAGTTTTCTTACGGTGTGGCATTAGGGGCACTGGCTGAAATTCAGTTTTTCCAATCCTTTGTTGTAGTTTGGAGGGGAGAGAGTCCCAGGTCAGCTCGCTCCACCATTTCACTCCCCAGATAACTGGTTTTTAAGTCCTTTCTCTATCACAGGATTTTTCAAAACATGCTAGCACTCACATAAACCCTATCTAAGAATATGTTCTTAAATGGTAAAATAAAATATGTGGAATTACAAAAGAAATCAACTCTAAAGAAATAGACATATCAAAATATTTTTATAAATAAATTTATTCTACAATATTATATATGCTTTCTTACCACATTACATAACCATAGAATACACTTAAATATAGGCAAGGTAAAGTTAATCTTATTTTATTTACTGATGCATAATTTACATGTAAATGCATTGATTTTAAGGGTACAATTCAATTAATTTTCATAAATATATACATTTGTGAAGCCAACACCTCATAAAGATGTAGAATATTTCCTTCTCTTCAGAATCTTCCCCTGTGTTCTTTTCCAGTCAATTCATCTCATCCAGGGGCAACCATTAATGTGATTTCTATCACCATACCTTAGACTTTGCTATTGTGAAATTCATATAATTGGTATAATATAGTATATTATCTTTTGTGTCTGTCTTCTTTTGCTCAGTATAAGGATTAATCCATGTTATCAGCATATTGCTGAGTAGTATTCCATTATATGGATATACATCATTTGTTTATCTATTCTTTTGTTCATGGACAATTGGGTTGCTTACAGTTTTTTTTGACTATTATAAATAAGGCTACTATGAACATTTTTGTATAAGATGGTTTGGTCACATATATTTTATATATCCTGAATACATCTCTAGTGGTAGAATTGCTGAGTAAGTGTATGTTCAACTTTAAAACTGCCTGGGAGATTTCCAAAGTGGTGTTATCATTTTACAATCCCATCAGGAATGTATGAAGTGCCTATTGTTCCTTCCCTTGTGAACACTTGACATTGTCATTTTTTTTTAAAAAATTAGCCATTCTAATGGCTGTGTAGTTTTAACTTATGGTGGTTTTAATTTGCATTTCCAGGGTTACTTACAATAGTGAAGATTTTTTCATGTGCTTATTGTCCAATTACATATCCAGTTTAGTGAAATGGCTGTTGAACTCTTTTGCCTACTCCTTATTGGGTTATTAAGGTCCATTTTTTTTCTTATAGTTAGTACTTTTTTACCTGTATAAGAAATCTTTGCCTAATCCAAAGTCGTGAAGTTGTTTTTTTAAATTTCCTCCCAGGAACCTAATAGTTTTAGCTTTTATATTGAGGCCCATAATCAGTCATTTTTGTGGGTGGTTTAAGGCCAAAGTGGACGTTGATGTATTTTCATAGAGATTTAAGATTGTTCTTGTGCCATTTGCTGAAAACGAAACAAATTAAGTGAAAAAAATAACTACTCTTTAGCCTACTGTATTATCTTGGCAATATGATTGAAGACCAATTGACTGTATATGTGTAGGTCTATTTATGAACTCCTACCCTGTTCTCTTGTGCTATGTGTCTGTGCTTACGTCAGTGCTACACTGTCTTGATAACTGTAGCTTTAGAGTAATTCCAATAATCAGGTAGTGCAAAAACTCCAGATTTCCTTTTTAGTTTTCAAGATTGTATTGGCTATTCTAAATGCAGTGGAAGTCCATGTAAATTTTTGAATTAGCTTGGAAATTTCAACAAATATACAACTGGGATTTTAATTGGGATTGTATAGTCTTCAGAGGAATGGAGGAGAATTGGCATCTTAACAATAGTGAGTCTTACAATCCATGAACATGGTATATTTCTCCATTTATTTTGGTATTTTAAAATTTCTCTCAGAAACGCTATGTAGTTTTCAGTGTAGAGACCTTTCACATTTGTTACATTTATTCCTAGATATTTTGTTTTGATATTATCTCATTGTTTTAATTTAATTTCCAGTTTATTGCTAGGAAATAAAAATCTAATTGTTCTTTGTATATTCATCGCATATACTGTGACTGTGCTAAATTTACTTATTAGTTCTAGTAGGATTTTTTTCTGTAGATTCCTTGAGATTTTTATATAAACACCATGTTCTTTATGAATAAATATAGTTTTACTTCATCCTTTATAATTTTATGACTTTTTTTCTTTTTCTTTACTTTACTGGCAAAGACCTCCCATAACATGGTAAATAAAAGTGCTGATGATGGACATTATCATCTTGTTTCCAACGTTAAGGGAAAAACAGTCAATATTTCTGCAATTGATTTTGATATCAATGTTTTGATAGCTTTAAGCATTTTATGAATACATTTTGTCAGACTGAGAACATTTCCTTCTATTCCCATTTAAATAATTCGATTGATGAAATTTCCTTTTATGCCTAGATTATTGAGAATTTTTTTCCTAAATGAGTGCTGCTTTTTATGCCTCTACTGAGACGATAATATGATTTTTCTCTTTTATGTTATTAATGTGGTGAATTGTATTGATCAATTTTCTAATGCTGAACTACTACTTGGTTATGAAGTAGCACACATTTTTTATTTTGTCTGATTTGATTTGCTAACATTTTGTTGAGAATAATTAATTTGTTCATAAAGTAAATTTGTCATTAGTTTTCTTTTCTTATAATGTTCACAAAAACAGAGGTTATGTTATTAGGAATATTCTGGCACTCATAAAACAAGTTGAGAAGTGATTATGCTCTTTAAACATTGAGGTAGTTTTGACAAAGCCACATGTCTGTCATATTGGACATCCACTTCATTTTGGTTTTGTGCTTAGATGATTGCATGTGTTGAAAATCCTAATTTTCAGAGATATATTAAGTAGATTCTTCTTTATGTTGTGAAATAAATCCAAATACGTATTTCTCTAAAGACTTTTTTTTACAATTAGAAAATTATGTGTTTTTTAAGAATAAAAATATATTTGAAATCTGTCTGAAATATAAAGACTTATCTAAGAACATATGTTGGACTGCTTTTTATTACGTAAACTTTAATCTGTAAGTTGTCTGAAAAGAATAATATTAGATTGATAAAGAGTAGTCAGTTAGAGGATTTATGACAGAGTGGATTCATGGACTCTGCTGCCACAGGACCCAGCATCCGTTCCAGTGTGCATTCCATTGCAGCACCTGCCCTGTCCAAGCAGGTTGGGAGCTAGCATATTACGTGCTCCAATTCATCTAGTCCTGTAGTAAATATATATCTATATCTTTTCTCACCCAAAATAGAAGTTTGGGAACCTGGAGATAAATTCATGATGTTGGTAATTAGGGGTGGATATGGCAGGTAAAAGCAAATACAAAATAAAGATACATAGCAGAAGCATAGACATTACAGAAATAAGCCAATTTGAATTTTTAAGTGAAGGCAGTTAGCACAGAGAAATACTATAATATTACCTAATGATGTAAAAGTGTCCAATTTTGCTTTTAGTACACTCTGAATAAATCATACGTGGTGCATAAAAAGGATCTGAAGTTGAAGGTTTCAAAAACCAGGTAAAAGGTAATGAGGGATGGGGCTGGCCCCGTGGCTGAGTGGTTAAGTTCGCGCACTCCGCAGCAGGCGGCCCAGTGTTTCGTTAGTTCGAATCCTGGGCGCAGACGTGGCACTGCTCATCAGACCACGCTGAGGCAGCGTCCCACATGCCACAACTAGAAGAACCCACAACGGAGAATGCACAACTATGTACCGGGGGGCTTTGGGGAGAAAAAGGAAAAACTAAAATCTTTAAAAAAAAAAAAAGGTAATGAGGGAAATGTTTACATACTTACTCATTCATCTTCGATCACTTTATGCTTCATTCTTTCATTTAGACAATAGTATTTGAACACCTGCTATGTTCAGTTTCTGTGCTGGTATTACTAAAATACGCACACACACATGCACACTAATAGAAACGAAACATAGCTCTCTTTTTTTTAGGTTCTTGTCAAGGCAGTGCTTGAGCAAATTCACTACACATCTTTCTATTCATTCAGAATAAGATCTAATGGATGTGTTTAATAAGAGATAAGGATGGAGAGAATGGAAAAGGTTTGATGGAGAAGCTTATGTCCAGAAGCTTTGGTCTTTTCATCATTACACTACATGTAAGAATTTTATTAACTATTTACTTTTGAATATAACTGTATTTGATAGAGCATATATACTGATACAGTACAGTGTATATATTTATAGTTTCTAGTCTTTCAGATCTTGGACTCTAAAAAAAATGTTAAAATTATATACTAAACCTCCATTTGTGGCAATGTTCTGAAAACTGTGAAATATATTATATAACATTCCTGGTCTTAAACAATTACTACTAGTTAGAGGAACTGGTCTCATGGCCTAGTGGTTAAGTTTGGTGCCCTCCACTTCAGTGGCCCAGGTTTTGTTCCCAGGCACAGACCTACACCACTCATGGGTAGCCATGCTCTGGTGGTGACCCACATACAAAATAGAGGAAGATTGGCACAGATGTTAGCTCAGGGCAAATCTTCCTCAAGCAAAAAGAGGAAGATTGGCAAGAGATATTGGCTCAGGGTGAATCTTCCTCAGCCAAAAGAAAAAAACACTTACTGCTAGTCAGAGATTCAAAACATACACATTAAATATAGAGTAGAACATTGCTTTTTAAATGATGGTCTAGTTATCATAGTTTGACATTACAAATTATCTCTCTCACCTTTTCCCTCTTCCTGAATTGCCTTTTTTCTTTTCTGTTAACCTTTACTTGTGAAATTGTTTCCATCCATCAAATTGAGAAAGGTGACTGACATTCTGAAAAGGGTTCTGGTACTTTCTACCAGAAGTTGCTGCCTCCAAAAAAGCATTTTGAGACAATATAAATGTAAGTGCATAGATCTGCCTTTCTCTCTTGCACCTTTGATCTCACTTGTTTTTCCAGTTCCTGTCCTCAACCTGCAAATGTTCTCAGATCTCTTTTGTTCTTAAACTTTTTTCATTTTTTTTTTTAAAGTTCAATTTTTTTTTTTAAAGATTTTATTTTTTCCTTTTTCTCCCCAAAGCCCCCCGGTACATAGTTGTGTATTCTTCGTTGTGGGTCCTTCTAGTTGTGGCATGTGGGACGCTGCCTCAGCGTGGTCTGATGAGCAGTGCCATGTCCGCGCCCAGGATTTGAACCAACGAAACACTGGGCCGCCTGCTGCGGAGTGCGCGAACTTAACCACTCGGCCACGGGGCCATCCCCAAACTTTTTTCATTTTTAAGAAAGAAACTTGTTCTTAAAAAACTCCCAGAACATAATTTTGCTTGCTTCCTCTTATTATTTCTCCCACTCATTGTCCAGTCTTTAAAGAATGCCATATACTTACTGCTTTCAATTTTTCTGCCCTCATTAATCCTCCAAGTATGTGAATTTCATTCTAGCCAGTCTGTTGAAACTCTTCTCTTGAAGTACAACAATGATCTATTTTACTTATGACTTCTTCATTAACAAGTGACAGAAACTATACTCACCCTAGATAGAAAATATATTCACTTCATTTACAAGTGACAGAAACTATATTCGCCTTACGAAAAAACAAAAGCTGCAAAGCTGAAGGGTCCTTCAGGGTTAAAATATGTTTTCTGTCAGAAGATCTTTCTTTCTGCTGTGGCAGGGTGACCCTTGACATATCACGATTTACAATGCTTTTGCAACTTTCAAATCCCAGAGAATGAAAAAGTCTCACTCCTGATAGCCACTGCGCAATATGAGGGTGTCAGTGTCGCAATCCAATGTACACATCAGGATAGATGCGGAGAGGCTGATGGCCACACTGAGTTTATTGTAACCAGCGTTTCAATATATACATAGCTTACATCTGTTAGACATACACAGGTGTTCTGGATGAAATAATTAGCAAATGCCAAGAATTCTTAGTGATTTCTCAAGGAGCCCTCCCTCGGCGTCTGTTTTGATATTATCATGTTATTGCTGTGCTCGTATACTTTTATCTCGGAGCAGGCAAGGTCTCTTAGGCAACAGTCCCTCCTGCTCCCGATATCGATATCGTTTTTCCATCTGTGCCCCCGGGCGGCCACCGCCTGTCTTAGGTTGCCCCCCCTGGAGGTCTTACCCATCATTGGCTAACCGGCCTTCTCACCTCCGGGTCACAGTTTGTTGGCAAGCTTTTTCCAGTGATTATTAACCCTTCCTGTGTCAGGGGCGGCTACAGAGGGAGAATCCCATTGGTTCAATTCAGGTTGTGTACTTGTTTCTGAATAAATTACTGTGGCCAGGGTCGTACCTTTAGGGCTGGAGTGAGAGATGGAGTACGTCTAATTTATAGCCACATGGACTGACCAGAATTACTATAGAATGTGGGATCTGTGGGTCACCAAAGAAATGGGTGAATTGTGGGGAGAAAATTTATGTTCCATGTTCCTGCTGAGAGCCAGAGCCAATAGCTTCCTCTCAGCCTCACCTTCAATCTCTGTCCAGTATTCACACCATTGACCAAATTTACCTTCTTGGGAACATTCTCCACTGGTTTCTGTAACAAGATGATTTTAGGGTTTCATTGCTAGCTCTTTGACTGCCTCTGTTTTCTTTCTCTTTAATTCATGGAAAATATGTAAGAGTTTATCTTTGTACATCATACATTTTTCTCTCTATTTTCTTTTTCTCTTTATCTCCATGTAAAGTTATTATCTACACCACATTTCTGTTACCAACTCAAGGTAATTGACTGGCAAATTTTAATGATTCTGTATTTGCCAAGAGCTAGATCTCTTCATTCGAAAGTCTAGTAGGCTCTTCAAATCCAGAATTATCAAAACAAAATTCAGGATCTTCCTCTTCTAATCTGCCTCTCTTTCTTCTCTTTCTATATTTTCTTGTCTTATTGAAAAAAATCTTCCCAACATTCAGTAAGAAATTTTCAAGCCATCTTAGGAATATTCCTCCTTTACTTTGCAGTTGTTAACCTTCGCTTCCACACTTGATTGAAGAGGGAAAGATTAATGTTGCCTGGCAATGTTATATGAGCTTTGTTATAGAAAAATAAGTAGTTTTTAAAACATATGAAAGTAATTAGTGTCAAGAAGTCTGACAAGATGCAAGATACTCGAGGCAAACTAATGAGCATGAATAAAGATATTGAATTATTCTCTATGTTTAGAGAATTGCAATTATTTCATATGACTAAAGCATAAGCTGCATGTTCCTGAGGCCAAAACGTAGGCATGAAGATAAACTCTGATGATCCATGTGTGCCACACTAATGAGACTGAGCTTCATTCTGCAGCCAGCATAAAACAATGTTATAAGAAAGTATGCTGTTTATTTTTATTTAAGAACCAATTACTTTTTTTTAATTGAAGTATAGTTGACATACAACATTGTATTAGTTTCAGGTGTACAACATAGTGATTCGACATTACAAAGTATTACGATATTACAAAATGATCATCCTGATAAGACTAATAACCATCTGTCATCATACAAAGCTATCACAATATTGCTGACCATGTTCCCTATGCTGCACATTCCACCCCCGTGACTTATTTATTTCCTGACCATAAGTTTGCACCTATTACCCCTTCACCTGTTTTGTCCTTCCCCTCACCTCCCTCCCCTCTGGAAACCACCAATTTGTTCTATGTTTCTATGAATCTGTTTCTGTTTTGTTTTGTTTGTTCATTCATTTCGTTTGGTTTGGTTTAGATTCCATATAAAAGTGAAATCATCTGATATTCTTTCTCTGACTTATTTCATTTAGCAGAATACCCTCTAGATCCATCTATGTTGTTGCAAATTGGAGGATTTTATTCTTTCTTATGGCTGAGTAATATTCCATTATATGTATACCACATCTATTTTCTCCAAAAAAAGTTGGAGTTGCTTCCGTATCATAAAATAAAGTTGGGTTGCTTCCGTATCATAAATAATACCATACTATTACTATTACAATTGTAAATTGTAAATGATGCTGTGAACATGGGGGTGCATATATCTTTTTGAATTAGTGTTTGTGTTTTCTTCATATAAATACCCAGAAATGGTATTGCTGCATCATATGGTAGTTCTCTTTTTAAGGTTTTGAGGAACATTTACACTGTTGTCCATAATGGCTGAACTAATTTACATTCCCACAAACAGTATGCAAGCATTGCCTTTCTCCACATCCCAACCAACGCTTGATATTTGTTGTCTTTTTTGATAATAGCCATTCTGACAGGTATGAGGCAATACTTTATTATAGTTTTGATTTGCACTTCCCTGATGATTATTGACATTGAGCACTTTTTCATGTACCTGTTGGCCACCTGTTTGTCTTCTTTGGAAAAATGTCTATTCAGGTCCTCTGCCCATTTTTTAATGGGACTATTTGTTTTTATGTCATTGAGTTGTATGAGTTCTTTATATATTTAGATATTAACTCTTATCAGATATATCATTTTTAAATATATTTTCCCATTAAGTAGGTTGCTTTTTGGTTCCATTTGTTTATTTTTGCTTTTGTTGCCCTTGCCTGAGGAAACACATCCAAAAAATATTGCAAAGACCAATGTCAGACAGTTTACTACCTATATTTTCTTCTAGGAGTTTTATGGTTTTAGGTCTTACATTTAAATCTTTAATCCATTTGGAGTTTATTTTTGCATATGGTGTAAGAAAGTAGTCCAGTTTCATTCTTTTGCAGATATCTGTCCAGTTTTCCCAACACCATTTATTGAAGAGACTATCTTTTTCCCCATTGTATATACTTTCCTTCTTCATCATAGAGTAATTGACCATATGGTCATGGGTTTATTTCTGGGCTCTCAGTTCTGTTCCACTGATCAATATGTCTGATTTTGTGCCAGTATCATAGTGTTTTGATTACTATAGTTTTGTGATATAGTTTGAAATCAGGAGTGTGATACCTCCAGTGTTGTCTTCTTTCTCGAGATTGCTTTGGCTATTTGGAGTCTTTTTTGGTTTCATACGAATTTTAGGGTCATTTGTTCTAGTTCTGTGAAAAATGCCATTGATTTTTTAATAGAAATTGCATTGAATCTGTAGATTGCTTTGGGTAGTATGGACATTTTAATAATATTAATTCTTCCAATCCATGAGCATGGTATATTTTTTCATTTATTTGTGTCATCTTCAATTTCTTTCATCAATGTCTTATACTTTTCAGTGTACACAGTTTCCATCTCCTTGGGTAAATTTATTCCTAGATATTTTATTCTTTTTGAGGTAATTGAAAATGGGATTGTTTTCTTATTTCTCTTTTTGATAGTCTGTTGCTAGTTTATAGAAATGCAACTGCTTTCTACATATTTATTTTGTATTCTGCAACTTTACTGAATTCATTTATTAGTTCTAATAGTATTTTGGTGGAGTCGTTAGGGTTTTCCATATATAGCATCATGTCATCTGCAAATAGTGACATTTTTACTTCTCTTCCAATTGGAATGCCTTTTATTTCTTTTTCTTGTCTGATTGCTGTAGCTAGGACTTCTAACACTGTTGAATAAGAGTGGTGAGAGTAGGTATTCTTGTCGTGTTTCTGATCTTAGAGGAAAAGCTTTCAGCTTTTCAAAATTGAGTGTGATGTTAGCTGTGGGTTTGTCATATATGGTTTTTATTATGTTGAGGTATGTTCCCTCTATACCCACTTTGTTGAAGGTTATTATCATAAATGGATGTTGAATTTGTCAAATCATTTTTATGCCTCTACTGAGATGATCATACTATTTTTGTCCTTTCTTTTGTTAATGTGTGTATCACACTGATTGATTTACAGATACTGAGCAATCTTTGCCTCCCTGGAATAAATCCCATTTCATCATGTTGTATGATCCCTTTAATGTGTTGTTGAATTTGGTTTGCTAATATTGTGTTGAGAATTTTTGCATCTATCTTCATCAGGAATATTGGCCTATAATTAAATTTTTTTGTATCATCTTTGCTTATGATATCAGGGTAATGATGGCCTCATAGAATGAGTTTGGGAGCAATCCTTTCTCTTCAATTTTTGGAATAATTTGAGAAGGATAGGTATACTCTTCTTTAAATATTTGGTAGAATTCACCTATGAAGTCACCTGGTCCTGGACTTTTGTTTGTTGGGAGTTTTTGTATTATTAATTCAATTTCATTACTAGTAATTGGTCTGTTCAGATTTTCTATTTCTTCCTGGTTCAATCTTGGAAGATTGTGTGATTCTAAGAATTCATCCATTTCTTCTAGATTGCCCAATTTTGTTGGTTATAATTGTTTGTAATACTCTCTTATGATCTTTTGTATTTCTGTGGTGTCATTTGTAACTTCTCTTTCATTTCTGATTTTATTTATTTGAGCCCTCTCACTTTTTTTCTTGATGAGTTCTGGCTAATGGTTTATCAATTTTGTGGTCTTTTCAAAGAACCAGCTGTTAGTTTCATTGATCCTTTCTGTTGCTTTTAGTCTCTATTTCATTTATTTCTGCTCTGATATTTATTATTTCCTTCCTTCTACTAACTTTTGGTTATGTTTCTTCTTTTTCTAACTCGTTTAGGTGTAAAGTTAGATTTTTTTCTGAGATTTTTCTTTTTTCTTGAAATAGGCCTGTAACACCATAAACTTCCCTCTTAGAACTGCTTTTGCTGTGTCCCATAGATTTTGGACTATTGTGTTTCTGTTTTCATTTGTTTTGAGGTATTTTTTTAATTTCCTCTTTGATTTCTTTGTTGACCTATTGGATTTTTAGCAGCATTTTGTTTAGCTTCTATGTATTTGTGTTTTTTCCAGTTTTCTTCTTGTAATTGATATCTAGTTTCATATCCTTGTGATCAGAAAAGTTGCTTGATATGATTTCAGTCTTCTTAAATTTATTTAGACTTGTTTTGTGGCCTAACATGGCTCTATCCTGGGGGCATGTTCCATGTGCATTTAAAAAGAATGTGTATTCTGTTGTTTTTGGATGGAATGTTCTATATATATCTATTAAGTCCATCTGACCTAATATGTCATTTAACACCAATATTTCCTTATTTTTTTGTCTAGATGATGTATCCATTGAGGTAAGTGGGATGTTAAAGTCCTCTACTATTATTGTGTTACTTCAATTTCTCTTTTTGTGTTTGTTAATATTTGTGTATTTAGATGCTCCAATGTTGAGTGCATAAATCTTTACAACTATTATATCCTCTTGTTGGATTGTTCCCTTTATCATTATGTGATCGCCTTCTTTGTCTTTTCTTACAGTTTTTGTTTTAAAGTCTATTTTGTTTAATATAAGTTTTGCTACCCTAGCGTTTTTTTGTTTCCATTGGCATGGAATATCTTTTCCAATCCCTTTACTTTCAATCCATGAGTGTCTTTAGTTCTGAAGCGTGTCTCTTACAGGCAGCATGTATATGAATCTTATTTTTATCCATTCAGCCATCCTATGTTTTTTGCCTACTTAATTTAAAGTAGTTATTGATAGGTGTGACTTTATTGCCATTTAGTTACCTTTTTTCTGAATGTTCTTGTAGTTCTATATTCTTTTCTTCTCCTCTTGCTCTCTTCCCTTGCAATTTGATGAATTTCCTTAGGGTTATGTTTGAATTCCTTTGTCTTTATTTTTTGTGTATTACAGGTTTTTGGTTTGTGGTTACCATGAGGTTCATATATAATGACCTATGTATATAGCAGTCAATATTAAGTTGATGGTCCCTTAAGTTTGATTGCATTCTAAAAGCTCTACATTTTTACTCCCTCCAATGTTTTTTGTTTTTGACATGATATTTTACCTCTTTTAATTTTCTGTATCCTTTAATGTCTTATTGTAGATACAGATGATTTTAATACTTTTGTCTTTTAAAATACATACTAGCTTTATAAGTGGTTTATCCACTACCTTTACTATATATTTGCCTTTACTAGTGATATTTTTTCTTTGATAAGTTCCTTATTTCTCTTTGTACCCTTTTCTTTTGCACTTAAAAAGTTCCTTTAACATTTCTTGTAAGGCTAGGTTAGTGGTGATGAACTCCTTTAATTTTTGCTTGTCTGGAATACCCTATCTTTCCTTCCATTCTGAATGGTAACCTTGCTTGGATGTAGATTTTTTTCTTTCTGAACTTTGAATATATTGTACCAATCCCTTTCTAGCCTGTAAAGTTTCTGCTGAAAAATCAGCTGATAGCCTTAGGGAGTTTCCTTTGTATGTAATTTTTTTGCTTTTCTTTTTCAGTTTTTAAGATTCTCTCTTTATCTTTACTTCTTGACATTTTAATTATAATATGTCTTGATATGGGCCTCTTTGAGTTCTTCTTGTTTGGAACTGTCTGTACTTCCTCTACCTGAATATCTATTTTCTTACCCAAGTTAGGGAAATTTTTAGTGATCGTTTCTTCAAATAAATTCTCTGCTGCTTTTTCTATCTCTTCTCCTTGTGGGACAGTTATAATGAGAATGTTGTTATGTTTGATGTTGTCCCAGATGTCCCTTAGACTGTCCTCAGTTTTTTTAAATTCTTTTTGTTTTTTTCTGTCCAGCTTGGGTGATTTGCTCTACTCTGTCATCCAGATCACTGATCTGCTCTTCTGTATCATCTAATCTGCTGTTGATTCCCTCCAGTAAATTTTTCATTCCAGTTATTATATTCTTCAGCTCTGTTATTCTTTTTTATATTTTCTAACTCTCTGTTGAACTTTTAATTGTGTTCCTCTATCCTTTTCCCAAGTTCAGTGAGCATCCTTATGACCATTACCTTGTATTCTCTATCAGTAGATTGCTTGTCTCTGTTTTGTTTAGTTATTTTTTCTGAGAATTTGTCTTGTTCTTTCATTTGAAAGATATTCCTTTGTCTCCTCATTTTGCCTAATGCTTTGTGTTTATTTCTATGTATTATGTAGATCAGCTATGTCTCCCTACCTTGGAAAAGTGATATTATGTAGGGCCCAGCAGCATGTTCCCCTCTGGTCATCAGAGCATGGTGTTCAAGGGGTATCCGCTGGGTGGGCTGCATGTACCCTCTGTTGTGTCAGGGCTGTGCTTACTGTGGACATACTGGTAGGAGGGGCTGACCCTTGTGCCAGCTGACTGTGAGACCTGGCCACTTGTGGCTGCTGTGGTTATAGCAGTGGACAGGACAGGCCCTTGGCACGGCTGAATGTGCAGTCCATAGGTGCATGATTGCCTCAATTGCACTGATGGGTGGGGCTGGCCCACAGTGTGATCTGGCTATGCAGCCCACATGCATGTGACCATTGCAGGTGTGTTAGTAGGTGGGGAAGACCCCTAGTGTGGTTGATTGTGAGCCCTGGTGGCTTGGATGCACACAACTGCTCCCGGCACACTGGTGGGTGAGTCAGGCTCCCAGTATAGCTGGCCTCTACACTAACAAGCTAGAAAGAGGATCCCAAAATGGTGCCTGCCTTCACCAGCATCAGCACCAGTGAATGAGGTTGCAAAAAGTACTGCCTCCAGTGTCTCAGTCCCTGGGGAGTGGGCCCCAGCTGCCTCCTGCCTCTTTGGGAGGTGCTCCAAGTCTAGTAAGTGAGTTTCTTTTACCTATAGACTGTGCACTTTTCCAGCTGTTTTTTTACATGAATTTCCAGGTCAAGTGAGTCTGTGCATGAACCCTTTAAGAGTGGGTTTTCCTTTCCATGTAGTTCTATATTTTTTGTGAGCATATTTCCTATTGGTTTTCAAAGTCAGGTGTTTTGGGATCTCATGTCTCCGGGGCTGAATCTAAGGGCTGGGGTGCCTAATGTGGAACTTGAATCCCTCACTCCGCTGGGAAAAGCTTCATACCTTTGAGATCACTCCTCATGGTGAAACTCCAGGGCCAGGGCGTACATTTTTCCTCACTGAGACCATATCTCTGCCTCTTCCACCCCTCTCTGTGTTGTCCCTTGTTGTGGAGGCTCTTTTCATTCAGTTTCCAGATCTTCTTCAGAGGAAATTATTCCACATATAGTCGTAGATTTGTTGTATCCAGGGGACGAGGTGAGCTCAGGATCCTCCTACACCACCATCTTCCAAACTCCTCAGAAAGTAAGTTATTCAGTTTTCATTTCTTACAGTACGTTATAACACAGTTATTGTTCCCAATTTCTCCCTCCCACCCCTTGGAACATTGCTGTCATTCATTTCACCTTTCCGTATACTATAATCACCTAATACATTGCTATTTTTATTATTACTTTACACAAAATAAATATTTTTAGATCAATGAAGAATAATAAAAATATAAGATGTTATTTTACCTTCATTTTTGCCTTTTCCAATGTGCTTGCTTTATTTATATTAGATTCAAGTTTCTGACCGTGTTTTCCTTCTGCCTGAATCAATTCTTCTAACAGTTCTTGCAGAGTAGGTTTGCAAGTAATGGATTCCCTCAGTCTTTGCTTTTCTAAGAAAGTCTTTATGTCTCTTTCATTTTTGAAGAATAATTTCACTGAGTATAGAATTCTAGGTCATTGGTCTTATTTCAATGCTTTAAATATTTCATTCATTTTCTTCTTGCTGGTGTGGTTTCTGACAAGAAGTTGGATGTAATTCTTATCCTTGTTCTTCTACAGGTAAAAAGTATTTTTCCTCTTTGCTTTCTTTCAAGATTTTGCCTTGCCTTTGGTTTTCTGCAGTTTGAATATGAGATGTGTAGGTGTTGGGTTTTATTTATTTTTTTGTTTGTATTTATCCTGATTGGTGTTTCCTGAGTTCCTTAGATCTATGATTTGGTGTCTGTCAATAATTTTGGAAAGTTCTTGGCCACTATTCAACTATTTCTATTTTTTTTCTCTCTTTCTTCTCCTTCTGGTATTATATCTATGGTATACCTTTTGAAAATGTCCTACAGATCTTGGATGGTCTGTTCTGTTCTGTTTTCTTTTCTTTTCTTTTTTTTTTTTTTTGCACTGACCTATCTTCAAGCTCGCTGATTCTTTCCTCAGCTGTGGTGAATCTACTATTGCACCCACAAAAAGAATTCTTTATTTCTGTTACAATGTTTTAATTTTAAGCATTTTCTTTTAGAGTTTCCATTTCTCTGTTTACTCTGTCTATTCTTGCATATTATCTACCTTTTCCAATAAATTCCATAGCATATTAATCATAGTTATTTAAATTCCCTGTTTCATAATTCCAACATCTGTGTCACATCTGAACCTGCATATGATGATTGATTAGTCTCTTCAGCCAGTTTTATCTTGTCTTTTGGCATGAATCTTTATTTTTTTGTTGTTGAATGCTGGACATGTTTCACTGAATAGTAAAAACTGAGATAATTGTGCTCTTAGTGTGAGGATTTATGTTTACCTGGCTAGGAGTTGGTTATGTTTAATGTTTGCTGTAGGTAGATGTGGTTGTAGGTGCAAATTACTCTAGTGTCCTTGTTTTTGTTTTCTCTCCTTACTTTGCGCTTCCCTAAGTACTCCTCCTAAGAGAGAGCCCATGCCATGCAGCTCTTTCAGCTGTAATCCACTGTTATTATACTGGAGTCCTGTTGGTTTGGTGTTAGGTGCAGGGAATGAGGAGCAATCTGGAATCTCACAATTAAAACTAAGTCTTTTAATGGGCCTGCATCTCAGGGATCACTAAATGCTGTGAATTTTACAAGTCTTTCTCCAGTGGTATAACTGCCCCCTCCCTCCCATGTCCCTACTTCCTTCCTTGGCTGTAGCACTCCTAATCTATTTTCTTGAAACCTGACTTCTGTCAACTATATCACCTCACTTAGATGAGACAAAAAGCCTAGAGGGAGCAGAAGTGTGAAGAATTCCTTTCCCCAGCTAGGCTAAGGCTGTGGCAAAGTATTTTCCCCTAGAGAGTAAGTATTTGTTATGGAGAAGGCTCTGAGAGTGTATATCACAATGATTTATCTTGTCCTTCTGCCAGAGAAAGGCAGAGATATTTCTCAGATCTCCACCACAAGAACCTGTTAGCATTTCTAGAGATAAAGGCTTTAAATTTATAGGGAACCCCTAAGACTGTGTCCTTCAGAATTTCTCACTCTCAAGCTAGTCTACAGCCAGTTTCCAGCAATTCATAAAAATTACCATTTAAGTGTTCCTATAAGTTTACGGTTACAGCTGCTTCTAATCAAGTAGGTCTCATGTACGATTCTTTGGCGGTGTCTGTCTCTCTAGAATTTGGGGTGGTAATTTGCCCTGTGATCTCAGTTCTTAGATGGGTCCAATATGAAAGATGATTTTTAGTTTGTCCCATTTTTTTCTTTCCAGTTGCAAGGGTGAGAGTGATGGTTTTAAAGCCCTTCACAGGACAGAGCTGAAACTGGAAGACAACAATTTAGTTCTGACCTTTTGATAACCAAACCCAAGAGAAACACTTTTTAATTCCTTTGCAACTTGTGTATGCTTATGATATATCGTTAACAGAGACCCTGTCTCACTTTGTTTATATCTCCAATGCCTGGAGTAGTAGTTGACTCACATTTTGATGATTCATACATTAGTGTTGCCCACTCATAATGAGTTACCTAGCATCTGTTGACCCATTACAGTAAATATGCTTGGTTGGTTTTTTGTGGTTTTTTTGAGAGACAAATTGCTTTCCTAGAGAAAAAACTAGGGGACAAATTTCTCATAAGGTTGCTCATAAAAAGAGAAGTGAGTAATATAATGAATGGTGAATTGAACTACTACTTTGTACATATATTGAAATATACTTTTAGGGAATGTTTCTTAAATCTATAAAGTTTACAAAATAAAGCTGCACAACAAATTATTACTCAGTTGACATCATTCCTATAGAATTAATATAATTTATACATATTGCTTTTGGTAAATGTTGTATAAAAAGAAAACACTAGAGACCTTAGAGTAGATGAATGTGCATCAGAATCCCCTGGATAGCTTGTTCAATAGCAGGTTCACAGACCCAATACCCAGAGATCCAGATTCAGTAGAATTAGGATGAACTAGGGGATCTGCCTTTTTATTTCAGAAGCACTCCATAAGGATATGATATAGGTTACCTACCCTTCAAAGAATAGTGTCCTAGAGAAAGGGATTTCTTCATGTTCCTATGCATTTTCTTATGTGAGTTTTAGACAGGAGTTGGATTATAGTTAATTAATAATTGAATTTTATGACAGAGGTCTGAATTTCCAATATTCTATGCTGTTAGTTATATATCTATATGCTTTTGAGACAAGATATATAGGAGGAAGAGGCAGAGAAATCATCTGGTGGTGACCCCTGCAGAGCCTGACAGTGTATGGAGTTGGAAAACCTTCCTCCTTCTGGAGGGAGGGGGCCACAAAAGGGCTTGACATAGTCAAGGCGCTTTTTTTTGTTACCTTTAAAATTTATCTTACATTTGTATTTGAATACAAGTAAGAACTCACTTAGCGTATCTAATTTCCGGACTATATTATATATTTCCTGAGAGAAATGCCTTTGTCCTGAAAGAATGTAAGGGTAAATGTTACTCTTGCCTCTACCGTAAATTGCTTTGCTTGCGGGCTGAATGAAACAAAAATGAAATGAAAATGTAGGCATAGGAGGGAATTCATTATCGTAAATTCAAGTCTCATAGAGAATTGATGTTATAAACCGTGAGCAAAGGGAGGAAAATCTCTCTTTTGTAGAGAGTGGATTTTGCATTGGATTTCTAGGAGGCAGTGTGTTTTGGTAAAAAAGGAGCATGGGCTCTAGAGCTACTCAGTCACACATTTCAGTCTTTGCTCTGATGATTATGACATTAGCTACTTAACTTCCTGTGTCTTAATATCTTTGTGTTTCATTTTTCTCATTGCTAAATAGAGAGGTAACAGTATGCCTCATAGGGTCACTGTGGGAATTAGCGTTTTTGTTAACAAAGGAGAAAAGAAAGAGGACAAAGGGAAGAGAGAGAGAGAGATGTTCTCACCTCCAACATCCATTTCCCTGCTTCTTTTGTAGTATGCTAATCTTTTCTGTTTCTTATTACAAGCAAAAATATTATTGCTAAAAAATTTAAGTATTGTCCAAAAGGAAATGCAATGTAGTAGTATCTCATGGAAAAATGTATAACTATAGAAATTTATGAAACAATTCTCTACACCATACAAAATCAGTGAGTCCAGGGACCAACCCAGTGGCGTAGTGATTAAGTTCTCATGCTCCTCTTCAGCAGCCCAGGGTTCACAATTTTGGTTCCCAGGCCCAGACCTACATACCACTTATCAAGCCATGCTGTGGTGGCATCCCATAGACAAAGTAGAGGAAGACTGGCATGGATGATAGCTCAGGAACCATCTTCCTCAAGCAAAAAGAGGAAGATTGGCAACAGATATTAGCTCAGGGCCAATCTTCCTCAGGAAAAAAAATCAGTGAGTCTTATTTTATTAGTTGAACAGCAGATAAAGTATACTAGTAATCAACTTCTGCAATTGAAGTAAGAACGTCTACTTCTCAGAGAAGTTCCTAAATTGCAAGGTAACATTCACGTAAATGGTATTACATTGAAGAACAGTTGATAAGGTCTCTTATGCTTTGATTATTTAGTTGTACCAAAGAATTAGAAGAAGTGACTCATAATAATTTTAGGTTAAGAAATCCCCTTCCATATTTTTGACATTATTTCCTAGATTTTATAGATGAGATAACTAAAACTCAGAGAAATTTGATGACTTGTCAAGGCTTCAGAGGGGATGAGGAAACCTAGATATCTTTTTTGGTGTTTTTCCCTGCTTTTTCTCCCTAACCCCTCCCCCCACCCCCAGTATATAGTTGAATATTTTAGTTATGGGTCCTTCTGGTTGTGGCATGTGGGACACCACCTCAGTGTGCCCTGACGAGCAGTGCCATGTCTGTGCCTGGCATCCGAACCACCAAAACCCTGGACTGCTGAAGCAGAGTGTGCAAACTTAACCACGGGGCCAGCCCCCTTCTTTTTTATTTATCTATTTATTTTTAATTTTTATTTTTTTAATCTTTTTTTTAAAACAGGTGGAATTGACTTTATTTTTTTAATTGAGATATAATTGCCATATAACATTGTGTAAGTTTGGGTCTACAACATGCTGAGTTGATACATTTTTATATTGTAATATGATTACCAATAGCATTAGCTAACACCCCATCACATCACACAGTTACTATTTCTTTTTTGTGGTGAGAACAATTAAGATACAGTTTCTTAGCAAGTTGGAAGTTTATAATACAGTTTTGTTGTCTATAATCACTGTATTGTGCATTAGATATCCAGGATTTATTCATCTTTTAGTTGCAAGTTTGTACCCTGAAGCAACATCTCCCCAATTCCCCTACTCCCTAGCCCCTGATAACCACTATTCTACTCTCTGTTTTTATGAGTTTGGATTTTTAAATATTCCACATATAAATGATATCACACAGTATTTGTCTTTCACTGTCTGACTTATCTCACTTATCATAGTGTCCTCAAGTTCCATCCAAGTTGTTGCAAACAGCAGGATTTCCTTCTTTTTCATGGCTGAATAATATTCCATTGCACGTATATACTGAATCTTTATCTACACTCTTATGGTTATTGCAGCATTATTGACAATAGTTAAGATATAGAAACAACTCAGATGTCTTCTCTTTTGGCACAGTGCTTAGACATGCAAAACACAGTTTGTTATATTAGAAAAGACATTTTTCTGGAGCTGGGCAGTGCTAATGAAAATTTCTAATTCTTTCATTTGCTAGCTGTGAGGTCTTGAGCAAAATAGCTTTGTCTTCTTGAATCTCAACTTCCTCATCTTTAAAATATTTTAAAAAATCATACCTAATCGTATAACTTTCGGGAAAGATTGGAGGTAATTCATATTAAGTACTTGACATGTACAGAGTGTTCAATAAATTGTAGCTATAATTATCAGAGTCAAAGAAGTTACATGTAAAACCAGATTAGGTATCTTCCTGGTTTGCTGGAAGGATGGTTTATTGCCTTAGTCAAGGATTCTTTGCTTTCAAATCACACTATCTAGCCAAATTGGCTTATGAAAAAATTTATTTAAAAGATAGTGAGATGTCTTGTGGAATATAATGGTTCTACCAGGGCAGGCTTTTTGATGCTTTATTCTATTCTCTCCCCAGTGCCTAGGATAGTGCTTGGCATTTACATAGTGCTCCATAATGGTTAATTAAATGAATGAGGGCCGTAGCAGCATTCCTCAACTTTTTTTTTTTTTCATTGTCATCCTCCTGGAAGCCTTTTTAAATGTTCTTTCGTAATCATCCTCCTTCCTAGGAAATTAAATACTAAGGAGTGAGATTTTATCAAATAGGCTTGTGTTTGGAGGGTCAACAGTCATTCTGAAATCTAAGATCTTTTTGCTGCCCCAGCCCCAAGAATCAACTGTTCCCTTGGAAATGATTTTGCCCCCATTGAGAATGCTTGCACTAGAGGGACTAGAAAAGGAAATTTAAAAGCCCTAAGGAGGCAGAATAAAGCAGTTTCTTCCCCTCTTTCTTTCTAAATGGCCTTTCATTTCTACTTTTCTCAGAACAACCACTTCTCTCTCTTCTCCTCTCTTCTGTTTTTCACTAAGTCTTTGGTCCCAATTCCACCTATACATCACTTCATAGTCCAAGTTTTTAAGAGACAAATTAGAGCCTCTCAGTTCCAATTCGAAATTTCTAGGAAATAGAATTTCAGAGGCCCAGGTTTTGTCCATTGTTTTTCTCTGATCCTATCAATTGCAGACACAAAGAAGAATGTGCTCATGTCATTCACAGCCCAAACAGGAGGGTTTAGGGGAGCAAAATCTCTCAATGGAAAGCTGAGTGGGTTCTTTAAGAAATGAATTATGGAGACAAAGATGGAATGTTTTTCATTTCCATAAAGTAGTAAAAGATTAGGATAGTATCTGAGTTCAGATTATGAATAGTTAGTATATGGAGTTTTTATTTGATCTTTTAGGATTTGGACATTCATTTCAGTGTTTCAAGCCAGACGTGATTAAAGCAGTATTCTAGTAAGGTGTATCTACTCATGACATAAAAAATTAATGGAGATAGGAGATTCTAGATAAATGTGGATGAATAGGAAGTTATTGGACGTGTTAGGGTATAAAGTAATAATTTTAATTAGGAAGGTGGCAAGTTGTGGTAGAAATAGATCAAATTTTGGTGTCAGACTCTAATCTAGTATCAACTCTAATGACTTAGTTTACTCTGTAAAAGGAATACAATCGTACCTAATTAGGAGGATTATTTGCGGGAAGACTAGTCATAATATAGGAGAAATATCTGTGCTATTCATGGAATGGAGTAAATATCCTATGCATAGAATATTTATCTTGCCCTCTCTCTTACTCTCAGTCTTACTTTGTCACTATCTCTGTATCTACACTCTGTTTTCTCTTTCCTTGGCATAGGATTTGGGCTGGACATGACAACGGTTTATAAGCAGTTTGAGAAAGGTTTATATTTTTCTAAGACAAACTGACAAATCCTTCCCAGCTGTCAATGTCCCCAGATTCAATGCATAATGTGTTTGGGTATGAGAAACAGAGACCTTGACAGTCCTGCTGCTTCAGAAGATCAGGCACATTCCCATCCATAAATAAGGAGAGAACTTGTCTCTTGGCTTCATCGTTATCTCTAAAACTCAAATGAATACACATAGGAAAGTTAAGAAGCCACTGATTAGATGGTTACACCAAAATGAAAGATCCACTTCCTTATGTATTATAGGTAAACCTTAGCTTCTATAGCACTGCCCTATTCAGGTCTCAGCTTGCATTCTGGGAAAATGTGTCAGTCTTTATGAGGGCTTTCTGTTGGTACTCTCCTTACTTCCCAGAGACTACGTCCTGCCTCTTTTTCAAAAAATCTCTAGACTTATAACCACATTAAAACACTTAAAGTGGCATGTTTTAATGTTGCAGCAGAGAACATTACTAGCTAGTCCAATTATTCATGGGAAATTTATAAGTAAGCAGCTGGCTATTCATAAAAAAGCATGCCAGTCCCCAAGGGATAAGAACAATATAATGGCCTTTATAAATAAAAATAATTTAATAATATAACTTTTACAAAGAGACCTGTTATATGTGTGATGCACTTTTGTGCAAACAACTGTGTTGAAATTGTATAGTTTCGTTCTAAGTAGAGCATTTCATGATAGCAATTGACAAATATTGCTGCATTGATGGGCTCAGATTCCATTTCCAATGAAGTACCTGAATAGTTGTATTTTATTTTATGAATGGCTGAGATACATTCTTCAAGATGCTAAATGTGGAGTATGCTTGCTATAGACTGCAAGCTTGTGTGTCCTCAAAATTCTTATGTTGAAACCTAATCCCGAGTGTGATGGTATTTAGAGGTGGGATCTTTGGAAGGTGATTAGGTCATGACAGCGGAGCCCTCACGAATGGGATTATAAAAGAGTTTATCCACAGAGTTCCCTAATCCCTTCTGCCATGTGAGGACACAGTGAGAAGCTGCCCATCCTTGGATCAGGAAACAGGCTCTCACCAGACACCAAATCTGAAAGCACCTTGCTCTTCAACTTCCCAGACTCCAGAACTTTGGACAAAGAAAGATAACGCCATTCTGAGAAATTTCCCACTACTGATAGACTATCCTTTTAGGATAATAACTGTTCTGAAAAATTTCAAGAACCATGTATTATTGATTTAGCAGGACACAAAAATGACTCTGGCAAGATTCTCTTTCTAAACTTGAAACACAACCTTTGAAGACATTTTTGAGAAAAAATAATAGTGGAGGTTTATTCTGCCAGCTTTCATGCCTACTGGCTCCCAGGAGATATGTTGAAATATGATAATGACTGCCAGTCTTTTAAATGAATGACTAGACTTTTAACTTCTGTGTTAGATTAAAAACAGTTACCACAAATTATTTCCTAGCAAAGAGTGGGATCCATTTCCTTATCTTTCAAATCTAGACTGGCCTCGTGGCTTGCTGTGGACAATAGAATGTGGTAAAGTGAGGATGTGTAAGTTCTGTGCCTGGGCTTCAAAGAGATTTTGCATGCTTCGACTTAAGCTCTTAGAATATTTACTGCCCTATGAACAAGCCAATGCTAACCTACTAAAGGTTAAGAAGCCACACAGAGCAGAAACAAGCTGTTCCACTTTAGGCCTCTCTAGGTCAGCTGCCGTCCTGCTGTCCTGTGGCAGCTGGCTCCAAACTCAGGAGAAACACAAGTGAGCTAGGTGATAGCAGAAAAACCACCATCTAACTGAACCCAACCCAAATCTAAACCCACAGAAACATGAGCTAAATAAATGATTTCTGTTGTAAACCATCAGCTTTTGGGGCAGTATGGTTTTCCAGCAAAGGCTAACTGGTATAACTTCCTTTGAGAGGTCTTTCTCTATTACAGTGCTATCACTATCCATTTGAATGGTATCTTGGCATACCTCATAAATTAGTTCGGTATGTCTTCTAGATATGGAAGTTGCAGGTAACTTAACAACACCATCTTCACAGAAATTAAAGTTTTGTGGATAATTGATTTGCCTTTCCCTTGTTATAAGTTTTGTTCTAGGTTCTAGTGCCATGAATTTTCTCATCCACTGTCTACACCTGTAATCTGATGGTTATATAATTTAGATGACCAGTCAATACCTGCAGTGCCATGCCATGAAAAATAGTGGGCAGTTCAAAGCTCTCACTGCCGTGTTCTGCTTCAATAATGCTGTCCCTGCTTCTACCAGCAAGTCTGTCAACCCTCATAAACTCTGTATATGTAATTCACTGGCCATATCACCCTTTATAATGTGTGTAACCAGTATTTATATTATTAGATTCTAGTTTCCACAGGCTGACTTTCAGGAGACCATTCATGAGGGGAAAAAAAAGTTCAATTTAAGTAAATTGCTGACACACAGCAATTTCTGAGTGTAACTTTAGAACTGGATGAGTAGTCTTGCTCACATTTCGGTATATCAATTCCACTCAACATTCCCAAATTAAGAAACATTACTTAGATTTTTTTTTCTGATTTCACAGATAGCGAGCTGTTCCAGATGTTCAAAATTCATGTGTCTTCCTCTTTCATCTCTTTCCTGCTCTGACCCACCATAACCCCAAATTCCAAACAGTGTCCTCTTCAACCCCCAACATTGATGCCAGTTTAAGTTGATCAGAATATAAAATGAGAGCTGTTCTAAACCCCTGCCCAAATTTGGAAGGACAATAATGTTTTGCCAACTAGAAAGGGCCTGATTTAGAAAATGGACCTTAGAACCTTTTTGTTACCTCTCTGACACTCATGATAGTGTAATTTTATTCTCTTCATCATTAAGGCCTCTTCAGGTTGAAAAAGGTGAAGAAAACTGAGACGGTTTTGAGGATGTTGGCTTGAGAATGTTGCTGTTAAATGTCACTACTATGCTTATTTTAAAATTGTGGGAAGGGGACATGAAGGATCTGTGAATAGGATCAAAAGTCATTGACAGCAAGTGCTTATCCACAGAAAATAATATATCGTTCAAACAAGAACCAAAATATCTTGCATCTACATGACTGATGCCTGTAATAGGCTTTCTGTGTTGGTGGTCACCTCCCTCATGCAATGGATTTACCCTTATTCGTTCTATTTTCTTTTCCTCTATTGTGACTTCTAAGTAGAGATCCTTTCAGCTTCCATTTGTCCTCTTGGTTGTAGTAATAGTGTTCTTTCTCCCAGAGGAAAATTCCTAGGTCATGGCTTTATTTCTGCTTCATATTTACTGCTCATATTGGACTTCAACCATCTCTATGACTAGTGCATTTGAGATTTGATATGTATTTGAGACTTGATGTGTATCTAATGCCCTAACTGTACATGACTCCTGAGTAAATCCCAATAAGCAGGCATTTCTTATCTTAGGTCCAGTATCCCAAATGCCTATTGTATGTCGTGGAGCCTTTCTTCATAAGCCTTTCTGTCTAGAGCTTTCTTCATAACTTTTTCTGTTTTATCCTATAGCTTATGGTCAGAAATGTCTATCAGTTTCCAAAGTGTGCTGAAAAATCCTAATGTAATTTCTTCTGGAAATCAGCCCTTTTAGATGGGCCATATCCTTATAATAAGCTCCTTCAAGCTGCTTCCTTGATCACATTACCCCTAGTGGTTGCCGAAGGTCATTCTCCAACCTAAATAATTTCTTGGGATCAGGATAAGGTTACTCATCTGACTATAAAATTATTGATTCAGCTTATATATTCCTGCTGCTATGACCAAAATTGATCAAGTTATGATAAATTTCCCTTAGAAACTGACAATAAACTCTAAGATTACTCTTCTGTGTGCTTTCCAGATATTATAATTTAGACAGAGCCCTCAGCCCCAGACAATTTCCTTGATATGTATCACAGATGAATTTGGTTAGACTTGAAGTCTAAAGTATGTATCTGAATGTTCCCATCTGAGATGGTATAGTGACTGTTGAATTGCAACTTACTTTACTTAACTCTCTAGTTTCTGATTTGGTATGATTTTATTTTGCATGACTTGTTACCAAGGCTTGTTTTTGATTAGTTGCCGTTAATTTTTTATTCAAATTTTATAATAGCACATTAACGGACTATGAGGTGAAATTTGTTTTGTTTTATTGTGTGTTTTTGACAGAATAAATGTTTTTAAGTGACATTGTTAATCATAAAGTTAAATAAGTAAAGCGACTCAGTGGTAGTTATTTAAAGGCTACTAAAATTACTGCTTTTTAATTTTAGTATGTTTTTCTTTCCTTTTTAAATATAAGCCACTAAAAAGGAATAAATAACATGTTTTGGCCTCAGTCATGCTTAAAAAATGTATTTATTTAAGAAGAAGGTAAAGATTTTGACAGTAAATCTTTCTCTGAACTTTGAGATTGAGGTTTTTTTCTATATAAGCACCAACAAAATAACCATTGAAATTTGTCAAAGTAAGAAAACCAATTTTAAAAAAAGTAGTTATTTCTGAATAAAATCGTAAATCTAGATAAACTTAAGAATACATACTTGTTGAAGCAGGGATGTCTTTTGCCTCTACTGAGTCTCCAGTTCCTACTTAGAGCAAAGCATTCCACGTGGCTGGGACTAAGTAAATATTTATCGAATGGATGAATGTCACTACATCAAAAAATATTTCTTAGCCTCAAATATTAAAGTTCACTGAATGCATTGAATTCAATTAAGAAGCAAAACAAAGGAGGAGTTATTCATGATAAACGTACGTGCTTCCTATTTTCTATCCCATCAAACCAGCCCATACTAAGACATTTGCTGCTTACAGAGTAGTGCCAGGTACATTGCAAATGTTTTATAATAAAAACTTACTTAATAGTGTGGATTAATGTTTTGCAATATTTTTGTTTCTGTTCTTATTTCTACTACGATGGGCAACAGCAAAGACATTGAAAATATGAACATGGGACTATAGACTCTTTGATAAAAGGATGAAAGGGATCCCTTGTAGATATCCTTCCCTTTCAAAGTTACAATGTTTCCCTGCTGTTTACCAGGTTAAGGTCAAATATCTCAAACTGGTTTCATGGTGCATTCCATTCCCATTCATTTATTATATCACATAAAGAACTCTAGTTAGGTATGAAGAGAGCATTACAACTGTTCACCTCTATGCAATTCCCCTCTACTTCCAATTATTCGGTAGGTCACATTTCCTTACCCTGTGAGGCCGTGTTATTTCCTCTGGCCTAAGAAATGATAGTATAATTTAAATGTGTCACTTCTAGATAGAAATATTTAAGAATCGGCATACGCTTATCCATACTCTTTTCATGCGGTCTGATAACCACTTACACTGCAAATGCCGGAACCTCTATCTCCCTGGAGAGAGGATGTACGAAGCACTCTGACCAGGGAAACTTCTTTTTATATTCCTAGCTTTTACATATTTTTTGCTGTTGTTTGGGTCAATGTATCTTCCCCTAAGAAACTAAAGAAACAAGTGGATGTTTCCATTTATGCTGTTTTTTGAAGTTTATTGACGAAAAGAGTAAGATCTGCTTGATTTCTATTTCCAATATCTCTTCCCATTGCTGGTGGGATGCATGTAGAATTTTTTCATCGTCTCTAATGTTAAAAATCTGCTTCCATGGTGAATTTTAATTCATCTATTCCATTCTTAGATTTTTATTAATAATTCTTTCACTCATCAAGCACCTTTTCTTTTCTCCACCTCTTATCGACTTCTCTTTTGATTCCGTTCTGTTGTCTTCACATTTCACCTGTAATTTGTTTCATAGAATTAGTTTTCCTCCATTTTTTTTAAATAATAATCAAAGCCTTTGCAAAATTATATATTTCCTGTGTGAATTTGAAGCATTTTGTTTGTAAAATTTCAATCCTCTTATGTACCTTTTTATGGTCTCATAGTATTTTTCATTTGTTCATTCAATAATTCAAAAACTCAATAATTACTTTAAAACATGGTGCTAGTTGAATGTGATATATTGGTGAAAACGACATGATTTATTTACTAAAACTTAAATTAGGAGTGGTTTCTGCAACATGCTCTTTGTAGGTAAAGTGAGTATTTTTACTTTGGTTGTCATAGATATTTATGTGATTTCTGTTTGAATACTTATTTTAGATCTGAAATTGAAAGGATGACTATGTGCCGTTCCCCAACAAATATTGCAGTATCTAGTATTACTGTATCTAGCCAGCACTGTTCAATAAGTCTCTCTCTAAGAAATAACCAAATCTGTATCTGTTCTTCCAGTATTCCAGGCATCAGACACCAGGACATACTTGCAAGTTCTAGAGATTGATTAGGACTAATGACTGGGTAAGTGGAAGGGAAGAGGGAGCAGGAGTAGGCAATACAAGCCTTCCAAAGGTAATGCAAGTTGAGCACCTGCACAAAGAGGAGAAGGAAGGTTTGGGTCGAACAAACCTCAGACTGCAGTGCAGCTCTGAGAAAGTCTCAGCCAATCCAGTGAAAACCGCAATGCAAAGATTGTCTTCCTGCCTGACGCAGAAAGGCCAAACTCTAGAACCTTCTTCCAGCTCAGTCATTGTCTGAGAGCTTCCCAGGAAGATCATAGTCCCTGCTCAAATGCTGTGATGAGTCCCAGGCACTGCAGCTAAAGACTGTCAGTTAACTCCACTCCTTCTGGCAGGTTCTCTCTCAAATGAAGATCTGAGTTGCACATTTACATGGCAGCCACAGTTCACCCCTTGAACCATGCAGATCTACTTCTCCATACAAGCAACCAACTCTTCCATGGTTCTTCCAGCTTCCTTCCTGAAGAAATACTTAGAAGAGAGAGGTCTGTGGGATTAGCAATAGTCCTACTGCTTTAGTTAGTTTCAGGGCCATAACTGGTACTTAATCTCCCTCTTCCACTATCTTTTTCCATTATCTTATACTGTTTCCTCTATAGGTCTTGGTGGCTTATCCAGTGGTATGACCCAAACTCTCATTCCTGAGAGGTCGATATACCAGCAACCACACCCTTCTCAGGCCAGTGTTACTGTACTTATTCATTGAAAGTTGCATAGGGGTAAGAGAGTAACAAAGAACCACTGAAGTCCTACATACATTCCTCCATTCTTATGTTTTGTAACATTAGTCTTAGCTCTTGCTGATCAGCATCAATTATCCCTGCCAGATGGTAACTTTTGTTCTAATCTGCTGTTTCCTGGACCCAAGAAGATTAAAATGATCAGGAGCAGCCACAGCTTGTAGATCAATGGAACACTTGCTTCCACTTTTAGGGAGTAGGACCTTTAACCCAGCAAAAGTCCAGGGATGGGAAAATGGAATTCTCAAATTCTCTTAGTTAGGTCACAGGGATAGATGGAAAGAAGAGCCATTATTGCATTCATCCTTGGTTCCTACACTCAGGTATTATTCCCAATGGGGACACAGTGCTGTACAGAGATTATTGATTCATGAGTATATTGCAACCTGGAGGATTGCTCCCAAAGCTTTCCAAATATTCCCTCCAAGCTGGCACTTGATCTATACTTTCAGCGAGCCATTCCTATTCTAACAGGCTGGCATCTTCTGGTTGGTGTTGCATATAATCATAGGCTCACTCCCACATACCCTTCACAGTGAAGTAGGTCCCCTGGTTAGATGATGTATTGTGTGAGATTCTATGCCTGTTTATCAGGCACTCAGTAAAACTCTGGATAGTGGTATTTGCATCTACAGTCATACCTGGAATATATTTCTCTTACTGTTTGAATGAACCACTGACCCTTCCTGTATGGAGAGGACATAATATAGTCAACTTGTCATTAAGTTTCTGGTTGGTCTCTTGAGGACTAGCACTGTATCAGAGGCTTAGCATTGTACATTCAGAGGTAAGAGTAACTAGAATGGGCTTAGGAATTCTATTCTGTTGAGCCCATGCATAGCCTCCAACTCTGTCACCAATGCTACTTCAATCATGCACCCGTTATACTAGTTGTAGGGTGACTGATGATGAAGGCTGGGTAACGTCAACTTATAAAATTATTTTTTCTACTTAGTAGTTTAGTGCCTCTACTATGGTAGATGCTTTGTGGTGGGCATAAATATGTGATATAAAAATATTCACACTTGGTGCCTACTTACATTACACCAACCAGATACCTCGACTTCAGATCTTCTTGTCTCTCATCTTCCAGTTCTTTTCCTTTTAGCCCTATGACCAGCTGTCCCTGTCCATGAGTCCATGTGTATTTTCACCTCAGGCCAATTCTCCTTCCACACAAAGTGGTCAACACGAAATGAACCAGTTTCATTGCTTGAAGTCTCACTCATTGGGAAGATTTTCCTTCATTAATCTCTTCCAAGGCCAACCCTTGGTATGATTTTATGCCACCACCATCCATTTTCAGCTGTGTCCACATATCAAGCTGATTCATTTGTAAATCAATCTAGGCATCATTGCTTATCTTCAAGGAAAAACTGTTCACATGGGACTCTTCATATAACCACAGATGTGAGTTTATGTAACCATGGTGGATGATACGAGGGGCCTGGGCTCCTACTCATGCAGCTTAGTCGTGCATTCTGATGCTGCTTGGACTCCGTCACATATGTACAATTTCTATCTGATGATGGACCACTGCCAGGTTTGCCCAACTTTATGATAGCATAGTCAAAGAGAACTCAGTTCAAAATGTGATGCAGTGTTATCTGGTGCCTCTTAGTTAAATGTTACATCTATACTAGGGCCCAGTAGCATGTCAGGATCTATTTCTTGAATAGTGCATACATTTCTGCTGTAGAAGGCATGTCCTCTCTTCAGAACCCTAAGGATCTCATGATGATTCTACTGGGGCTTCCATGACTCCATACTGCATCTTTTCTCCCATATGACCATTCGAATGTTAGAGGGACTGACGGTTTGTATGGTCAAAGGGGCAGGCAGCATGCATCACAGCTTGGACCTGCTTCTGGACAGCTTTCTTTTCCAGGTCCCACTCAAAACTGACAGTCTTTCATGCACCTGATATATGGGCTGAATAAGCCCATATTCCTATCATGGAATGTGTTACCTCACAAACCCACAAAACCCAAGCAAATTTAGAAAATGTTGGGTTTTCTTCTCTTTTTCTTCCTTCATTTTTCAAGGTGGGGTGTGGGGGTAGATAATAAAAGATGCCAAATACAACAATTTGCTTTTTAGTTTGGGCAACATGTTCTCTTGGAATGCCACTAACAGACACCTAAAAACTTTACCAAATGGCAGTCCTGGAGTCTTCATAGTTTATTTCTCACTCTTTGGAGTACATGTGTCTTATTAAGGCTCCAAACATGTTGATCCTGCTCTATCAACATGATATCCTTGGTGTAATGGATCAATGTGATGTTCTTTGGGCTGTTCAGACCAACAAGATCTCTTCAGACTATATTATGACAGAAGACAACACAGTTAACACATGTAGAGCAAATGAATATTGTCAATTTCAGGTTAAAGCAAATTATGTCTCTTTCCTGATAGGGATAGAAAAGAACACATTCACTAAATCAACAGTTGCATGCCATGTGTCTGAGGCCCTAACTAATCTGCTCTAGTAGAGCCTTCTATAGTAGAATATTACATTAGATCACTATATTAGGATAGTCATTGATCTACCTGAGACTCACCAGCTTGGCAGGTTTAATCAGGGCTACTACTTGGTTGAGCTTGTGGGGTCTACAATCACTCTCAAAGACTCATCTAGTTTCTTTGGAGGCCAGGATGGAAAACTAAATGGAGATATAGAAGGGACCTTTCCCCCTGCAAACTTTAGATCTTTAAGATGACCATAATCTCCACCGTCTTCCACTAAATGTGATATCTTGGCTTGGATGGCGGGAACAGTGATTCATCTTCAGAGATTTCCTCCTGGCATTCTCTACTATGATAGCTCTTAAAACACAGGCCAAAAACGTAAATGAAGGATTTACTGTAACCAAATGAGTGGCTTCTCAGGCCAAGTAGACTCAGGACTCCATTTACTGTCTGGCCCTCATATGCCTCCACTCTAACAGGAGTGCCATAATGATGCTTCAGATCTTCAGATATTAACTTAGACAATGTGTGCAATAATCCTTGAAATATCTGGGTTAGTTGGGGCTGGCTCTGTGGCCAAGTGGTTAAGTTTGCATGCTCTGCTTCATCAGCCCAGGGTTTCACCAGTTTGGATCCTGGGTGTGGACCTAGCACCTCTCATCAAGCCACATTGAGGTGGCATCCTACATAGCAGAACTAGAAGGACCTACAGCTAGAAAATACAACTATGTACTGGGGGGCTTTTGAGAGAAGAAGAAAAAAAAAGATTGGCAACAGAGGTTAGCTTAGGGCCAATCTTAATCAAAAAAGAGAAAGAAAGAAATATCTGGGTTAGTGATGCTCCAAGTGTTTTCTGGAGTCTGTGAAAGAAAACTCTGCTCATAATAATACAAAAGTGTTACTTGCCTAAAGGATGGGTGGATATCTGAACACAAGCTACTCTTACAAGGGAATATGACCCCAAATAGCCAAAGCAATCCTGAGAAAAGATAACAAAGTTGGGGGTATCACATTCCTTGATTTCAAAATATACTACAAAGCTGTAGTAATCAAAACAGCATGGTAATGGCACAAAAACAGACACAAAGATCAATGGAATAGAATAGAGAACCCAGGAATAAACTTACACATCTATGGATAGCTAATTTTCAACAAGGGAGCCAAGAACATACAATGGAGAATGGAAAGTCTCTTCAATAAATGTTATTGGCAAAACTGAACAGCCCAAATGCAAAAGAAGGAAAGTAGACCATTATCTTACATCATGCACAAAAATCAACTGAAAAGGATTAAAGACTTGAATGTAAGACCTGCAACCATAAAACTCCTAGGAGAAAACGTAGGCAGTATACTCTTTGACATTGGTCTTAGGAGTACCTTTTTGAATACCATGTCTGACCAGGCAAGAGAAACAGAAAAAATAAACAAATGGGACTACATCAAACTAAAAAACTTCTGCACAACAAAGAAAACCGTCAACAAAATGAAAAGACAACCTAACAGTTGGGAGAAGATATTTGCAAACCATATATCTGATAAGGGGATAATATGCAAAATATATAAAGAACTCATACAACTCAACAACAAAAAACCAAACAACCCTATTTGAAAAATAGGCAAAGGATCTGAACAGATATTTTTCCTAAGAAGATAATACAATGGCCAATGAGCATGTGAAAAGATGCCCAATATCACTAATTATTAGGGAGATGCAAATCAAAACTACAATGAGATATTATCTCATGCTCATCAGAATGGCTATAATTAAAAAGACAAGAAATAACAAGTGTTGAAGAGGTTGTAGAGAAAAGGGAACCCTCATACACTGCTGGCTGGAATGTAAACTGGTGCAGACACTATGGAAAACAGTCTGGAGATTACTCAAAAAATTAAGAATAAAAGTACCATATGATCCAGCGATACCACTTCTGGGTATTCATCCAAAGAACATGAAAACACTAATTCAAAAAAATATTTGCACCCCTATGTTCATTGCAGCACTATTCACAATAGCCAAGACTTGGGAACAATCTAAGTGCCCATCAGTGAATGGATGGACAAAGAAGATGTGGTATACATATACAATGGGATGCTACTCAGCCATAAAAAAGATGAAATCTTGCCATTTGGGTCAACATGGATGGACTTTGAGGATATTATGCTAAGTGAAATAAGTCAAATGGAGAAAGCAAAGTACCGTATTATTTCAGTCACATCCAGAAGATAAAAATGACAACAACAATAAACAAACACATAGATATAGAGATTAGATTGGTTACGAGAAGGGGAAGTGGGGAGGAGGGAGGGTGAAAGGAGTAAGAAGGCACATGTGTACAGTGAAGGATGGTAAGTAATCTTTGGGTGGTGAACATGATGTAGTCTACACAGAAATCGAAATATAATGATGTACACCTGAAATCTATATAATGTTATAAACCACTGTTACCTCAATAAAAAATAAACTTTAAAAATATTTTTTAAAATATTGGAAAATTTAAAATAGCAAAATTAATATTTATTTAGCATACTCTAACTAAAAACATTGAAAATTTTAAAAAATGGAGAGAGTAATTGATGCTAAGTAAACAAGAACATATGTTCTGCTTTCTGTCCTTTATGTACATGCGTAGTAAACTTTCTGGAATGATATTAGCAATGGCTATTTCTGGGTAGTATTATTTCGTGTTATTCCTATGCACATTGCAAAAGTTTTGAATGTCTTATAGTCACAAAAAACAGTATTGTATCTAATGATTTCGTTAAGAAATCGTTGCTTTTTGCATACCTGAAATTCCAGAAGACGTTAAAGCCATATGATTAAAGCACCAATCAAATAAGATCTTTTCTGCCCGTTACCTCTAGACCATTTTAATCTCCAAACACAGGACCCAGAAGGCACCTGGGATTGGGAGGAGAGGAGCTACACATAAAGGGAATAGAAAAAGCTTACATGTGGCTCTTCCCAGTGCAGATTTACAACTAAAATAAGACCTGAAGAGAAGGAAGAGAGAGTTTAATTTTGATAAAATGTCTAGTCTTACCCTTTTTTTAGACATGGTATACAGTGACCAACACGAGACTGTTAAGAGAGTAAATGTTTGGAGGAGTTTTATTAACTGAAAGTGGCATGAATAGTCATGTGATCTACCTGAAACTTCAACCAAAGGGCATGGAAGAAATACCAGATTTGATCAGGCACTGGGATAAAAAGGATAAAGAATTGACATTTTGCTATCACACTATGCAGTCCCACTCTTTTAGTGTGATATTAGATTTGTGGAAGAGTAAGAATCATGAATAAGCGTAGATGGTGTGATTTACAGAGAAAACAAGAAGACTATAGGAGAAACAAGTTTGGAGAAGAAAAAAGTGTACTTCTGAATTTGTTAAGTTTGAGACATCCATAAGACATTTAAGTAAAGATATAATCTGTGTAGTTAATTGCATGGGTTTAGAGTTCAGAAAAGAGGACAATGGTGGAGATCTAAATTTGGAAGTCAATATGAATAGTATTGAAGTCAGGGTAAGCTCAGTTAGGACAAGAGTGAAGACTGAGAGAAGAGGACTTAGGACAAAGCACTGAAATCTTTCACATTTAGAGATCAAAGAGGAGAAGAACCTGACATAAGGTACTGAGCAGAGATATTCAAAGAGATGGTGGGAGAATGAGTAAAGCTGGATGTCACAGAAGTCAAAATAAGGGCAAGAAAATACTAATAAATATGTCAAATGTTGCTGAGAAGTCAGGAAGAGATTTGTAATGACAATATGAAGATCATTGGTGAAGCTAACAAGAGATGTGTTAAGTGTAATGGTGGGATTAGGATTCATATTGAAGAAGGTTGAAGAGCAAGTGAGATGTGAGAAAAAGAAGAAAAAAACAATAGAATGTGCAGCCAACTTAAAAAGTTCACCTGTAAAGAGGAGTAGAGAGATATGGACAAAGCTAGAAAGGTATATGGGTTCATGAATTTTGTTTAAAGAAGAGAAATATTACAGCATGTTTGAATAATGATGGGAAGAATGAAGACGAGGAAGAGTTCAAGGAAACAAGAGAAAATACAGCTCTTCGATTCTGAGAGGACATAAGTTTGTAGATCCAAGTATGCATTTGGACAGATTTCTTTTTGACAGAAGGAATACTGATAAAAATATCATAATTAATTGAAAAAAGTAATCACAGTTTGTAAGGTCCAGTATATAGCCAAATGATTTGTTTTAAAAATCGTTTATAGTTATATTCCTTAAGGAAGGAGGTTGCATGTGGACTAAATTATAAGGAAGCCAATAATAATTAAATGAAAGAGCTAAGATGGATGTGCTCCTGAACTAGAAATCAAGAAATTTAAAATCTGTTTTTACATTTTGACTTCAACATTCTATGTCTATATTGAGTCATTTAGTATTTTCCGAGCATCTGCTATATGCCTAGTCTTGGGTTATGGATAGATACTTATTTTGGTTTATTTATGACTTACAGTCCCCATAAAGCAGAGCTATTAATCTCTTTAATTTATAGTTTAAAAAAATGAGGTAATGAAGCAATAAGTTACCTAAAGTCATAGGGCTAAAAAAGAGGGCAAGAGGGACTGAAATCTAGTTCCCCTTCTATGTTACTAAAATGTTGGAAAATATAAATATACCATAATCAGTAAAGTGTCTTGTATTTCTTACAAGTAAAGAATAAAGTCCCATTGTATGTTTAGGATAATTTTTAAAAATATGGTAATAGAGCTATCGTGCATATCTTGAAAATTTATGTAACTGGAGACAGGAGTAAAAAAAAAGTCATCTGCAAACACTCAGTATTTCTCACAAAATTTGCATTGATTCTTCTTTATTTTCCAGAGCCATCCTTCCTCCTAGTCACAGCCATCTGGTTTCTTTCTACATCTTGCTATCTCAGTAAGGCTAAAGGAACAAACTGATCTGCCGGGAGCAAATCAATTTCTCATTATCCTTAATGTGTGAAGATGAGACTACTGACAGTGATCACAGTCTTTGTCTACTGATATGGCTGAAAACTCGTGTTTACATAACAGAAAATGTTTTCAGATAGAAGAGAAGGAATGAGAATACATGGCTGTGGGATGCTGTGTCCTAATATGGAAACTAATTCCTCTCAACAAGCAAACTTAACATTTCTCTTTGTGTAGGGCTAATATGCCTCTTTCTGAGAATGTGGAAGGATTCCGAAGAGGTGTGTATTTATCAAATTCTTCAGAGTACTTGAAAGAATCTGTCCGACAGAATTTAGAGGTAGGAAAATGAAAGCAAGGACAGCAAGGTGTCCAAAGACAAAGAGAAGAGCCTCACTCATCGTTCATTCCTTCTTTCCTTCCTTCATTCAGTACCCACTATGCCAGGCACTGTTCAGATACTGTTGCAAGAGTGGTGAATAGGAATAAATAAATTCCTATTCCCATAGAATATACATTCTAGTGGAGGAAGGCATAATAAAAATTAATAGAAAAATGAAAAGACCCCAGTAGTAAGTACCATGTGGAGAGTTAAAATAGGGTTCCGTGATCAAATATGACCAGGCAACTACATTATTTTGGTGGCTAAGAGAAGCTTCTCTGAGAAGGTGACATTTAAGTAGAGAATGTCCTTACAGGAATAACCCAGCTGTGCACAAATTAGTTAAAAGAGCATTTCAGGCAGAGGAAAGAACCAGTGCAAAATCCTGAACAAATTTTGGAGCTTGGAATGATGGAGAAGATAAGTGAAGGTACTTATAGCTTGCAGATAGTGAGTAAATGAGATGAGAAAGTTAGAAATGTTGGCATGGACCAGATCTCATGGGCTCTGTAGACCAGAAAGATGTCTACGTTTTTATTCTGTGTGCCTAACAAACCTATTGGAGAGTTGTAAGTGGGAGAAGAAAGTGATCTGATTTACCCTAGGAGATATATGGAGGACTTGTTTTGGAATATAATATTGGATACGTTATTGGAATAATATATTGGAAGCAGGGATTTAAGCAAAAAGAACCTGTAGTAGTCTTTCATACTTACTGTCATATAGTGGGGCTGTATATGAATTTTTATGTAAAAGTTTTTAAAAAGTTATGGTGCTAAAGAAAAAGAAAAGTCGAAAAATCACAATTCTGGTCTATATCAACATTATTAAAAGAATTATAAAAACACTGATCAGTCCACCCAGATATATCCTGCTGTGCATTCCAATAGGTATTTAGGTTGTTCTCTGCATCAGATACGTGAATATTTGCTAAGCTGGTCTACAGTACTCATACTTTTATTATTATTGCTCTTGAAGTCTCTAATTCACTGTACTTCTTAGATGCATTATAAATTTCCATTTGTTCCTTTCCCGGAGGCTGTTAATGTTTTCAGTGATATAATTTGAAGAATGTCAACTTTATTTCTATTCCTTTCTCTGCAGTACACACTGTATAGCCTCAGGAAATTGTGCCCAGCTGTAAAAAGGTGTAGGCTATTACATTTTTGTAATTCTCACTGAGACTCTTCTATTTTACAAGAATGCCTACAGAGAAATGTCTTTGTTTAACGCACATGGATACCTGCAGTCTTCAAAAACATAACAAAACTGGAAACTACAGCCAGAAAAAATTTTTTTGGGTATTGTTAAAGTTATATAATAATTGTAAGAGATGAAATATATTTTAGGGCTTTTCTTTTACATTTATCCTTGACAATTAGCAAACATTATAATAATAAGCCAACATTTACTGAAGGTTCACGATGTACCAGATACTGATTTTATAATCACTATCTTAATTTTCCCAACACAACTCTTCTAAGCACTACTCTAATCCCTACGTGCCAGTCATGTGCTGGATGCTTTAGGATATCGAGTTACTATATGAAGTTGTTAACTTTCATGAACTCATACTCTGTGAAATGGATAGAAAATTACATTACAGTATGCAAATATTCTAATAGCTCTCCACAGCAAGCAACTGGATTTGAGTTTAGTGTGTTCCATTGCTAGATGTGAATGTATGGAAAAATTTGGAAAAACAGAACAAATCTGAGAGAAGTTAATATGCGTGAGACTTTTTGGATTTGGACCGAGGGAGGACAGAAACAATTGTGCATAAATGCTTGTAGGAAAAATGCAACAGTACAGGGGGATGATGTAATGTGTGCTCACCACCCAGCCTCATGAGTTAGATGTGAGCCTTATGGAGAGGCATGGTATAGGCAGAAGGAAAAACCTCTGCATTAACAAGGGTCTTGGGGAGACACAGGAACCAAGAAGGGAGGCTTTTGGGGTCAAATGATAAAGATAGCTGAACACAAAAAGGCTGTTAGTTGCTCCCAAGCTAAAGTTTGCTACTAAGAATTGGAGGAGACATCTCTTGAAGGACTCAATATGAGGCAGTGGAACTATCCCTGTTATACCTTTTTCCATCCTTTGTTAGAAAATTGGGGAAGTAAAGAAGGGAACACAATGATTCATACTTGACTTTATGGGGAAAGCAAGTTTTGTGGCTAGAAATGGTGGGAAATTTTCCCTTTTCTCCCTGTGGGAAGGGGCAAAAGAAAGGAAAGGGAAGGGTACTTTCCCCATCACAGTAGTTCTCCATCCTCTCCCAAGCCCGGTGAACACAGGGAGTTTCCAGTGAACCATTCATAGAGTCGGGGGATTTTTATGAAAAATCTACAGGTCCACTCTGGAACAGAGGGTGTATATAGGAGTGACAACTAATCCAAGCAGAGGATGGAGGTGAAAGAAGAAAAGTTGGTAAGATTTAACTGGAGAATGTGATGTCTAAGCTGTCTTTAAACATGAGAAAATATCCAGGTGATGAAAGTAGAGGGCTTTTCTAGCAGTGAGAACAACTTGAGTAAAGCAGCAGAATTATCAGGGAGTTACTTTCCAAGAACTTATCATAATTCAGAACAGAAAAGAGGAGGATGAGTGACAAATTAGAGGCTGGCGAATGGAGAGCATTCACATCATGGCAGACCTGACCTGCTAGGCCAAAGATTTTGAATTTTATCATATAGAAAAGAGTCACTACAGACTTACTCCTCTGTGATTATTTCGGCAGAAGTTTTGAGAGTAGCTTGGAGTAGGAACTAGTAACCTGGGATCCAAAAACTGCTTCGAGGATTAAGGATGGGATTCACGGATATACGATTATTTTAAAATTGCAGGCAAAATGTCCGTGTAAGTGTGTGTGTACATTTTTATAGTAAAGTGTTCTTCACTCTCATCAGAGAAAGAGTTCTATGTTTCCAGTAAAGGTCAAGACCTACTGAGTTAAGGGAAATACATTGGGAGTCAAAGAGACTATTTAGGTGGCTATTACTCTACTAGAGGAAATAAACGATCAGGGCCTAAATTAAATAAGGGCCTAAATTAAACACATTTTGGAGAAGAGAGACTGGGGAGGAAGCAGATAAGGATATCAGTTTGACATGCTGAATTTGAGATTCCTGTGAGATCTGCAATTGGAATAAGCAATAAGTACTTGGATATATCCCTCTGGTGTCTTTTACAGAGAGCTGAATTGGGAAAATATGTTTGGATTCAGGAGAATGAATACACACTGCAATTGAATCCATGAAGTTGGGAATGCAAAACATAAGTGGTGTCAATTATCTGATATTTTATCCTGAGGTGATTTGTTAACCAAATATACTGTTTGCTTTTGCTTCTTCCTTGACTGTTGGTCATATTCCACAGCTGCATTCTCTCCCTTCCTTTTCTTCTCTGCCTTGAAGATTCTGACTTTTGTTCTAGGTCTCAACTTAAACTTCTATCCTTTGTTGATGTTCCTTTCTCGCAAAGTAGATGAAGCCTAAAGAAAGTGAATTTTATTTTCTAGACTGCTTTGGAATTTATTTCTTAACTTCTTACTTTGACAGTGGCTTTAAGGTTCTCACTTGCTTTTACAGTTGACATGTGAAACTGAGCATGAACTTCTCTAAATACCTGTTCTTTAGAGGTGTGGGAGAGAGTATAGCTTCCCCAGAGAGCTAATCTGCAGAAAATTGTTTGCCACGTTTTTGAACATCTGTGAATGTTTTGTGAGCATACATAATACAGATCCTTTATTTATTATTTTTGTTCATGATTGCACTCTGAGAACATTAAACTCTTACTAAGGATAAATTTAAACAAAGAGCGTGAAGAAAGCAAGCATATACATGTTTCCTTAGAATACTGAAACAAAAAGTTCCAAGAGAAAATAAATACAGATAACTTAGCAATTTGACAGTAATGACTTGGGAAAATATTTCAAAAATATAAAAATATATATAAACCTGATTTTTACCATCCTTTCATCTCTTGGTGGCAAAACTGGGTAGTTTTAAAGCTGTGTGGTTGGGGCAATGACTTGAAGCATCAATCTTTAGATCCTGCTTTCCTCCCTTGAAACCATTTCCCACGCAGATCACATATAACAAAGACACTAGATAACCAATGACAAAGCTGATTAGAGATCTACGTAAGGGTGAGTAAACGACTTAGAAGATCTAGAATGTCTCTTTCCACCCCCAAGCCATTAGAAAAAAATCACTTATCCTTTTCTTCTTATTTCTTGTATTTCTTATTTGTCCTTTTCTTTATATTTTTTATATTTATATAGATGAGGGAGGTTCAGTATGTTTTCCTGTGAAGGGGAGTCCCCAGTATAATTTATAATAAAGAAAGGTGGTATTTTCACCTTTATTTTCAATCATGCTGAGTGGAAGAACTGATAAATACATTTTAAATTGTGAAGTATTGGGAATAGAAGAAGAGATATGGTAACATAGCATAGGGAATCAGAAAAGAATATGGGTTATCTTCCTGTTTTATTTGATATTTGGAATTTTTAGTTTCTTCTGACTTTAGAGAAGATGATGAATGGTACATGGGACGTGGATTGATTCACCTGCTCCCCAAAAGGCTACACAATAGGACAGTTAACTCCTCCCGTAGAGGCTTTGAAGTGGATTGCTGACTAAGGATAGGAAGAATGAATGTGTTATCTCCAAATTCAGGAAGCATTGGAGAGTGCGTCTTATAGACTATGCACAACTATAAAGCCAGGAGTTACACACTTCCAGAAGCAAACTGTAGACTGGGTAAGACTATGAGCAATGGTGAAAAAACAAACACAAACCAGCATGTAACCTCATGTTGCTTACCTGCAACCTATTTAAGTAGACTTTTCTTTCTTCCTAGTTGCTGACACCGTGAAGTGAAGAACAAATGTAAACCTTTTCCTGCGATCCCCTGAGGTTAGGTGGTAACAGCAAGGAGGGGGAACTCAGAAATAATTATTTTTAAATTGAGATGTAATTGACATATAGCATTATAGTTTCAGATGTACAGATGTACAGTTTCAGATGTACAACATAATGATTCAATATTTGTATATATTGCAAAATGATCACCACAATAAGTCTAGTTAACATCCGTCACCATACAAAGCTACAAAATTTATTTTCTTGTGATGAGAACTTTTTCTTTTTTTTTTATTTTGAGGAAGATTAACCCTGAGCTAACTATTGCTAGTCCTCCTCTTTTTAGCTGAGGAAGCCTGGCCCTGAGCTAACATCATGCCCATCTTCCTCTACTTGCTCTATTACTATTGCCCCAGGTAGCTAAAATGTTAAACAATTGTTACTAACTTTTTGCAACAAATTCCCCATGCAAAAGGCTGTTGGCATTGGGCAAACTCTGAATCAGGTCAAAGAAAGACAAATTTTTTGAGAGGGATTTTCCAGGAAACTACCGGACAGGTAAAGTAATGACAGTTATTTGGGAATAGGATTTGGGAGGAGCTCCAACTCCAGCCATTCTCTAGTGCTTTCCAGACTACTGGTTTGAATATAATTAGAAGGCTGTTGGTTTTCAAGGATACCATGGAGCTGGAGAGGGGAGAATGGGAATTAGGCAAATTAAAATGCCATAATACTATTCTTACTCAGATTCAGCTTTTTTTTTTCTTGGACAAATGCTGTTTAGATTGTTCCACTCCTCTGGTTAATTTCCAGAGTTCTGAAAAAGCTTATTTTGACAATTTTTTTTCTGGTATTTTCATTGATTTTTCTGAAGGAGACAAGTTTTTAGGTTCCTTATTCTGCCATTCTTGCTGATATCACTACTGAGAATTGTAACTTTTTATCAGGATAATGATAAGTACACCTAAAATTTTTATTACCATGGAAAAAGGGAAAAATGGTTATTATAGAACAAATAGCAGTTGATGCTATAGTAACCCTTCAAAATGTCTGTCAATTTTTCCCAAATGAACAAATGTCAAATTAGGAGGAGCTCAACTGAGTTTATCAGATTGAGATGAAACATGTCTGTTCTAGGCAGATTGTAGATTGTTAGTCAAGAGGAGTTCCAAATGCAAGTTTAAAGTTTGTATATAATTTATGACCACATAGTCATATTCCTAATAGCTGTATGAATGCTTTTCTTGAATCTACATCGAGATAAAAGTTTTTAAATATAAATTATGTCTTGGTGTGACCAGCCAGGCAATAATTAGACAGGATAGGATTTTAGAATACTGAGAAGTTAAAGGCAAGCCACAATATATGAATATTTAGTGCATCAATTTCCTACGTTATGGGAAAAAGAAACAAAATTTGAAAGATGGAATAGGAAAAGACCAGGGGTAAAGTATCTTGTTCCTATGGATATTGTCTAGTGACCCTTTTCTATCTGAAACTATAAGGACAGAATAAGGAGCCCTTTCTCAGACCAGAGAAGTTACTTGGTTCCAAGGTTGACAAACTATCAGAGGAATCACTGAGATCTGAGATCAAGAGAACTGAAGAGAAACAACAAATATGGCCTGTGAGGACCGACCAGGAAGTCAGACTTGTCAGCTTACCGAAGTTAGTTAAGAGAGGCGAACATGATATGAGTAGAATTATCATATCTATGTCCAGAGGTCAGAAGTGTGTTTCCCAATAGCAACAGCCTGCAAATATTCATGTACCCACTAAAATAATTTTGATCAATTATGTATTTCCTACAGATTTTCAAGTTAATATCAGAAATTATAAGTTTAAGTAGTTGCAAAAGATATAATTTCCATCAAATTAGAAATATTATTATTTAAAAAATAATCCTTTTACATAACTCTTTTCACCACATGCAATGAAATCTAAATAGCGTAGTAATTTGAAATAAACCATCATCCGTTTTGAAGTATATGAAGAATTTTTTATTTAGCAGTTGACAATTTTTAATTGTTCATTTTCTGTTGAAACCCTTATTTCTGCTTCCCTTATATCAGACTGCTATTCGATGTAATGTAAGTTGATGCTGGAAAGTCTTTTATTGATCACTTGTCATATAGCTACACAACAAAAATATGTATATATATGAAAATGCCATCTAAATTTCTCTGCAATCATAAGGCTCTAAGTTAACATTTTCCTTCTGAATTGATACAAGTAGTAAACAATTGGTGGAAATGATAGAAATATTTTAAAAATTTTAATAAATATGTATGTTTTTCAATGAGATAAATGAGGTTTTCTTGCCTATTCATTTACATGTTCATGGATGAATATTATTAATCTCTAGAATAAGATAATAGTAACAGGAGTTTATTTATATTCTTTGTTGTTATAAATATAAGTATCAGGGAAGTTTATTTATATAAATAAGCAGATGGGTATGGAGGGCAAAATTTGTCATAGCCACATCAGCCAATTCCTTGAACTTTTGAATTAAAAGCCAAAAAACCTATGGTGATCTATCATCAAATGTACTTTTATGATTTATTATCTGATAACTTAATTAGTTGATTTTTACTTTTGTAGAAAGTAAATATTTGAAACCATTTGCTGGCCAAATGATTCTATTTCTTAAATATTAGTCATTCACTTTTTAATTTATTGAAACAATAATGAAATAAATTAGCGAGATATCATATCACTACTGATCTATCATGTTTTTACATAAATCCACCTACTTTAATCCAATGTTCTGAGAAAGAGTGAAAAATAAAATATTGATGTTTTCAATACATCCTTGTCATTAAAATATTTAATTTCTTATCCTATGCTTTAAATATATTTCTAATAAAACCTCAGAGCTATGGACATACCTCATTTGACCTACAGAAACTATCTAATATACAATCTTAGGAGGTAAAACATAATTATTTTCTCATATAAAATGTTAATTGTATTTATCATCACAAATAAACATGTTTATACCATTTCAATAAATATTACAAAATCACTGAAAATCAGATTATGGCAAGTCTTTTGTAAGAGAGATTACCAAAAGCAGTCAGGATTAAAATTTCATAAATCTAGTATTATCTATTACCCATTTTGTAAGTTATAAAAAGATAAATTCATATGGTTTTTTCTCCTTATTTATTTTTTAAATAACACTATATAATATGTTTCTAAAATTGTTAGTTATTACTAAAGAAAATGGCATGATAAAAGGCACGGTATTACTGTAGTAAGTGTGTGTGTGTTTGTGTGCATGTGTATATCAAACCATGTTTTTCTGCATTTGGAAATAATGGAAAAAGTTATTATGTATCAAAATTAGGAATAACTATAATACTTTTATCAAATGATAACATTTCTCTACATGTTTAATGAAATGTACATGTCTATCTATTCATACACATAAACACATAATATACATATATGCAAATAAATATATTGTTGCTAAAACAACAAATGAAACTACAATGTGTTTACTTTTGTTATAAATTTGTAGAAAATATTAAATGTTTTATAAGAAATAAGATTAGACTTCAAATAAATACTTGATAATATGATTTCTTAAAAATAGGTTTTAACTGTCTTGTTGAATATTACACATCGAATATGAAGAGTAACTGAAAATAATTGCTTATATTTAAATAGGTTTTTTTAAAAAAGTTTTAATGATCAGCGATTTTACCCATGCTCTCTGTTCCGCACTCATGGGACTATCTTTTCCTTCAATATTGATACACACTCTGATCAGGCAGTTGAATAGGTATGTCATTAAATCAGTACTGTCATTTGGCATTGTTCCCATTCCCACCCTCCTCTCTATCCGAATTCATATTATCCCAACAATAGTATAAATAGGCTCTTTCTAGTGATATGCTTTCATCTTTACCAGAACATGTTTAAGAGTAATCTTTTCTTTTAATGGTTCACATTCAATCTCTTCGATATGACTCATCTTAATTCTCAGTGACCTCAAAAAACAATTGAGGATGTATTAAAGACAAAAATACTATAAATCAATTCCTTGAACTCCTCTCCTCCAGTTACTGTGCCGTCCATCACACTGTTTTACCATTCACTCCCATAGCCGTATTCTTGCATAGACCTTGTCTTTACCAGTAACTGCAACTGCTTCATAATCTCAGTTTCATTCATACCATTCTCTGACAAGCTCCTACCTTTTTTTTTCTGGCATATTTCTCCGTACTCTCTCAAGTTTTGCAGCCCTTCAAGTCCAAAAGAGCTATTTATTGATCTTATTTTCTTTTCACTCTCTCGCCTTTTTGGTATTTTCTTTGCCTTCCAGTTCAACTTAAATCCCACAGTCAATCATTATAATCATTCCATTGCATTTACGCTCAATTCTGTTGTTTTTCTCTCCCTTCATTGGACTTGCTTGTCAAAACCACAACCTTAATTAAAAGCAAATGTCTGCTTATTTTCCATCTGCATCCATGCAACTGAATGTGACTGAAGAAACCACACAACTACAATGACCATTCTTAGTTCAAACTCATCGCTATAGACCTCTAATGGTTTCTTTTAAGTCCCAGCCAATTACTCCATATTCCCTGTTCCATTGATTCTCCATTTTTCCTAGAGAACTATTTTACAACGACTTCTCAGCTGTCATTTACAACACCTCCTCTTCAGTTTCTCACTCTCAGCTGATGATCTTGCTTCCTAATTTACTCAGAAAATATAAGCAACTGGAAGAGCACACCCACCTATTAGCATTTGCACATACACTCTCTACCTTCCTGCCTACTAAACTATAGTTAAAAATATTCATGGTCCTATTTAAAATCAATCCTCACATTGTGCACTGAGCTCGATCCCCCTATTGCATGCAAGGACATCAGTCCATCAATTCTCCCCTCATTCTCCTAGTATTAACTCTCTGGTGTTGGATGAGTCGTACTGGTATAAAACATGTTGTTATCCCTCCATGTTAAAAATAACCTTCTCTTGACCTCACTTCTCATGCCAGCTTTTGCCTCATAAGCTATAGCCACACAAAGTTTTCTGTTCTTCAAACATAACAAGCCAATCTTGAACTTAGGGCTTTTGCCCTGTTTTCTCTGACTTGAGTTACTTTTTCCTACATTTTAGAATTTTTGGCTCTTTCTTATCATTTAGATATACGCTCATTTTAAAGTTTATATCAGTGGAGAGGCCAGTCATAACTTTCCAAGTTAAAGCAAACTCTGTTAATCTATCATAAAAGCCTGTTTCTTCATCTCTTTTTGTTTAGGACACTTTTCACTATCTCATATGTTGCTTGTCTATTCATGTGTTGGTCTGTCTTTTCTCTCTACAACATAACCTCCACTAGGATAGATGTAATATTGTCTGTTCTCTACTATGTGTCTAAGATAACATTACTCAGTTTTTAAAGATTGCACTCTATATACAGCCTTTTGAGGTATTTTTTCTTGGTCATCCCCACCCTGTGAAATTTTAATACAATGATGTGTTATGGCCCTTTGCAGATTTATAAACCATATAATATTTAAGTTTTTGGCCCCTCCCCCCCGACAGGGCAAAATTTTGCCTCCTTGGGGGCAATATAATCCTTCTTGAGAATGTGTGGTCTAGAAGAATGTGTGACATGTGCTTGGTGTATGTATTATAAATATAATACATTTTAATTATTTTTTAAGTCATTCCCTTGAGAGAAGAAAACCCTCATTTCAAAAGCAAATATATAGCAAATATATATTAAAAATTATTGCACAATTATAATGTGTAAAGTACCAGAGAGTGGGGGCAGGGATGCAACTAGCAATGCAGAAGTTTTGTGAGAGAGATTAGTGCACAAGCAACTGAGTATGATACAGGATAGGATGAAGTTAGTGCACAATAGAGGCTTAAATATAGTTCTGAGAGACCGAGAGGAAGAAGTGATTGACTCAGAAAGATAAATAAATACCTAACGGAGGGAAGGGTAGATGAGTAGGATTTCAATAGACAAGATAATAGACTTTTCCTGGACAAGAAAGAGTCTTGAGGTCCACAGACTCTGATTTGAGAAACTCTGCACCAGCAAATGATCCTGGTAGAGAGAACGGAGGAACTTGTGATGGCAAGGCTCTTCTTTTGAATGTTATTCTGTTGGCACAAGTGGGTCTTTGAAAGTTAAACCACACAGAGATTCAAAAAATATAAGAAGAAATTAGCACTCTAGTTTTTGTAGCCTCTTTTAGAAGGAGAAAATCTGTTGCTATTTAGCATTTCCTGTTTAGGCTTCTAAATTGCCACCAGATTAATGTACCTAAAATGCGCATTCAACCATGGCAGTTCTCTGTTTAAAAGGATTCAGTGACTTCACAGCACCTGCCAGGTAAAGTATCAGTTCCAGAGTGGAGAAGCAGTTCTTGCTCTTGATAATCAGGCCCTTTGTTCCCTGTTGAATCTTACCTCTTATCATTCCCTGTCTCAAACTCCATTCACCAGGAAAGACTAATTTCTCATAGCTTGCAGCATTCGGGCATACTAATTTCTACCTAATTTTCTGAGTATGACAACTCTGGAAAGTTCTATTTAATATGAAAAATCAGTATTCCCTTCAGGTCAAACCTTCAATACAGTCTTTCTCGCATAGTAACTTTGGTGGCCAGAGGGCCGCTTAGAACTGTATCAGAGAGCTGGGGTACGGGCTGATGCCTGCTCTCTGATTCAGACTGGAATAGATTTAAAAGGCTTTAAATTTTTCTTTCATATATCACTAAGATTTAATTTTTTCTTTGAAAATATATAAAGTATGACTCTTTTTGTAGGAGACTGGTCACTTTCTTAACATTGTTTTGAATTGTGAAGTATACCAGACTTGTGGAAGAGTAAACAGAACTTGAGCACTTTAAAGAACCACTGGAACACTACTGAAAACACCACCAAGCTTGATAAGTAACGTCATACTAGTACTTTTGAGCACCCTGAGTCTCTCTCCTTGACCAATCTTGAATTTTGTAATATGTCTCTTCATTTTCTTTAAAATTTTAGTTGCAGTGTATGAACATGTAAATATATAGTCTTTAGTTTTGTTGGATTTTGAAATTTATATAAATGCAGTCATGTAATAAGCAACCTTTTATGTTGGCTTCCTCTTGCCCAATATTATGTTTGTGAGGTTCATCCACGCTCTTCTATTAACTGTGTTCATTCATTCTCATTGCTCTGTAGTATTTCATTGTGTGAATATGCCAGAATTTATTTATGCATACTACTGTTGATAGATTTTGGGGCTGTTTCTAGTTTTTGGCTATGACATATACTGCTGTAATGAATATTTGTATATGTCCTTGTAGGGGAATGTAAATACATGTTTTTTCTTGATACTTATTTTGGAGCGGAATTTTCTGGATCATAAGGCATGCACATTAGTAGGGACTTTCAAACAGTTTTCCAAAGCTGTTGAATTAATGTACACTCCCACAAGGCAGTGTGTGAGAATTCCAGTACTCCACATCCTCAGAATTATGCACTATTATCTGTGCTTTTCATTGTCATCATTCTGGTCAGTGTAGTTATATCATATTGTGGTTTTGATTGAATTTCACTCTTGACTAAAAAAAGTTGCAGAACTATTCATGTTTGTAGCCCATTTGGATATGCTCTTTTGTGAAGTTCCAGTTCAAGTCTTTTGCCAATTTTTTCATACTGATTATATGCCTTACTCTTTTTATTTTACTGTATGCTTGTTTTTATTTTTATTTATTTGTTCTGCTGTTCTTTATATCATTTCCTTGTTTTTATTTTCTTTGAGTTGTATTTGTTATGCTCTTACCGTGCTTCTTGAAATGGAAGCTTATATCACTGATTTTCAATATTTCTTCTGTATAATATATCCATTTAAGTACTTCTTTAGACACATTCTGCAATATTTCTCATGCTATATTTTTATTATCATTCAATTAAAATATTTTCCTAAGTGGCCGGCTCCGTGGCCGAGTGGTTAAGTTCGTGCGCTCTGATGCAGCGGCCCAGGGTTCGGATCCTGGGTGCGGACGTGGCACCGCTCGTCAGGCCACGTTGAGGCAGCGTCCCGCATCCGACAACTAAAAGGACCTGCAACTAAGATATACAACTATGTACGGGGGCGGGGGGGTTGGTTGGGAAATAAAGCAGAAAAAAAAAGATTGGCAACAGTTGTTAGCCCAGGTGCCAATCTTAAAAAAAAGAAAAAAAAAATATTTTCTTAAGTCTTCTGAGATTATTCTTTTGACCCATTAATTATTTAGAAGCATGATATTTAACTTACAAGTATTTAACTTAAAATATTGTGGTTGTCTTTCTATTCTTTATTTCTATAGTCATTCCATTGTAGTCAGAGATTTGAATTATTTGAAATGTGTTGTCTTGCTTATTGCTCATGCTGTGGTCTATTTTGGCCTATGTCTCATGTACACTTGAAAATATATACGTGATACTGTTGCTTCTTTGAAGGTAAAGTGTCTTTTCTCTGGTGTAAATAGAATTTTTTCTTTATCTTTGGTGTTAAGTAGTTAGCTATGATCCCCCTCATTGTTGTGTTCTTTTGGTTCACTGAGATTTCTGAACCTATTCATTGGCATCTTTAATCAACTTTGGAAAGTTATTGCCCATTATGTACTCAATATTGCTCCTGCACCATTCTGTCTTGCCTTTCCCTCTGGGATTTCAGTTACACATATATTAGACTTTTTGACTAACTGTCACAAGTCTCTTAGGCTCTACTCTCTTATAATTTCTATTTTTCTCTATTTTTTCGTTTTTACATTTTCTATTAACTAGAATCCAGTTTCACTTATTCTGTTTTGTGCTGTATCCAATCTGCTGCTTTTAATTTCAAGTATTGTTTATAGTTTCAGATTGTGAATTTCATACTGTTTTAGGCATTTTTATTTTCTGTTTATTCTCATTTTTTTCATTAATTTTATCCACCTCTTCTTCTATTTACTTTAGCATATTAATCATAGTTATTTTAAATTTTCTATTCTTCTAACACATTTGATATTTTGTGGGTTTGCTTCTGTTTTCTTTTTCCTGTCCCTTCCCCTGTCTTGTGATTTCTTTTTTTTTAACTCTATATCACCCATATTGCTTAAGGAATTATAGAGACAGCAACTAATGTTATTTTCCCTACAGATAGTTCACACTTTCCTCTGTTGGGCAGATGTGATAATATTGTGATTACATCAGTACCATTATAATTGAGGGGAGTCAGGGCTAGGTGGCAGCTTTAGTTATACTCAGATGACACCTGTCTGAATTTGCCTCAAGTCCCTCTCTCTAGCAAGATTTTGTCTCCTAAGACGTACAAGATTATGAGAAACTTTATTCTGCTTTTCCTGCATGGCTCCAGCTTGGGCATGACCAACATGGGCTTCACAGAAAATACACTTGCTCCTGCCTCTTCCATCCTGAAAGTTGTGACCATTGGATATTTTAAGTTATTTCTTAAGCCACTTACACATGTGGATTTAAAATGTGACAAATATCTTAAGGAAGAAAACTCTCATGAATTTGTTGCAATTCCCATTGGTGTGTGACTTTATCTCAGTAGCATTTTCAGACTATGTTGCCAGCAGACTTACTTTTTAGGCTATAATACTTGCAATATTTCATGCTGTTATGGAGATCTGTGGCATGTGAAAAAAGTATTGAATCTCCAGAAATACCTAGGGGACAGTTACAGCACAGATGCCTAGAATCCTGCAGAAAGGTCATGCTTCAGGACACCGGGAGATTTGTTCCTACCTGTTAGGCTCACACTCCCAGTCTCCTGTGCCACCTCAGACTCAGCAAATGTCCTAGTTGGTAAAATGGGCAATATATTTAAGCATCCTCTAGATTTCAGCCCAAATGGCCATCAAAATCTCAGCTGCTTTCTCTTCTTTTTAAAGCATTTCTGTGTCTATAAAAAACTTGATCCTCAGCTCATGCCCAGGCATAGCACATTTGGACAGGAAATAAAAGAGCCAGCAGTTATCAGCTCTTGTCGGGAAGTATTTTCCCAGTTTGGTATGTGAGGTCATCTAGTGCCTTTTGATTTCATAAAGTCTATGATGACTTTAAAATATTATTTCCAAATTTATACAAGTTTGTTGCTGCTAATGGAAGGCTGCCACTATCTAATGCCTTCTACCAAGAAAGTGAAATTCTAGACCATTTTTAAACTTTTTTGTTTAAAATAATTTTAGACTTACAAATAGCTGAAAATAGTACGCATATTTCCCCCACCATTCACCCAGATTTCTATAATAGTAACATCTTACATAGCCACAATAAAATCATCTAAACCAGGGAATTAATATCAATACGATATTGTTAACTACTCAGTAGATCTCCAAACTTTGCCAAGTGTCCTATTAACACATTTTCTAGCCCAGTATCCAGAACTTGAACTTTCATTTAGTTGTCAAACCTCCTTATTCTCCTCAAGTCTGGGACAATTCTTTACGGTTTCTCTCGCTTTCATGGCCTTTATATTTTTGAGGAATACTAGCCATCTATTTTGTAGAATGCTCTTCAATTTGTCATTGTGTTTTCTCATGATTAGATTGAGGTAACACATTTTTTGGCAAGAAAACTACAAATGTGATGTTGTACCCTTTTTAGAACATCATACCAAGAAGTACATAATTATAAAATAAAGGTTTTATTTTTAGTTATGTTTATGGAAGTATAATTCACATAAAGTAAAATTCACCCTCTTTAGGGTAAAATTCTATCATTTTTGACAAATGTATGCAGTTAGGCAACCAACACCACTATCCAGCTATAGAACAGTTTTCTCATCTCTCAAAAATTCTGTGTCCCTTTATTGTCAAATGCTCTCCCTCACCCACTAAAATCTAGCATCTGATGATATGTCTTCTGTCTCTCTGTCTTGCCTTTTCTAGAATGTAATATAAATGGAATCCCACAGTGTGTAGCCCTTTGGGTCTGTTTCTTTAATTTAACATATTGTATTTTAGATTCATTCATGTTGTGTGAATTACTAGTTTATTTCCTTTTATTGCTGAACACTATTTCATTATGTAGCTGTATCATAATTTGTTTATTCATTGACTGGTTTTTGACTAGTTGCAAACCTTTGGGTTGTTTCCGGTTTTGGTGATTATAAGTAAAACTGCTATCAACCTTTGCATATATCAGATTTAACTTTAAAATATAAATATTTCATATTTTTATTATTTTGAACTATTCTATTTCAGTTATTTGTAGTTCCAATAAAGTACATTTTCTCTAGCAGTTTTAGGAAGCTAATTAGTGAATGCATGATAGATGATCTCTCTCTTCCACAGATCTGTTTAGTCATGCAAGTGAAACCAACTTCAGATCATAGTCAATCATATCTATAACTTGTAACAAAGTGCCCATTTAATAATTTCACTAGGATGCAAGATATGAAATGCAAATTTTTGGTGCTTCAATATGTGTAACAATGTTTCTCTCAGGGACTCCATTGAATAATCTGGGAACAACTGTCAGAGAAAGAAAAGTGAAAAACAAGACTAAAGTTGATGAACTGAAAATCAGCAATTTAAAGAGCTATTTATTTGTTCACTGGATCTAGACTGATATCCAGAAGGTGACATTTAAATTGCTTTGTGACTATTCTAGTTAAGCAGAGTGTATGTCTACTGTTTTATAAAGTGGATAAGTACTTCCTCCTAAATTAAGAAAAATGCATTCTTTGTGTAATTTGCATTTATAAAACATTTAAGTGAAGAATAAGAACTAGAGTTATAAATGAGAAACAGCAATATGCATTGTATCAAATCTGTGAAATAGACATTGTGTTTTAAATATACGAGACTTTTGATAAAATTGAATAAAAACCATCAGAGGAGTGGCAGAATACTTATACCTTTGATACTCAAGATTTGTACTTGGAGTCTTGTGACCATTAATGCTGTTTTCTAATTTTAAACAGTTTACATTTTTCTAAATATAAGCCAGTATTTATGATGAATTATCAAGGCTATTCTTTTCAAAATATTGATGCTTATCAAATAAAATTGTATTTCTTTTTGTTTATTAAAAACAATAAAAGCCTCTGACTTCATAGATTCTTTTTTTTTTTTTTTTGCTGAGGAATATTCACCTTGAGCTAACATCTGCTGCCAATGTTCCTCTATTTTGTATTTTGTATGTGTGTCACCACCACAGCATCACAGCATGGCCACTGACAAATGGTGTAGGTCTGCCCCTGGGAACTGAACCCAGGCCGCTGAAGCAGAGCATGGCAAGCTTAACCACTGGGCCACTGGGCCAGCCTCCTGACTTCATAGATTCTTCACAGCTCATCTACCTCCTGTACATTTCAGTCACCCTCCTATTTGGTTAAAATGACATATTTATTACCATTTGAAGGTGTTTCACATATAGTTTATCAATCTCTGACCAAAAAACTTTCTGATTTTCCACTTTCCAACTCTTTCTTTACCAATGAATCTTCTCTTGAGGTCTTCTTATTTACAGGTTGGCTTTATAGTGCTCTCTACCTAGCTAGCATTTTTTGAAATTTCAATTGTTTTCTCATTGTTGCTTATGATACAATCAGAATTAGTAGACAATGATTATAGTTCAGTTTGATGTTTGCTAAAATCTCATATTCCTTATTCTCTTGATATTATACTGCACTGTGCTTGGATTACCTGTCATCTGCTTTGCCTGCTTGTGCTTTCTTAGATATCAACCCAGTCTTGAAGTCAGGAGTACCATGCCTGTGAGACTTATTCCATGCTGCCAAACCTAAAGTAAACTCTTAATGCACTTCAATAATCCTTAAATCAAATGTTATTATTCATCCTTTACTGCAATTATTCCAAATCTCTCCCACTGTTCTCAAACCTTCCATTCCATCCTTAATGTCTTTTTCTCTCAATATGTGACTCTATGTACCGATAATAAGAACTTTTTCAACTTCCCTTTAATGAACTTTCCATATTTTAACCCTTCTTTTCTTCCTTTATTTCTATCCTTGAGGAAGAAGTTTCCTTCTCTGGCAAGGCTAACTCTCTTCTTGTTTTAGTTTTTGCCTCATCCTCTTCCATTCTATTTCCCTTGGGATCTTGCTCCATCAATATTCTATACCTGTACCTCATATCTTTATGTTATCAATTTCTTCTTCTCTGATATTTCATTTATTCCTGATTATGTAATATTTGGATTCATCAACAGTCAATACCTTCATTATCACAAGAACACATAAGATTTAGCAAAAATTTAGGACTATCATAGACATACAGCTTGATAGGCAAGGTAGAAGAAAATGAGTATTTGCAGTCAGACAGATCTGAATGTGATTGTACACTCTGACTCTGACTTCCTAACTACACTGTCAAGTTGCTTAATCTGTAACAATTATGGTGTATTTCAGTAATGAATCAAAATTTAAGCAAGAAAGATATTCTGCTTTTGGTAATGACAGAGAAGCTCATATTTTACTATCCTTTCTGCTGAAAACAGTTATCAGAGCTAAACAAAATATATTCTTAAAAACAACTGTTTGAGGGCACTGGAGAGCATGTAGCATCAAACTGTATTTGAGCCACTGGGGTCCTTGGGAGAAGGAAAGTGTAGCATGTAATTTCCAAATTCATCTTGACTTTTTTCTTTGGGGCAATTTCTAATTTACCTCTTAAGGGAAGAGACACCCAGCAGCAATCAGTAGTCCCACTTGGCTGAGGAGAAAGAGGCTGGAGTTTGGGTCTTCAAGCTTGGCTAAAATTTAAGCAACAGAGTTCTGGAGAGAAGGGAATGCAGAGAAATGAACCCCCAGATCTGTATATAAATTGTTCATAAGTCAATGGTTGATCCTCAGCTGTGTGCGCATGGAGAAAAACTCTAGGAGACTCAGCAAAGAAAAACAGCTGGGAAGTTACAGAGCTGGACTGAGATTTTAGCAGCTTTGTGATGCAGCTTGACTTTAGACCTGAACAGGGTCTTAAAGCAAGTACCATGGTCAAAAAGTAAGTATGACAGGCTGAAAGTAAATATAAACCTGAAATATAACAGCTATTACAAAGCTCAAACTGATGCTTGAAAATATCAAGGTGATTCATTGTCCATCTGCCTACCAAAAGAAACTTTCAAGTTCTTTCGAATTAAGTAGATAACATTATCCATATTCTCTACAATCTTGTACACAAAATGTTCAGCATCCTATCCAAAATTATAAAATATGATTAAAGCAAAACAAACACGTAAGATTACTGACTGAACATGAAGGGAAAAATAGGTAAAAGAAACTGTCCGCCTAGTAGTGATTGAGATTTTTGGGTTATCAAACAAGCACATTAAAATAATTGTGATTAATATGTATAAGATCATAGAGAAAATTATGGAAGATTTTAGGAGAGAGCAAAACTTTACACAGAAAAACGAGTAAAATGGTAGAAACCAAAAAAAAAATGTAATAACCAAAGTGAAAAATTCAACAGATGTAATAATGGAGGGTTAACAATGTCACGAGTCAGATCAGTTATCTGGAAGATAGGTCAGTAAAAAGGTATAAAGACAATGCCCAGAGAGGGAAAAAAAAAGGACGTTAAACATATAAAAGAACATAAGAGACATATAAGTCCTGGTGAAAGTTTTATTATATGAGCAATGAGTTCCAGAAGAAGGAGGGAATTGAGTAGAAATCATATTTGAAAATACACTAGATAACAATTTCCACAAACAATGACAATCAATAAGAAGCTTTATGATTGTATATTTAGAAAATCCAAAAGACGTTATAAATAAATTAATAGTGTTACTAAGTGAATTTAGCAAAGTTATTGGATCCAAGTCAACATAGAGAAATCAGCTATATTTCTTGATGTCCTATTAAGGAATAGAATTTATACCTCAGTATTTCCTTCAGAACCCTATTTGAATTTTTCCCCTTACCAACACCTACCTTCCCCTGCTCCCTGCTCTCTCTCCCTCCCTCCTCCTTTCCTTCCTTCCTTCCTTTCATTTATTTTCAATCTTCATCATTTGAAATGTATTAAAGAATGTTAAGGTTCTATGTGTGCAATTATTTACTCACATAATATGTGTTGATTGGATAATTGCTAAGATGGTATCTTAACCGAATTCTGATCGTCATCCTTAACCTTAGAGATTATTTTTAATCCTACTTAATTCTTAGAATAGTTAATTGAAAGGATCTTATATAATTTTAAATAAATTTTATTTTTAATTGATCTCTTAGTAATTCCTGAGAATATTAGAGATATGATCCTTCCACTCACCTTCACTCAATAAGGTGAATTCTGGGACTCAAAAAAACAAAATCCCAGATAAACTGGATGATGCCAGAGGAAGGCAGTATCAGGTCTGTGTATATCCCAAAGCACTTTCTTAAGCACTAAATTTGGAAACGTAACTATAATAAATCAAGTATGAATTAGGTGGTCAAATAGTTATTAAGAATTTGGAGAGAGCACGCTGTGATTTTTTTAAAAAAAACACTCAGCCGTTAAGGAACATTGCTTATTTTCATAACAAGGTTAAATTATACTTTACTCTCTTTGCTTTCCTTTCTTTTTCAATTTTCATAATGCTTCCTGTGCCAAAAAACTTCAGACCATCTATAGATTTCTAATCACTCAGTATATATAAATGTTTTGCGTAAGTTGATATTAGGAAAACTGTAGAAAGTCTGAACAACAATGGATGTGGTAAAATGCTACCATATCAGAGTTTTACTTTTGCAAATGTTAATGACTTTGCCATTAAAAAGTACTGGGAGCACTAGTCTTAGGTTCCATATGTTGTTAAAAGTTTTCCAGATGTCTGATAAACATAATGCCATTCATGTGAATTCTTCTATAGTTAAGCCATCTGGTGCAGTGAAGTACCAGAAGCTTTACAATTATTCGTGATTCTATTACATAGAATGCCATTCATGTTATTGGAGAGTAAAGTGATATAACAGATATGCTATTGGTAAATCTGAAAAAGTTCTCCCATAATGGAGAGAGACGTTGATGTTCCTATTAAGATGGTCTATCAGTTATTACTGTCCACATTCATCAACACAGAGATGTTATAAATGAGACGATACTCTAAATATCCACAATTTCATTGAAATTTGAATTCCACATATTTTGTAATATGGACATTTTATTGTACTATGACATATAAATTTATATCTTTTGGTAGAAATCATGGACTTACACATAACCTGTGGTGGTGTTACCAGGAAAAGATTGAGGAGTTCAGTGGGTCTTCAAAAACTTTATGAATTGTTTCATTCTAATAGCTTTAGCAACTTAGAAGAGACAAGAACATCAGAAAGCCAACACGGCTGGAATAAATAATACAAATATAACCTCCCTATTTTCTAACGTGTGTTTTCGCTGGCAAGGGGATGCCCTATAGTTGTTGGTAATTCTTATTTGCTTCTGTAATTGACATGGTCAGAGTAGGATTTAACATTCATTTAGTAAATCTTTACTGAGCATGTGAAATGTGCCAGGAGCTCTTTTAGCCACAGTGATGGTTACAAAGTCAATAAAGTATAATTCTACCTGTAAGGAGCCCACTTAAGTTTCACTATTGTTGCTGATCATTTCATTTGTTGGACTTCTGTTTGCTTGAAGCTTAACAGATATCTCTGAGGGAATAAATCTCCAGAATCAGGTGGTAGAAGATTCAAACTTCCATATGTTGTTAAAACACACATTTAATAAACATTTATGGCACACTTTTAATGTACAATTTCCAAGAATTAAAAAAGGCAAACAAATAAAAGAGAAAACAAAAGAGGAAAAATATCCTTAAGGTATTTTTGGGCTAGTGAAAATTATGGAAATTTAAACAAATTATGAAACAAAATAATAATAAGTATTATAATAGAGAAAGAGAGCTTATGTTTTGGGAGCCCGTTACAAGGAATGACTAATTCTGAAATGGTTTGGAGAAGATTTTCCAGAGTGAGAAATATTCGAGCCAGTTCTTAAAGAGTGACTTCATATGTGTTCTCAGCTCAGATAAGAATCATGTCTGTATATACAGAAAAACCAAACCTCTTCAGGAAGGTAGTGTATATCCTGAACCGGGTGATCATTTTCGGTGATATAAGAACAATATTAACTACGGTATAACAGAGCTTTTGAATTTGTGCAGCAAAGTGGAAAGTGGTTGCTTAGCTTTATCCTCAAGAATGTTATTTAGAAGTTGCTTAAACCTCATGAGTTTTAAATCTTTTTAACATAAAAATATTTGGAAAAACCTGAGTACTCTGTTATATGCTTTTGTTAACACATTGATATGGGCTCAGAACAGAGCCATGACCTGCATTTTAAAAGTTATGACCTTTATCTTGGTGACCCCTTCAATCTTATAGCTTCTAAAGTAGTCAGCATACCCTCCATATCTCTGTGTACAACTAGTCAAATAGCAGTAAGCTTTTATCTACATATACTTTAGATCCTTTGAACCAAAAACATAAAGTAGACATCATAATCATCTATAAACTTCTACTGAGAACATTTTTATGAGTAAGTCTCATAAAAGCCTGTGTGCTATGGATTGAGAATGCCAAGAGTATAAGGATATACTGGTCCCTACTCCTGAGGGATTTAAAATGTGGTTGAGGAGCTAGGATATTTACATTAAGAAAACAACTAGCATCTATAAAAGCAAACCTATACCTCTGTGACAAATGAATAGCATAGACTATAAGTACCATAGGATTTCAGGAAAGTATAAATCCATGAAAACTGAAGAAATAAGATAAGGTCTCCTGGCAGAATTAGAAAGATAGGATTTAGAAAAAAGAACCTGGAGTCCAAGTTTACTTGGCAAGGAAATTGTTTTGAGGGCCACAGGTAGAAATGAGTATTTATGTGTGTATATTCAAGGAACCATGAGTAGACATGTATGGCAATAGTAGAGAATCTGTGAAAAGTGCAATAGTATGAAAAGATAGGTGCAGGCTACACTGTGGAAGCCTTTGAATGTTATCTTACACGTGGTAGAGACAAACAGAGCTTTGGAGCAGGGTGATGACATATCCAAAGTAGTATGTAGGGTAACTTGAAGCAGGGATTTGGATTTAGGGACCTATGTATCAAGTAAGAGATATAAAGACCAAAGCAGGGTGTTGTCTAGAGAACAAAAAAGAAGTCAGTGGGAGAGACGGTACAGAGATTCAGTAGTATCCCATACCTAGGCCTTTCCTTCACTCATCTTTATCCAAAATGAAATTCTTTGACCTTACTCGAGACCTGCTCTCTGCTAATATATTTGTGATGATATCTAGTCAATATACTTCTTTCATGGAAAAATGATTGCCTTTTGGTAAGTGTTGACAGAATGCAAAGAAGTGATACTAGCAGTAGAACTGCAGGCTTTGCGGCAAGTGTGGGAGTTAATTTTGAATTTAGATCACTAGGTCTATTTGCTTTGTGGGGTAGACTCTGGCATGGTAATTATCTTACTTGAAGGAACAGGACAACATAAAGACAATAGCACAATGTCTCAGAAAGGTGACAAATAATGCAAGGAAATACTAATACACACAAACAATATATGAGTCTCTGTATCTTTCTCTTTTCTTTGTTTTGATAAAACTAAAATACTGGAAACAATGAATTTCAGTAAGAATTTATGAAATGAAAAAGAAGTTATGAAAGATTAAATTTCCATAAAATAAGTCATTATGGAACAAGAAAGAACAGCAAACAGACAAAATACATTTCATTTCAGAATGAATAGAGTGGAAAATAAAACTGCACAACCCTATCAAAAGAGAAATGTAAGACTTTGATTAAGCTACACACAAGATGCATAACGTCTATCTCATGCTTGAATGCTGCCATGCACGCCCTCTGGCAGCTGGATAAATATTGTTTAAACTTAACCAGTCCACCCTTTAAAAATACATTCAAGTTCTTATCACAAGAAAAAAACATTTTTTGTAACCATATATGGAGGTGAATGTTGACTAGACTTATTGTGATGATTGCCTCTACAATATATACAAACATTGAATAATTATGTTGTACACCTGAAATATGTTATATACCTGTTATATGTTGATTAGACCTCAATTTAAAAAATATACTCATTTATATATCATTCAAATATAAATATGTATTTATGTGGTTGGAAAAAGAAACTATAGAGATCACATAGCCCAATGCCTTCAATTCACATATGAATAAATGGAGACTTGAAAGTTCAAGTGACTTGACTGAAATCACAAACTAGTTAGTGAAGGATACATTATTTGGGCTCCACATGTGGACCACTATAAAACAATCTCTCCCCATATCTTGTCTTTTATTGTTTCCTCTGATGATAATGTCCTGACCTTAACTCTCTACATTCAAGGTCAAGTTCTATATTTTATTTTCTTAAGAAAACCTTTCCTGACTATAGTAAACAGGATAATAGATCCCCAAGGATGCTCATGTCAAAATCTCCAGAACCTGTGAATATGCTTACATGGCAAAAGGCACTTTGAAGATGTGATCTGCTTGAGGATCTTGAGGTAAGGAGATTATCTTGAGTTATCTGGGTGGAATCCATGTAATCACAGGAGTCCTTTAAGTGTGGAAGAGGAAAGCAGAAGGAGTGTCAGAATGATGTAGCATGAGAAAGACTTGATCAGCTGTTGCTGTCTTTGAAGGTGCAAGAGGGCTACGGACCAAAGAATATGGGAAGCATCCAGAAGTTGGAAGAGGGAAGATAAAGGATTGTCCTCTAAAACTACAGAAGGAACAGCCCTGTCAACACCTTGATTTTACCCCAGGGAGAACCATTTTGGACTTCTGACTTCTAGAACTGTAAGATAAAAAATGTGTGTAATTTTAGCTCACCGAGTTTGTGGTAATTTGTTACAGCAGCAATAGGAAACTAATATAATGACTCCTCTAGCTTTCTGGTCATTTAATCATACACAAGCTTTTCATTGTCTACTTTCATTCGTTTTTGTGTGTGTGTGTTTGAGGAAGATTACCCCTGAGCTAATATCTATTCCTAATCTTCCTCTTTTTGTTTGAGGAAGATTGTCACTGAGCTAACATCTGTGCCAGTCTTCCTCTATTTTATGTGGCCTGACAAGCGGTGCTAAGTCTGCACCCGGGATCCCAACCTGTGAACCCTGGGCTGCCGAAGCAGAGTGCGTGAATTTAACCTCTACACCACAAGGCTGACCCCTATTATCATTAGGTTTTAGTTCCAGTATCTTTATACAAGTAAGTAACAAGCTCGTTAAAGCTGATGCTCAGGCTGGCCTGGTGGCGCAGCAGTTAAGTTCACTCATTCTGCTTCTCTGCGGCAATTATTTTCTATATCACTATTACCCTAGCACGTAACAATTGCTACCATATATTGCTACTAATGTTTACACATGAATATTCTGTGTCTGCTAATGATGTAATATGTGTATGGATGTTATGCTATGTATGCTGGTAGATGTATGGAAAGAACTTTAGGTTGGTGATTAGAACTGGGTTTAAATTCTGAGTCTTATTTACTAGGTATATAAACTCAGGTCATTTAATTAACTTATGAATTAAAATGAGAACATTTACTCAATATGCAAAATAAGTGAAATACTGTGCGTGAAATCCTCTCTGTAGTACAGAGCCTGGTACCAGAATGTTTCAATAAATATTATTTTATTTTCTCTTTGAGGATTGAATATTATACTTCTTTTGATTTCTCACTCTCCCTTCTTGGGATAAGCCCCTAAAAGACTCTAAATAAATATTTTTTTAAAATTTAGAGTTATGATATGTCTAATTAAGATAATAGAAATAAATGAAAGAAATCACCATGGAACATATTTTAACATTAAAAAAGAAATAGTGGCAAGTCTATACTTTGTCAGCACTCAATTATTATATGTTCAGGGTCAGAAATACTTTGAAATTCTGATATTTTGTGCTTTTTCTCGAAATGTATTTCAATACAGACAGTTTACATATGGCCTGGGAATAGAATGTTTAGAAAATCTGCTTTTTCATTTAATCCTTAAAAGAAATTGCATAGAATAAATATTTTTTAAAAATATAGCTTTAAATGAAGAAGCAGAGAGATTAGGCATTTGATTTTAAAACATAATTCAAGGTTACCTTATAACTGATTTCTATTTCTAGTTCCTCCCCAGTCTAACCTATCTTAGAACAGCCTTGCTAGGTTAAAACTAAAGTTCTTTTCTCCTAATTGTACTTCTATGTTAAAGAATCTCTAATGATTTCCCATTATTTATAGAGTTAAAACCAAACTTCTCTGCTTAGAACTCAACATCTTCCATATTTAGATGCCCAATTAACCTTTCTAGGCATATTTACTACAATTCTACTATGAAATGTACATATTGTAGGGTGTGCTCTATGCAGCAGCCAAGTGACCTCTTTTCTTTCCCCAATTCAGAAATTTTCTGCCTCTATAACGTTTGTAATGTTGCTCTCCCCAGTTGAAGTATTTATCTTTCTTCCCCGGAATCAATGTGTTCATAAAGATTACAAATTCCATTTCTTCCCTGACTACTTTGAGATGAGATTTATACCTCATTTGTAGTTCCATAAAATCTAAATATCTATCTTGTAGGTGTCATATTCTCCCCTATATTAAAGGTGTTACTAGTTTTTCCTTACCACCCCTACTCCACTGCGCATTTGCCTAAAATAATTGAATTGAAGAACTTATCTTTGTTGTCTCCTTCAGTGCACAGTATAGCACCTTACTCAGAGATGTAGTCTGATGTAGTTTAGCATCATGAATAAAGCTTTAATGGACACAGCCACATTTATTTGTTTATGTGTTGTCTACAGCTGCTTTCCCTCTATAGTGAGCAGAGTTGAGTAACTGCAATAAAGGTTGCATGGGCTACAAAGGCTAAAATATTTATTATATGGCCCTTTCAGCAAAAGGTTGCCTGTCTGATATAGATAGTTTGCCTGATATAGATATTTCTGATTTAGCCAAGAAAGTAAGGTGGAGGTGTTTTAGCAGCAATAGTAGCACAGTGGAGTCAGCATTACCAGGTCATTATAGAATATTTCCTATGGACATGCATTCCTGGCACCATGATTGGAAATGCTTAGTCCTCTTCAAATTCCGTAAGGTCATCCTGCAAGTCATAGTTTTTTCTAGCTCTTTTTCATGCAATTATTGGTCACTTTGTCTCTCATTATAGCAATGTTTATAATACACTTTATGATGCCGAAGGACTTCCCACATTCCCTACCTGCCTGCTGCTTTATACTTTATTTATTTCACTCTTCCTTAAAGAGCCTTGAAAAGGGTTAACATTTGAATTTTTACCATCTATGTAATACTGTTGTCTTTTATTTTTCAATGAGTCTAATACCATTACCTTTGCACCTGCTGTCAGATCTTAGAAATCAAAACTGTTTGCTACAACAGACACACACACACACACACACACACACACTGCACACTCCCAGAACTAAAGTCCACTTTGGGTGGAAACCACAGATTGAAGAATATATTCAACTCAGGATAATATCATAGAATGAGTCACTGACTGAGAGTTTTTAAAATAAGGTGAATTAAAGCTCACTGGCCAAAAAGTGAACTGTGCAGTACAGCCTGTCACAATAGTTCTCATTGTCTAGTTAAATATACCAGGCCTTAATATATTGGAAAAAATACCTGATACATGTGTATTGGAAACTGTAATGCAGTAGATTGTCAGGTATAATTTTTTATCCATTCTACAAATATTATGTACCTCCTATGTCCCAAGAGAAGTTCTTGGCACAGTTCTTGATGAAGTCTCTGCTTTTAGGGAGTTTTCATTAACTGCTTGAGGGAAGTGATAAAAATAAACAACACACATAAAATATATATTATGTTGGATATTAATTAGTGAGTGATGACTAAAAATTTGGAAGATGGAGAGTTGTGGGGATGCTATTTTAGATATGGCAGTTAAGGAAGGCTTTTCTCTAAGGAGATAAGAGATTTACAAATATCTGAATGATGTGACTGAGGAAATCATCCCAATTTCTGAGGGAATGGCATTTTAAGCATAAGGTACAGCAACTAGAAAGGTTCTGCAGTATAAAGTTTCAAAGAACAGAATGAAAAGCAGTAGAGCTGGAACAAAGTGAGAGAGTGTGTAGCAGTAGGAAATGAGTATAAAGAAGTAATCAGAAAATATATTACACAGGGCCTTGAAAGCTATAATAGCAGAAAAATATTTTGATCTACCTGTGACAGGAAACAATTTGAAGATTTAGAACAGGGATACATTTGATCCATTCTGATTCATGAGCATCTTTCTGGCTGCTCTGTGGATAATAGCTCACAGGAGGCAAGAGTGGAGCAGGGACACCCATAAGGAAGGCACTGCAGTAGATTAGATAAGAGATGATGTTGGCTTGGGCCATCAGTATAGTGGTAAGAAATAACTGGATTTTGAATACATAGCATTTTGAAGTTGGAATCAACAGATTTACTGATGCTTTGGATAGAGTGTGTGAGAATCAGAAAGGGATGGTACTGCAGGTTTATTTTTATTTTCTTCCTGAGCAACTGAGTGATGGTAGTGCCATTTACTGAGCTAGAAACCACCAAGTGAGAAGCAGATTTGCTGGGAGTGCAAATTGAAAGTTCTATTTTTACCATGTGAATTTTGAGATGCCTTTTCGATTCAAATGGAGATATTGAATAAGCAGTTGGATATTGGGTATGACATTCAGAAAAGAGGAAGGACAGGAGATATACATTTGAGAGTTAACATGAAGTGTATATTTGAGGATATGGCTAGATGGGATCACTTACAGAGAGAGTGTAGAGAAGGAAGAATAAAGAACCAAAGACTGAGTGCTGCCACATTCCTGCATTAAAATATCAAGAAGGTGAGAAGACATCAAAAATTGAGACTGTGAAGGAGTGATAGTGAATAGGTGAGTGTGTGTAGTCTTAGAATTCATGGGAAGAAAAATTTCTTTTGAAAAGGAAAAAGGGATCAATTGTCTTAACTAGATTAAATAAGATATATGTACATATAATCATATATACTCTCTCTTCATGAGGTATTTCAGAAGTAGGTAACTTTATAATAAATCAATACTGAGCAGGATATCTTTGAATAAGACACACCGCAAAATTTTATCTGGCTCTCACAAGGTGCTTTAAATTGATACAAATTTAGTTTTGTCACTTAGTTTCTGGAGAGTAGAGAGTGCACTTTGAAAAGTTCTAAGCAACACCAAAGAAGTTAATTTTGTCAATAAGGAATGGTATGTGATTAAGAAGGTATTTGGCCAAGGACGCAAATCTTCTCCTTAATCATACATTTCTACGTGTGTGGTCACTCAGAGAAATATTCCCAAAGGATAATGGTCAGCAAAACAATGCTTTATATAAATATTCAACTTTGATGACGAAACGTTGTGTAGGACTCTAGTGAGTTTCACTAGATAAAATAGAGGCTTTCTTTGACATAGGCTACAGGCAATCCAGAATCTAGAATGGAAACACCTACCTGTGTCTTGAATAGCACTACCCAAAACAAGGAAGGTCTATTTTAAGTAATGCCAGCTAGTGAGGAGGCCTTGAACTTTCTTAGCTGCTTGGAAGCAGGTTAGTCCTGAGACAGAGAGAGTGTTTTCTTGGTCTTCCCTGAAGGAGAATGAGATCATGAGACATAGATTGTTTTTTCTGATTCCTTGGAGAAAGCCCATCCAAAGGGAGACAGAACAGATAAAAGAGATATGCAGAGCTTTCTCCCCAGAAAGAGCAGTTTTGTTCCCCTTTATACTTTGGACCCAGAGCACTTTCTCACTCTCAACTGTACTCTAGAGCATTTCTCCTCCCTAGAATCATAGGTAAGCTGTGGAGAGTGGAGGGAAGATATATTAGCACCATCACCATATACATTTCATTCAACCATATCTAGTCTTCCATCCAGGGCTCAACTTGTTGGTCTGATACTGCACTGAGTGTACATTTATAAGTGTCTGTAATTTTCCCAGGGTATGCTCTGCTAAGTGAATAGCAAGCCAACTATTATGGGATACGTATCTCTCCACCTTTCTGAGTGTGTGTACTATTAACCTTAACTTTCCTATCCCTTGAATTATCTCCCTTGAAGGAAGGGGGTTTGAGGACACTCACAATTCCCATTTTCCCTCTTTCTTCATTTTCTCCTCTTTCTCCTACAACTATCACAAGGGCTTTCTAATTCTCCTTTCTATTTATGGAAGGTACTTGCTTCATAGCTTCCTTCCTTGCTCTGCAGACTTCCTATCTCTAGGATGATCCACTTTTCCCTTACTGTAAATCTCATGGTTTAGCTCAATGATAGGAAGTCTACCAGATGGGGGGGGGAAAAGCATGACATTAATGGAAAAAAATATATAACAATATGTGATCTCTCTTACATGGTTTTGTTTCCTACCTTCTTTTAAAGGTAAAATTGATTATGTGATCTTTAAGATTAATAAACCAGGAGAAAAAAAGAAAAACTCCACATTTCTGAGCCTCAGTTTTCTCATCTATAAAATGAAGGAACTAGTCTTATATTATCTCTAAGGTTATTTTTTAAACGTCAGCATTTTACAAATAAATTTTGTCATCTGAATGAAAGGAGAAAGTGAATTTAGTCTACTGAATATACTATAAAGCGTAAAATTAGACCTAGTATTTTAGGCAAAACAAGAGACATAGAAGGATTTATTGTTGTCATAAATATTTGTAAATAATTATTTTAAAAGCATTTTAAAGTGAGAAATTAACAAGCTGCCCTTGAGAGTTACAGAGAGGTCAATGAAGCATTCCATACGATTGTTAAGGTAATACCAAATTTTGAGGAACAAAAATCCTGCCAAACTGCATCTTGGAGCCCCACAGAAGCTGCTCATCTCACTATAAAAATTTCCAATCTCCTGTGATTGCCTATCTCAAAGCAGAAAATCAATGTCTTTATTTTTCACAGTTTTATGATATTGTTCTTTTCCCAGAGACCTATAGTACTATTCACAATGCCAGCTTCCTCCCATTAGGTCTTCCTAAATCAATTGAGTTTCACTTAAAAATCATCAAAGATTTCATTATTTTCCCAATAGTTAAGCTGCCTACAGTTTCAAAGCATAAAAGATTGGATAATGGCAAAGTGACCAGAAGCAAATAATGAAACAAATGATCAAAACTAAGCTAGGTTAGTCTTAAGAGTAGACTACACACCAATGAACTAATGTTTTACTATACTATATAATTTATGTGTAGGTCAAGAACTTACATAATTGAAGATACAAGGTGTTCAATAGTTGATATTATAATAAATTCCCTTAGTATTAAAAGATCTACACTTAAAATTTCTGATTCATGACTATTACTTCAAATCTCAAAATTGCTCCAAAATGAAGCTAAGGAAATGCTTTAAACACTTATCATATCTATTTTTAAAATTTCTCTAATATTTGAGGCCAGCCCTGGTAACCTACTGGTTAAGTTTAGCAGGCTCTGCTTTGGTGGGCTGGGTTCACTTCCCAGGTGCGCACCTGCACCACTTGTCTGTCAGTAGCCATGCTGTGGCAGCAGCTCACAAACAAAAAGAGGAAAGATGGTAGCAGATGTCAGGTCAGGTTGACTCTTCCTCAGCAAAAAAATAACTAAAATGTCTAATGTTTGGAGAAATGTGTGTGTAAAATTTCTTAAAATTTTCTAAGAACTGTATATCACCCTTGGCATGTTATACAGGGTAAATTTTCAAAAGCTTCTCTTTGTTTCACCCAACCTCAAAAAGGCACCTGCCATTCTAAATAATGCTTTAACTGTAGCATTATATCAGTTTTTGCTGTGTAACAAGTCATTGCAAAACATTGGAGTTTAAAACAACAATTATTTATCTCACAGTTCTGCAGATTGATAAATTGGGCTGGGCTTAACTGAGGAGTTATTTTGCTGGTATTGTTTGGGTTTGTGCTGTATATATAGTTAATTGTTGTATTGATTAAGGGCTGAATGGTCTTGAGGAGCTAACTGGGATACCTACTGTCTGTTCCACATTATCTTCTAAGAGAGTAGCTCATCCTGGTTCATAAGATGATGAAAGGGTTCTGAAAGCTGTGAGAGAGAAAGCTTGAAGAACTTTTCAGTCATAGGATCAAAACAGAGACAACTTCAACTTGGCTACATTTTATTGGTTGAAGCAAGTCACAAAGCCAGTTGATAATCAAAAGGTGAAGAAATAAATTTTACCTCTTAATGGGAATTGCTCCTAGGTATTTGTGGCCATTTTTCCAAATTGCCACAAGCATCAACTTCAGAAAATGTCCTGGGAAATTTTCTATTACCTGAATTTCACTCTGAGTATATATTTTGAAGACTATTTTTCAGCATCTAAGAAGCAGTGTAGCTATAAAGAAAATGATCCCTATTGTTTATTCGACTGTGCCAAACACTGAATTGAGATTTTGCACAAACTAACTCATTTTGTAATTTAAATATTATCCCCATTTACAGATGAAAGAACCTTGGGAATATTGAGAAATTTGACAGAATCCACACAGCTCATAAATGGAAGAGCCAGAATTTAAGCTCTAGCATATGTTACTCCAAGTCTATCTAGTTACAAATCCCAGATCTTAACTGCTCCACTATACCGAGTCTTTTATGCAAGATAGGTACAGTCCTTCAGGGTCTGGAGGAGGACACATAAACACATCATCATAATACAGTATGACAATGAGATTAGAGAGAATGAAATTCTATGACCATATGATATGTAAAATGACTAGTTCTTTTTCTCCCAAAAATATCTACTTCAGCTGGCTGTTATGGTCCCTGAAACCACACCATCCGTGACTGCCTCATTTGGCCTTAAAAGCCTTTCTGAATTTTTAGAGTGCCCTTTTTATAAAGGGATACTTTAAACCATAATCAGCTAAATTTAGTGAGGATGAATTGAGAGCAAATTATCATTTTAATGAAGGACAGCAGGATAGATGCCACAGAACAGAAGGATCCAAGGATAATATAAAGAGAGAGATTTTAAAAGGGAAAGGCAGAGGATATACAAAGTTCCCTTTGCTTACTTCGCAGTTTGCCATGAGACCTCCTGTAGTCTTGTTGGGCTGGCACCTCTCAGCCATAGCCTGACCCTCAATGCAGCCCTAGATTTCCATTTAGTAAGACCAGGGATTAGGTTGTATTTTTAAAGGATCCTGAGTCACCTTTAGTATTTAGTCTGAATCTGAGCAGTCTCTTGTTCTGTATGATTTTGAATGGGAAAGTGAGAGAGCAGAAAGGCAGCTTCTAAGAACACTGCTTTATTTTAAACATAAATTATCTTATCCTGTTTAGAAGAATTCTCTAAAAACACTGAGAGGAGTCTGATCCTAAATCTACCACATAGCTAATAAACATCCCCACCTCATCTAAGTTCCACATTCATAAGAAGAATTTCAGGGTATCAAAAAACACTCTGTGGTCGGAAATATAGTAAGGTCTGAAATATAATAGGGAGTCCTAATGTCTCTCTATGACCAATATGACCCAAGGTTTCTCTCTGCTCTCTAGGCACAAAACCTGTCCTGTAAGTTTGACTTAGAGCTATTGAAAACTTCAACGTATTGAACATGTGCAAAACTCTTAGAAATTAAGGCAAAGAAATAATGAAAAAATTATAAAGAGGATATTTGCTTTCCCCCTTTCTCACTGGCTGACAGAATCCCATGAATTTCATTGGCTCTTATCACAAATCAACACTTCTATGAGGATTTCATAGTCCTCCCTGTTAACCATTGCCCTATCTGTACTCTACACCTATAACTCTGTGTTTATGACCCTATAATAGGAATGTTCCTCAATGTATTATAACTATTTGGGCCTGCACCACTGTCTGTGAACCATTTAGCGCATATACTCAATGTTTATGACTCTATTATAATGATTTGTGGATGTATGAGTTTCCTCCACCAGAGTGTAATCTGCTGAAGGGCAAGAAATAGGCAATGGAGCATCATTCATTCTGATATCTTTGTGCCCTATACAGGCGCACAGCAAACATCTTTAAACAGATGATTCTTTGACTGAATATGCAATTAATTCTTCCAATACTATTTTTTAATGCTATTTATTTATTGATTCCCAGATTTTCTAGAGAATAAAGTTTGATATTCAAGGCAATCAAATATCCAAAGTTATTCTAGAGTTAGAGGTATGGTTCTGGAAGTCACAATTACCATTTTAGAAACAATGTGACCCTACATCGACACTTTCTCCAAAATAAACACCAGGTTCTAGAAAGACTAGCTTTCTCTGTGTCCCTAACTATTACATGCCTGCACTCAAGTTCTAATTACCCTAGGTGGAATAGCTTTATCATCCCCTTTTCACATTACACAGAATTTATTATCCAAAGAGTGCATTTTGATTCCTTATCGCAGTTGTCCAATTATGATTATATCTTCCTATAGATGATAAGTTTCTCTAAGTGTTTGCAAATAACTTATATTCCAATGTTAGCTCCTTCAGATTAAATGTGACAAAAAAGTAATTATTTAAGATAGCATATTAAGTGGGAACAAATGATGTATTAGGCAATAGACGAAAGTTTAAATCACAAATTTTCTTCTTAATAGATGTACGCATAACCATAAGCAAGTTACTTAATCCAAGACAATTTCTTTATCCATAAAATGATGATATTAACAACTACTTTGCAGAGCTGCAGGAAGATAAAAGATAATACATATAAAAAGACTGCACTTAATAGCTACTTAATAAATGCTAAATATTACTATCATCACACATTTATTAGAGTCAATCCCTTCTTTGATCTCTAAGAACATAAAAATTGCATGTTTTTTTTAAAGGGAAAAAAGAACAAATTCAAGACTCAGAAGAAAATATTTCCACTGAATTCTCTGCAAAAGAAAAATTTTAGTATTCTTTTGGAAATAAGAATCAAAATGTATTGGGAGAGAATTAGTTGATATAAGAAGGCAAATAGAAAGATAAGGTAAGATAGTAAGGGCACCACAAATTCAGTAGCAGAATTGAAATTAATATTGCAGGGAGTAAAGCAGAAATGACACCAATGATAATCAAATCACTGAATTAGAAATTCAGTACAAAGCAAGTTCCAATTCAAAGTGACAAAATAGACTTAACAAGGACAATTCTAAAACATGTTCAGGAAATTCATGAGAACGTAATTTTTAAATATACATTTCTGAAAATCTTGAAAAAGTGGAGAGAAATTTTAGACTCTTAGATAAGATGTTTTTTTCTTGGACTGGAAAAAGAGATTCCAAAATGGACAAAGAAGAACAAATCAGTGAGAATAATAAAGACAAAACGTTTAGGAAATGACTGTAGGGAGAGTTTCATAAGTGCACTTACAAGATAAATAGAAAAAAATGAACATCGTAATAAGAAAATAATTATCAAGCAAAAATGAAGAGACAATTTCTAAAAGGAGAAATTTGAGAAACATTTATAAAAATATTCAAACAGTCTTTATTTAAAAATTTGTTTTTTCTTTTCAAATTGGCACATATTAAAAATGATGATAATACCTAATCTTGGTGGGAGGGGTATAACAGCCATTCTGATGCACATCTGGTGGGAGAGGAAATTAACAAAATATTTTTAAAGTGCAACTTGGGAATTTATCAGAAGATCCTGAAAAGTAGCTCCCCTTCAACTAAGGAATTTTTCTCTAGTCTTATTGTAAGGAAGTAATTAACTGTGCAAATATATTGTATGAAGATTGTCATCACAGCATGATTTACAGTAATGAAAAATTAGGAAAAATGGTTAACAAATAGAAATTAGCTTATTAAGTTGTCATAATGATGAAAATGAGCAAACGCTGCTAAGTGTTTACTATATGTCACCTAAGTTTTATGCGTATATTATTACATTTAATCCTCATGATAGAACCATGATTCTGTTATAATTTTATCTTATCTGTCATTTTACAGATATAATTTTATGAAAAACTAGCCCAAGACCCATTATCAGTGGTAGAATGATGAGATGATTCAAGCATCTGACTTCAGAACTTACGTCTTATCTTTTTTATTCTCTTCTACATCCACATTCTCTCTATTGGAATATTATGTAGGTGTTAAGCATGATATTTTAGATTGTGTTTATTTTATGGAAATGTGATTATAAAATACTGTGTGTATATCTGTATATCCATATGACTACCTATATGTCTACCTATGGTGTATTAGTCCATTCAGGCTGCTATAACAAAAATACCATAGACTAAGTGACTTATAAAACATGAAAAATTTATTTCTCACAGCTGTGGAGGCTGGGAAATCCAAGATCAAGGTGATTAAGGTGCTGGCAGATGTGGTAACTGATGAGGGCATCCTTCCTAATTCATAGACAGCTGTCTTCCCTACATCCTCACATGTTGGAAGGGGTGAGGGAGCTCTCAGGGGTCTTTCTTATAAGGGCACTGATCTCATTCATGAAAGTTCCACTCTCATGACCTAACCATCTCCTAAAGTCCCACCTCTAAATACCTTCACACTGGGGGTTAGGTAACGACATATGAATTGGAGGGGCACATAAAATTCAGTCTATAGCATATGACTTTATCTGTGCATCTGTATTTCTGTGTACACATATACCCATATTTCTATCTCAAAAAAGAAGAAACTATAATCCAAAATATTAATAGAAGTGTCTCTGCATGGTGAAATTAGTCATGGTTTTTAATTTTTTTCTTTTTGTATATTTTCATTATGTGCTTTTGTGTAATGAACACTCATTCTTATGTAATAAAGTCATTAAAACAGACAATTATGTTAAAAAGAACTTAAAATTTAAAAATATGTGAAAAATACATTTCATTTAACTATATAAAATGTTAACAGTAATAGAAATTTATTTAATTTTCTTTTTATGTTTATCTTTTGGTTCAATATTTCTATATAGTATGTGCAATGAAAAAATACCTTTAACATTAGCACATAATACTCAAAATACAGTATTTATTCAGCATCATTGAAAATATGTACATAGTCAAAGAAATCAAGGAAAACACGGCAAAATGTTGATGGAACTCTTATGTTATGAACTGTGGGCAATTTTCCTAATGTGTGTTTTCAAAACATTCTAAGAATGATTAAATTATATTGTTATGATACAAATGGATATTCTTCAAACACAGTGAATTAATATTGACCTGGGTATTATCATTTCCTTTTTGTTTTTCCTAAGATATGATGAGTGATAGGATAAACTTGTCTTTGAGATATTTGTATAATTTATTATATATTAATATGTATATATTTGTATTTAAACTCTCCACCTATCCCTACATTTTATGTAAAGGTATATTAGTAAGGGTATTCTGACTTTAACTTGCCTTTTGAGTTTCCAACAGTTGGGTCCATTCCTTTGAATACCTAATGTTCTTAAAATCTACTAAAAAGTTGCAAAATTCTTTCTCAATGAGCAGTTTCATAGTACAAATCTTTAGAGACTTTTGGCATAGCTCTTCTAAAATGCAAGTCTTCAAATACCACTAGAAAAATCATCTCACTAATTTCCCCCAGAGTCCTGAGAGGTAAATGGCAAGTCTGACCTGTGAGATGGATTAGTAAGCCTTTTCATTAAGTCCATGGCAGACACGGAGGAGGTGCCCCGCGCTTAGCCAGGGGGAGTTAAAAATTAAAAGATACTTTAGAGAAGTGCCTAGATGTTACAGAATAGAATTTTAGAGAGACTACTTCTGTGTAGTAACAAGAGTAAATGTGTAGTGCAAATTGAGAAGAAACAATAAAAGGAGAATTGGAAATTATGAGTGAAAGACAAGGAAGAAAAAGCCATATACACATTATTGTAAAAAAATTTAGATGGATATCGGATTTTCATAAGGCAAAAATTCAGCTTCCACAATATGTTTAGTATTTGTCAGAGTCTGTCTTAAGTGCTTTTTCTAGTTTGTCTCCAACCTGAGAGAAAACAGGAAAAATTCAAACATAAATAAAGAAAAGTTTTTGATAAAAGTAAAAGATTCAAGTACAGGGTGTTTTAGAGAAGATCAAAGCACTTTGTACTGATTTTGGGTGAGAGAGAAAAGTGGATATTTGTAGTAAGTTTTAAGTATGAGAAAGCTTATAAAAAGATGGAGAATTTATAATCTCATCCTCTGGAATGGTCACATAAATGTAGATAACTTTAAAGGGCACCTGTCGTTATTTAGGGCAGACAGAAGAGCTTTTAAACATTACTAAGAGAATGATGCTGTAAAGGTTCAGATGAGTTAGGAGGAGTTTTTGTTTATTTTTTTCTATTGTGGTAAAATACACGTAACATAAAATTTGCCATATTAACTGTTTTTAAGTGTGCAATTCTGTGGCATTAATGTGACATTCACAATGTGGTGACAACACTACTATTTCCAAACTTTTTATTACCCCAAAGAGAAAACTCCGTACTCATTAAGCATTAATTCTCCACTCCCCCTCCCCCCAAGTCCCTAGTAACCACTCATCTACATTCTGTCTCTATGAATTTGCCTGTTCTAGGTACCTCATCTAAGTAAAATCGTACAAAGTTCATACTTTTGTGCCTAGCTTCTTTCACTTAGCGTAATGTCTTCAAGCTTCTTCATATGATTACATGTGTCAGAACTTCACTCCATTTTGTGGCTGAATGATACTTTATTGTATGTATATACCAGGTATGTATGCATTCATCTGTTGATGGACATTTGGGTTGTTTCCCCCTTTTGGCTATTGTGAATGATGCTCCTATGAACATTGACATATTAGTATCTGTTTGAGTCCCTGCTTTCAATTCTTTTGGGTATTCCCAGCAGTGGAATTACTAGATCATATGATACTTCTATGTTTAGCCTTTTCTTTCTTTCTTTCATTTTTTTTTTTGAGGAAGATTGACCCTGAGCTAGCGTCTGTGCCCATCTTCCTCTATTTTATATGTGGGATGCCTGCCACAAGCCATCTTGATAAGCGGTGCATAGGTTCACGCCTGGGATCCAAACTGGTGAACTCTGGGCTGCTAAAGCAGAGCACAACAACTTAACCTCTCTGCCAGCAGGCGGGCCCCAGATGTTTAGCCTTTTGAGGAACTGCCAAAATGTTTTCCATAATGGCTGCACCATTTTACATTTTCAACAGCAATGCACATGGGTTCCAATTTCAACAAATCCCCTCTTACATTTGTTCTTTTCTGTTTTATGTGGGGTTTTTTTTGGTGAGGAAGATTGCCCCTGAGCTAACATCTATGTCAATCTTCCTTTATTTTACACATGGGATGCTGCAACAGCATGGCTTGACAAGCAGTGTGCAGATCTGCACCTGGGATCCAAACCCATGAACCCTGGGTCGCTGAAGTGGAGTGTGCGAACTGCATCACTATGTCACTGGACCGACTCTATTTTCTGTTTTTTTGATAACAGCTATCCTAATGGGTGTGAAGTGGTATCTCATGATTTTGATTTACATTTGCTTAGTGAGTGGTGGTGCTGAGCGTCTTTTTATGTGTCTATCAGCCATTTGTATATCTTCTTTGGAGAAATGTCTGTTCAAGTCCTTTGTCCATTTTCAACTGGGTTATTTGTTTTTGTTGTTGTTGAGTTGTAGGAATTCTTTATATATTCTGGATATTAACGTCTTTTCAGGGGCTTTTATTAAGAATTAGACAAATTCTGATTGTGAGAAAATGTAGAAGCTGAAAACGGGGGGCTTTTTAAAAAAGAACTTTATTGAGATAAAATTTAGATACCATAAAATTTACCTATCTGAAGTGTAAAATTAAATGATTTTTAGCAGATTAACAGAGTTATGCAACCATCACCATAATCTGGTATTAAAATATTTTTATCACCCCCCAAAAGAAAACTCATACCCATTAACAGTTACTCCTTATCATGCCCCACCCCCAGGCTTAGGGAACCATTAATCTGCTTTCTGTCTCTGGATTTGCCTATGCTGGACATTTCATAAAAATGGAATCATAGAATATGTCGTCTTTTACAAATGGCTTCTTTCAAAGTTCATCCATATTGTAGCATGTATTAATACTTCATAACTTTTATGGCAGAATTTTGCATTGTATGGATATACCACATTTGTTTATCCATTCATCAGTTGACAAATATTTGAGTTTTATATTTATTATTATTATTTTATTATACTGACATGAGCATTCACGTGCAACTTCTTGTGTGGACATGTTTAAAATTCTCTCTTCACCAGTCAGTGGAATTGCCAAGTCATTTAATATCTCCATGTTTAACATGCAAAATTGTTATCCAAAGTAAAGGATGGTTTTGCTGGATTTGTAATTCTTGTTTGACAATTATTTTCCTTCAGAACTTTGAATGTTATCCCCTTGCCTTATGACCTTCTTTTTTTCTTATGAGAAGACAGCTATGAATCTTTCTGAGGATCTGCTGTACATGATAAGTCATCTTTCTATTGCTGCTTTCAAGATTTTCTCTCTATCTTTGTATTTTGGCTACCATGTGTCTAGATGTAGATCAAGACACGTCCTTGTACTCAGTTTATATTATTTGAGTTTATATTACTCCTTGAATTTATATCACTCCTTGAATTTATATCACGTGGCATTATTTGAGCTTCTTGGATGTGTAGATTAATGTTTTTGATCAAATTTGGGAAGCTTTCAGCCATATTTTCTTTAAATATTATTTCTGTCTCTTTCACATTCTCCTCTTTCTCTTGGACTTATGTGTATGTTGGCACACTTAGTAGTGTTCCACTGTTCTCTGAGATTCTGTTCATTTTTCATCAGTGGTTTTTCTTTCTGTTCTACATATTGTTCTCAATTGACTTCCCTCCCCAGTTTGTTGTTGCTGTTTTTTTTTGTTGTTGCTGCTACTGTTTGTTAATTTAGTGACTTTTCAGACTAATTATATGACGTCTTATTTTCCTTGTAGAGTGTGGCTGCTGAAGTGTGTACTCACTTATTTTAGTGACAATCTATTGATTGGTCAGAGAATTCATTTAATCTCTTGAAACATTGTCTTACCCCCTTGTTGAGGGCCTCTGTGTGTTTATATTAGGACACACCTTCAGCACTCAGGCAGTTTAAAACTCTGACAGCCTTTTCTTCCTGGTTATATAGGGCCTCAAGACTAGCCAGCAGTGGTATATTCAGACCCTCTCTTCCTGGCATGTACATAGCCTTCCACATGTATACTGTCCTCTAGATCACCAGGAATATGTCAGAGCTTTTCAAAACTCTCTATGGACATCTTGTTCCACAGATTTTCCTTTTATGTTTTGGCAAATCTCTTGTTTGTTCCAACTTGTATCCGCAGCCTTAGAGAGTAGTGATGTTAAATCATTGCCTTCGATTGTTTTCAATAAATTCCCTGGAAATGGAGTTTCCCCATGTAGTGATCTCAAAATCGGGTCAAATAACAACATCCTGCAAAAGAAGCTTTTCCAAGTTGCTGTGAGACTGGTCAAATAGTGGCAATGCTCTGGGAATAGAGATTCTTTGTGAGCTCCAAACTCATCTGCTCCCTCAAGTGGCTGCAATGCTGCTGGTTTACACAGCTTAATGGTTGCAAGGCTGCCAGTTTTCAAAGAATCTGTGGAGTTGGGCAGTTGGACATGAAAATAGGTGAAATTAGAATGTCATAATCTCAGCTGTTCTCACCTAAGTCCAGCAGTTTTTCTCGAATAAATGCTCCTGAGATTTTTGCAAGCCATTGGTTAATTTTCAGCATTCCAAAGAGTTGATTTTGATAATTTTTCTCAATGTTTTTGTTGCTTTTGTGTAAGTACTTATTTGCAGAAGTTCCCATTCTGCCCTTTATTAAGTAAACAATATGTTTTTGACAGCCTTTCAAGGCCAGTTCAAACTATTAAACACATATCCCTATGGCTTAGAGAAGAAAGACTTACATAAACATTTTTTTAAATTAGAAAGCAGAGTTGCAGAATTAGTTTTGTTCAAATTTGTTTCTCTTTACCAGTTTGGCATATTTTGAAGTATTATAACAACTGACTCTTTTCCAGTAACTAAAGAAAAGAAATGTCTTTGATATGTCCTGTGAAGTCCACTTGAGGTCCCAGAAAACATAACTCCTGGAAGACGTGAAAGGCAGCATTTGTAGTGAGTAATAACATGGACTCTCAAGTTCAACTGTTTAGATTCAAGTTCTGGCTCTATCACATGCGAGCTGTGTGACCTGAGCCAAAGTACTTAACTTCTCTGTCCTTGGTTGTTTCATATGTAAAATTGTGGTAATAATCATATTTGCCACATGGTGTTTTTAGAGGGATTTAATGAGTGAATATTTTCAACATGTCTAGGATATTGTCTGACATATATAAAAACTGCATAAGCATTTTTCACATAAAACTTAAAACCGAATAATGCTATGCAGAATCCATAACTATACATCTGTATTTCCATATAGTTTTTCAGAATTGGGACAAAAATCTTTGGTCTACTCATTCTTTTAACTTAAGTGACAATGAGTATGTAACCTCATCCCTTCCCAACTATTACAGCTCATTAAATGTCATAAACTAAATGAAAAATTAAGAGGAGAATCATTTATTTCTTCAATATGAGACAGAAAGAAGGGGCTGCAACCTTGTTTGATTTGGCATGATCCAGGACTCTGAATTTCTCTTTCTGTGCTTGTGCTAAAACTTTAAAAGAACTATCAAGCAAACCAAGTAAGCAGGGATCTTGGTGTCTTCTTCACCACTATATATCAGCACCTAAAATAGTACATGAAAGATACATTTTTGTCAATGAAAATATATTTCAAATGAGTGAATAAATTACTCATTAAATTAGACAGCTGAAATAGTTCCATTTGTCAGTTTAATGGTTAGAGATCTAGTATTATCTGATTTTAGACATGTTCAACTCATCAGGCCAACCGAGAAATGAAGAAGTAAATTACACAGTGAAGTTTATAATAAGCAATAGAAGAAACCAAAAATTATTGTAGACAGGATAAAAATCAGGTGTTTACAATTCTGATCACAAAATTTTATACCTTCAATGTCAACAAAGTATAGTTTTTATAAACCCCTTAGTTATGGTCAAATTAAAAGCATAGAAAATTTAATGAAGCATAAAAAATCCTTGAATAACTTCCACTATGTTAATTTCCTTCCTTTTTAATTATAGGAGTTTTGCAGATGTTAAGCCAGATGGGTCTTATGCTTTTAAATAATAGTATCTTACAAAAGTATATAATTAGTTTATAAACAGTGTTTTCTCTCAATTACTTTTTTCAATTACAGAGGAAAACTTGGGGCACATTTTTAGTTTTACTGTGTCATGTATGCTCTGTTTTGAAAGAAGGCTTCCTGTTTTTTTTTACTAGTAGACAACTGTCTCATTGTCTGTATTATTTTTGAGAAAAAGATCAACTTGGGAAAAATATATTAGTATAGAACAGAATTTGTCTGGACAAGTTTACATTACCTATTATTTTAAGAATGAAAGTAGGACTTAAACTATTTTAAACACACTGGAAAATTTGCATGTATAATCTACTCTATAAAACCAAAAGTTATATTTCTCATGAGAATTTTTTGAGATACTTTAAAGTAACAATAGTAATTAATTTTTTGATACTTGATGTGAATTTTTAAAGGAAAATTGAAAATAGAATTAGTAAAAAATCCCCCAAAATTTATTATTTTGCAACCAAGATATGTGGAGAGTAAGGAATCCTCTGGTGCTGTTGTTAGCTTTTTAAACAGTTTAGTATTTTCAAAGTAACTCTAATTATTTATGCTCTGATTATTTCTTTCATTTCTCTATTTAATTTCATTTATAATTGAAGGTGAACAATGAATATCCATTTGAGGATGACCAATACATTGACTTTTGCTTTGATTACCCTTTTGTTATGGAGACTGGAGAGCCATCTACCTTTAAAAATATAATTAGCTCACTCGTCAAGATGGCGGCATAGGCAGACTCCGAACTCGCCTCCACCCATGAACACAGCTAGGTTACAACTATTCTTGGAAAAATTACCCTAGAGAGAGAACTGAAAACTAGTTGAAAAGAAACCCCACAACAAAGGACAGTCTTGACTGAGGTGGAAGAGGCAGAAATTCCTTCTGGAGAGAAAAAAGCCACCTTTGCGAGCAGCAGAGCTTCACAGCCAGCACCTAGGGAGCCACCCTAAGGTATGCAGCCCTCCCTGGAGGAGTGGGGACCTTAGCAGGGGCATGTTACTGCTATAAGCATCCTTCAAACTCAGCACAACTGAGATGAGTGTCATACTATCTGGCCGCACTGGCTATTAACTGCAACAAGGAATACCCCCAGAAAAGCTATTGACATAAAGGGAATAAAGCCAACTCTTAAAGGGCCCACACACAAATTCATCTATCTCAGAGATAAACCTAAAATCACCAGAAAGAAAGGTGCACAATGCTTTGGTGAAAAGGGACTCACCAGGTAGACTCTGGGTTCATCTCGGTAAGAGGTGAGACCTCTCTGGAGACTGAGACATTGGTGGCAGCCGTTGTTGTCACCTTGTAGAGGTATGCTGACACAGATGCTGACATATGCCATTGGGGTTCTTCCCCTGGCCTGTTAGTCCAGGGGTCTGCCACACCGACTAGAGTGCAGATTTAATCCAGTTCAGCCAGGGCAGACTGTCTGCCCTAAGGACTGGCACCACACAAATGACCCAACAGCAAGTCCTCAGGCTACTTATCGGCTTGCATAGACTGGGTGCCTTGATCTTCTACAGGCAGGTGAGTGTGTCTGCCTCTGTGGAGCAGGGCCTGTGTGAAGACTATGTGAACTGTGTGGGGCATTGGTGGAGAGGTAAGAGCCTCTGTAGTGGGGTGACTGGGTACATTCCAGGGGGTCAGGAAGTGTGCACAGGCCAAGACTGTGTTAATGGTGTGTGGACCTGTAGGGGCTGAGGCTTATCAGTGTCAGGAAATCTGTGCTTCACAAGCAGCCACAAACAAATGGGATCAGCCCTGCTGTCCAAAGCCTGAAATGTTTGGGTGCTCCCATGCCTGGGGCCAGCCCCACTTAGCTGCAATCCCAAGAGAGATGACAACAGCCTTGCAGGACCAACAGCAATTATAAGGCCCTGAGCCTAGCAACCAGCTGCACTGGCAGCCTACTGCTTTAACAAGAAAACTGCAACAGGAGTGTGCTATTAGACCTTGTTGCCAACAGTGCTGAGGTTCCCCAAACTCAAATTATAAATAGCTGTCCAGGAAGGGAAAGCGTAGACTCCCTGGGTATCTACAGTAAGAGCAACCCTGCTGCAGCAGCAGAACACAAGTAGCCCAGACAAGGGTTACTCCTGGAACATTTGGACTGGTGACAAGAGGGAAGCACACTGCTGGGCCTCAAAAGGCATCTCTTCCATAAGACCATTTCTCCAAGATCAGGAAGCATAGCTGACCTGCGTAATACATAGATATAAGCACAGAGAAAGAAGAATCATCAGGAGGCAAAGGAATATGTTCTAAGCAAGGGAACAGGACAAAACCTTAGAAAAAGAACTAAATGAAACAGAAATAAGCAATCTACCTAACAAAGAGTTCAAACAAAAACTCATAAGGATGTTCACTCATGTTGGGAGAAGGCTAAATGAACACAGTGATAACATCAACAAAGAATTGAAAAATATAAAAAATAACCAATCAGAAATGAAGAATACAATACTGGAAATGAAGAATTCATTAGAAGGACTCAATAGCAGAGTAGATGATACAGAAGAATGGATAAGAGAACTGGATAGAAGACTAGAGGAAATCACCCAAGCTGAACACATAAAAGATAAGAATTAAAAAGAATAAGAACAGTCTAAGGGACCTCTGGGGCAATATCAAGTTCGCTAACATTCATATTATAGGTGTCCCAGAAAGAGAAGAGAGAGAAAAAGGGAAACAGAATCTATTTGAAGAAATAATAGCTGAAAACTTTCCTAACCTAAGGAAGGAAACAGACATCCAAGTATAGGAAGCACAGAAAGTGCCAAACAAGATAAACCTAAAGAGGCCCACACCAAGACACATTATAATTAAAATGTCCCAAATTAAAGATAAAGAGCGAATTCTAAACGTGGCAAGAGAAAGCCAACAAGTGACACACAAAGGAAATCCCATAAGGCTATCAGCAGACTTCCAAAACTTCCTGGCTAGAAGACAGTGGCATGACTTATTTAAAGTGATGAAAAGAAAAAACCTACAGCCAAGAATACTCTATCCAGCAAGGGTATCATTCAGAATGGAGGGAGAAATGAAGAGTTTCCCAGATAACCAAAAATTAAAGGAGTGTGTCACCAAAACACCAGTTCTACAAGAAATGCTGAAGGGACTTATTTAAGTGAGAAAGAGAAGGCCACAAATAGGAATAAGAAAAGTATCAAAAAGAAAAAAAGAAACCAGGCAATAAAATCACTGATGAAGGCAAAAATACAGTAAAGGTAGAAGACCAACCACCTATGAAGATAATATGAAGGTTAAAAGACAAAAGCACTAAAATTACCTATTTCAATGATAAGAGGGTAATGGATAGACACACACAAAATAAGAGATTAAGTATGATTTCAAAAACAAAAAAATGTGGGAGATGGGGTGTAATAGAGTAGAGTTTTTAGAAAGAGGTCAAGCTAAACAGACTATCAACCCAATATAGATTGCTATTTATGTAGAATATTCTATACAAACTTGATGATAATCACAAAGCATAAACCTATAATAAATAAATAAGAGAAGAGAAATCAAACATATTACTAAAGAAAACCATCAAACCAAAGGGAAGAGAACAAGAGAAGAAAGGAACAGAGAATAAGTACTAAAATACCCAGAAAAAAGTAACAAAATGGTGATAAGTACATATTTATCAATAGCTACTTTAAATGTCAAGGGACTAAATGCTCCAATCAAAAGGCATAGGGGGGCCGATTGGTTAAAAAAAGAAGACCCATATATATGCTGCATAAAAGAAACAACCTTCAGACCTAAAGACTCTCACAAACAAAAAGTGAAAGGATGGAAAAAGATACTCCATTCAAATGGCAAAGAAAATACAGCAGAGGTAGCAATACTTATATCAGACAAAACAGACTTTAAAACACAAATGGTAACAAGAGACAAAGATGGGCACTACATAATGATAAAGGTAACACTCCAACAAGAGGATATAACACTTCTAAATATCTATGAACCCAACATAGGGGCACCTAAATATATAAAGCAATTATTAACAGACATAAAAGGAGAAATAATAACACAGTAATAGCAGAGAACTTTAATACTTCACTTACACCAGTGGATAGATCATCCAAACCGAGATAAATAAGGAAACATTGACCTTAAATGACACATTAGACTAGATGGACTTAGTAGATATATATAAAACGTTCCATCCAAAAACTTCAGATTACACATTCTTTTCAAAAGCTAATGGAACATTCACCAGGATTGATCACATTTAGGCCACAAAACAAGTCAGAATAAATTTAGGGAGATCAAAATAATACCAACCATCTTTTCTGACCACACAGGTATGAAACTAAAAATCAACTACAGGAAGAAAATCAGAGAAGCCACAAAAATGTGGAAATTAAACAAAATGCTACTGAACAACGATTGGATCAATGAAGAAATCAAAGGAGAAATCAGAAAATAGCTGGAGACAAATGAAAATGAAAATGAAAATACGGCATTCCGAAATCTATGGGATACAGTAAAAGCGGTTCTAAGAGGAAAGATTAAAGCAATTCAGGCGTACATCAGCAAGCAAGAAAAATCTGAAATAAACAATCTAACAGTACACCTAAAGTAACTGGACGAAGAAGAATAAACAAAGTCCAAAATCAGCAGAAGGAAGGAAATAATAAAAATCAGAGCAGAAATAAATGAAAAAGAGGCTAAAAAAATAGAAAAAAGTTAATGAAACCAAGAGCTGGTTCTTTGAAAAGATAAAAAAAAATTGACAAACTTTTACTAGACTCACCAAGGAAAAAAGAAGTCTCAAATAAATAAAATCAGAAATGGAAGAGGAGAAATTACAACAGACACCTCAGAAATACAAAAGATTATAAAAGAATACTATGAAAACATATACGCCAACAAATTGAATAATCTAGAAGAAATGGATAAATTCTTAGAATCATATAACCTTCCAAAACTGAATCAAGAAGAAGTAGAGAAATTGAATAGACAAATCACCATTAAGGAGATTGAAACAGTAATCAAAAACCTCCCCCAAAATAAAAGTCCAGGATCAGGTGGCTTCCCTCGTGGATTCTGCCAAACATTCAAAGACAATACCTATCCTTCTCAAACTCTTCCAAAAAAAATTGTTGATGAGGGGAAGCTTCCTAACTCATTTTATGAAACCAATATTATCCTGATACCAAAAGCAGACAAGGACAACACAAAAAGCAAAATTAAAGGCCCAATATCAGTGATGAATATTGATGCAAAAATCCTCAACAAAATACTAGCAAATTAAATATAACAATACATTAAAAAGATGACACACCATGATCAAGAGGCATTTATTGCAGGGATGGTTCAACATCCACAATCAATCAACATGACCCACAACATTAACAAAATGAAGAATAAAAATCACATGATTATCTCAATGGATGCAGAGAAAGCATTTGACAAGATACAGCATCCATTTATGATAAAACCTCTAAATAAAATGGGTATAAGAGGAAAATACCTCAACACGATAAAAGCCACATATGACAAACCCATAGCTAATATCATTCTCAATGGAGAAAAACTAAAAGCTATCCCTCTAAGAACAGAAACAGACAAGGATGCCCACTGTCACCACTCTTATTTAACATGGTATTGGAAGTCCTAGCCAGAGCGGTCAGGCAGGATAAAGAAATAAAAGGGAAATAAATTGGAAAAGAAGAAGTGAAACTGTCACTCTTTGCAGACGAAGTGATTTTAAATATAGAAAACCCAAAAGAATCCACTAAAAATAGTTTTAGAAATAATAAAGGAATACAGTCAAGTCTCAGGATACAAAATCAACATATGAAAGTCAGTTGCATTTCTATATACTAACAACGAATTAGCAGAAAGAGAAATTAAGAATAGAATCCCATTTACAATTTCAACAAAAACAATAAAATACTTGTGAATAAACTTAACCAAAGAGGTGAAAGGTCTGTATGTCGAAAACTATAAAACATTGTTGAAAGAAATTGAAGAAGACACAAAGAAATGGAAAGATATTCCATGCTCTTGGATTGGAAGAATTGACGTAGTTAAAATGTCCATACTTCCTAAAGCCATCTATAGATTCAATGCAATTCTTATCAAAGTTCCAAAAACATTTTTCACAGAAATAGGACAAAGAATCCTAAAATTTATATGGAACAACAAAAGACCCAAAATAGCCAAAGGAATCTTGAGAAAAAAGAGCAAAGCTGGAGGTATCACACTCTCTGACTTCAAAATGTACTACAAAGCTATAGTAACCAAAACAGGATGGTACTAGCACAAAACAGACACACAGATCAATGTAACAGAATCAAGACCCCAGAAATAAACCCACACATTTATAGACAGCTAATATTCGACAAGGGAGCCAAGAGCATACAATGTAGAAAGGAGAGTCTCTTCAGTAAATGGTGTTGGGAAAACTGGACAACCACATCCAAAAGAATGAAAGTAGACCATTATCTTACACCATGCAGAAAAATCAAATAAAAATGGATTAAAGACTTGAATGTAAGCCGTGAAACCATGAAACTTCAGGAAGAAAACATAGGCAGTATGCTGTTTGACATTGATCTTAGCATTTTTTCAAATAGCATGTCTGACTGGGCAGGAGAAACGATAGAAAAAATAAACAAATGGGACTACATCAAACTAAAAGCTTCTGCACAGCAAAGGAAACCATCAACAAAATGAAAAGACAGCCTAAAAATTGGGAGAAGATATTTTCAAACCATGTATCAGATAAGGGGTTAATATCCAAAATATCCAAAGAACCCATACATCTCAACAATTAAAAAAAAAAAACTAACAACTCAATTAAAAAATGGGCAAAAGATCTGAACAGAGATTTCTCCAAAGACAATATATGCATGGCCAACAGGCACATGAAAAGATGTTCAACATCATTAACTATCAGGGAAATGCAAATCAAAACTACAATGAGGTATCACCTCACTCTGGTCAGAATGGCTATAATTAACAAGACAGGAAACAATAAGTGTTGGAGAGGTTGTGGAGAGAAGGGAAGCTTCATGCACTGCTGGTGGAAGTGCAAACTGGTGCAGCCACTATGGAAAACAGTATGGAGATTCCTCAGAAAATTAAGAATAGATCTACCATATGATCCAACTATGCCACTGCTGGATATTTATCCAAAGAATTTGAAAACACAAATGCATAAAGATGCGTGCACCCCTATGTTCATCACAGTGTTATTCACAATAGCCAATAAATGGAAGCAACCCAGGGACAAATGGGTAAAGAAGATGTAGCATATATACACAATGGAATACTACCACAAGAAATGATGAAATCTGGCCGTTTGTGACAACATACATGGACCTTGAGGGTAGTATGTTAAGTGAAATAAGTCAGAGGGAGAAAGCCAAATACCATATGATCTCACTCATAAATAGAAGATAAAAACGATGACAAGCAAACACATAGCAACAGAGATTGGATTGGTGGTTACCAGAGGGGGAGGGGGTAGGGAGAAAGGCAAAGGGGTGATTAGGCACATATGGGTGGTGATGGATTGTAATTAGTCTTTGGATGGTGAACATGATATAATCTACACAGAATTCAAAATATATTACTATATACACCTGAAACTTATATAATGTTATAATCCAAGGTTACTGCAATAAAAAAATAAAAACATAATTAAATAAAGAAGAAACGATAAAGCTGATTCACATCAGTCCTGCATCAGCCTATAGCATTTAAAAAACAAAGTGGATTTTTTTTTAGTCCCTTTGTTTTCCATCATGATGTGGACAATTTTTCTTTGTGATCTGCGCTTTTAAAAGTTGAATCAAGAAAACCTTCCCTAAACTGCTGTCATACAAATTGTCTCATAGATTGTTTTTATCCCTAAAGTCACTGAAGGTTTGCTTTTAAACCTGATAGCTTTATATATTGGGATAGATTTTGTTAATAATGTAATTTAAGGTTTCTATTTTTTATATCAATAACAAACCCTGTACTTTATTAATGAGCAGATATCCCCCCACTGATTTTTAAACTAGTCACATATAACATTCAAACATATTTTGGAGGAGGGTCTCTTTCTAAACTGCCCCCTTTTTTTTGGTTAGGAAGCTTGGCCCTGAGCCAACATTTGTGCCAGTCTTCCTCTATTTTGTATATGGGGTGCCGCTACAGCATGGCCTAATGAGTGGTGTGTAAGTCCACATCTGGACTTGAATCTGTTACTCCCGGGGCGCTGAAGCAGAGCTCCCACTATGCCACTGGGCCAGCCCCTAAACTCCCTCTTTTGTTTTGTTGTTTTCCTTGCCCCCTTAGCACTCTGGTCTTAAGATTTAATACTAGATTCCTAACAAGTTTCTTACAATTGTAAATATTATCTTTTAAAAATTCTATTTTTAAAACAATCTATTTCATTGATTATTCTTGGTGTAAAGGAACACTATTGATTTCTGTATAAAGGTTTTATTGTCTGGCAAATTCATGTCTAGCAAGCCTATATCCTAAAATCTGTTATTAGTTCTAAGGGCTTATTTTTCAAGCTTTTTGGATTTTCTTTTTAGTGAGTCATGCTATCTTGAAATAAGGACAGTTTATTCTTTCCCCCTCAAAATTATAAACTTTTTATTCCTTTTTATTTCACTTAATATATTAGCCAGGATTTTAAAAATGAGTTTAAATTGAGGTTGTCATAGTGATTATACTTAAGTTTTTTTTGCAGGTTTTTCATAAATATCAGGCAAGGAGATTTTTTCATGTTCCTAATTTGTTCAGAATCATTTTTTAAACTATAAATGAGTGATAGTTATTATCAAATTACATGCATCTGTTTGCAAGATTATATGTCTTTTGTTCTCTGCTAATCTCAATTATAATATTTTTATAATTAAAATGTTAAAAAAAATTCTTGATGACTGCCCAAGTGAGAAAACTGGCATATCTTCTTCCCACAAAATAGGCATATGTTACCATTTCAGAACGCTGGAATTGGACCAAAAGTATACACTAATCTAAAAAGCATATATTCTTGAAAAAATGGCTGAAGTTCAGGAAAGAAGAGTGAGAATCTGAGGTGTTCTATCCTGAGGCTGCTTCCATTCTGCTCAGCTTGGTGTACATGGAATAGGTGCCTGAATGAGGCAGACCATGAGATCCATTAGTTTCACTGTCATAGTTGAAGGAGGATCACTTATTTTTGGAGAATTGGTGACCAATGACCAGAAGCAGTGTTGATTGAAGTGGTGATCTCAGATATGAGTGAGCAGGGAGGGCCAACATCTCTTTTATCCTGAGTTGTGTTCAGGGCAAGGAGCTCCTGGCAAGTTTTGCATGCATGTGCACAGGATACCAGCACAAACTGAAATTCAAACTTGGAGAAGACTTGAAAATGGTCTGAATATTTAATGTGTTCCCCTACCAACACACAGATCTATCAACAGAAGAAGGAAGTCTTATTGGCTTGAATTTATTGAACATGATCTCTATCCAGTCATTGGATAACAACTATAAATCAGAGACATGGCAGTGGCCCCTAAGAAGTGAGGCTTAAAAATAAAAACAAGATGATGTATTTTAAAAATAACCTGAGCAGAGATAACATTAGTGACTTTACAGCACAGTAGAAACGGATTTCAGAGATAGCCCAGGCATACAAACTAAAGAAACATTCAAACCAAAAGAAACACACAAACCAAGAAGCAAAAACAACAACAAAAAGTCCCAGCAAGAACAATAACAACCATGAAGAGGAAAGATAAGAAACTAAAATTGCAACATTATCTAAAAAGTCCACCTAAACAAAAACAAAAGCAAAATGACCAAAAAACCTCCAGGAAAGTATGACAACATTAAAAGGAAAAATGTCAATAGAAAATTATTCTTAGTGTCCTCAGATGTTGGGCTTCACAGAAAAAAAAGACTTCAGTTATTTTACATATGTACAAAGAATTAAAGAAAACGTTTAATGAATTAAAGGAACACAAAGTAATAATAAATGAATAGAGATTCTCATGTAGGAGATAAACATACAGAGAAATAAATGGAAATGATAGATTTGAAAATTGAAATAATCAAAATGCAAAATTCACTAGAAGAGTTCAATAGTAGATATGATTTGGGAGAAGAAAAGAGTTCAATAGTAGATATGATTTGGGAGAAGAAAAGAGTGAAATCATCCAATCCAAGGAGCTGAAAGAAAAAATATTAAAGAAAAATGAACCGAACCTCAGAGATCTGTGGGATAACATCAAGCTTGCCTATATGTATGTAACAGGAGACCCAAAAAGAGAAGAGAGAGTGAAAAGATATTTGAAGAACAATGGATTAAGATTTTGCAAAGTTGATAAAAATATTAATTTGCAGATCCATGAACCTCAATGAAGCCAAAGTAGGATAAACATAAAGACATGTACAACTAGACAGATCACCATCACACGTTGAAATCCAAGAACGAGGAGAAAATCTTGAAAGCAGCAAAAGAAAATAATGACTAGTTATATACAGGACAACATCTGTGTGATTAATGCCTGACTTCTCAACAGAAACAATGAAGGCTAAAGGACAAATGTGATGACATATTCAAAGTGCTGAAAGAAAAAAAATCTGTAGAATAGTGGTCCCCTTTGATTTCCATGTCCTACTCCTTGAAACCTCGTATGTTACATTGCATCAAAAAACAGAACTAAAGATGCAGATGGAATTGAGTATGCTAATCAGCTGACCTTGAAATAGGGAGATTTTTCTGGATAGAATCCAGTGAGTTTATATAACCACAAAGGTCATTAATAGTGGAAGAAGGAGACAGAAGAGGAGGTCAGAATAAGGTATCTGAAAGCAGGCAACAAGCCATTTCTGCCTTGGAAAATGAAGAAAGAGGACCACAAGCTAAGGGCAGGCTCTAAAAGCTGAAATAGGCAAAGAAATAGATTCTATTCTAGAAACTACAGAAGGAACTCAGCTCAGCAGCTTTACTCCAGTGTGCTTACCCCGGAGAAATTAAAATATACATCCACATAAATATTTGTGTATTAATATTCTTAGCAGCCTTGTTCATGTTAGCTGGGGATTGGGGATGGCCTAGGTGTCCATAGAATGATGTTCAGTGTTGGGGTGGTGGGACAAACTACTGTTGTGCATGTGACACAGATGAACGTCACAAATACTTCAGGAGGTCAGACCTCAGGACAATTGTTATATGATTCTATTTTTATGGTTTTCTAAGGAAGAAATTCTATGAAGATAGAAAGTAGATTAATGTTTGCCTGGTGTCAGGAGGTGAGGTAATTAATGGACATAAGAGATCTTACTGAGGTGATGGAAATGTTTTGAAATTGTTTTGTGGTAATAGTTGTGCAATTTCTAAATTGCTTTTTAAAACTTTGAATTGTGTACTTGAAATGGTTGAATTATATGGTATATAAAATACACCTCAATACAGTTTTTTTAAATGAAAACAAATGAAGATATTGCCAGAAAAACAGAACCTGGGGGTATCATTGCTAAGCAGGTGCTTTACAAGATATCCTAAAGGAAGATCTTCAGGCTGAAAGGGAACAATTTTTGTCAGTGACTAAAACGCACAGAGAGAAATAAAGAATATCCAAAATGGTAAACCTGAGTGTAAACATAAGAGACTGTATAGACTTATTTTCCATTTCTTCTTTTAACTCCTTTAAAGACATATAAGATTGCATAAAACACAGATGCAGATTTTTGTCACAAATACAGATTTTGAACTTAGAAGTAACATATATGACAATAATAGCATAAAGGAGAGAGGAGTGAATTAAGCAGTATTGGAACACCATTTGCATATTTTGGTGGAATTAGCATTATTCTGAAGCAGATTATGATGAATTAAAATGCATACTGTAACCTTTAGAGCAACTATTGAGAAAATAACTTAAAACTATATAGTTAAAACATGAGCAAAAAACGAGGGATGAAATTAAAATCAACACTATAAAATATGCATTTAACACAAAACAATTAAGGAGAAACAAAAAGACAGGCGAATTGCTTCCCTAACCACATTCAAATGAAAACCATTACAATGCTGTGTCAGCCAACCAAAGGCATCTTCAGGTCTAACCCGGTTTAATAAAAGCTTAGGTTAGGATTCTAACTCCATGACTTTCTAGCTGTATCGCCTTAGACAAACTATTTATTTTCCACTGTCCTACTTTTTAATTGGAGATAATACTTACTTTAGAGAGCCAATGGGATGATTAAATATAATTGAAACTTAAGGAGATTGTAAAGTGTTAATACTCTGCTACATTTTGGAGATTCTTATTAAATAGAAGCTACAATGGTAGTGTTGGCTGTGATAACTAATGCTGCTGCTGCTATTGCTGGTTATATAGTTGTTATTGTCTTGATATTTTAGAGTCAGGTTCCTGATTTACTATTCCCAAAGGCATCATCCAAACATAAAGGAAGGTTAAAGATTCAACTTGTTCTCTTTTATTCTGTGTTGGTATGAATAAGACCTATAGTTCTTCATACTCTCTGAATATTCCTAACCTTACCACAGCAGAGTGTGAAAAATTAATATTTTGTGTGATGTGTGAATTGCTTTGGGTAAGCACTCTGTAGCAACAATAAGTTTTTGCGTTGTAATTGATCCCCAACTGACCATGTGTGACTCTATGATGTATTGCAAAATCTTTTCTTCCAGGAGAATTTGAAAGGGGTATCAACTATTCTACAAGAGGTGCTAGTGCATGAAAGTCCTCATAATTTTTATATTCATAAACAGCCAAAGTAACAGGGGGGGTTTTATAACATACCGTCTTCCAGAAGGCATATACTTACTTGTGGTAAAAGAAAAAAAAAGAAATATGTGATTAAGTGTTTAATAAACACCGTTTGATGTAAGCGAGAATACATATATATCCCAGGACTTGTGTTTACACAACAGATTTATTCATTTAGCTGAATTACTAACTTGGGGAAAAAGTGCATCTAAACACCGTTTAACAGATACCCTTGTTATCTAAATACTTTAAGAAGGACCTTAATGAGAGTTTGTTTATGATGAAATCTCACTGCTGAATTCTCTGGGCAACAAAAAGGAAATGGTACAGGTCACAGAAAGGGATCGTGTCACCAGGAACAAACTGAAAACTCGATAATTTCCCACTTGGATCTGCAGCTGTTCGACTGGTCATCTGCGCCCTGATGCCTCTGGCAAACTAACATCCATGGTGGATGGGTTGTCACAGGTGCATGTCCTCACAGACCACCAAGCTACTCTATATGAAGACTGAAGTATCTTCTCAGTGCCACAAGCCCTCTTCTGGGTATGGTGGCGATTAGCTAGAAGAACATTATTGTTAATTAAATGATTCTCTCCTTGACTCTTAGTTTGGTAGAAAATTTCCCTCTTTAAAGCAATTGTAACATTATATTTGTTGTGACCATATCCATTACCCTTTCACTGACCAGCTAATTCAACTATAAGCCACTTCCATAAATTCGCTTTCATTAAGGTCCTTCTTAGGGACATCCAGATACGTTGTTTCCCAAATGTGGCTGATATCCAGAATCATTTGTGGAGCTTTTGAAACATTCAAATCCTGGGCACTGCTCCAGACATATGAATCAATCTCCTGGAGAGGTTCTCAGGAAAAAAAGATATTCTGATTGTGATAATCAATAGAATTTGTCAAAATGAGCTACAAATGAAAAACTCCCCATGCTCCTATAATTTTGACTATTTTGTTTCATTGATAATTAGAGGAAAATTCCAAGATTTTGTTTCCCATCTGAGCCCTAAGAATATGCCCTTTTGTGATAATGTAGGGGAAAAAGGAGGAGAGAATCACCCTTAAAAGAATAAATGTGGGCCTCCCTCTTGTATGGACAACATTTGAGGAGTGTTAACTCTGTAATGATTGTTGGGCCCAAACACCAATATCGTTTGAGACCAGTGTCCATTCTATGCCAAAGGTCAAACTTAAACTTATAAGTTGCCTGTTAAAGTAAGAATTTTCAAACTCTTCTCTGCAGGTGGCTACCAGTCTGTGGAAGAGCCTCAGAACCACAGCTAATATTGGGAAAAGTGCCACATGGTTAGGGCACTGAGCTCCTGTCTACTGTTTAACTCAGAGTCCATTTATTCTTACCAGATTTTATGTTTGGGAATTGTTTTAAATAGGTATTTGGAAACAATGTTCTAGTGTAACTTAGCCGCCAGAGTCTTTACCAAATCAGATTCCCAAGATGCATATATTCTTACTTGACTTATAAATGTTGGAAAGCTACAGAACCCAGTCTTTAATTCATTCAATTTCTCTAGCTACACTTTTTCTCTGGGTCATCTTAATAAGTCTCTGACCTAAATCACATTATCTATCTAGTCTCTACATGCTTATGACTCCCAAATGTATGAGTAGTGCAGGCCACTTCACTGATCACCAGATTATCCAACTACCTACTCAACAGCTTCTCTTGGATTAATAACTGCCATGCAATTATTATCTTCGACTTTCTCCATCTCGTCCAACACACACCCAAAGAGAGCATCTCTTCTCCACAGAACAGCCAGAGTGATATTTCAGAAAGGAAATCAAATTGTGCTTTACTAAACTTTCTATTTATGATCCATAGGCATATAGTGTCTGCACACTATCCTTCCTTCAGAGCTGTTGTTCTAGTTAATAAACTATCTTTTGACTCCAAACCCACTCTTCTATGTTCTACTTTATTATGCTGGAGATGGGACTCTGAAAATTACATTTCTTTTTGGCAGACTAGACTGGTAGTGCAGAGTAATAGTCATCTGAAAATGTAATTATAACACAAGTTGGGAAACAACACTCTGAAACATTGGTCTTCTGTCATATAGAATGCAGTTTATAATCCTCCTAGGGTAGTAGTTTTCAAACTGATTTCTGAAGATGACTTCATTTCTAAACAAGTACCTCAGTAGCTACAACAATTTTAAAGAGAGTGCCCAATAGGTGGCCCTTTAAGTCCACAGAGCAGATTTGTTCTTACTTTTAAAGTACCAGTTTATTTCCTCCATACCCAGAATATATAGGTCAGAAATCAAGAGAGAAGTGGGGGAGTTTCTTCTAACTCACCTATCTACTAACCCATTTACGGAATTGTTGGTTTCTGTTTTTAAAGCTTTGAGCTCTGCTGATTTGGAGGTCGTCATTTCTAAGGGAGAAATGTTTCTGCCAAGGGACTCAGCAATAGTTCTGCTGAATTGGAAATTGAGACAGCCACCTGGCAATTTTATTCTCCTCATGACACCGAACCAACATGTAAAGAAAGAGGGTTACTCTACTGGTTAGGGTGATGGGTTCCAATTACCAATGATAAATTGGGCTGCTGTGAAACAGTGTGGAATAGAGGGCCTAAGTATTCTCTGGGGTGGCGCCCTTATTACTTTCATGTCCTGTGGCAATCATAAAAGGCAGGATCACTGTGAAATCAGACAATTGAGAAATGAAGGCTTGAGATGCTCCACAAGATAAAGAATCTTAGAAAAAGCTGAGGTCCTCAAGGAGATAAAGAAAACATGGAATGGGCAGTGCAGATAGAAGTAGGAAGTAGAAATATGATGTTACTAATATCAGCTATTGACTCATGACCAATTACAGGAATGAGAATGGTAGCAGCTATGAATATTTTCTCCTTTTACTATGTACAAGTTTCTGCTTTTATTAACTAGTATTTTCTTTCTTCTCCTACTATTTATTATCTTAAATAAGGATTGTTATGGTAGTTAATTTTATAATTTTGTGTTTACTTTCAGAACATTGAGGTGGGGCTGCTACTACATTTGGGGAATAACTCACACCTCCTAGAGATGGATCGTGTAGCTACTACCCAGCAATGCGTGCAGTGACTGTTGGGACTTAGAGTTTCTCCTTTAGGAGAAGATTGTGAGGATGTCTTCATTTGTTCAAAGGATAATTGTTAGGAGAAATTGTTCATTGAAGGCATGAAGTTGTAACTGTTACATAGAACATGGAATATATTTAGATGGGATACTGACTAGCCAAAGAGGTGAACTCTATTGGTTGTCAAGCTATTGTCTCAGCTCCATACCCACCTTCCCCAGACTGGGTGCTCCAGAAGTAGACACTGAGACTGAGTTGGCAAGTAGAGTATAATGGAAACATATATAGAAGGACAGGTGGGAAGCAAGATTGGGGAGAGGGAGAAGTTGAGCTGAAATAACTGCAATGTAGGATTGCCAAAACTTTGCCCAGTTCCGTGTGGAGGTCTGGGGTATATAGGTCACATCAGAGATATCCCACAGTCTGCTGAAATGGCCAGACCTTTATATCCTCGTAATGAAGAGTCATTAGATATGAACTACCCAGGAATGGGCATGCTCTCAAATAAGGCAGCCCTCGGCAGCCAAGGTAAACTCTGAAGGTGCTGAGTGACACTGCTGACAACTGGCCTGGCCAGTGCAGGCACATCACCACACATCACCCTTATGCTCTGTTTAGCAATGCTGGGGCTGGAAAACCATATTTTTTCCTTTGCCAGATGGCTCCCAATTACTTTCTAATGAAAAAAAGTCACAAGAGAGAGATTGGAAGAGAGAAAGAACTTGTTCCATTATTTCGCTTGCTGGTTCTGCCAGCATCACCCAGCTAAACTGCCCCAGCCATGCATGTTGCATCCAGTGATAGTTGGAACTGAAATCCACTCTTTCTCCTACTCCTTGAAACAGCATCTTTGCAGAGATACCAGTACCAGCTGGGCAGTGCCCTCTCCTAGAAGTCTGAGCCCCAGAACTGAAGGATTCTTCTGAGTTCCTGAGTGTGGAAACACCAGTGGAGGATTTCTCCTTCAGTCCATGATGGAGTAACAGGAAATGGATTTACACTCCCACCTTAAAAAAAAAATTAAAAACTGTACAGAAAGTTTGAAACCTTTTCCAAAAGATGACCAACAGGCCACACAAAAATGGTGATTCCTGTTAGAGGGGAATTAAATGAGATGAGCTGTATGAATGCTCCAACTCATTATCTAAAAAGAGTTTGTATGGTACTGTGCAAAGGAGACAGTGGGACAGGCAGTGCTTGGTGGTTTTCCTGCTAAAGGAAAGAATTGAGAATTTGTGACAGCCAAGGTGGCTAGAATTTTCAGGGCAGACTGCTGGAGAGGAGAGAGCTGCAAGGAAAGGAAGGAGTTGCCTGGAGAGAGCTCTGGAAACCTGCAGAGTGTCCATATTAGCACGTGTCTCAGAAGAAATTACATGAGGCAAGACTGCTGCTCTGGACCTGCCTAACAAATCTAAGCAAGTCTTGCGTGGCACCCAAAAAGCAAAAATTAACAATGTCTGGCATCCAATAAAACATTATTTGGCATGCAAATGACTAGGAAAATATAACCCCTAATAAGAGAAACATTAATCATTAAAAAGTCAAAGAAATGACACAAGGGATAGAATTTGTCAATAAGAACATTAAATAAACTTATTCTAGACAAGATTAAGAAGACAGTTCAAACAATTTAAGAGGACATATTTTTACTTAAGCATTGTGGAAGTATCTACTCCCCGTAAATATGTTACATATCTTATCTATTCATTAAAGGAAGTCTAAGCATTTATACTTGGCAAGAATGCTGGCAGAAGCTTGTGCCAGATTCCTGTATAAACTTGAAAGTAATAAAAGTGTTTTTAAAGATTATGTGTGGTACAAACTTTTCACTACTTCAGATTAACCTCCCGACTAGCAAGGCTTCTTCATATCTATTTGTCTCAATGTTCATTTTAACACCAAAATTTCATTCCTTGATTTAATTCTTTCCCCATTTACATCTTTCTCTGTCCTTCAGAGAGTTCCTGCTCCTGTCCTTTAGCAGCTCCAGCTCTGCCTCTCTCTTTTGAATGCCAGTTTTCATAGAAAAGCTGTAATTTTACCATTTTTTTCTATGTGTGACTAATCTCCAACTGAGTCCATGACTTCTTTTCTGCAATGTATAATACTTATGCAGGCTTATTTTTCAAAGAAAAACAATATTATCTGAATGTCCAACCAAAATTTTGCCACCATCCTCACTTTAAAGTGAAGCACATCTTAGTGACAGAGATCACTTGAAATAGTTTCATAATCAGATTGCATAATAATTCATAGAGCCTCAAGTGTGAAAAACTTTTGAAAACTCTTTATAACACTTCGTACAGAAATTCTAAAAGCCAGAAAAAATGTCAATTTTTTACTAATTCCAAAGAAGGAGTTGAGTTATTGACACTATAAAAAAAAGAGTTATCATATAATTTAAATTTTCTAAAAGAGTAGAACTCAAATGTTCTCATCAAAAAAGAAAAAAAAGAAATATGTGAAGTGATGGAAGTGTTAATTAACTAGATGGTGGGAACCATTTCACAATATATACATATATCAAATCACCACAATGTACACTTTAAATATCTTACTATTTTAATTTGTCAATTATACCTCGATAAAGTTGGAGGAAAAAAGAATAAGTCAGAGAGTGTCAAACCCTACTGTTCATCTGGTGATATTTTACTAAGCATTCACAACTTCATGGTGCCAAAAAAATCACAGAGAAACACCAAATGACTCAATTAAAAATAACCCTATTGCCTACAATTAGAATAAGAGAAAATTATGGAATTAATAGCATCTTAACAGAGAGCAAAGGATCCCCAAATCTTTTGAACTTCAGTGAAATATTTAACAAATCTGTTTCTTTTCATAATAAAGAACTGGTATTTTTTTTCTGAGCCAAATCACTATTCCATGCTTCAAAAGTAGAAAATATTTCTTTAGTGTAAACTTAAAATACAAAATAAAACAAAAATATTTGAAGAGCAAAAAAAAATTATTATAATTATATATCATATATACAAAAAAGAAAAAGCATGAATATGTTATGGAGAAACATAGAAGATATTTTTTAAAAACAAATTGAACTTCTAGAAATTAAAAGAAAGCCACAATTTAAAATATACTGAATAGAATTAACAATCGATTAGTCACTGCAGAAACAATAGTAGCAGACTTGAAGACATAGTTATATAGACTATTCAAAATAAAACACAAGGAGAAAAAAGCCTGGAAAAATAAGAACAGAGAATCAATGAGTGGAAGAAGAGGGGAAGAAAGGAGACATATTTAAATAAATATTTAAAACTTTTCAAAAATTTTTCAAATTTGATGAAAATTCTAAATCCACAGATTGAAGAAGCTCACATCCAGGAAAATAGACAAGAAAATAACTATATTGAGGCAAATCATAATTAAATTGCTTAAAACCAGTGATAAAAGGAAAATCTTAAAATCTAATTGAGAAAAAAGACACATTATATGCAGAGAAACATAGGTAAGAATGACAGCAGACTTCTCACTGGGAATACTGCAAGTGTGTCATCTTTATGGTACTGAAGGGAAAAATGTTAACCTAAAATTTTACGCCCAATATTTCAAGAATATCTTTCAAAAACAAAGATGAAATGAAGGCATTTTAAACACAAAAGAGCTGAAAGAATTTCTCAACAGCTGATCTGTAATCAAGAAAGAAATGTTAAAGGAAGCCTTTCAGGCAAGAGGAAAATGATGCCAGATGGAAATCTTCATCTACATAAAAGAATGGAGAGCAACAGAAATGGCACATATGTGAGAAGATTTGAAATACTTCTTTTTTTCATACTAAAAAATCTTTTAAAAGATACTTGACTTTTTTTAAGACTTGATATTTTTAGAGCAGTTTTAGGATTACAATAAAACTCAGAGGGAGGTATAAGATTTCCCATATACCCCTGGATCCCACACATGCATAGCCTCCTTCATTATCATCACTCACCAAATGCTACATTTTTTACAAAGCATGAATCTACATTGAAAAGTCCTAATTACTCAGAGTCCATAGTTTACCTTAGGGTTCACTCCTGGTATTGCACATTCTATGGGTTTGGAAAAAATGTATGATATATACATTCTATGAGTTTATAATGTATAATATATATATGATGGGTTTGAATTCTGTGGGTGTGCATAATGCATACATTGTATGGGTTTGGAAAAGCATATAATGTGTATTTATATCATATATATATATATCTCCATCATTATAATATCATACAGAGTATTTTTCCTTGCTCTCAAAATCATCTGTGGTCTCTCTGTTCATTTCTGTTGAGATGAATAGGCAGAGCAACCTTCCTGCCCTCTGCCTGTAGCAACCATGAATCTTCTTATCTCCATTATTTTACTTTTTCTAGACTGTCATTAGTTGGAATCATATAGTGCCACTTTTCAGATTGGCTTCTTTCACTTAGTAATATATACTCAAGCTTTTCCCATGTATTTTTGCGGCTTGATAGCTCATTTATCTTTAGCACTGAATGATATCCCATTGTCTGGATGTGCCACAGTTTATTTATCCATTTACCTACTGAAGGATTTCTTGGTTGCTTCCAAGTTTTGGCAATTATGATAAAGCTGCTATAAACATCTCTGTGCAGAATTTTGGATGGACTCAAGTTTTCAGCTCCTTTGGGTTAACACCAAGGAGCATGATTGCTGGATTGTATGATAAAATGGCTGTGCCATTTTGCATTCCCACCAGCAATGTATGAGAGTTCCTCCTGCCCCATATCTCTGTCAGTATTCGATGTTGTCAGTTTTCCAGATTTTGGCCATTCTAAAAGGTGTGTAGTACTATCTCATTGTTTATATTTGCCTTTCCCTGATAATGTATATTGTAAAACATCCTTTTATCTGTATGTCTTATACCTTTAATCTGTATAGTTTATTTTCCATCTGTATATCTTCTTTGATGAATTGTCTATTAAGGTCTTTGGCTCATTTTTTAATTGGGTTGTTTATTTTCTTATTGTTGAGTTTTAAGAGTTTTTGTGTATTTTGAATAACAGCTTATTAGATGTGTCTTTTGCAAATATTTTCTCCCAATCTGTAGGTTGTCTTCTAATTATCTTGATATTGTCTTTTTGCAGAGCAGAAGTTTTTAATTTTAATAAAGTTCAGCTTATCAAAGATTTCTTTCATGGATTCTGTCTTTTGCATTGAATCTAAAAAGTCATCGGCATATCCAAGGTAATCTAGGTTTTCTCCTATGTTATCCTCTAGGACTTTTATAGTTTTGTGTTTTAGGTGTATGATACGTTTTTGAGTTAATTTGGGAAGGTGTACGTCTGTGTCTATATTTATTGTTTTTGCATGTAGATGTCCAGTTGTCCCAGCATCATTTGTTGAAGAGACTATTTTATTTCCACTGCATTGCCTTTGCTCCTTCATCAGATAAAATTTACTATGTTTATTTGGGGCTATTTCTGTTTCCCTATTCTGTTCCATTGATCTATCTATTCTGTTGCCAATACCACGCTTTCTTAACTACTATAGTTTTATAGTAAGTCTTAAAGTCAGATAGTGTCAATCCTCCAACTTTGCCCTTCTTCTTCAATATTATATTGGCTAATCTGGATCTTTTGCATCTCCATATAAGTTTTAGAATCAGTTTATTGATACTGACAAAATAACTTGCTGGTATTTTGATTGGGATTACATTGAATGTATAGATCAAATTGGGAAGAACTGACATCTTGGTAGTATTGAGTCTTCCCATGAACATGCAGCTCTCTTCGTTTATTTAATTCTTCTTTCATTTCATTCATCAGAGTTTTATAGCTTTCCTTACATAATCATGTATATATTTTATAGATTTACACCTATGTATTTCATTTTGGGTAACGCTAATATAAACAGTATCATTTTTTTTAATTATTTCTTTTTTTTTTTTGACTATGCTTTTGGTGAGAAAGATTGGCTCTGAGCTAACATCTGTTGCCAATGTTCCTTTTCCTGTTTTTTTCCTCCCCAAAGCCCCAGTGTATAGTTGTGTATCCTAGTTGTAGTCATTCTAATTCTTCTATGTGAGATGCTGCCACAGCATGGTTTGATGAGCAATGTGTAGGTCCACACCCAGGATCTGAACCGGCAAACCCTGGGCCACTGAAGTGGACTGCGGGAACTTAACCACTAGGCCATGAGGCTGGCCCCTAGTATTGTATTCTTAATTTCAAATTCTATTTGTTCATTGTTAGTATATAGGAAAGCAATTGGTTTTTGTATATTAACTTTATATCCTACAGCCTTGCTATAATCACTTATTAGTTACAGGATTCTTTTTGTAAACTCTTTTACATTTTCTAAATAGACAATCATATCATCTGTGAACAAAGACAGTTTTATGTCTTCCATCTCAATTTGTATACATTTTATTTCCTTTGCTTTACTTATCGTATTAGCAAGAATTTCCAGTACAATGTTGAACAGGAGTGATAAGAAGGGCATCTTTTCCCTGTAGATGATCTTAATGAGAAAGTTTTGAGTTTCTCTCCATTAAGTGTGATATTAGCTGTAGGTTTTTCATAGATTGTCTTTGCCAAGTTGAGAAGTTCTCCTCTGTTCCTAGTATTGAATTTTATCAACTGCTTCTCTGCATCTACTGATGTGATCATGTGATTATTTTTTTTAACCTGTTACTGTGCTGGATTACAACTGATTTTCAAATATTGAGCCAGCCTTGCATAAATGGGATAAATCTCACTCTGTTGTGATGTATAATTCTTTTTATGAGTTGTTGGATTTTGTTTTCTAATAATTTTGAGGATTTTTGCCTCATATTCACAAGAGACATTGGTCTGTAGTTTTCTTTTTTTGTAATATCATTGCCTATTTTGTTATTAGGATAATGCTTGCCTCATAAAATGAGTTGGAAGTATGCTCTCTGCTTCTATCCTTTGAAAGACAGTGCAGAAAACTGATACTATTTTTTGTTTAAATATTTGATAAAATTCACCGGTGAACCCATCTGGGTCTGGTGCTTTCTGTTTGGAAATGTTATTAATTATTTATTTAATTGTATTAATAGATACAGATCTATTCAAATTGCTTATTTCTTCTTGTGTGAGTTTTGGCAGATTGTCTCGTTCAAGGAATTGGTCAGTTTCACCTAGGTTATCAAATTTTTGAGCATTGAGGTTTTCATAGTATGGCATAGGATTTGTAATGATGTCCCCTCTTTCATTTCTGATATTAGTAATTTGTATCCTCTCTTTTTCTTAGCCTGGCTAAAGTCTTATCGATTTTATTGATCTTTTCAAAGAACCAGCTTTTGGTTTTGTTTATTTTCTCTGTTGATTTTCTTTTTTCAATATTATTGATCTGCTCTAATTCTTGTTTTATCTTTTATTCTGATTACTTTGGATTTAATATACTCTTTTTGGTTTCCTAGGTAGAAATTTAGATTATTGATTTTCTTCTTTTCTAATATATATATATTCAATGGTATAAATTTCTCTCTAAGCACTGCTTTTCCTACATCTCACAAATTTGGGTAAGTTATATTTTCATTTTCATTTCATTTAGTTGAAAATATTTTTGATTTCTCTAGAGATTTCTTCTTTGACCTAAGTGTTATTTAGAAGTATGTTGTTTGAGCTCCACATATTTTGAGATTTCCCTTCTATCTTTCTGTTATTGATTTCTAGGTTAATTCTACTGTAGTCTTAGAGCAGACACTACATGATTTCTATTCTTTTAAATTTGTTAAGGTGTGTTTATTCCCTAGAACGTTGATGAATGTTCCATGTGAGCTTGAGAAAAATGCATATTCTGCTCTTGTTGGAGGAAGCAGTCTATAGATTTCCATTATATCCAGCTCACTGATAATGCTGTTGAGTTCAACTATATCCTTATTGATTTTCTGCCTGCTGGATCTGTCCATTTCTGTCCAAAGGATGTTGAAGTCTATAACTACGATAATAGATTCATCATTTTCTTGTTGAAGTTCTATCAGTGTTGGCCTCACATAGTTTGATGCTTTCTTGTTCGGCTCATACATGTTCGGAATTTTTATGTCTTCTTGGAAAATTGGTCCCTCTATCATTATGCAATGCTTTTCTTTATTCTGGATAACATTCTTTACTTTGAAGTTTGCTCTCTGCAATTGATATAGCTGCTCCTCTTTTCTTTTGATTAATGTTAGCATGGTATATTTTTCTCCATTCATTTATTTTTAATCTATGTGTGTCTTTGTATTTGTTATCTTCATTCTTCTATAGGTAAAGTGTTTTTGTCCTTTGGCTTCTTCAGGATTTTTCTTCTTTATCTTTGGGTTTCTGTAGTTTGAAGATGATATCCATAGGTATAGTTTTTTGGCATTTATCTTGTATAATGTTCTCTGAGGCTCCTGGACCTGTGGTTTGGTGGCTGACATTAATTTGGTGAAACTTTTGATTGTTACTATTTCAGATATGTCTTCTGTTCCTTTCTTCTCCTGTGGTATTTCTATGCATAGGTTATTATTATTATTAACCTATGCATATTTATGCAAGGGTTACTCTTTTGTCATTGTCTCACTGTCTTTGGATATCCTGTTCCGTTTTTTTCTTCACTCTTTGCTCTTCTTGCTTTCCAGTTTTCAATGATTCTATTGATATATCCTCTAGGTCAGAGATTCTTTCCTCATCTGTGTCTTGTCTACTAGTAAGTTCATCAAAGCCATTCTTCATTACTGTTACAGTGATTTTTATCTTTAGCATTTCTTTTTGGTTCTTTCTTAGGATTTCCACCTCTCTGCTTACACTGCCCATCTGTTCTTGCATGCCATACATTTTGTCCATTAGAGTCCTTTGCATGTTAACCATGGTTTTAAATTCCCAGTCTTATAATTCCAACACCCCTGCCATGTCTAATTCTGATGCTGGCTCTCTCTTCACTTGTGTTTTTCACCTTTGATATGCCTTGTAATTTTTCTTAATAGCCAGATATGATGTATCAGGTAAAAGAAACTGTGAAAAGTAGGCTTTTAGTAATGTGGTGGTGAGGTATGAGGGGAGGGGAAGCATTCTATAGTTCCATGATTAGGTCACAGTCTTTTTGTGAGCCTCTGCCTCTGGACTGTGAACTTTCCAAGTGCTTCTCAGTTTTTTTCTCCCCTCTTAGGTGGGACAGGCTGGATAGAGTGGGCTGAAGGTGAGTATTTCCCTTCTCCAGGTCAGTTTGGCTCTGATAATACCTCAGCAGTTAGACTCTGGTTAACTAGTTTCCACTGAGGGCAGGACTTGTTGTGAAGAACAGAGTGCTCTAGCACATTTTAAAATGGTTCCTTTTCTCCTCCCCCTGTCAGAAGTAGGAGGTGATTTTTCTTTGACATTTACTATGGGAACCTGGTTGAACTCCTGGAAATGAATCTCACAGTATTGTGGGGCTTCCCAATGACTGGCTCCTCCTGGTGTTTTTAGCTTCCAGAGTTGCCCAGTAACTCATCCATTACAGTTCAGGTTTTTCCTACTCCAGCACTGGTTCCCATGGAAGTGTTTGCTCCTGAGTCTCTGCTCAGGTAAATTGTTGTTCTCTGCATTTCCCTGTTGATCTCTCCAATCTTGGAGGCAGTGGTCTGCCCTGTTTCTTCCCCTCTCTTAGGGATCCATGAAGAATTGTTGATTTTTCAGTCTGTTCAGCTTTTTACTTGTTGTTAAGACAGAGTGGCAACTTCCAAGCTCACTACCGAAAACAGAACTCTTCTATCCTTGACTTTTTAAAGCAAAAAACTGATAAAATATATTGTGGGGACATGGAACCACTTGCCAAGCCATGCTGTGGTAGGCATCCCACATAAAAAGTGAAGAAAGATGGGCACAGATGTTAGCTCAGGGCCAGCCTTCCTCAAAAAAAGAAAGAAAGAAAGAAGCAAGCTCAAATGAATCCTATAGCCACAAAGAAATGAATTCTGCCAACAACTGGAGGGAGTTTGGAAGCAGATCTTTCCCCAGTTGAACCTATGATGAGCTCCCAGCCTGGCTGGCACATTGATTCCAGCCTTATTGAACTGTAAGCAGTGCCCAGACTCCTGAGCCACCAAAATTGTGAGATAATAAATGTGTGTGATTGTTTTTATTAAGGTTATAATAGTTAACAACATTGTCAAATTACAGTTATACATCATTATTAGTCATGTTGTAGGTACACCACTTCACCCCTAGTGCCCTCCCCCCACCCCCCTTTCCCGTGGTAACCACCGATCAGTTCTCTTTGTCCTTATGTTAACTACCACCTATGAGTGGAGTCATACAGAGTTCGTCTTTCTCTGTCTGGCTTATTTCACTCAACATAATACCCTCAAGGTCTATCCATGTTGTTGTGAATGGGACGACTTTGTCCTTTTTTATGGCTGAGTAGTATTCCATTATATATATATACCATATCGTCTTTATCCAATCATCAGTTGCTGGGCACTTAGGTTGGTTCCATGACTTGGCTATTGTGAATAATGCTGTGATGAACAGAGGGGTGCATGGGACTTTTGGAATTGCTGATTTCAGGTTCTTAGGATAGATACCCAGTAGTGGGATGTTGGGGTCATAAGGTATTTCTATTTTTAACTTTTTGAGGAATCTCCATACTGTTTCCCATATGGCTGCACCAGTTTGCATTCCCACCAACAGTGTATGAGGGTTCCTTTTTCTCCACAGCCTCTCCAACATTTGTCACTCTTGGTTTTGGATATTTTTGCCATTCTAACAGATGTAAGGTGATATCTTAGTGTAGTTTTGATTTGCATTTCCCTGATGATTAGTGATGATGAGCATCTTTTCATGTGTCTATTGGCCATCCGTATATCTTCTTTGGAGAAATGTCTGTTCATGTCCCCTGCCCATTTTGTAATTGGGTTGTTTGATTTTTTATTGTTGAGTTGTGTGAGTTCTTTGTATATTATGGAAATTAACCCTTTGTCAGATAAATAACTTGTAAATATTTTTTCCCAATTAGTCGACTGATTTTTTGTTTCAATTCTGTTTTCCCTTACCTTGAAGAAGCTCTTTAGTCTGATGAAGTCCCATTTGTTTATTCTTTCTATTGTTTCCCTCATGTGAGGTGTTATGGTGTCTGAAAAGATTCTTTTGAAGCTAATGTCAAAGAGTCCACTGCCGATATTCTGTTCTAGAAGAGTTATTGTTTCAGGCCTAATCTTTAGGTCTTTGATCCATTTTGAGTTTATTTTAGTAAATGGTGAAAAAGAATGGTTGATTTTCATTCCTTTACATGTGGCTGTCCAGTTTTCCCAGTACCATTTGTTGAAGAGACTTTCTTTCCTCCATTGTAGGCCTTCAGCTCCTTTGTCAAAGATTAGCTGTCCATAGATGTGTGGTTTTATTTCTGGGCTTTCAATTCTGTTCCATTGATCTGTGTGCCTGTTTTTGTGCCAGTACCATGCTGTTTTGATTACTGTAGGTTTGTAGTATGTTTTGAAGTCAGGGATTGTGATGCCTCCAGCTTTGTTCTTCTTTCTCAGGATTGCTTTAGCAATTCAGGGTCTTTTGTTGCCCCATATGAATTTTAGGATTCTTTGTTCAATTTCTGTATAGAATGACATTGGTATTCTGATTGGGATAGTGTTGGATCTGTAGATTGCTTTAGGTAGTATGGACATTTTAACTATGTTTATTCTTCCAATCCATGGGCATGGAATGTCTTTCCATCTCTTTATGTCGTCGTTGATTTCTTTCAAGAACGTCTTGTAGTTTTCATTGTATAGATCTTTCACTTCCTTGGTTAAATTTATCCCAAGGTATTTTATTCTTTTTGTTGCAATCGTGAATGGGATTGAGTTCTTGAGATCTTTTTCTGTTAGTTCATTGTTAGCATATAGAAATGCTACTGATTTATGTATGTTGATTTTGTACCCTACAACTTTGCTGTAGTTGTTGATTGTTTCTAATAGTTTTTCTATGGATTCTTTGGGGTTTTCTATATATAAGATCATGTCATCTGCAACCAGCGAGTTTTACTTCTTCGTTGCCCATTTGGACTCCTTTTATGTCTTTTTCCTGCCGAAGTGCTCTGGCCAAAACCTCCAGTACTATGTTGAATAAGAGTGGTGAAAGTGGGCACCCTTGTCTTGTTCCTGTTCTAAGAGGGATGGGTTTCAGTTTTTGTCCATTGAGTATGATGTTGGCTGTGGGTTTGTCATATATGGCCTTTATTATGTTGAGGTACTTTCCTTCTATACCTATTTTATTGAGTGTTGTTATCATAAATGGATGTTGGATCTTGTCGAATGCTTTCTCTGCATCTATGGAGATGATCATGTGGTTTTTACTTCTCATTTTGTTAATGTAGTGAATCACGTTGTGTGACTTGCAGATGTTGAACCATCCCTGTGTCCCTGGTATAATCCCACTTGATAATGGTGTATAATCTTTTTGATGTATTGCTGTATTTGGTTGGCTAAAATTTTGTGGAGGATTTTTGCATCTATGTTCATCAGTGATACTGGCCTGTAGTTTTCCTTCTTTGTGTTGTCCTTGTCAGATTTGGGGATCAGGGTGATGTTGGCTTCATAGAATGTATTAGGGAGTGCTCCATCTTCCTCTATTTTCTGGAATAGTTTGAGAAGGATAGGTATTAAATCTTCTTTGAATGTTTGGTAGAATTCTCCAGAGAATCGTCTGGTCCTGGACTCTTATTTTTGGGGAGGTTTTTGATTACTGTTTCTATTTCTTTACTTGTGATTGGTCTATTCAGATTCTCTATTTCTTCCTGATTCAGTTTGGGGAGGTTGTATGAGTCCAGGAATTTATCCATTTCTTCCAAGTTGTTCAATTTGTTGGCATATAGTTTTTCATAGTATTCTCTTATTATCCTTTGTATTTATTAGGTATCTGTTGTGATTTCCCCTCTCTCGTTTCTAATTTTATTTATTTGAGACATCTCTCTCTCTTTTTTTAGTGAGTCTGGCTAAGGGTTTGTCGATTTTGTTAATTTTTTCAAAGAACTAACTCTTTGTTTCATTGATCCTTTCTACTGTCTTTTTTGTTTCAATATCATTTATTTCTGCTCTAATTTTTATTATTTCCCTCCTTCTACTGACTCTGGGCTTTGTTTGTTCTTCTTTTTCTAGTTCCGTTAGGTGTCGTTTGAGGTTGTTTATGTAAGATTTTTCTTGCTTATTGAGGTGAGCCTGTATTGCAATGAATTTCCCTCTTAGCACTGCCTTTGCTGTGTCCCAAATAATTTGGTACGGTGTGTTTTCATTTTCATTTGTCTCCAGATAATATTTGATTTCTTCTTTAATTTCTTCAAAAATCCATTGTTTGTTCAGTAGCATGTTGTTTAGTCTCCACATTTTTGGCCCTTTCCCAGCTTTATTCTTGTAGGTGATTTCTAGTTTCATAGCATTATGATCAGAAAAGATGCTTGATATTACTTCAACCCTCTTGAACTTATTGATGTTTGCTTTGTTTCCCAAGATATGGTCTATCCTTGAGAATGTTCCATGCACGCTCGAGAAGAATGTGTAACCTGCTGGTTTTGGATGAAGTGTCCTATATATATCTATTAGGTCCATCTGATCTAATTTTTCATTTAATTCTATAATTTCCTTGTTGATTTTCTGTCTGGATGATCTGTCCATTGGGGTTAATGGACTGTTGAGGTCCCCTACTATTACTGTATTGCTGTTGATGTCTCCTTTTACTTTTGTTAATGGTTTCTTTACGAATTTTGGTGCTCCTGTGTTAGATGCATATATATTTATAAGTGTTATGTCATCTTGGTGGAGCATCCCTTTTATCATTATATACTGCCCCTCTTTGTCTTTCTTTATCTGTTTTGCTTTGAAGTCTCCTTTGTCTGATATAAGTATGGCAACACCTGCTTTCTTTTGTTCATTATTAGCTTGGAGTATTGTCTTCCATCCCTTCACTTTGAATCTGTGTTTGTCTTTGGGGCTGAGGTGTGTTTCCTGGAGGCAGCATATTGTTGGATCTTGTTCTTTGATCCATCCTGCCACTCTGTGCCTTTTGATTGGAGAGTTCAATCCATTCACAAATGTGTGTGATTTTAAGCCACTAAACTTGTGGTAATTTGTTATGTAACATAGAAAACTAATGCAAGCACATCCCTACAGAATCTACTACAAGGGAAAACATTATGTAGGTAATCGTAGTAGATCAATTCTTGTAACTTCCTGAAATCTAAAAAATCCTCAGGGGAATTTACAGATGCTGGCTCTATTAACAGATTGGATGAGTACTTTTGACAAGAGGTTAAATTTAGGGAAATCCCAACTCCTCTTTGACAAGGGACTTTAAACTTGAAATTTGCTAACTCTAAAAATATTGATAAAGTCAGATTTTTAGATAGTCTCACTGGTGGAGTCTATGATTATTATGCAAGAAATTTGAAGATAGCAGCTGACTTTTAAAAAAAACCAGAATTACTCAGGATGATGGCTAGATATAACATTGAATGTTTTTACGTTATCTCTTCATTTTGCATTAGTTTCAATAGTAAACAGTCTTCTTTTTCCTTCGATATGAATGGGCAAAACAACTACACTGCTAAGGCCTTACTAAATGTGTTGTGTTTAAAGATGTATCTTATTCAATCAGAACAGTGGCTTGCTGTTAAGGAGCAGATGTTGTACTTCAAATGTAGGAACAAAGACTATGGTCCATTAGTGGCAAAACACTTACAGAGTCCCTCCTTGGAAGTAGCAAAGAATGCCCCTTTCTGAGGTGAATTTTGTAGAGTTAGACAAATGAGGTATATCTCCACATTATTGGTACTACAGACAAAACCTCAAAGAGACAAATTTCCTGTCCTTATTTCCTATCTTCAGATTTTGAAGCTATAATAAACAGTGGTAAAATAAAATTCTGAAATATTACAGGCCACATAGAAAGCACTCTGTATTCCTTAAACTTATCTCTAGGTAATAGTTGACATTCTTGCCTTGGTATTCGCCAGCAACTGTATAGTATTAGATTTGTTAACCATACAATAAGAAAGTTTGCATGTACTTATTAACACTTGTTGATAGGTCTAAGTAAATATATCAAAATATACACAATATAAATACCCAATTTCAGAGATTCACAAAACTTATTTGACTTAACATTTTATTGGGAAAATCTTTCCTAGAATTGAAAAGTTAAAGAAATAAAATCATTGAATATTTAATCTTGCTTTCAATCCTGTTTGCTATTGTATTGTGTAAATAAAGCTGAAGTCTAAATTCACTGCCTAAAAGAATTTTAGGAAGCTTTTTATTAAGCAACACATTCCATGTATTTCTTAACATAAAATTGTAATGAGAATGACCAAAAGTAGAGATGGAGAAAAAAATTATATTACATGTTTGAGAACGTTCTGATAGCTGCTGGAGAGGTGTCTACTTAGCTGATCTTTATTTGATAAATCCCTTTATTAACTGACCTCCTTTTGACACATTTAGCATCTCTGGGCTAATTGGCTGCTTAACGAGCTATGAAACTTGGTTTGGTTCTTGTGATTAACACCCAAATTCAACATGCTTATTGTGTACTTCTCAACTGTGTTGTTCATCATCTCTATTCCTTTCATCTCGATATATTAGAGATTTTTAGGGAGTTTTTTTTTTTTAATTTTTAGGCGTGATCTGTAAATTGAAAGGGGTCATCAAATATTATGAAAAAAATTGCACAGACATCTGACTATAACTAAACTGATATTTGTCTTTCAAGGAAAAAACAAAACAAAAAAACTCTTGGAAATATTCAGGAAGAAAAACATAGACACTCAAACACATAAACAAAATCTGAGTTTTTCTTTCTAAATTTAAAGTAAAAGAAGCTAATAAAATTTCTGAGGGGAAAATACTGCAACTATAGAACTTTTACTATCTAGGTAAACATCTCATTCATGCTGAAATTCAATGAAAAATTATCGGATATCTAAAAGCTCTTCTATACTTGTATTTTGTTGAAAAAGCATTACTCAAAGAAGTATTTAGTCAACCAAAGATGCTTGAAATAACTCAATATGGAAAGGAAGTGTTATTTTAAAAAATGGAAGTGCTAATCTAGGAAAATATAGTATGAAGTCTATATTACTATTACTAATATGATTATTAAATGCTAAAATTTAAAGGATTTTTTTTATTGGGGTTATATTGGTTTATAAGATTATATACACTTTCAGATGAACATTATTATATTTCGATTTCTGTGTAGACTACATCATGTTCACCACCCAAAGACTAATTACCATCCCTCACCATGCATATGTACCCTATTACCCCTTTTGCCCTCCTTCCTTCTCTCTTCCTCTCAGGTAACCACCAATCTAATCTCTGTGTCTATGTGTTTTAAAACAATTTTTAACGAAATATAATATATATATACTAAGCATTGTTAATAACCTACAAACATTATAAGCATTATCTCTGATAAGTTAATAAATACTCTCTTGTCACTCTTGAAACAAACATTTCATAATAAAGGAAACTATATTTTTCATGTCTCTAAAAGATTTTTCTTAAGCTATGTTTGTGGTGACTCTAGAAGATTGTTCTACTCCATGCTCTGGGTTGTGAATACAGACATCAAACACGAGTTTTTACACTATCATGAGTCACTCATTATTATTGTGTTGGGATTAGGATTGTCTGGAGATGACATATTCTCTCCCAGAAGTGTTGCTTCACTGCTTTGTAAAAATTTAGAACATTCTTGAGACAATTCCTTTCACATTTTAATGAAGAAGAGAATCTGAAAAGGGCAAACATGCAGTGTGGTTTCTCATGTATATATCCAAAGTTTTTACATATTTTATATTTTTTGTTGAGTAAGAGACTAGAGAAACCTAAGGAATGCATGCGGTAAATGTAATCCATGGTGATTGCTCAGTTTTGTTTCATTTGCCTCCCTTGAAATGGCTTCATAGACTTCCCTAGAAAGTCATTTTCGTTTTATTTTTTTGCACCAAGTAATTATCTTCAGGATCAAAGGAAGGAAACTTGCAAGAAATATTCATATATATTATATATTAATATATATTGTTATATGCTAATATGCTGGTGGTGAAAACACCGGAGACCCTCCTCTCCCAATAATCCTTTTTCAAAATTTCATAAGTGCCCAAGATGGGGAATGGGGTTGGAACTGGCAAAAATGTTTCCTGTAAATAAAGAGAAGATCCATGAGTATTTTAGAGCAACGTAGAAATTTCTGCAGATTTTCCCATCCATGTTACATTATGTAAAGTAGATTTAAGGCTCAATTAAAGAGTTTTTTCTAAATTGAAATGTTCTCCTTGTGACAAAGGTAAGTTAGGGCCATGCCCAAGGAGAGCCTCACTTAGAGAATTAGAAAAGCAATAAATCCTCATTAATGGGTCAACATGGACTGGGAAATAAAGTTGGTGACAATAAGAAAGTGTAAAGTTTCTTTTCATTTTGTGCTTCTGATAGTTTTAAAATTTTAAGAGCGGAAAAATTCTTCTCTCAGTCCATGCGATGTGTATGGGGGTTATGAAGTCTAAGGCCCCATCAACTACCAGGACAAACTCCTATGGATTTCTTTATGCTTTTTTCATGAAATATGGATTTAGTGACAATTTTGAGTGATTCATTACAATGAATGAAATTTGTTGAATGATAGATTACAGATGACAGAATAAAATTAGGAATTTTAATTTGTGCGTATAACTGCTGTATTTGTAGGCTCTTGGAGATTGAGGGGGGCAGATAAGGATACACAACAAGATATGTAATAGATGATAACTGTTTATTAAACAGTTTCAGTGGAATAAATTTCTGAAAATAGATAAACTGCCAAATTGTCAAAATTAGCAGAAAATCTGAATATACCTATACCTATGAGGAACATTTAGAAAGCTTATAAATAATTAGCATACATAGTGCTTAAAGCATAGTTATAAACTGACAAAAATATTTTAGGAGGGAAATGGCACATACCTCAAAGTCATTAAATACTGGATTTAATCGCTAGAAGAGAGGTAATCTCCTCTCATCCAGTGTCTCTCTGTACTAAAGTTCTTTTTCTTACATTCTGACTTGGTGACTTTTTCCACTATTTCTGATTACTTTTTACCAAGAGCTGATTTCATGTTCTTTCACAGTTATATTATATTTGGGACAGTTATAAATATTTACCCTCTGGAAAATAGGAAAGCATACGCCCCCTTCCTCCTATCTTCCTAAAGCAACACTTATGAGTTCGACCCATTTGTACTGATATGATCTTTAAAGGATATTCAGGGAACATATAGCACCAACAATATGTATTATCTATGATGGTAAAACCTGAGGAAAACTAGAACTTATTTTATTTATAGTTAATGTGAAATATTAAATAAAATATGAGCGACAAAGATTACTACATCAAGATGTTGAACTTGAAAAAAAAACATTGGAATTTATTTAAGCTTTCTAAAGAACTAATTTAAACTTTCTTCTCATCCCAGATATACAGTCTTCTGATAGCTGCATAGCAGCAGAGTGACTGGTTGCTCATTCTAATTCAGGTTCATTCTCTAAGACCGACTAGTCTCTTTGAGATGTGGTGTAAAATGTTGAGGAATATGCAATAATACCACTGTCATTCCTTTTTAAGTACTATTTAGATTTCATTTCTCCTTGAATTAATTACTTCCGAACAGATTAGAAACAGCTTCTGCTGAAAATCACCTGGAAAGTTTAGATAGATAATTGTGAGACATTTACTGATAGTTCTCAGTGCGAGAATCCATCACACCCACCTTTCCTGGCTGTGACCTTTTCTATAACTATTCTAAGAGACTTCCTGTTGTCTAATACCTTTAATTAAATTGTCTATCACTGGCAAACTTTGGCATACCTAAACACTTTTTTATTGTAATATTCAGGAAAACATTTTAAGATATAACAATCCAAATTTAAGCTAAAATCAAGAAAATTAAGCTAAAGTTTCCAATAAATATAATTCAACAGGGGTAATGACTTGATCAAGGGAATACTTTCTATTTGACCTCAGTTTAAAGGCTTGGTTTCTTTCTCTTCTTTATAAGTAGACTTGATTTTTTGCTTCTAGTCTTCTCCCGTAGCTCACAAAGCACTTTTGTATGAATCAGAAATAGCCACTGCTTCCTGGCAGCTGCAACACCAGAGGCGTAGAGCTTGACAAGCATGTTGCAGGCTGCATTCCCCATTCCGCTTACCTCCTCCTTCAGGCACCCTTTTGTAGGGCACACCCTGAGCAATAGTGTGTAGTGAATCAATTTAGAACCAATGACAAGTTAATCTGTTAAAATGCACCAGAGTTACTGTAGTTATACGTGAGAACTAAAGTATCATCAAGCCCTTCAGTGCTGGTTCTTCTGTCCTGGTATTTGCTAGGAGATCTCAACACCCACTCCCTGCATCCTTACCAGCCAGGCCAGCATCACAGTGTAAGAAGTGCAGGAAAGAACAACAGCCCAGTGGTCCTACAACTTCCAACTAAGTAGAGAAGACTATGTCCCAAATGGCTTGCCCACCTTCCTGTGAGATTCTAACTGACTTGAACCCATCAGCACTCACGTGGATGTTTCCCTCAGGCAGCACCATGTTTCCAAGGCTTCCAGGTGGCCCATCTGCATATGGACCAACTCTTCCTCTGTGTTGTCTGGAACTTCAGTTTTATCGCCCTAAAATTCTCCAACATCCTCAAATTCTTGCATAAATATTCCCTTTACCTTTCTTTTAAAACCTTAGTGTCCCAGGATGAATATACTTTCCCGTTACACTCTTAAAGAGGACATTTGTTTATAATCTTGCACCTTAACCTCAGAGCCTGGAAGGGGTTAAATATACTCATTTTATTTTATGAACTAAATGTGAATTTTTATTCTTTCTCACATTGTTGCTTCAAGCCCATTCTCTCAACTTGTTTTTACCTGCTTCTTGGTAAAATACAGAGTCTATAAGTTTTTCTGATGATTCCAGGTAATAAATATATAGTCCTCTAGTCACTTTTTGGTAATATAATGTCCAGTGAAGATTAATGATCACATAAATTTAAAACTTCTCCTGCCTCGTAGTTTGTGGCTACCTCAGGCTTACAAAACTCTAGGTTGAAGAGACTGTGTTTGGCTTCTTCATTATTCTTGTACCATCTTTGCCTCCACATGTCAGCTACTGTTTTGGGCCTCTCCAGGGTTCTAGTGGAGGGAGAGAGAAGTAGTAAGAGGAAGAAAACATGTTACTTGTCGGGTACATTTATAACCTAGCGTGTTACATTCTGGATCTAGCAGATGGCCAAAGCTCACGCTTTCTACTCTGGTGGCTTTGGTGGGTTCTCATGAGATGCTCTCAATCCCTGGATAGATCTCATTTACAGTTCATTTACTCTTGGAATTTCTGCATCTGACTGGCCACTTAGAATTCTAGCTTACTCCTTCTTTTTTAGGTATTCACACTCTCTGAGTCATTTCAAATTCCCAGGTGGATCTCTTGAATGAAGCTCTCCTAAGACTACTCATTTAGGCTTCCTTGATAAGGCCCTAATCTGGCCACAGGGAAATATGCATATCTTCTTGCACCAGGAAGTCCTAGAAGAGGGTGACTAATTAGCCCTGACTTGCCCAAGACATTTCTTATTTTAGCTCTGAAAGTCCCATGTCAGTAAATCTCTCAGCCCTGAGAAAACCAACACTGTTAATCACTGTGCCTACAGGTACAGGAAAATTCTTCCCTCTCTAATGCCACCAATAAGGGACAACTATAACCACACCTCTCACCTTTAAAATCTACTAGGCAGGAATCAGATACCCATGCCTATATCACTCAAAGCCTAAGGACTAATGCTAAATTCCCTCCAAACAGTTCTTCTGAAGATAGATACCCCATTTTGACTCAATAAGGAGGAGACATTCACTTCCTCACTTCACTTTGAGGAAAGAACACACAGTACATAGGAAGAAGGTTTCCAAAACAATGGATGATGGGCTAATGCTGGCATCTGTTTCTCAATCTCTTAAATACCCTGTATTCATGGTCTTGCACTTTGCTTATCATATAGGATTGTTGTTCGTGCCGTGGAGTGGATTTCAACTCCTAGTGACTCTGTACAGCTGAGCAGAACCTGCCCGGTCAGTATGCGCCATCCTCTCACCTTCCTGCACTATAGCAGACAATGCCTCACTGGTATTCACAGTTTTTTCATGGCCAATTTTTGGAAAGTGGATTGCCAAGTCCTTCTTCCTAGTCTGTCAGCTCCACAGAAACTGGTCTACCATGGGTGACCCTGTTGGTATTTGAAATACTGGTGGCATAGTTTTCAGCATCACAGCAACACACAGCCAGCACAGTATGACAACTGACAGAGAGTGGTGTGTCTCCTTGACAAGAAAAGGCACCTGGGCTACAGCAGTGAGAGTGCCCAACCTTAACCACTAGACCACCAAAGATGGCTTAGAATATAAGGTTAGTTGGAATCAATTGTGGTGCTGTTGACTTTTGAGATATTTGCCAAACTCTTAGGCAATAAGAATCATATTTAACATTATATTTCTAAGATGAAATTCTCTGTGGTCCCATTGTTACTTTAAAAAAATATCTAGTCCTTCTTCCTTCAAGGTCAACATTGACTTTGAAATGTGTGATATCAGATTATATGGCTTGATAATCCTTTCCTGCTTTTATGTATAACCGCCAGTTTAGAACAAATGTATTTATGTCTCATTTTTTGTATTTTTCTGGTCACTTGACTTCCAACCCAAGGGGAGGGGACATCTTTAAGGCAAATCCTGTGTCCGTACTCTAAGAAAACAACAATGTACAGTAGTACGTCTTAGCCATATAGGTATTCTTAAAACACATGCAGATAATAAAATGATGCCCTCAGCTCAAGTAAATGATAATCTGCTATCTACTACCAGACATCTTTAGCATAAAAATTTCTGATTCCTTTGTTACTGAAAAGGATAGTGTTAGTTATGCAGATGAAACTCAATACAGGTGGCTCAGTGGTTCTTTGAGAGGTAGTCTTGTAGCAATAATACAGCTGATTCAGGAGGACAATCTCAAAATCTAATAATTTTAAAGGTCGTATAGTGGTAATTAAAGCATGTGCTGGTTTTATTTACCCAAATGTATCATACTTAGTTCTGTTTTCTTCTTCTTCTTTTTCTCCCCAAAGCCCCCCAGCACACCATCATATATTCTAGTTATGGGTACTTCTAGTTCTGTTATGTGGGATGCCACCTCAGCATGGCTTGATGAGCAGTGCTAGGTCTGCATCCAGGATCCAAACCAGTGAAACCCTGGGCCACCGAAGTGGAGTGTGGGAACTTAACTACTTGGCCACAGGGCTGGCCTCATATACTTTAATTCTAATCACATGTAAGGGCACATCAGAGGGTATTAAAAGTGAGAATACATAATATAAAACATATGGAAAATTTATAGAACCAAAGACTTAAATAATTCATAGATGTGAGAAGTTGTAGATAACCTTCCCCTCTGTGCCCAAATGATTAAGGGGCACAGACTTTAACTTATGCACATGGGCCAGCATCTCGACTCTACTTCATGCTAGATGTATGATCCTTGATTAATCAATCTCAGTGACTGTCAGACTCCTTACCTCCTAGTACGATAGGATGTTCCTTCAGAATCTGTGTTTTTTAAAACACAGTGTAGTGACAATGATTTGGGAGGTAGAGAAAGACACTATATAGTAAAGAGTCAATAATTGCATATAATTTTAGCCAGTCTTACCTAGATAGCATCAGTGACTGATCATAATTAGTGGAAATGTGATACATGTGATCCTTCTCTCAGGTAGAGCTATGGAAAGACAATGTGTGAGAGTCACTGAACTACTTTCCTAAGGCTACACACCCTCTCCAGCACCCCTGGTATCACCGAGTCGGTGCTTACTTTGGGTGAGATCCTGTCAGAAACACAAGATGGTAAATTCTTACAATAGCCAAAGCACATATTCCTAAAACTTCATAAAACTGAGGACAAAAGAAGGTGTGAGGAAAAATAGGTCACACTAAAAGGATTAGGCACCCAAATAACTGAGTTCTTTTTAGTAGTAACACTGGAAGCCTCAAGACAATGGAGATACCTCTTCAAAAGTCTGAGGCGAAAATATCTCCCACCTAGAATACTATACTGAGCTAGTAGTATTAGTTAAGTATGAGGGTAGAATGATGACAATTTCAAGTATGTAAGTTCTCAGAAATTTACTTTCTATACATTCCTCTCAGTAATCTTCTGTAAGTCACGTTCCATTATAATTAAGGAAGAAATTTTAAAAAGTAAAGACATAAGATATGCAAAAGAGGAGAACCAAAAACAACAGATTATGGATATGGTGAGATATCCTAGGGAAACAACTATGCACCTAACTTCGAGAGCAAACAGTCAGAACTGGAATGTCAGAAGCTCTGGGAGAGATGATTCCAAGAAGAAACTGATGCAATACCTAATGCATCCGATTGGTTTAAAAACAAATTTATACAATTGGTGGAAAGTCAGGAGTTGAATTGATGACAATGTTTTAGTAAACTGAGCAAATAAAAAAATGGATATTATTAGACCTAGGAAACTGAGAAAAGAAACAAACAGACTGTGCAAGAAAGAAAAAGTAGCCATGGTACAAAATATGTCTCAACTGTGAATGGCATTTGTGTAATCTTAGTGACGCAAACACAGAATATGGATAAAACCAAACTTGCCATGTAACAACATAAGGAAGATAGAAATATTAAATGTGTATGTGTGTGTGTATGAGATTGCATTGAATGGTTAAAAGCGAGAGGTCGGTAGAAAATGTCTACTACTGGGGAACCAAGAACAAATAATATAAATGAGTTTAATAGAGATGTGGAGGTAAATCTCAGAAGAGTAAGTTAAAGAGTGTCAAGTGGTTGCTTTTGGAGAGAAACACAAAAGAGACAACACGGAACTTCTCTTTACTCTCCATTTGATCTTTATCCATTCTCTGTCCTTGTCTGTCCTCCTCAGCCTTTCTGGGAGGCTGACTTCTATGGTTTACAATACCCAGACTCTTTTGCCCTATGACTTGCAATTGGATTTGTCCAATAGGAGGTGTCAGCAGGAGATTTGAATACCAGCGGGCAGAGGAGAGGGAGTATTTACCTCTGCTTTTCCTGTCTTTTGGTTCTGTCTCTTTCCTAACTGATGTCCCCTCTTGACCCCTCGCTTAACTAGATTTAATAGACAATTTCAAATTTAAATAGAATTAGTAAGTTGTCTAACTCACGTTTAGTTTAATTTTAAGTACTGCAGAAACTATTTAGGCAGCTGATAGTTGAGGTATATTTAAAATAAGTGCAGGCATATTTGCCTAATGTAATAGATGAAATATTGGCTATTTGTCCAGGAGAACTAAGATTATTGAGAACTGAGAACCTGGACTATTCCTGGAAGTTAATTTGTAGAGCTGTCTCTGTGATCTGGTGGTGCAGGTTGACATGAGCATGTTTGAGGACTTCTGTCAAGATTCCTGAAATGAGACAATACCTAGATATATTGAGGAACTTCATATTGTAAAATCCTGGAATTCTTCCCTGCTGTACCCTCAACTGACTGGAGCAAACACACGCATCCAAACACACGCATACACACACACACAAACACACACACACACACAGCCTTGGGAAAAAATGAGAGCCCTCCTGGGCCCAAAAAGAGCTTAAGGACAAGTACCTTGCTCAGGGTACAGCCAAAGGGAGAAGGACGAGACACCGGTAATGTGACAAATTGCAATGTTCAACATCAAAGAAGGAAGCCTGATGCTATGTACAATATTCTTAAAGGGTAATTGCTGAGACATGTGAGCTGCTACAGTCGACTTATTAGGAAAACTATCTTAAGCTGTCATCAAGTGGTGTTGCCGAAAAGCAGTGCTGAGCTGCCCACATATCCTGGCACCTATAGGTAATCGGAGCCAATGCAGATCGGAACTACTGTTATGAGGAATGCTAGGAAATACAGCTAAAAGAGTTGCCATAACAATCTCTGAAAATGGTAGTTCACAAGAACAGGACAGGATAAGGTCAGGGAAGGAGGATGGCGATGATGACTGTAGTTGACAAACACTCTGGCACTGTCTTGATTCCACAAGCTGTGTTGTGTACATTTAGTTTACCCTGAGTAATGATCCTTCACTTGCTTCATCATTCTTTCTCCAATCGCCAATCCAAGAAAACACCACAACCTATTTACATGTCCCTGTTTGGAAAATGTCTGTATTGTTAATCGGTTAATCACTCTTCATTTTCCTCCCAAATTAGCTCAAATTGCTTCTAAGATCCAAATCTTCTTCTATTATCTGGTATATATAGGTAATTATTTTTAAAAAATAATTTCTGTACCTTGCATGGTTCATTAGATGCTGAATAATAAAACTAGGTTCATTTTCATATTTCACATCTTAATGTCTAATTACAGTTAATAATAGTTGGGAAAATCTATATATTGGGAAAAAACTCAATTTAGGAAGCACACTGTGTCTTAATAAAGCTGTGAGGTAAATTGTGGTCTTGCCTTTTCTCTTTTTCCACCTGCTGTGCTCACCCTTTTAAGAGTTCAGACTGGCTGATTTTGGTACTGCCTTCAATCTCATGCAATCAATATTCATTAAGCACTTCGTGTTGCCCTGGCACAATGCTGAGGAACTCTCACAGAGCTAGGAGTTGGGTCTGTGTCGTCTGTCCTCAAGTCCAGTGCTTATTCAACTACCATACCTCACCTGCATTCTAAAGGAGATGGGATTAGCTGTCCAAGGTATTTCATCACCCTGAAGATGAAGATCAAAAGTAGTTACCTGTTTTCTGAACAACTTTGTTGCAACACAAAAACATACTCATCTTCTTTGCATGAAGTTATGTGTTCTACTTAGTGAGGGACAGGTGGGAGAAATATAGTGTTATCATAGTTGAGAAACAGATGGTTCCTATGGTAGAAAAAATATGGCCCCTCCAAGATGTGCATGGCATAATCCCCAGAACCTGTGAATACGTCACCTTATGTGGCAAAGGGGACTTTGAAGTTGTGATTAAATTAAGGATCTTGACATGGGGAGATTATTCTGGATTATCCAAGTGGGCCCAAGGTGACCAGAAGGTCTCAATAAGAGGTAGGCAGGAAGGTCAGAATCAGAGAAAGAGATGTGATGACAGAAGTAGGGGTTGAGTGATGTAGCCATGAGCCAAGGAATATGGGCAGTCTCTAGAAGCTTGAATAGGCAAAAAAATGAATGGATTCTCCCCTAGAGCCTCTAAGGGGAACAAATTCGGCCACCACCTTGATTTTTAGCCCACTGAGACTGAGTTTGTACTTCTGACTTCCAGAAATGTAAGGAAATAAATTTATATTGTTTAAAGCCACCGAGTATGTGGTAATTTTGTTACAGCAGAAATAGGAAATTAATGCAGTTCCTTTTTAATCAGCCAAGCACAAACTTTCTTATGTGTGCCTTCGAGTTTCTGAAAGTATAGTGCAAACAAAACACAACTGACTTTTCATCAACTAGGTGCATGATACATTTCCTCTTCATTTGCCTTCTGTTTCCAGCCACCAATGTGTAGGATGTTGGTAGACCTCTAAGGCAGTCTTTCATATCTTTCACATCTATTTCGTTTCTCCCTGTGTTTAAGAGCTATATTTTAAGACCATTTTTGTATTGTTTTATCTGTCTAAGATTTAGGTGATGTGAGCATATTGGTGAGCACAGGAAAGGTAATGATAAAATGGAAAACTAACAGAGTTTCCTATGTGTTCAAGCAGTGTTGAGGAACTCTGTAAAATAGAAAAAGTATGTTCCATGAAGTTCCAATAGCTGTGTTCCATGAAGTCCCCAAAGAATAAAGAGACCCTCCTATATTTTACTGTAATACTAGGGTATTTCTAAAAGAGAACAAATTCAGTGTGCATAATGATTGTATTCTGTGGAACAAGCAGATGCCTGAGCTTTCCCTAACTCTTAATTAGCACCAGCCAGAATAATCGTCCCTTCCTTCAAACATCTAGAAAAGTTACGTTATGGTTGGCCAGCTATTAGAACTGAGGAAGGCCACGTAATATGATGGAAAGCAACCTTGGTGAGGAATTATGGTTCCTGAGTTCCAGCTTTGGCTCAGACAAGACTGTAACTTCAGGTAAACTTCCAACTCCTGGAGAACTCAGTTCATACAGATATTAAATGAGGCAAGGAGGGTTAGGTACTTTCAAGACGTTTCTTCATCTCTTAGGACTCCGAATTTGTATAATTTTTGTAGACTGCTTTATACTATAATTTCCTATGATTTTCCACTTTGTATCTAGCAATATATCATGTTTACTAGTAACCGCTATGAAATTTCACAAATTTATTGTGAGATTTAAATAAATATATACAAAAGTTTGAAACAACTGGATCAGGGCCTGGCATATAGTAGGCACTCCTTAAAAGACTATATAGATGGTGCTAGGTAGCAAGATAAATTGATAGACAGGTAGATAACACAGACATAATGGTTAAATGTGCTTAAGTATATAATGGTAAGAGAGAACATCATATACTTTGAATTTCTTACATATATACTAGTTTCTAGAGGAACAAAAGAGGTATATAACTCAAAAAATATATATTTTTAAGGACTTTTTTGTCTTCTTCTCCCCAAAGTCCTCCAGTGCATAGTTGTATATTCTAGTTGTAGGTCCTTCTAGTTCTGCTATGTAGGATGCACTTCAGCATGGCTTGATGAGCAGTGCCTAGGTCCATGCCAGGATCCGAACCAGTGAAACCCTGGGCCACTGAAGCTCAGTGCACAAGCTTAACCACTTGGCCATGGGGCTGGCCCCTCAGAAAAATCTTTTCATCTTTGTCTTTGTTTTGAGCACTGTGGGAACCAACTGGAGCCAGATGTTAAGTGGAAACTGCTAAGAAATAAATAGAAAACAAACTAGATAATTTTTTTTAAAAAACCTTAAAGGATTTAGAGTGATTAGATAGTGTATATATAGGGTGTATAATATAGAAACATAATTATAACATATATGGTGTATATAAATACAGTATGTATATATGTGTCTATATGTGTGTGTATATATATACATAATAAAGATAATCTGTTTTTTGGTGTTAAATTCTAGTTTTTACCATTAATTCCAGAAAACTCCTTCTTCAGTTTTATTTTTAGAGCAGAAATGCAATCTGTCTCAGCCTTTTCACAAACATGAAGGAATAACAAAGGATAGATTCTGCTTTTGTCTCTTTTGGTTAATCTTTCTATAGGTAGCTATTATTTCAAATCATAATCCTTCTAATTTTCCTTAAATGCTACCTGATTTTCCTTCAAATGGATTTTATATAAATGACTTTTTCAAGATATAATTTATTTATCATACACTGTACATATTAAGAATGCAGAATTTGATAAGTTTTGACGTATTGATAAATCAGTGGAAAGCATCACCACAATATAGGCATGAACACATCTGTCAGCCCCAAAAATTCCTTCCTGTCTGTGTAATTCTCCCTCAAGCACTGTCTTCTTTCATCTGCAGGCAACTGTTGATCTGTTTCTGTCACTCTAGATTAGTCTAAATTTTCTAGAATTGTATATGAATGGAATCATACTGTGTATACAAATTTTTTGTCTTGCTTCTTTCTTTTAGTAGTTTTTTGTGATTCATCTCTGTTGTTTTATGTATAATAGATCATTTCTTTTTAATGCTGAAAAAGATTCCATTGCATGGATATACAACATTTTTTTTTTTCAATTCAGCTGTGGAGGAATATTTGTGTTGTTTGTTGTCTTTGGCCATTACAGATGAATCTGCAAGGGCTCCCTCCACCCAGGCACACAAAAGCCAATACTGTAGCACATCATTCTTTGAGGGAACAAAGCATAGGAGAGGAAGACAATTCTTCTACCCTCTAGGTCCTTCTGGCTCATCTAAGAATGAAATTTACATGAGACAGAAAAACAGGAGAAAATCAAACAAAGCTTTATAACATGTATACATAGGAGAAACCCAGGAAAGCTGAGTAACTTGCCAGAATGGCCAAATCTGCCACCTTAAATATCATCTTCAGCTAAAGACAAAGGAGGATGTTAGGGGTAGTGGTTTGGGCCTTCAAAGGAGAGGAAGGTAATTCACACAGAAATGGAAAAACAAATGTTTGGTAAACAGAACTTTGATAAAAGTGGTCCTAGTATGGACCCTCACAGTTTACTGATACTCTACTGATACTCAGAGTTATCTATGGTAATGACCTATCTTTGGAACAGGCTTTCTATCTTAAATTGTTTTAGGCAGGTGGGGGAAAGGTCAAAGTTTTTTCAGAGTCTTTTGTCCTTAACTAAATAGACACACATTGGGATGGCCAATTCTGATCCCCCCAGTCCTGCCTTGAAACTTTAAGAAGTTTCATAGTCAAGAAGCTGAGTTGGTAGATTGTTCTATCTCCTTGGACACGTTTCTTAGTCCTGGTAATAGATTAGTCCAGTTAAATTCATATCAGGAGGTGGTGGTGTAGGTGTGGTCCCAAAGTTAAACTTATAATGTGCAAGCAAGCAATCAGGTATTTATTAAGAAGCATTTCTATGGAAACAAAAAGAAAAACAAGGTTAATGGTTGGAGCAAATTATAAACCAGTTTCTGAGCCCAGGGGGCAGTCAGTCAAGATTTCTAGATATTAGGGTCTAGGCATCTTTTGCAGTTTGAAATGTCTCTGATGATGTCATCTGGTGTTCAGGTATCGATTTGAGTGTCTTACATAGAATTATGCATGCTATTGTGGTGATCTCTCAAGTTTATATCAAATTATCCAACTTTAGTTTGTAGGGTTTCAGGAAAAGGGGTGATTTCAGTTCTCAATGATTCTAAATGAAAATGATAGAAAAAATTGTAAATGCTAGTTTGTAGATTTGTAGCCAGATACTTCAGGAGACCAGAAGAACTCAGAATTCAGTCCAGTTTATAGACAGAGAACAAAAACATCAAAGACAGTTAACAAAATGAGAATCTAATATCCACAAATGTGTATTATAGTTTCCACTGAAATGTAATTTTTCTCTCTAAATTTACACTCATTTTACCAGATAGCCAAATTAAGACTAGCTGGTTTGCAGAATAAGTGTAGTTTCAATAAATTTGACCCAATTATTTACATAACTGTAGCAAGAATAGCAACTGATCATATAGGCTCTTTTAAATCCACTTTGATGGAACATTTTATAAGGAATCTCAGATTGAACTTTATGGGTTTCTCGAGGCCAGGCTAAGTCAAGGACTTGTCATGAGACAAGGCCTGTAGTACCTATACATTTGGGTGAATTACTCTCTCCTTTTGAGGTTCCCCCAAATATTCTGAGGTTCCAGGCATCTGCCAGAGAACTGACCTTCTTTACTCGCCTGTTAAGGTTTCTGGGAACCCTGTAAACAAGATACTAGGCCAATATTTCCAAGTGGCTTTATTTTATAAAGTACAGTCTTTGTTCCTCAAAAGCTGTCTAGTCCAATTTGAGTGTATGTTTTTCTCAAATATGAAATTTCAGTTTCGATAATATAACCAATGTTTCCAATGTGTCGTATTATAAGGAGAACAGATTCTTACTGAACTTACGTAAATAACTATATTGCCATGAAAATAACAATACTCTCTCACTAACAGTGTTCAAATTCTGCAGAGATCAGATAGGGAGAAAAAGATAAACCTTTCAATTCTGCTTACAAAGGCATAATCGCTATAAGTCATAGTTAGCTTAAGAGGAAAAGAAGTTTTTTTAAATCTAAAAAAAAAACATTGAAAATCAGCAATATTTTAAATGAAAAGTCACAAAACTTATAATCATCCTCATTAGTTTATTTAGTCCAATGTAATAAACTTTTTATCTTGATCTTCTGTTAGCAGTTTCATGAAGTCATCATTTCTCTGTTAGAGTTCTGTAATATTTTTACCCAGTTCAGTTTTATATGAAAGTTTATCAGAAGCCTGTATCCTAGAGAAAGTGTCAGAGTCCTTTTCATGAATCTCACAATATGAAAATATTTGTAAAAGTAGAGTAAAACAAAACTGTCTGTAAATGACAAAATACTTAAAAATAGCAATTGACAAAGAAATATGGTTATTTCTGTGACACACAACACTATAAGATAAAACTAGAATTATGACTGATAAGCAGGACAGATCAGAATTTTAGGAATGTTATATAATTTTTACAACACATATCAATAACATTGACACACACCGTATCTTAGGTCCCTATGAAACAATGCTTAGTTATCTATTTAACCATGGTAACAATTAAAGATTTTCAGGTGAATGCAGAGAATTAAATAGCTGTAAGAAAACCCTTAGCACTTGTGATTAAAGACCTGCTAAAAACAATATAGGATATTAATTTTGATAAAAAATAAAATCCCTATGCTTCTGGTAGGCTACTCAAAGAAAAAACCTTTCATAATCTCTTTACCAAGAGCAGACTAAAAGTTTAAGTAAATTATCCTTTTAAGGGAGGAAAAAAACCAAATTCTAATTTTGCACTAGCTTACTTTTGATATTAAAACTTATTTACTTAATTAAATTTATTTTAATCTTAGCCAACTTGACCATGCACAAAACTCTTTTTTTCAGAATTACTCTTTCACAATCCTTGTATAACTTTCTTTTCACATTGAGAATTTGTCCCATGCCTTCTTTCTTCCTTTCTTGTACTTTAGGAAAACTTTATCTTTCTTAACAAAACAAAAATATTTCCATTCTATATACCTCTTTACTGAAAACAAACATCTTACATGTTACTTTCTTTGAATACAAAGATGTTTTCCTTATTAACTTTTAGTAGCTTTTACCACATATTTCTTATAATTCTTAATGTTTGTAAACTTTAACTTTTAGTGAAAACTAAGAAGTAAGGAGTTTTGAATTGTCTTTTACATTAGCATTCTGTGGCTTGACAAATTTATAAATGTTTTTTATAATTTCTAGAAGCATGTTATTTTATAGTACAACATTTTAATAAAATATAAGACATGCTTACTAATAGACCCAAACACTTTTTAGTTTCTCCGTAATAAGAAGCCAAAAGTAGGTAAACCTATATTTAATAATTAATGTCTAATATTTTCTTATTTAGATATAAAGTAGCTATTCAATGAGCTTTACATCATTTAATTTAATCAAGCAAAACTTCAAAGTTTCAAGTTACTAAAGAGATTTTGGAAGTTATTTTAAATATACATGCCATAAACTATAATTATAGAGCTAAAGGCTTAGCTATAAAGTCTTATCTCACTTACATGTAGATTATTTCCTCCCTATATTTATGCTTTATCCACAAAAACTTCATGAGACAAAATTAACTGTCATTCTAAGTTATTATTTTGTTGACAAATTTGTAAGAGGGTTAATATGAGCTTATTTGAGTAGTAAACCTAGGCTGCTTGTCTGCCTCATATACAATACTAATAAATCTCAGGGCAAGCCTATTTTAATCAAACCAACAAACTTAAAAAAATTTTTTGTTTACCAAAGATTATTACATATCATGTTAACCTGAAAGACATTTGGGTTAGTTTCTATTACATTTAGAAATAATTTATGTAAGCACTTACTTTAGGCCAACTAAACAGAGCTCTTAGTTTTGGCCATACCTTCTGGAGATAAAATATCACACATATATAACATACATAGAGACACAGATATGCAAAGATTCCACAGCTATTTTTTTAAAAGTTTAAGACAATGTACCACACCTTTAAAAGTCTGCACAAAGCATTTAACAAAGGCCCTCTTTCTAAGTGTACAATTTATCCCTAGACCAATTTACCTGAGGGGGCGGGTTGTTATCTTTATTCAGCACCTGATATTAGCCTCTAGTTTTTATTTTATGCAGTGTGGAGGCTCAGGCAACCCTATTGACTTCCCTTTAGCATGTTTAATAAACATTGTCTGAAGGACAGATTTATATGCTGTCTTACAATCAGATAGGAGAAATGTTCCTTTTCCCAAGTGAGACACAATGACTCTCCCCACAATACAATCTATGATACAATCATGTAAAAGAGATGTAACCACTTAATTTCATCAACTCTTATACTTCTAATCATAGATTTGTTAGGACTTTATCAATAGGTCTTGGCATTATGATTTTGGATAAGGGCAGCATTCCCAGTCAGATATCTTTAAAACATACTCGGGCAAAGTTGATATAACCTCTTTATATAAAATTAGTTCAACTATTCTAACCTTTATAATCTCATCATCATTTATACTTTTATTGTATGTGAGGAAGTTTGGCCCTAAGCTAACATCTGTTGCCAATCTTCTTTTTGCTTGAGAAAGATTGTTGCTGAGCTAACATCTGTGCCAAACTTACTCTATTTTTTGTATATAGGATGCTGCCACAGCACGGCTTGCTGAGTGGTATGTAGGTCCATGCCCAGGATCTGACCTGCGAACCCTGGGCCACTGAAGCAGAGCATGTAAACTTAACCAAAACTCTACAGGACCAGTCCCTCAACATTTATACTTTTAGTCATTTTCTTTTGTATTTCCTTTTTAATTTGGTCTTTTCATAAGTACCAATAAAACAATTACAACAAGTGCTCTCAAAATTTTTTTTTCCAATTTAGAAGTTTTTCCAATTTAAATGATCCATTGTCTGGCCACGTTGATGAGTGGAATTTTAACAGTGACTCAAATTAATAAGCCTTTTATAGCTTAACCATAGATGCAGGAGGAATCCTCATAAGAGAGTACAAAATAAGCAGCCACCACAAGATCCAGAAAGTTCACTCCCAAAAATAGTGTAAGAAAGCAAAGACTTTCTTTGCATAGGCAGAGCACACTAACAAGCAATGAAAGTTGAAATGACAAAGGCCCCTAATGAAGGCAGTTGGGACCCATTATGACAAACTCCCCTGAGAGCTGACACAGCTGGACAAAGACAGTATGTCTTGGAACCCCAGTCTATTCCACTGGCCACCAAGATGTATGTGCATCCTCCGGATGGCAGAGACCAAAGAGGTCACAAAGTCAAGCTCTCAAGACAAAAGAAAAACCTCATAACCCATGGCAAAGTTTACTTCAGGACCATCCCAAACAACAGGCTTGTAGAAATGACTGTGTCTTGCCTTATGGTCTTTCCTTCTTATGGCAAATGACACAAAAGACAGAGACAAGGAAAAATAGTGACCATCTCTGGGAGGAAAAGGACCAATCAACTTAGGAGTATACAAACCAAATTTCCTAGCATCAAAGAAGCTAACTTCAGCAATATTTTCTCCTGCTAATCAAAATTTAGAAAAGGAAGCAAAACTCACCACTCTCACTTCCACTGGAACCTGTAGGCAGAGATCTAGGAGACTGATGTGGTAAGAACTCTTACCTCCTGCCAGCTCTTTTCAGGGGTCCAAGATCTCTCAGCTGCGGTAGTCCAAGAGTGAGCAGCATCCATGCAGTGAAGTTTTATCCCATCCAAGTCATCAAACTGTAGGGGAGGAAGACAATTCCTCTACCTTCTAGGTCCTTCTGGGTGGTCTAAAAATTAAATTGACATAGGACAGAAAAACATGAGAAAATCAAACAAAATTTTACAACATGTATACATGGGAGAAACCCAAGAAAGCTGAGTAACTCACCAAAATGGTGAAAGCTGCCAATTTAAATGTCATCTTCAGCTAAAGATGAAGGAGGATTTTGGGGGGGGTGGTTTGGGACTTCAAAGGGGGGTAAAGCAATTCATATGGAGAAAGAAAAGCAAATGTTTGGTAGACAGAACTTTGATGACAATGGATTTAGCATGGACCCTCACAGTCTACCAATACCCAGAGTTATCTATAGTGATGGACAGGCCCTATATCTTAAATTCTTTCAGGCAGTTAGAGAGAAGATCAAAGTTACCTTCAGAGTCTTTTGTCCTTAACCAAAGAGACACATTTTGGGGTGGCCAATTCTTATCCCTCACAAAAGTTTACTACGCAGTTGATTGACAAGGAGACAGAAGGAAAGACTCTTAACTCTGTCTCCCCAATGCAGGGTATAGGGTAATATTTAAGAGATCAAGGAGGGCAAGCTTGTATGTGGAAACATTGGCAGGATGAGTTTCAATTGGCAGCTCAAAATTTTCTCTTCTGTACCTACTCCTATCTGGCTCACTACCCCTGAAATGTAGCTTTCACATTCTCTTGTTAGGATGAGGTCAGCACACTAAACAAGGGTAAAGTTGTTGTGTAGATTTAGGTCATTGTCTTCTCTATTGATAAGAGTTTCTAGAGATTTAGTCATTGTCTTCTTCCTGGCACAGAGAAGAAGGCACCCTTACAAAGGGAGGTTTCTCTTATAAATGTAAAATTCCCTTACAAATGGGTAACTTCTACTGGGTTTTCAGAGCTTTTCCCTGTGTCTACTCTTTCTTAAAAATAATCAGCCTAAAATAATTCTCGTGCCAAAGAGGCATATTTTGGGGAGAGAAATTCTGTTCTGGTCTTATGGTTACACTATGAGCATGCAGGTTCATGCTTTCCTTTCTTTCTCATGAGTAAATACCTAAAAGTGGTGAAACAAAAGGCTCTCAAACTGTTTGTAAAGTAGTTGTACTATTTTTCATTCTCGCCTGCAGTTTTACCAGTTCCAGTTGTTCCACATCCTCTCCAAAACTTGGTATGATCTGCCATTGTAATAGCTAGTGGTATCTAATTTCTCTCCTGTTCCCTTTTATTAGAATGAGAGGTTCGGAAGTGACAATGTCACCAACTAACTGCCCCAAGAAAATCAAAGGAGGTTTTGTAAGCATTTAACTATTTAAGAGATGTAATCACCAAGCCCCACCACTAGAGCTATGCCTATGACCTTGGCCTCATTTTTAATGCTAAAATCTCCTCTCTGGGAGGAGCTAAGTTCTTATTACCATAATCTGCAGTGAATGTGGAAGCATGTTTTCCAACTGAGCCTGTGCAAGCTAATACCCACCTTTCCCTTTCAATATTTATTCCCATCCAAAATAAAAGCCCTCTGCTTTCCTGTGTTTGGGGACAGCCATGACTTCAGAAATGATTCCATGTGGCCTCCGATTTACTACAAATAAGTTCTACTTTGTGTAACAACTACTTCTGGTCAAGAGTCTGATTTTAACTTGCCAGGAGGCAAACTCACTTTTGATTCAGTAACAATAGTACAGTAGCTCTCATCTTGGTGATAAATCAAAAACACCAGTGTAGCTTTTTAAAAATATAAAGTACCAATCAGTTCCCTCAGAATCACTGATTCAGTGGTACTAAAATGTAATTTGTAAAGTGTAGTTTGTCACTTGTGAATCTTTATTTTTTAAAAAAACAAGTAGTCCAAGTGATTTTCCTGCTGTGGCTCACAACACTGTCTTAGGGCCACTCCTATAGTCAAATAGACTACTTTCAGGAAGATGAAAAACAACTCCATTCCTTCATATTTGTAAGGAACACGCTCTCTATGGGTATTTTCTCTTCTTCCCTCCCCCATACTAAAATATAGGGTAGAATTAAACTAGAACTAACAAAGACAGCTAACCTTAGCAACCCCCTCAGCTTGACTAAACTTCAGACAGATTCTTCAGGACTATAGGCCCCCCCAGACTTCCCTTTCCTTAGGGTATTTTTTTTTGGAATCTTACAATTACAAATTCTTTCTCTGCTCTTTTGAGATGTAAACATTCTCCCAGCTTCTGGCCAGTTTTACAACCCAGAAATGTCTTTCTCAAAGACCTGGAAGCCATCTCTTTGAAATGTAATCATCAAGAAAATAGCACCCCTATCTCCCAGTCTTTGTGGGAGGGTAGAAGCCTAAATTCCATAAGCACCAGTGCTAATTAGCAAACACAGATGGCCTAATTACATTAACGAACTGCATCCCTAATGTCTTCCAGTATTTTTCCACTATTTCCAGTATTTACCACTCATCCTGAGACCTAAAATCTTTCCTTCCTTTTGTTTCAGTGAAGTTGAATTTAATCTCTCTGTAGTACAATAGTCTTGAATAAAGTATTCTTTGCCTGTTTAACTCTGGCTAGGGCAATTTTTCTTTTAGAGAATGCCATGGGAATATTTCTACATTTTTCATAAATTTGTAGGATTAGCTTATATGTTTGATAAATTTCTTTGTCAAACTGATGTAATTTTATAAAGTCCATAGAGCCTTTGATTTGGCTTTGAGAGAGAAGGAATTTGATCTCATTTTCTTTCTTCAGTATCCAGAAAAGGGAGAAAAACACAAGGACAGGTGTGTGATCCTATCTGATTTATGCACTAATTACAGCAAAGGTCCTCATTAAGCATGAAATAGAAGCGCTAATGGGAAAATAACAAAGAAATAGCTTTGGGAAAGTATTAGCAGACAGTGGGAAAGGGCAGTAAAGAACCTATTATAGTTGTACAGGCTTAATCATAACCACCACCTCCATCACTTGGGAGGAGGAAGCCAGGCCTATCCTCTGTTGGAGGTAATAATTTAAGTTGAAACATTAGGAAGACAATATTGTTGTTATTCTTTTAGGTAATCTAGAAAGCTTAAGGAAATTTTAGTGTATAAAATTGTCTTGACACTGTTTTAGAAACACAGGGTTTTTATATGCCATTTATAGAGCTTAGTGAAATAATTACCCTAAGGAAAAATGATTTTAAAAGAGAAAAATTTATACATTACTAGGAGCCTGAGAAAACATTGCCTAATCTTCCATCTTGAAATGATAAGATTAATATTGTATATAACCTTTCTTTCTTCTCTATTTCTGGCATTGTATCTGCTCTTACTTTATGGTGTTAGTTTTATCATTTTCGGATGTTTTAAAAGAGAATTTCTGTCAGCATTCTATTAGCATTTTGTTTAGGATAACCCCAAATACAACACTTCATTATTTAAAATATAATTTCCTTTTACAGGATCAATACTCCAACTTCTGAAAACATGACAGCACAGAATATCCTTGCCAGCACAACGATAATATCTTGTATATGAATGACATTTAACACCTTTCTTAATGTGGTTTGCCATAACTGTATAGAATTGATTATCCCCATTTTAGAAAGGCTATTTTGGCCAGTGTACATGTGGTTCATAAGTGGTAAAACCAGGTCTGAAATACAACCCTCTTGGATGATTACGTACTGTAGCTAACACTTTATTTGTTCAGCATTGCATAGTATTGTTGTATTGGATTTTAGCTTCTGGAATCTAAACTACCTGATTTGTGAGAATTATATAGCAAGAGATAATAACATCTAAGGATCACAAGATTACCTCACAGCTCTCAGGATCAGGATCAGAAAATCATTGCGATGTAAGAAAGCTTAAAAATTATCCAATCCCACCAACCCTTTCTCATACTTAAGAAACACCATTGAGAATCTGATCTTAGCTATTTTGCTAATGTGCAGGTACACACACACACAGACACAGTTGTGTGCAAACATTATGGATCATGAACCAAAGCCTTCAGTATTAACCATCATCATTATGCCATTAACCACAAAGAGTTGCTGTTATTTTTTTTGTCCATATACATCAGGTTCATTAAGTTTTAAGTCCTTTTTAAGACAATCATTTTGTGGAATCTGAGAAGCTACTTTTGTTTTTTAAGTCTAGTATGCCTGTGTGATTTTTTTGTATTTAAATAATGTTTTATTTACGATAACTTTAGATTTACCAAAAAGTTGCAAAAATAGTACTGAGAGTTCCTATATACTCTGAATCTAGTTTCCCTAATTATTAACATCTTATCTTACTATAGTACATTTGTCATAACTACAACCAATACTGACACATTATTATTAACTAAACTCCACACTTTATTAAGATTTCATTAGTTTTTCCTAATGTCTTTTTCTGTTCCAGGATCTTATCCTAGTTACCACATCGCATTTAGCTACTCTGGGCTGTGACATAGACTGGGGTGATGGGTTTTCAGGGAGGAAGACCACAAAAGTGACGTATTGTTCTCAAGACATCATATCAAGGCTACACACTATCAACATGACTTATCACTGATGAAGTTAACCTTGATCATCAGGTTTCTACACTGTAACATTGTTCACCTCCCTTCCCATCTCATTTTCATACTGTGTTCTTTGGAAGCAAGTCACTAAGTGTAGGCCACATTTAGGAGGTGGGGAGTATGCTCCACTTCGTCAGCAGGGGAAGTATCTACATAATTATTTGGAATTATTCTGTACAAAAGACTTGTCTATTCTCCATCATTTCTTTATTTACTCAATAATTTATTTATATTAGTGTGGACTCATGGATATTTATTCTACACTCTGGGTTATAATCCAATACTTTGTTATTTACTTTTTTTTCCTCAATTTTTTCCAACTTTGGCCATTGGGAGCCCTTTCAGTTGGATCCTGTGTCCCTTGGACATACCTCCTCACTTTACTTTTTGTATACCTCCTTCCTTTCTAAAACTACAAGATGCTCTAGGTTTCTTTGTGTATTCCTTTCCCCAGTCCTAGAATCAGCCATTTCTCCAAGGAACTCTGGTTCTTTTTATTGAAGCATGTTATTAGAAAGCAATTCTGGGTACTAGTGAACTCATTGCTATTGGAGTGCCATTGTTCCAGGCCACCTTAGCAGACAGAGCTAAGAAATATAAGCATGCATGAAACCCGTATGTACCTGATGTCTATAATTATTTCTATCTATATTAAATTGAATAAGAGTTCATTCTGACGTCTCCAACTCTAATCCAGTACCACATGTTTCATCTCCCTCCTTGCTCATCTCTAACCTCCCATTCCAACAGTATGTGTCTCTTCCACCCACCATCCATAACCGTTAACCTTCACCCTTGTGAGAAATAATTTTATCAATTAAAGTGCTTATATACATTTCTTTTTGCTTTACTTTTATAGCTTCCAGTCATTTCCAAAGTTACTTAGATCATAACATTTTTCCTCACCCACTTGAGTGAGGTTATGTCATAAGCTTATTCTACACCAAGATTATTTTGTCACAGTCTACATTTTTTCTCCTACTTGATTTTTTAAATCTGCACACATTGTTTCATTCTTTATGATCTAAAATTATATGGGTTTTGACACATGGGGAAATTAAGACTTGCGAAGCTTTCTATTAAATCTGGAAATAAAAGCATATAGAAGTTAAAGGGTGTCTGTGAGATGATGGCAGGAGTGCAAGCTCTGCAAGGGCAATGATCCTCCTTCTTTGCCATTGAGTTCTGCTCCTAACATATTTCCTGGCTTGTAGTAGGTGCTACTATATGAGATCTTCTACGTAAATGTATTTCTTGATGCCAGCAGATTATTTATTTATTTATTTGTTTATTTAGTAAATTCTTGTGGATTGTTTTCTTTTTCTTATTGAGGTATAGTTGACATACAAGATAATGTTATTTTCAAATGTACAACATAGTGATTCACATTTATATACATTACGAAATGATCACCACAATAAGTCTAGTAACTGTCTGTCATCATACAAAGTTATTGCAATACTATTGACTATATTTCCCTTTGCCAGAAGATTTTTATATCACTATTCCTTTGTATCACTCATCCTTCTCTAGGTGATTTGAGATTGCACAGACAGGGCTATGGAGTACGCATTGATTGGTATACCTCCTTTCCATAATCTTACTCTATGTTGCAAAATTTAAACTATTTTGTAAGTTTTGTCCTTTCAAAGTATGCTTTTCAAGTTTACACGCTCCCATTCTTTACCTCTCCCATATTAAATACTTAGGTGTTTCTGTTTCCATCTTACAAGTGTTATTGTAACTTTTTTTACAAATTTTACCCATTTGATTCAGAATTAGTTTCCCCTAGTCATTTATTCTATTCTTGGAGGGATTAAACTGTTACCATACAAGTCAAAACTTCTTTTAGCTGAAAAACTTCTAGCAGATACCTAAGGAGTTAAGATTTCCCAAAGCTACTATATCTTGGGTCTACTATAAGTTTCATCATACTCTTATTATGATAACAGCCAATGTTGTTAACATTATTCTTTGTCATTTACAAAGCACAGTACAATTTCATTTGATGATCACAATGAATGAAGAAACAGGTCTGAAATTCATTTGGTAGTTGAGTTTCAAAGAGGTGAGTTGGTTCACAATCACAATGCTAGTAAGTCATAATCTAAAATATGAACACAGTTTTTCCATCTCTCATTTTGTGTTCTATTTTAATTTTTTTAAATTTTGACATAATTTAAGACAGAAAAGTTGCATCTATAATATTAAAAAATCCAATATAGCCATATTTATGTTTCTCTCTGGAAAAATGCTGATTTGTTTCCTTAACAGTTTCAGAGTAAGTTGCAGACCTGATGTCCCTTTGCCACTTTATACTTCAGTGTGTATTTCCCCAAAACAAGTATGTTCTCTTACAAAACTGCAATAAAAAATCAAGAAATTAACACTGAAACAATGTCAATTTTTAATCTGCAGACTTACTACAGATTTTGTCAAAAGTTCTGATATTTTGAAGACACCATTTCCTCCATCTGGCTGTGCAGGGTAGTCCCATAACTTATCTCTTGTTTCCGTTTTTATTTTATTCTCATCCACAGGCTCCCTATGATGATTTCACTTTTAGGTTTATTAATTTTTCCATACATCTCTGTTTTTTTACCAAGACTTAGTTCTCTTCCTGTCCTTTTTTAACAAGTCTGTTTCTGTGTAGTAGTGCATTTCTCTCCTTTCCACATTCTAAAACCCAGTCTAAACTTATCTAAATTTGTTAATTTCTAGAGGAGTGAGCATTACTATGAGCAATGCTGTGATGTAATCTCTATTTTGTGTATTATCCATTTTCTTCTTCTAAGTAGGTGAGTATTTAGAATTTAAGTTGCATATCTGTGCTCAGTTAATATCAAGTAGTATTGTTTTCATGGGTGAATCTCTGACCATCTCCTCCATTTTTCTTACCATGTTAAACTGACTATTTGCATAGAGACTAGACTAATGTGTTTACCCTGAGTAACTTCTTTTCCATCTGTCTACAAATTCAGTTTAAATCCCTCATTATCAAGCCATCTATCTCTGGAATAATACTTTTCCCATACAAATGACATAGCTTATTGGCAAGAGATAAAATGAATCAGTCTTGTATCTTGAGTCATAATTTGGAAATGTACATTTTTAAAATTCCATTTTCATACCCAATGTTTTTATTCCCATATACTTCTTTCTCTTCCACAGTTCCAGCTGCCAGTGGGAACAATAACTAAAACACCACCTGTGAATACTTGTCTTTATTAATTACAAAGACTTCATAATGTTTAAAAAAATTCTTTATTTTTACTTTAAACTACAAGAATGGCAAAAAACTGATGGAACTCACATAGCTCAAAAAAGTTTCTCTCTCAAATCTATACACCTATAAAGACAACGTACCTATGGATTGACTATTTAGGGTCTTCATTCATTCATTCATCCATATGCTCAAGAAATATCTGAATTCTTGGATCCATAGATCTGTTTGACACTTTGAAAAGTATCTTACAGGGGTAAATAAGACAAGACAAGTGTCTGGCCTCATTGAGCTCATATTACAATCAGTTTCAGGAAATAAAGAAATGGGAAAACAAGTAAATAATAAATATGTAAGTAGAAACAGTGACATGCATTGAAATAAACAATGTGGCAAAATAGAAGGTGAATTGTGGGGTGGATCTCTTCAGGTAGACTAAGCTGGGTAGTCTTTTCTGAACTGATGGAGAATACAAGATATATCTGGAAAAGAAAGTCAGGTAGAGAGGATGTGAAACAAGCTTGCTGTTTCCACATATGAGGTTGCATGGATGACTAGGTATGGTGATTGGATCAGTTTAAGAAAACCCATCTCTTAATAGCCATATGAATATTGTAGTAAAGGTATTACAAATAACCCAAAAAGTTTGCATTACTATTGGTAACTGGATAAAGAGGGGTGTGAGACACTTAAGGACTTGTTCTGATGGCAAACTCTTAAATAAGATCAGTCTGATATTCTTGAATAATTTGCTCAATGATATGGAGTTTCTGGATCATTTCTTCCTCCCCATCACCCAGTGATAGTGTTACGAGTTGCTCTCCTATTTGCTGTAGAAAAAATGGTGATGGATTTTCACAAGCTTAATCAGCTTGTGACTGGTTTTGTAGCTCTTGTGCCAGATGTAGTCTTATTGCTTGAGCAAGTTAACTCATCCCCTGGTACCTGATATAAGCCATTGATTGAGCAAATGCTTTTTTTCTCTATCCACCTCAATAAAGATCACCAGAATCAGTCTGCTTTCAGCTGGTGCAGCCAGCAGTATATCTTCACTGTCCTACCTCAGGGATATATAAACTTTCTAGCCTTAGGTCATAATCTAGTTCTCAGGGATCTTAATCACCTTTCCCTTCCACAGAATATCACACTGGACCATTAGATTGATGACATTATGCTGACTGAACCTAGTGAGCTAGAAGTAGCAACTGCTCTAGGCATTTGCTCGTCAGAGGCTAGCAAATAAATTCAACAAAAATTCAGGGGGTTTCTACTTCAGTGAAATTCCTAGAGGTCCAGTGGTATGAGATATTTCGATACATCCCTTTTAAGGTGAAGGATAAGTGGTTGCATCTGGCCCCTCCTACAACCAAAAAAGAGGCCTTCTGACCTGAGTTGAACACAAATCCTATCAGGAGGGCTTGTCTGGAGCCAGCATGCAACCAAATTTGTAACCTTCTCCAGACTCATCTGCCTGATGAATGGTAGCGCTTTGAGAAGAATTTCAGCTGATAAGTGTGGAATAAACAAGTGAAAATCTTGGAGCTCAGTATTAATCTGAAATAGCCAGTGTTTCACTTGTGCAGGGGAAGAATCATTATATTATGTACCACCAGCGTTCAAAATTACTTGCTTTGGCAAGAACTGGTTAAAAATGCCAGTGGACTGATGAGACATTCCAGTTCTCTTGTTTCCCTTTGCTATTGAAAACATGACTGGAGCAAGTAAATGCAAGTGTAACTGAGCGAGTACCTGTGGTACTTAGACAATTTAAGGAAAGGGAAGAGATGGATGACCTGTGAGAGAAAGATTGGACTTTCTGCAAAAAAAAAAAAAAAAAAAGCCTGTTGAATGTTCAAGTGCTTAACTGGAGAAACGAAAGAAGGAATAAAGCATGGTCCTATTTGCACACCAGATTGTTAGGCAGTCCCATTACACAAAGAACCACCATAAAACACAAACACATGAAAGCATTCTTCTGAGTTTTTGCTATTACCCATTTTAAAGTAAAATCTCTAAACTTTATTGATAAAATAAGATAGCCAATTCCCCTAAAGAAGTGTAAATAAACAAACTTCCACATACTGAAAGTAACACACATCCAAAGACACCATAAAGATTAGAAGGAAAATAGGAAAGTGGATATACTAATAGTTTTAAAAATAAATACATGTAATCATTCAGTATATGGAAAATGTACTACCTGATTTTTAAGCAAAGGAATTCAACTAAAACAATACTGAGACACTATTTCACATACGTCAAGTTGGCTAAGATTTCTTAGATGGTCCTCAAGGCGGTGAGACAGGCTCTCCTATCCACTGCTGGTCAAAATGAAATTGGTCTAACCTGTAGGAAAAGGAATTTCAAAATGCATAGACATATTTTTTAATAACTCACACTCAATCCTAGAATTTCCACGTTAAGATAATTTCTTAGGGAAATAAACATTTGTAAAGAAAGTTTATAAAAATATATGTATAAAACTTTATCCATGATAGCAAAGAAATTAATAAACAAAAAGGAAACAATCTAAAAGTCCAACAATAGGGATTGGTTAAATGAAGTATTGGAAAATTATACAGTACCACAAGGAATTTTTTTTAAGATTAAATATAATATCATGAGTAAGCATTATTATCACATGAAAAATGGAGAATGTAAAACTATATTGAAAGCACTGACCAAAATTTTTCATTAAAAATGTATATTGGTCAATAGCTAGGTATTTTATATATCCATTCCATTCACAAATCTACAGAACAAAATAAGAAAATACAGTCGTGTGTACCATAGGACCATGAACCATATCTACCATGTATCTGGATGGTAGAATGATGTGAAACCTTATTTCTCTCAATATTTTGTAATTTGTAGATATTTAAATTTTTTACATTGAACGTACATGATTTTCTCAATTAGGAAACCAGAAGTAAACAAAATGCTATGAGAAGAAATAGATCGTAACCGTAAATTTGGTGTTTGCGTTAATAACAATAAAAGCTGTCAGTTATTTGTTTGTAATTTTTCACCAAAGCCTAGGTTGGATAGTCAAAGCCATGGCTTTAGTTTTCAAAACAATATCCAGATTGTTAAGGAAATTGAACAGAAACTGACTGCTGTTCTTTGCCAAAATAAAACTCTTGCAAGTGGCTATCTTTTTAAAATAATTCACCAAATAGGGCTAGAGCTTTCCATCTGGGGTTTACAATAGATTAAATGTCACCACTAGTTTTTGTAAGAGATCCATATTGCAAAATGTTCCTGTTCAGAGTTGGTCATGGGGCTCTTGTTCTGCAATTGTATAGCAAACAGATGAGCATATCCTGAAACGACAGGGGTGCACATTCCCAGGTTTTGGCAGACTCTTTTATTTCTCAGCAAGGGAGATAGTACCTTCAGCAATAACCATTGAGAATCCACGCTGCGAGGAAACAGTACTCACAGATCTTCTTGAACAGCGATCCTTTCTCCATTCCTTGGATGTTTTTGCTTTTATTTCATCAATCGCTATTCAAAAAGGCCCTAGATCATAGACAATAAACATATCTGTCACAATTAAAGTGAAACATTTTATTAAATATACATTTTTAGTAAAATCCTTTAAGGGAAAGTACAAAGTTAAAATCTCAGACATAAAAGGCATAAAAAGTCATCGTATACGTATGTAAGACACATGTGTATGCACACACACACATTTAGAAGACGTTATTTAAAGATAGAAAATTGGTTAGGAGATTTTAATCAGTGACAACTATCATGAAAATGTCCTTTACGACCTCATAACCAGTTAATAATAAAAAAGCACAGGCAAAATAGAGAGCAATCAGTGTAGCTTATTAACCCTTTTATCCTCAACAAAAGCCAACTTAAGCCTACCAATTCAGTATTCTCTGTGGTCGTTTTCATTTGCAGTGATTGGCTCAAATATAATTCTCTATCTATCTATCTATCTATCTACAGAATTGTGCATTTCAGCATATCTCTATTTTGGTGGCAAAATTTTTAGGGTTTATTTTGCTCCTCAGACTGTTGTCCTATAAATAAGGGTACAATCTGCTGTGGTGTAATCTATGTTATTGGCAGAATCCTTCATGTTTATGCATCAAGTATCACTAAAAATACATCGCACATTTTCATATTGGGAAAAATATTAACCTTTGTATCTCTTAAGATTTAATTTATAAATATAAACAGAAATTAGAAAGAAATATTCAGAGATTTCCAATATAGACAAAAACGAACTAATAGTTCCAAATAATAAGCATTAGAAGAAATCAGATATATACAGTTAAAAACATATGGCCCTAATATTTCTTGCCCTACAAAATGGTCTATAATCATTGTAAAGCTAATATGTATTCTTTCACAAGAACTATCAATTTTGCTTTAACAAGCTTCTTTTTAACATTTGACAAACTTGCCATTACTTTAAGTTTTCACTAGCATTATAGTCTCTAGACCTACACTATTTTAATCACAGCTGCCAATACCCTTTTAGTTTTAAATAATTTAAGAAAATGTGTAGAATGCAGTTTTATTGTTTCAGGTACTGATTTCATAAGTTACAGAAAAAAGCAGAGATGTCACACATTTCAAAACAAAAGTATAAAACACAACTCAAAATTCGTGAATTTTAGCAAATGAAGGTCCAGTAAATCAGCACTTTATTTTAGTTGTATTGTCTACAAATTTTTTTTTTTGAGGAAGATTAGCCCTGAGCTAACATCCATGCCCATCCTCCTCTACTTTACATATGGGATGCCTACCACAGCATGGCTTGATGAGCGGTGCCTAGGTCTGCACCCAGGATCCAAATCAGCAAACCCAGGGCTGCTGAAGTATGTGAACTTAACCACTATGCCACCTGGCTGACTCTTGTCTACAACTTTTAGCCAATGGTAGAAATTATTACTGCAAATGGAGAGATTCTAGTAGTTACATATGTACCATCCAATACAGTGAATATTTCACCATTTTTGAATTATTTTTTAGCTAATAAGAATTAATGTTTCCACCTACCATGTAGGCAGATCCAAAACAGTCCCTCCAAATCTTCTTCCCTAATGCTCAATTCTATGTGTATCTGAGAGCCATTCTTCTGATGAGTTACTTTATTCTGGCTTTGAAAGATTGTGAAACAGGTTTATAGTAAGATGGCTAACAAAATGTTAATGTTTCTCTAGGCCGGTTGTTTTCAAATTGTGCTCTTCAGTGTCAGAAAGGGCTACATGAGATGTTTCAAGGGCTGCAGTAGTGGGAAGTGGGTGAAGGAGTCACAGAGAGAAGGAGTCCCTAAGGGCTATGCTATTTCAATAAAAGTATCTTGCTTCTGTGCTCATGAGGTAGGTTGAAAGATAGCATTACTTAAGATCACCCATCCCAGGTTCTCCACGCATCTTAGCTACATGACTTCTGTTAAAGGGAGCTGTGCTATCTGCTTCTGGCCACAACAGTGGAACTTATTGGAAAAAGGAATTGCCATAGTGTCTTAGGAGATGGAGATTTAGAGCTAGAAGGCAGCCTCAAGATCCTCTGCCCCAGTGTTCTGATTGTACAGGAGATAAATCCAAGAGAAAGAGAGGTTAAATTATTTGATAAATTATTTACTCAAAGTTTCACAGATTAAATCAATCAACACTCATTCATTCAAAAATTTATTGACTTACTATCTACCATGTGTCAGACAGTGGCTCTGCACTGTGTATTGATAAATCATTAATTAAGACAGACACAGTCTCTGCCCAAGGGAGCTCGCATTCTAGAGGAAGAGACAGACAATAAACATGTACAAAACAAGTGGCAAAGTTCCAGATGCTGATAAGTGCTGTGAGGGAAATACAGCATGATAAGGAGGCAGATAGTTGAAGGCAATGGCTAGGTTGGAGTGGGGAGGAGGGGGGCATTGTAATAAGATAGTGCAGGAAGAGCTTTATAAGAAGGTGATACTTAATTATGAATTAAATGAAGAAGAGAAGAGATGAACTTAGGAAAGAGATTCTAGGCACGAAGAACAGCCTGAGGCAGGAACAAGCTCCAGTTTGTTTAAGAAACAGAAAGTAACTAGTGTGACTGAGATAGAGCAAGTAATGGTGAGCATGATGGGGAAGGAAGTTAAAGACATATTGAGAGGGCACGTTAAGAACATCCTCTAGGGCAAGATAAGTAACTGGGAAAGCCATTGGCAAATTTTTTTTCCAGAGAAGTGAAAAAATCCGATTTGCATACTTTAGAAGATTGGCCTTTGAACTGCTGGAGAGGCAAGAAGGGAAGCAGGGGCCCCATCAGGAGCTCCTGCAGGTGTCCTGACTAGAAATGGATGGGAGTGGTAGTGGGTACAGGGATCAGTACCTGGTCTCAAGAAATACTTTAAATAGGGAACTGAAAGTACTTGCTAATAGAGCAGATGTGTGTATTCAAGAATTATTTATGGGCATTTACTTGAAATAGAGTATTATTTAAGGAGATAAGAACCGGTTTGGGTGTAAGGTGGAGGTAGAGACCCAGAATCACACATAGGTAATGGCAATACTTATAAAAACAAAAAAGGCAGGGAACAAATCTGTTTTTTTTAAAGACTCAAGGATTGGAAAAAGTTAAAGTGGAAACTGTATGATAACAATTTTAAGTAGGAAAAATAGATAATTGGAGAAAATCAAGAGATATTTTGAAGTTTGGATCAACTTTACTTAGCGATGATTTGAATATAAGGTCAAGAACAGGGAGAATCAGAGATAAGACTCTGGTTTTGGAATGGGAAACAGGTAATTAGGTGGACCCATTAACTAAAATAAGGAGAAAGAACACTACGGAAGAACAGATGTAGCAGAGGAGGGAGATGATAAGTTCTGTTTGAGTTACCATGAGTCCTCAGGCCTTGTGATGAGATGCCCAGAAGTCAGCTAGACATACAGGCCTGAGACTCATTCAAGGAATCTGGAACAGATGTAGATATTTGGGCACCATCATTATATACAAAGTTTTAGAGGCCATGGGAATAAGTGAGTTTACCTGTAGAGAGTTGCTGAGTGAGAAGTGGATAAGGCAGAAGACAGAATCCAGAGAGACTCCAATATTTCGGGAACAACTTTAGAAGAAGAGGCCACAAGTGACACAAAAAGGAAACAGCCAGAGTTAAGAAAAAAAGAAAGTAACAGAAGAGTTTAATCTTCAAAGGGACACAGAGAAACCTACAACAGGGAGAAGGAGGAGTCAAAAGCCCAAGACTTGTGAGATGCCAAGTCCAGTGGGAATGAAGAGGCAGTCATTTGATGCAGCAGCAAGGACTTCACTGTCAACCCCAGATAAGCCGTTGCTGTGAAGCCATTGTAGAGGAGGAAGAGGTGGTGAGAAAGCTAAGCAAAGAGTGTGGATAACTCTTTCAAGAAGCTTGTCTATGAGAAGGAGAGAGAGAGAGAATAACATTAAATGGCAGAGTGGCATGACATTTTTCTTTTAATTTTACAAGATAGAGGAGACTTAAATAGGCTAAAAACCTTAAATATATTTTTAAAAAGGTCAAGAGAAAGAAAAAAAAGATGCAGGAGAAACAGGACATAATCAATAAAGCAAGATCCCGCAAAGGATGTGAGTGAATGGAATTCTGAGAACACCATGGAAGCATCAAGAGAAACTTGATTAGATGTATGATTTCCTGTGATAATTTTTAATCTTAAAATTTCAACACGTTATTTATAACATAGCAATACATTAAATGTGTTTATATATGTCCTGTACCAAGTCTTTCCTAGTACTCAAAGAGATACTTTACATTTAGAGAAATAATAATTAATAATGATAATTGCTGGTATTTGTTGGAACTTTCTTATGTATTAAACACATGTATGTTATATTATTATTGAATTTGTTAGCCTCTGAAAATTCTTGTGAGTTGGAATTGTCATGATCATTTTATAGATTAAAAATTTAATATTCAGAGAGATTAAATAGTTTTCCCAAGTCACATGACTAATGAATAGCAAATTAAGATCAAATTCTGATGTATTGTACCCAAAGCCCTTTATCTTCCATTTAGTTAGGCTTCTGGAACAATATTCTCATTCCCTCATGGAGTGGCCAAACAACTATACAATGCAGTGTAATTTGCAACGGGAACGAAGCACCACTCCCAAGTTAGCTAACAACTGATGTCTGAAGTTCCTTTATCAAAGAAAACAGCTTCTTTTCTGGCAAATGAGACATTTGCCACTTCCTGGGACGCTAATCACTAGCTGTTTTATGACTTTGTTGGGGCCACCATAATTTTTCCTTTGTTTGTGTCATTCCTCCCTGGTTTTAAGCATCTCGAAGGCAGAATCTATTTGCTATAACTTGACATGATTGTAAAATCACAAGAGACAGTATCTCCTGCCTGGTAGTTGATCAAATAACACATGCTGAAATATCAAATTATTTTTTAATGATGCTTCACATGCAAACGCACCAAAAAGCAGAATATAGGATTAACTAATACATAGCCGGCCCTATCCTAAAAGCAGATGTGAGAGAAGTTCTCAAGGGTAGTGGTTGTGATATTGAAGCACCGCACAGGAGGAGAAGGGAAAAGGAACCAGAGAAATCCAAAGAAACTTGGCCTCTTTTCCAATTTTTCTGACTGTAGGCCCTGAGTAACAAGACAGCCAAAGCCTAGATTTAAAATACAACTAGCATCTGTTATCATCACTTTAAAAAATCTTTTTGGGAAAACACCCACTGAAAACACAGCTATTAATGACTTTACTTTTAGGGGTATATTATCATCATTAGCACCGATATTTTTTAATATGTGGAGGCATTGTGTTTTACTGCCTCTCTTCCTTAGGAAGGGATATTATTTAAAATAATAAAGTTGCTAATTACTGTTCTTAAAACGTGGGAGTCTATCCATGGAGTGTTTAGAACTGAGAACAATGCTCATAGTCTTAAGGTTTCTTCTTGTTCTTGGCTAGCCAGTTCTAGCTATCCAAATACAGAACCAGTAAGGATCTGTCTCTTTTTGTCTCGGGATAAAAGCTCACAAGAAAAGCACAGAAGCAAGACTTTTCTATTTGGCTTTCTCTTTTACTTTCTTTGAAATTTGTGTAAGTGCTATTTTAAAATGCTACACATTTTCACTTCTTTTGAATGCCTAACTTTTGGTCATTTTAGAAGTTCAAACCAGAGAGGATATAAAGGGGACTTGCTTGGTACCAGAAGCATCCATATATGAAAAGAAATAAATCAATATTTTGGAAAGGCAAAGAAAGAACGGATAGTGATGCAAGAGAAAAAAAAAAAACAGAAGGGATTAGAAGAAAAAAAAGGAAAGAGAGTGTAGAAATAATGAGATGCAGAGACAGAAGAAGGAAAAGAAAAAACATATTAAATACAAAAGTGAAAAAAAAGAGAAAAGAATCTAGTGGATGGCTTTAGAATTTTGCCACCAATTGCATCTAATGTCTCCATGGCACAAAAATTCTCTGAAATGTTAAAATTGCCACAGAGGGAGACAAGATACAACTGAGTAAACAAAAGTAAATTGATAAAAGTCTATTGCTGTAAGATTCAGGTTCTCCTTCATTCAGCACTTATTTCGTAGTCTTGTATCCTCTCTCCCCAGTGCTGGTAATACTTCAGCAGTGCTTACTGAAGTCCAGCTTCACTAGGCAAGACCAAGGCAGACAGTGAAGTATAGAAAAATGGTATACGAAACCATTGTACATTAAGAAGATTTAGGCAGCTATGTGTTGGGAGAAAAAAGAATCAGGACTAAGGACAAATAAAACCAAGTGGTAAAGGTAAGTCAAAGTAATATCTGGTGCACTGGAGCCTTTCTTACGTCTGGGTCCACTCATCCAGGGTGACAACATGCCAGCCAAAGAAAAATGCTCAGTGAACTCTGTCCAACCAGAACAAAATTGTTACAGGCTCTGGGTGCAGACAGGTGGAAGTCTGTGGCAAGCTCTTCTTTATATTCTTCTCACCCACCAGATAAATGCAGGAACTTACAGACACCATTGTAAATCTCCAATTGCTATTTTCAAGGATTCCGATGTTGCTTAAGGTAGTGTAATGAGCGTGTTGACTCTCGTGTGGAGATTTAATTTGATTCATTGGTGTCCTGTAATTATACCATCAGGAAATCTATCCCAGAGTTCAAAGAACAGGAAGATTCACTGATCAAATTGAGATTTTCAGATAACATGAAATTGTAAATCAATTAAAAATACACGATGGGAGCCAAAGGGGGAGAATACAGATAGGATAATGCATTTAGGATAGAGTACAAGAAAGATAGTAAGAACATACTCTCTGCGTCCTGAGATATGTTCTATCAGAGAAATATGGTTGGAAGTATGCCTAGCCGTGCTGTAGTTCATCATTTAGCTTGATAAGCAGCTGTGGACTTTATGTTTTTGGGAGACCACAGGTAGGGCCCGCAGGTAAGGTTGCCCAATTTAGAACTCATAAATATTGGGTGACTTCATGAGCCTTATGAATTTTTTGTGTTTTGGGAATTTTACATGCCTTGGTTATATTTAGTATATTAGTAATATTAATGCCACTTGATCTTTGTATCTATAAGTTTAGCACATACATGCTTTGCTTATGTTATCTATGCCTAATTGGTCACATAGCTTGCTGATTTACTTACATATAGTTAACGTCTCATGAATTCCGTTTATGGTTCGCAAATTACTTCTCTCCATGTTTACTTTTATTTATCATCATTATTTGTTTGTTCTCTTATTTTCTGCAGAAGAATCGAATGGTCTCAAATAAAGGAAATTCACATTACGTTAAGGATCAGAGGAGACTCGTTAGGGAGAAGGAAAGCATAAAAGCTGGGAGAACTGAGTCCGTGATAGTCAAGAGGAGATCGTAATTTGACAAACTTGTAGTGAGGTTGAGAGGTAGTGAAAAATAAGGATAACCCAGATACTGAGTTCAGGTCCACCTCATGAAATTGGTGATTGTGTTTTCTTTCCTATTAGAAACAGGACTGTCTACCCCAAATAGCAGTGTCTGTTACACTGTTTCTTCCTTTGAATTCAAGACTTTACTTTTAGAAAGTATAGCATGAGATAGAAGTATCTTCTTTCCTTCAGTCCAATCTTCACCTCCTCCTTAACCATTGCCTTTCTTGGGAACAACTCTTCACAGGGTAAGTGATGGAGGGGATGTTCACTTTTCAGGAAATCCCTCATTTTCCACCCAATGGTCCCAGCAACACAATTACCACAAAGAAGGTAAACCTCCGTACCTTTTGGGTTACTGAGCCATTTATTCAAAGTGAAATAATGCAAACATATTAATATAGGATTTTGCATTCTGATTTAATGATATTTGTATAAGGGTGCATCTTGAAACTAGGTAAAAATATAATGAAATTTCTTTTCCTTGAAAGCTCTCTCTCTTCTAGTGGGAAATGAATGTATATTTGTATATATTTCTCCCAGCTTCCATTGTCTCAGTCTCAATTCCTCAGTCCCCATCATTTTCTCCCTAATCATCCCGAAACATACCTGCAAAATACATACAAACATATGCACTCACATACACACACACACACACACCCCTCCAATAAAGACACCTCATATTCCAGTCAATTAAATATGTTTAATCGAAATGCAGCAGAGTCAGTATAAACGCAACAGAGGTCATCATGCACACACACAAATTTATTTGAATAAACAGGAAATTATCTTTGAATTCTAAAACATATGCATTTGCACTACAAGAAAAATGTGACAATATGTATGTAAAACTAAAAGAGTCCAGCTACTATACAAAATCAAATTTTAATTTAACTGTGAATTGAATTATCTACCGTGAGCAAGTCAGAGAAAAACCTCAAGAGAGAAAGATAATTCATTTCTTGAAGTGTGTTTTACATTGCTGCCTACTGCTGCTGCTTCTCTTCTTGTACATAGATCCTTGGGATCTTAAATAGCCCATGAGCCATGATGCTGCACGGATCACATCGCTATAGTTTTGCTGCTAATATAGAATACTGCATATTATCTGTCTAACTCAGGAGGCTGAGCATAGGGACTAGTTGGAGGTACAAACCTGGCCAACTAAGACTTTAAAGATAAACTAAGACTTGCAGTGTTTCTTCTTTAATAATCACTACTAGTTACCAGACAGCTACTGTATGTGTCAGATATTGTCTCAAGCTCTTTAAATTATAATATCTGCCATATGATGTATTATTTTTGGTTTAATAAGAATTAAAATATACAAATAAAGTAACTGAAGCTTGATTTAAAAAGATGTACTACTTGTCCAGAGTCATTCAGCAGGAATCAGGATTTAGATTCAGATTTATCTGATTCAAAGATGGTTTCCTTTCTGCTGGATCATTTTGCATCAATGGAAAAGGGAGAGTCTTTGCAAGTTTTTGAATGGAAGAGTAGAATAATCAGAAAGGTGCTTTAGTTAGATGTGGAAGGTGACCTTTGGGGAAATTGTTTGAGATGGGGCTCCTGTTAAGCGGAAATGGCAAAAATAACAGACGCTTGAACCAAGATGTGGCAGTGGAATAGAAAAGTAAGGGGAGGGTAGTAGGGCAGTTTAGTAAAGAGACAGATGCGCAAAATCATTTTATTCTCCGTTGTGTCGCCTGAGCCAAGCACAATGCCTGTCTGTAGGTGTTCACCCTTTGCTTGTTGACTGAAAGGAAGCAGTGAATTACGGGTGGATGGCTTAGGGGAAAAGCAGCAGCTACTCCTGCCCAGCGTACGTGAATCAGAAATGGGACGGCTTTTTAAAACAAAGGCTCATTCAAATCATTTGGAAAGGAAATGATAGCAGGATTTTTCAGAGATGAAAGTATTTGAAAATAATGCCTATGGCTGTAATGCAGCCATCAGTTTTATAAATATGAGAAAAAAGTGGAAAATAAATGATTGCCACATATTCATCTTTTCCCACAAGCACAGACATAGCCCAAAGTATCTTATTCAACTACCCATTAAACATACCTACAATAATCAAAATATGTTTAAAGGGATATTTTATAGTTTGTAAAGCACATTCATGGAAGGTACATTTTTATCTGACAATTGAGGCAAGATTTTTTAAGATTGATAGAACAGATAGAGGAGGCAATTTTGTTATTTTACAGATGAAATATATGAGTATGAGAGATGATAATTTTAAAACACAGCTGATTAAGAAGCAGGACTAGATTACAAAGCTTCTATTATTATTTCTCCTTTTTTGTCTATATGATTTTAATTATATTTATAACCAGAGATTTCGTACAATAAAATTTACTAATTTTAAGAGTAATTTGGTGAATTTTGACAAATGTATTAGTGCAGTGTAACCTTATCTACAAGTAAGGCATAGAACATTTTCATCATCTCAGAAAGTTTCCTTATGTCCATTTACAATCAATCTCCACTCATCCTTGGCTATGACAACAATAGATATTTTATCACGATAGACTAGTTTTGCCTTTACTGTAATTTCTTATTCATGTAATCATATAGTTTGCTGTCTTCTCTGCCTGGTTTCCTTCAAACAGCCTAATTTAAGCCTCATTGAAGGTAAGTGAATTTCTAATTTTATAGGAAACACTCAGACTGTTTCCAAAGTGGCTATACCATTTTGCATTTCTTCTTAGCAGTGTGTGGGAATTTCTGTTACTCCACATTCTAAACAATGCTTGCTGTTTTCAGAATTTTAAATTTTAACCTTTCCAGTGTTACAGTGATAAGTCTTGTAGAAAGGTACATCATTATGGTTTTAATTTGCATTTCCCTAATAACTAATGGTGCTGAGCACTTTTTTGTGCTTATTTTCCATATCATCTTTGGAGAAATATTTGTGTAAATTTCCTGTACATTTTAAAAATCAAGTTGTTTATCTTCTTATTATTGTTTTAAGTGGCGTTTATTTAGATATTGAATGCAAGAACTATATCAGAAATACATTTTGTTAATGTATTTTACTACTTTTTGGCTTCTCTTTATATCTTCTAAATTTGATGAAGTCAATTTACCATTTAATTTCATTGTGATTCATTTGTTTTAGTTCAAGCCAAAATCAATTGACCGTATTATTGAGAATTTCTAGACTCTGTTCTATTTATGACTCTGAGTCACTCTGTATGCCAAAGCCACACCATGTTGATTGTTGTAGCTTCACAATTAGTCTTAAAGGACACTAGTGTAAGCCCTTCAATGTTTGGTCTTATCTTTCCTTTTTTTTTTTTAAGCAATTCTAGGTCATTTCATTTTCACATGAGTTGTAAAACAAGATTACTTACTTCTTCAAAAAATACCTCTGGGATTTTGCTTCAAATTTCATAAATCCACAGATTACTTTGCAAATGTTGACATCTTGATAATAAAGTCTTCTAGCCATGAACATAGTACTTGTTTAGTTCATCTTTTATTTCTCTCAGTGACTGTATTAGTCAGTGTTCTCCAGAGAAACAGAACCAATAGGGTATATATATAGACATAAAGATGATTTATTATGAGGAATTTGCTCATGTGATTATGGAAGCTGAGAAGTCTCATGATTTGCAGTCTGCAAGCTGTACACCCAGGAAGCTGGTGGTGTAATTCCAGTCTGAGTTAGAAAACCTAAGAGTCAGGGGAGTCAATGGTATATATCCCAGTGCAAGAGCAGGAAAAGGCTGATGTTCCCCCTCAAGTAGGTAGGCAGGGAGGAGGTGGATCCTCCTGTCCTCTGAAATGATGGGATAAGACCTGCCCTTTCAGGAGGGCAGTCTGCTTTTATTGAGCAGGGATTCAAATGCTAATCTCATCCAGAAACATCCTCACAGACACAAGGAGAAATAATGTCTAATCTGGGCATTCCATGGCCTCGTCAAGTGAACTTATTAACTATCACAGTGATGTTTTGTAGTTTTTGAGGCACAGATCTTGTGCATATTATGTTAAATTTATTTCTGTTTCATGATTTTAATGTCATAAAATTTTCAGTTTCCAAACATTATTTGCTAATGTATATGAATACAATAAATTAAAAAAAATCCATTGTACTTTGCAGCTTTTCTAAATTAATTTGTGAGCTTTAGTAGCTTTTCTGTTTTGTTTTTACTTTTTTAAGTTTTTTATAAATAGACTTTATTTTTATGAACAGTTTTAGATTTACAAAAAATTTCACAAAACACGCAGAGAGTTCCCATTTACCCCTTCTCTCACCACTCCCCAACACACACAATCATTCAGTTTCTCTTATAATTACAGTCTTATGTTAGTGTGGTACATTTGATACGATGAACTAGTATTGATATACTATTATTAAACCAGACCAGAAGTCCATAGTTTACATAAACATAGAAGTCCATAGTAGGATTTATTCTTTGTGTTGTATAGTTCTATGTGTTTTTGACAAATTATAATGCCGTGTGCCTGCCATTAGATTATCAACCTTGCCAACACCTTGATCTTGGACTTCTAGCTTCCAGGATTGTGATGGGAATGGAAATATGTACAAAGTCAATTCCAACTTTGACGAATATTTCCCTCTTGATTAGAATCTTGGGGACCCCTATAGCAGATACTTTCCCAAATTGGAGCAGAGTCTTTAGCAGACAGTCGGTAAGCATTTCCTTGGAAACATTTATTTTTATTTTGTGCTATGCTGGAATTCATTATGAATTCTTAATATGTGGATAAATTTTCATGGATTCACAAGAACTAAAAAATAATAATAATAAAATTGAAAAACTACAACGTCAGTAGTGCCTCCTGCAGTAAGGCCAGAATCTATGACTAACTTGGCACATGAAGCGTTTAATATCCTAGAAGTGATATTAGATTTTGCCAGGGTGTGAATCACTCATTTTGTTTTTCTAGAATGTCAGTTTCTGCTATTTTTTTGAAAACCATATGTCATTATCAAAGAATCATACCTCAGGTTTAAGGCTCTTTCAGTACTGAATATGATTCATTATTTTTAACTTTTTTATGATTTAAACCATAATCATTTATCTCCATTACTTAAAAACATTTTGTTTGACTATGAATAGAGATATTAAATGAAGCTCGTCAACATCCCCTTTCAAACTGGCAGCAGTAAAATTTTCACTATGACATTTAGAAGATAAGATAGGAAGAGCCTGGTATTTCAAAGACAAAAAGAATCTTTAGCTTTTTCACTTTAATTATAATGGCTATCTTTTAACCTCTTTTGTTTTCCAATATCAGTTTTATGAAATATTGTATAAATGATTTCATCTTATATTGAAATTTATTCATTAATTTTTATTGGCATAATTTTAGATTAGATCTATGTTACTTCTATTTTGTTTTATAAAAATGCAATTTCTTTTTTGTTGTTTTTGTTGCTGTTTATATTTTTCCCTTAGAGCTTCAGGTCAATGTCTTAAATATTTAAAATTTTCAACGGAAACATCTTACAAATAAATTAATCAAGTAGTTGAGAACCCCAGCACTTATTTTTCACACTCATACTAAGAATAAAAACCTCTATACTAAATGATTTTCAAAATGTATTGTGACTTCCTTATAAAAATGTAAGCATTCATTTTGGGCCCTAAAGATATTGAGTTTGTCGAATCACAGATAGTTATTGTTTTGCTTTAAAAAGTTGATATAAGTAATTTTTAAATTATAGAATATGAGGAAAAAGTAGATAAAAACAAGCAAAATCACTTTAAGCTCAAAAATGAAAATGTAAAAGAAAGAAAACAAAACAAATCTCATACGGTAGACAGAGATTATATCATTAAAATGGAATAAGATCATGTCCTGTGAGTATTTCAGGAGTGAAAAGAATCTGGGGTCCAGACTGTCTAGCTAGCAGCAGATGGGAAATCTACACCCACTTCTACTAGGGCATAACTTTTTTTTTCTACTGTGCATTTTACAAAATACAAGCTTCTACTCACTGACTCAAAGCCCTTTTCTCAGAATGCTTATTATGCATTTCAAGTTCTTTCTCTTTTGGGACAACGTTGGTGTGATATGCAGGGGGATTTATGGTGCTCAGTTTCCTGGAATGTCTTTTAAATTGTAGAGTGCATAAAAGATTGTTGTAACTCAAAGCTAGGGAGGACAGGTGTCCCAGGTTTGTGGGGGAAGTTCCTGTTTATGCCTTGTGGTCCAGCACAATTATTAATAACAACTTCATTTCACTCCCAAATGTGGCCCAGTTGAGTGAAAAATCCATAGTCACTCTGCTTAGAGATTGCCAGTGAATTAGAATTAATCCAGCATCACCTGCCACACGTGGCCTGGGGCCTTGTTCCTCCAAGAGCAGTTCTCAGCCGAGCAGCCAGGGCACGATCCCTTGTTGGAATCTCAGGCTCCACCGTACACAGTAATTACTGAGTCAGAATCTGCATTTTTAACAAGATCCCCAGGTGATACATACACACAAGAAAAGTTACGAAACCCTACCCTAGAAAAATAGTCTGACCGGACATTTGCTTTAGGACAGTTAGTTCTTTGGAAAACATTATAAACTCCTATACGCAAAATGCCAGCCAAAACAAAGAAAGTTGACCAAAACAAAGAAAAAAGGCAATCTTTTTTCCCCCAGTCTCATTTTCAATTAGATTCCTTCCTTGATTTGCAATTAGATTGTTAATTAACATAGCATTAAAAAAAACTTCTTTATATATCTTTGAAATTCTACTTTGTTTTCATTTTAGTTGCTTAATATGGTATATTAAAATATAACTAAAATATATATTTATATATATCAAATTTTATCAGATAATTATGAAACTAAAATCTATGTTACTCTACTCAAGGCAAGAAAGAGAAAATGATTAGCACCCATAATGTTCCCCAAATTCCCTTCAAACTCTCTCCTAGCTGCTGTTCTGAATTTGTAATAATCAAGTTCTCACTTTTCTTTATAGTTCTAACAAGGGTATGTGGATTTCCAAGTCACATAATTTAATTTGCCTAATTTTAAACTTTATATAAATGGAATAACACTGCATGTATGGATGCTTTCATGTCTTTCTTGCATTCAACATTAAGTTTGTGAGATAAATACATGGTGCTATACTTGATCGTGACGTGTTTATTTCACTGCATATAAGTTTTTATTATATAAATATCTAATAAGTTTATAAATTCATTCCATTATTTATGGATTTTTGGGTTGCTTTTTATGTCAGTTTTTCTGTGCTAGAAACAATGATACCAAAAACATTCTTATAAATGTACCAAGGTGCAAATATAGATGACTTTCTCTAAGATATATACCAGAATTAAGTTTTTGCTTTATAGGATATGTGTATCTTTACTTTTACTAAATAACGACAATTTATTATTTTTTTTTAATTTTTATTTTTTTCGGATGTACATCATATTTTGAATTCTGTATACATTACATCATGTTCACCACCCAAACACTAATTATAGTGCATCTCCTCACTTGTGAGCCTAATCACTCCTTTTGCTCCCCGCCTCCCCCCTTCCCCAATGGTAACCACCAGTCCAAACTCCAATGCTATGTTTTGGGTTTTTTTTTTTTGTCATTTTTATCTTCTACTTATGAGTGAGATCATATGGTATTTAACTTTCTCCCTCTGACTTATTTCACTCAGCATAATACCCTCAAGTTCTATCCACGTTGTCACAAATGGCCGGATTTCATCATTTCTTATGGCTGAGTAGTAGTCCATCGTGTATAAATACCACATCTTCTTTATCCATTCATCCCTTGATGGACACCTAGGTTGCTTCCAAGTCTTAGCTATTGTGTATAATGCTGCAATGAACATAGCATCTTTATGCCTTTGTGTTTTCAAGTTCTTAGGATAAATACCCAGCAGTGGAATAGCTGGATCATATGGTAGATCTATCCTTAATTTTCTGAGGCTACTCCATACTGCTTTCCATAGTGGCTGAACCAGTTTGCACTGCCACCAGCAGTGAACAAGGGTTCCCTTCTCTCTACACTTTCTCCAACAGTTGTTATTTCCTGTCTTGTTAATTACAGCCATTCTGACCAGAGTGAGGTGATACCTCATTGTAGTTTTGATTTGCATTTCCCTGATAGTTAATGATGTTGAGCATGTTTTCATATGCCTGTTGGCCATCTGTATATCTTCTTTGGAGAAATTTCTGTTCAGATCTTTTGTTCAGATCATTTTCTAATTGGATTATTGGTTTGTTTTTTTTGTTGTTGAGCTGTATGAGTTCTTTGTATATTTTGGATATTAACCCCTTATCTGATACGTGGTTTGCAAATATCTTCTCCCAATTGTTAGGTTGTCTTTTCGTTTTATTGATGGTTTCCTTTGCTGTGAAGAAGTTTTTAGTTTGATGTAGTCCCATTTGTTCAATTTTTCTTTTGTTTCCCTTGCCCGGTCAGACATGGGACTTGAAAATATGCTGCTCAGACCGATGTCATAGAGCGTACTGCCTATGTTTTCTTCTACAAGTCTCATGGTTTCGGGTCTTACATTCAAGTCTTTAATCCATTTTGAGTTGATTTTCGTGCATGGTGTAAGGGAATGGTCTATTTCATTGTTTTATACACTAACAACAAAGTAGCAGAAAGACAAATTAAGAATACAATCCCACTTACAATTGCAACAAAAAGAATAAAATACCTAGGAGTAAACTTGACGAAAGAGGTGAAAGATCTGTACACCGAAAACTATAAAACATTGTTGACAGAAATCGAAGAAGACACAAAGAAATGGAAAGATATTCCGTGCTCTTGGATTGGAAGAATGAACATTGTTAAAATGTCCATACTTCCTAAAGCAATCTACAGATTCAAGACAACCCCTATCAAAGTTCCAACAACATTTTTTACAGAAATAGAACAAAGAATCCTAAAATTTATATGGAACAACAAAAGACCCCGAATAGCCAAAGGATTCCTGAGAAAAAAGAACAAAGCTGGAGGTATCACACTCCCTGATTTCAAAATATACTACAAAGCCATAGTAACCAAAACAGCATGGTACTGGCACAAAAACAGACACACAGATCAATGGAACAAAATTGAGAGCCCAGAAGTAAACCCACACGTTTATGGACAGCTAATATTCGACAAGGGAGCCAAGAGCATACGATGGAGAAAGGAGAGTCTCTTCAATAAACGGTGTTGGGAAAACTAACAATTTATTCTTTAAAGTGTTTATGGGAATTTATACTCCCACCGTTAGTGCATTTGGGTTATTTTATTCATTCCTATGTTTACAAGCTTTGCTAATTGTCATAATTTTAAATTTTTGCCCATTTATCAGTTATGTTTTTAATTCTCATTCTATGAATAATTCAGCATGGTCAATCATGTTTTCTTGTGGATTTTGAGCTTTTGAATATTTTCCTTTGTAAACTGAAAAGTCAAGTTAGGTTTTGGTTTTCTCACTCTCTTCATGGTGTGTATTGATGAACAGAAGGTTCTTATTTTTGTGTAGTTGAATTTATCAATTTTTTCTTTAATATTAACATTTTTTCCAAATTGTTAAAAACATCCTTCTGTATTTTGAAATCATGAATCTATTTTCTTAGATTTAATTTTTATAAAATCTTTATAATTTTGACCTCTACATTTAAATCTTCAAACCACAAGAATTATTTTTTATGTGGTGTGACATGTAGATTTTCAATTTTCTTAAAATCATTTATTTGGTGTATTTAGATTAGTTTTTCATATACCACATATTCCAAATATGATTAGATCTCTTTTGGAGTATGCTACTCCATTCCATTGGATATTTGCCTATCCTGTGGGCAATGTCAAGCTGTCTTAATTACTATACATATAAAATACATAGAGAGATATCTAGTTGAGAAAGGTCTCTCATTTTATTCTTCTTCAATGTTACCTTGGCCATTGAGCTTCTGTGTAACGTGTGGAATCAAATTATCAAATGTCATAAAAATAAATCTGTATTTTAACTCCAATTGCCTTGAATATATGCATCAAGTTTTGTTGTTTTTAAACCATGAACATGATATATGTTTATCTATGCACTTCAATGTTTATTTAAAAAACTTTATCATAGTTTTTCAAAGCTCTTGCATATCCTTTGTTAGATTTGTTTCTATGTAGTTCATTTTTGGTGTTATTGTAAATTGTATTTTAAAATTTTATTTTATAACAGAATGTTGGTGATATTTAAAAATACAATGGGTTTCTATTTTGGTGTTTTAGATGACTACTTATCTAAGCTTTTTATCAACTCTAATAATTTATGAGAAGATTTTTTGAGATTTTCTGCAAATACAATATCATCTGTAATTAGTGATTATTTTTATCCTTTGCATTCTTGATACATCACATTTTTTGATATTTGCTTTCTTTGTTGAGTAATGTAGCTCAAAACTGTAATGTAGACATGGTGATAGTGCCATTCTTTTCTTACTTTGGATCTCAAAAGGAAAGATTTCAAAATTTTGTCAGTATAATCTCAAAGGGAAAGATTTCAATGTTTCATAAATATGATGTTTCTTGTAAATAACAATTATAAGGTTAGGGAAATTCCCTTCTATTCTTAGTTTTCTAAGTTTTCATCATAAATTGATGTTTTTTCTTCTATTGAAATGTCTACATATGATTTTTTCCCTAATCTAATAATGAGGTGAAAGACATTAATTCATTTTATAATGTTAAACATTGTATTTCTGTAGCAAACCACTTCTTGACCATGACATATTATCATTTTTATATATGCCTGAATTATGTTTGATAATATAATTTTAACTATGCTTATAGGTGACATTAATGTGAGACTTTCCTTTTGCAGACTTTGGTTGTCAGGTTTTGGTAACCAAGGTTTTAAAAGCCTCCAAAAACAAACTGAGAAATATTATCACTTTTTTAATCTCTGAGTTTACCTACGTTTCTAATTATTTTTCCAACTGATTGATGCATGGAAATTTCTTTGTGGCTAGATCTTCAACTACTGCTTTAATTTCTCTAATTAATATAGAATTATTCAGATATTCTATTTTTAGTATGCTCTATTTTTTCTTTGCATTTTCTAATATTCTCAACTTTAAAATATTTTGGAATAATCTTGTTCATTATCTCATATTATCATAGTATTACATTTATGTGCTTCTTTTTTATTCCTGTTATTTGTTTGGGCCTAGTTTTTTCCTCATTAGTCATATCAAAGATTTGTCAATTTTATTAGTCTTCTCAATTGCCAAGTTTGGGAATTTTTCTGCTCTTTTTTAGGTGTATTTTATACAAATACCTAAACCTGTGACATATCTTAAAAGAGCCCTGTATCAACAACACTTTATGTCTCTGCTACTCTCTAATTGACAGATGTGCTAGTACATCTCAAAAAGCACTTAAAATCTTAGTGTAAAAATAACATTAGGTAAAAGATAAAAATGTATTCTAAGTTGAAAGGCAATTAAAATGTTAAATAATGATATGCTTAAGAAATTAGTGTCTCTCAACTAGTAGGAGATTCTGGAGATATATAAAGACCTATAAACCATTTTTTAATCTCCATATTATGGATTTAAAAGTATTTCTGTATTACAGATTTCAAGGGTCCATTTTATTTCCCCAGCTATAACTTTTTGGCTGTGTAATCTTACACTATGAATATTGCAGCAGAATCATGCAGTGTTCATCAAAATGTTATTCTTTTATTTCTGCACATGTGTTTAAATCACATATCCAGGGGAGGCTTTTTCACTAGTTCTGGCCAATAAAATGTGTATGTGATTACTGTATGTTACATCTATGTAGACCCAAGTGGCTTTTCACACATTTTTTCTCTCTTAATAGTGCAGCTGGATATTAAGGATTTCAGTATTTTGGAAACATACGATGGTAGGACCCCAGATTCCCGTGTCATCAGTTGAGGCAGATCTGGCCTGTTGATCTGTTTAAACTGCTTCAACCTATAATGTGAGGCAGATATAAACTCTTACTGAGGTAACCCACTGACACGTCAAAATATGATTGTTACCATAGCATGTACTATGTGCTATCATTCCCTATACAAGTAATTACTACCTTGAGTTGGGATACTATTGTATGGAAAAGGTAAAATACATATCGTTTGTTTTAACCAATGTACAAGATAAAATATATGGTATTAGTCACTTGGAAGTGGCAAATGAAGAGATATACCAGAACAGATGGCTGAATATTCATGTTATGTTGTTGCAAAACATTTAATAAAACTCTCACCTACTATAACTGGGAATGCAGATAATGTGCCTGCTCTGTCTGTAGCTCTAGGGGGAAAATTTGGAAACTAGTGCCATAATAGTGTGCATTGCTTATTGTTAGCTGCATTTGGCAAGGTATTGCAAGAAAGAGGAAATGAACTTGGTAAAGAATTAGCTGGTTTGAAATCAGAAATGAAAGGCAATGGAAAAGGTCCAGAAACTCAGGGCCTTGCATATTTTGAAAGAGATTACTTTTATCCCCCCAAAGAAAAACAGGGAGTTAAAAAGGCCATGAATATCCAGGGCTAATAAAATTTCTCAGTTGAATAAAGTTACTCAGAACAAATATCAGATTAAGGTGGTGGCCTCTCCTACTGCTAGTCCAGGTCACCTCAAAATAGTCACCCTTAAGTTTAGAGAGAGATCCACGCACTAGAAGGCTTATAAATAAGGCAGAAAAGCTACATTGATTGCTTAGTTGGATGATTGATTATCGTCTTGCCTAGACCAGTAATAAATTCCCATCGATGAGCACAGAGAACTGGTCTTCCTCTCCATTTTCTGGTTCAGACTCCTATCACTATTAATTAATTCCTTTGGCTGACACTGTACTAATTACAAAATTAGCTCATGATAGAGCCTGACAATTCTCAGAACCTCAGGTAGACAGTGACTGAGACAATAAACCCAAACAACCACATGCTGTGGCAGGAATCAGATTTAATCTTGATTCACATTCCATTCTTTTCTATTGCCATCTGGAACAAATTTAGTGAACTGACGAGTCTCCGTTGACCAATCCAGATGAGACATCATTATTTCTTGGCATAGTCAACATTCCCCATGTCTCCAGGCTGATGTTTGCTTGTGGACTAGAGTTCACCCTGTTCTATCAAATCCATGACTGTTTTTAGTCCTTCTACTCCTATATGTTTTTATTTTTTAACAAAATCCATGTTCATAACTCTAAACAACTGTCTACATGCTCAGCCTGACACTTGCTTATTATTTCTCATTATTGTATATTCTACTTCATTTTTTGGGAACTTACTGTATAATAGGCACATACGAAGGAGACAGCAGGTTCGTTCTCTATAGAATTTGAAATAGAGCAACACCTTTCTCTGGAGCACCCAGTAAAGTGGAGAGTGAGAGTGAGCAGTCAAACTTAATGCTGGAGAATATGCAACAGTGTAACAGCTAGATGGTGAGGTACTCCCTTCACCACCACAATGTCCTCCCCAATCATCTTTGACATATGGCAGTTTCCCTCAGGCAGACTGTTAGAGGAATTCTTCCCCAGAAACTGATCAAAGGGAGAAAATGACAGAAAAATAATGACAGAAGACACACAGTGTAAACGGGCTTCTGCCTAATTACCCCATGGTGAAATCCACCAGTAGTTCACAGTTGCATATGGAATTCTAGACAGCTTTTTTAGACCTCACTCTTAAGTATGAGTGGACAGCAAAGAAATCAAAGATATCTGAAGAAAGGTGTGAAGAAGATTCCCAATATGAAAGACAGAGAACAAGTCAGATAATCAATAGTAAAGTGGAAGGGAAAGTTCAAGGAAATAAAGCAATGCAGGAAGCTGAGGAAAAAATAGAACTAAAAGTCATAGAGAAGGAAAAGCTATTAAGAAAAATTGACAGAGAGAAAGGAAGATATTTTTAAAACATTATCTCTGAAAATTTTAAAAAGCGAACAGAAGGTTTAACTGATAGTATTAAGCAAAGTTTCCAGAAAGCAGATGATTAAGTGATGGAAAACAAGACAATAGAGATGTGAAAATCAGAGATTCAATCTAAGATGCCCAGCATCGGAAAAAGAGAAGTTCTAGGAAGATATTGCATATCAAAAGGGTGAAATAATATTGGGAGAGAAAGGAAGGGATTGTGTGGAGGGGGTGAGTGGTGGAAAAGTGCTAAATCTTTTTCTCAATAATTAGAATCAAGTGGATAATATTAGATAAGGAAAATTAGGAAATAGAAGTACAAGGAAATTATTTAGAATTATGGACGTAAATTTATAAAGAAATCAGAAAACGTAGACAGACCTTTTTTGGGGGGAATTGAGAGTGGAGTTTGGAACATTTGATGTTCGTTATAACACAAGCACAATTTGATTTTTAAAGGATGTACTTTATTATTTTGAAAACAATAACTAAGTAAATAAATTAACAAAAACCAGAAGTTGCATGTGAATGGATTACAGTGGATCAGTTTTGACATAATGAAGGATGTGAGTCTGGAATATGTCAGGAAGAGCCTGCTGTACTATGCTGTTTTGATTTTATCTTAAGGGGTATTGGAAATTAGTGAAGAATTTCAATTTAAACATGATTAGACTTGCTTTTTGAAAAGGTCACTGTGTGATCCCATGGAAGATGCTTTGGTCACTTTCTCGATCTAATGCTCTAATAACCTTGTTTTGATAGCTGTTTGGACCATGGCTTCTAGTCCAGCCCTACCTCTTTTCACCTCATTCTGATGCAGCTGCCTCTCCATATAGTCTCCTAGTCTCACTGTAGCTGAAGTCTTGCCACAGATACTGGGAAAACTTTGAGTCTCTCTAAATTCAGGGACTTGGCAACTTTTCTGGAAGGGACCAGACAGTAAATGTTTAAGGATTTGGGAGCCACATATGGTCTTTGTTGCATACTCTCTTTTTTTCCCCCACAGTTCTTAAAACCATTCTTAGCTCACTGGCCATACAAAACAAGCCAGGTGCTGCACTGGCCCTCGGGATATAGTTTTCTAATCCCCAATCTCATTCATATTTCACTATAGATATCTACATAGACTTAACAGTTATTGAGTTTGTGCTACTGATAAATATTTCTTACATTCTGCTGTTTTCACATCACCTTCCCTTTTTGAGATTTTCACCGTCTTCCCATCACTCATCTAAATAAAGCATTGATTCCTTCTTGGAGGCTTCAAAACGCTTTATTACTAGCCAATTTCCTTTCCCCCCTATTAATTTCTTACTATGCCTTTTCCCAGTGGTTCCCAAAGCAGCTTAATATACCATAATTCCATACTTCCATGTAATCACCTGGAGTGCTTAGCATAGTATAGATGCCTAGGCCCAGCAAAACACATGAAAGATTTTCAGGCCCAGGAACGATTATTTTCGAGAAGCTCCCTTAGTGATTCTCATATACTTCCTGCTTTGGAAGCACTGTATGCTATCAATGCACTCACCCCATACCAACCTCTGAAGTACAAGACCTTCCCAGCAGGTGTTCTTGTAACCGTTGTCACACTCTTGGAACAGCTTCTCTTGGCATTCACCACAGGTCTCCCTAACATAATTCTGTCCCCATTAGTATAGAGCAAGGTATAAATATGCTAAATTGTATCTCATCTCACCATCTGACTCTCTTTTGCATGTGTAGATTATTGTTTTTTTCATGTGAAGAGAGTTTCAGGCCCATGTGCAGACATAAGCCTTGTTGCAAATTATTCTGTAATTAGGGATGATGGCGTCTTCCCAAGTATAGAAGAAAACCTGCTTTAAAATGACAACGTAAAAAGAAATCTGTCTGATTTTGGCAAAATGGTAGACCAGGCTGGCCAGAATCCTTCCCCATATAAACTATGCAAAAAATAAATATATGATTTTCAATAATTGTCCAAGCTCACAATAAAGAAAAGCAAACCTGTAGGGATTAGAAATGAAGAAGAAACTGATACACAGTGTTAGGAGCAGAAAGTGATGGTTGTGGCAGGTCTGGAGGATCATCAGGCCCCCAAGAGAAGGGGGTGAATGAGGGATGTCATCGCACAGCTAAAATTAAATGCTGCAGACCCCAGTGAGAGGGCACTAATGCACTACATCCACTTGTTCATGGAGGTAACAGTAATTGTGTCTCCCCTGAGTCCTATTTTTTTCTTATATAAAACATAACTCAATCTACCAAAGGCCAGAATTCACACTAACTACACAATACAAGAAAACTCAAACTGAGAAATAACATAAATTGGTTAAGTGTTAGGGCTGCTGACAAAAGCAAAGGAAAAAAGTCTATTTGGAAAGAAACGTCAACTCATGCTGCATAGGAATTTCACAAGGGAAGAAAGGACCTATGTCAGGCATAAGATGAGATCATTTAAAAATATTACAAATAGGAGAGGAAACAGTCCATTGTAAACAAGGGCAGTAGTGACTGCAAAAGAAAATGATCTTAAAACTACAATCTTGAGATTATGACGTAACTGTTTCAAATGATTGGAGAAATACAAAGCGTGGATCCCCTAAGTAAATAATAAGGCAATGTGAAAAAAAAGAGACAGATAAGAAACAGAGAAATTACAGAAATTTTAAAAAATAAATAATTGGGCAGCCCTAGGAAAATTATCCAAAATTCAGCATAGAGAGTTAAGGAGATGGAAAGGAGACAGAATATAGAAGGACGATGTACAAATTATCTGTAAAAGGAGTTTCAAAGAGAAAGAATAGAGATAATGGAAGAGAAGCAGTATTTGAAAATATTTTCAGAATTGGGGAAAAATATGGATCTTAAAATTTAAAACCACTCCAAGTTTTGAGCAGAATTTTAAAAAAATGCCTTAATTAGTCACACTATAAAAAACTGTAGAACACTACAGACTTATAATAAGCCTTAAAAGCACCCAGATAATTTCAAGGAATACTCAGATTTTTTTAAAAGATCAAATTACATGATTTCCATGAAAGAGTTACTGAATATATACTTCAGGAAGAAGGAAGTTGAGTCCAGAAAGCAGAAAGATGCAGGAAAGAATATATATACATTTAAATCTAGACATGAATTGATTTCAAAAATCAATAAGGCAAATAACACTGACTAATTTGAGAAGTATTTAAAAGTTGTCAATACTAGAAAATAATAACAATAAATAGTAAGGTAATTTTTAGCCTTTAATGCTGGTGTGATAGTCAAACTATTTAATAACTGGTTTGGACTTTTATATTAATTTAAAACCAACATGTGAGTTAAAACTTAAAATATGCATTCCATTTCATTTACACTAAACTATATATTTTCAGATTAGCTTGCAAGTGATATAATGTGCAGTGCAATCATTCATAAATAATCCTGGCAAATTCCAAATTTATTTAGTTTTAGAAATTATTAGTACGGTATTTTGTTTGAAGAATCTTTTTCTTGCTGAATGTTGTTTTTATTCCTGCCATGATGTCTTTTAAAGAATAACAGTGACTTCTTTAATGACCTCCACAATTAAATTGATAGCTATTAGATGATAAATAATTTCAAGAAAAAAGTTCTCTGAAAATCAGTGACATTGTTGATGTGACTACCTCCTCTCTCTACTTTTGCTGAACTGCAAATACATTAAAGATAAATAAAGAAGTCCTTAAAACACCTAGAAAGAAACAAGAGATTATTCATAAAACAGCAAAACTTAGGTTGGTGGAAGACTTCATCAATTTTATAATACTTATAATACTGTCTGAGATCTTCATGTAATCAACATCTCCATTTCTTTTTTTTTTTTAAGGCTTGCCTTATCAGTATTTAATAACAGCTTTTGGATCAAACTTTACAGAAGTTATTTACAGACAGACAGTTACTGTTAAGCAGAGCTTTTCTTCCTTTTTCATTAATCTCCATTTTTGACCAAGTCTTGAGAATCATGGATTGGACTCTCATTAATTCTTCAGGCTAGATGACCCATGGCATAGGAGGATAATTGAGAACATGGCTCTACTGCTGGGCTGCCAATTACAGCTCTACCATCCAAGTGTGAAATCACCTATCAGAGTTTCTGTTTCTTCATATTTAAAAAGGAGATGACAATGAAATCTATATCATTCTAATAAGTTAGCTTTCATTTAGAATTATACCTAGCACAGAACAAATGCTCTATAAGCATTAATTCCATTTGTGTTAATAAAAATGGGCTCATTATCTAGAATAGGTGAATATTTGAAGGTTTTTTATGCCCCAGTGCAATTAAGTGGGCACGAAATTCAATGTGAACCCACATCTTTCTTGTTCATGGTCCCAGACCAACCAAAGTCTCCTTCTGTACCATGGTCTTCTGTACCATTGTCTTCCTCCTATTGCTGGAGTGTTCACCATGCCATCGGACACCACAGTGCCTGGCTAAAGCCAGCAGTGGCTCTTTAACACCAGCCATTAGCTTTTCTTGTCCCTCCTAGAAACTGTCATAGCTGAGATGGGGAAGCCAGATAGGCTTTTGTCCCCCAAGGGTGGAACCTCTGCTGCCAAGAATGCCAGGCCCACTCTATGTAGACTTTGGGAGACTGAGTTCAGTGTGCAGGACCACCAGTGAGATAGTTGATGCCTATGTCTTGTCCACCCGTGGTTTCCTTTGGCTGTATATCTGGAATGCTTGGGGAGTGCAAATGGCAATGTTTAGGAAGTAAGAATTTGGAGGTGCTGACTGCTAGGGCACTGAGTAATCAGAATGACTTGAGCTTGGAACAAGGTAAGTCTGAAGGCAGTGTTGTGCTGAGCCAAAAGGAAAATTGTGGCTCCTATATATACTTATCAAGATAATCCTCTTATATTTTGAAGCAAGTGGAAAAGAGCTATTATTAAAAAGTTCTACGGTCAAAAAAACGTGATCATATATAATACCTTGTGTTGCTCTATCTGTCTCAATGCCATTGTCAACATTCATAAACTTGTCCAGCTGGTGACCTGCGGACTGAGAACTGTGGGCCGATTGGAAATGACTGTTCCTGTTACAGGGTCTTAAAATAAGCAAACAGCAATTGACTGTTTTAATTTGGTATTTTGTTTACCATAGATTTTTAGCATTTTGATTTTTAAAAATATTCCATGAAATATTATTTATCTTAATTACTAAGTTTCTTTGGAGTCCTCCTGTATTGTCCCCTAAGCCAGTGTGTGTGTGACATGCCTCATTCAAATCCCAGCCCTGTCTGGTGGAGGTGGAAGGTCCAGGAAAGGGTCTAGGTAGCTGGGGACTTGTAGGAGGACTGAAGGGTGGTGGTTCAGGATAATGGCTTTCAACACATCTGAATAGAAAGATTTAAATATTTTGACAACTGCGATGGGCTCATGTATGTACTAGCAAAAATCAGTTTTACTTAAATGCATGTATTAGAAAAGATGTCCAACTCAAAAAATTAGAGAAAGCCTAGCAAATTAAGCCCAAAGTACAAAAATGGTAATTTACAAATTAAATAGGTGACCAAAAAAAGACACAATAATAAAGCCCTAAGTCAATTTTTTAAAAATGTAAGACAAATCCAAGAATTAATGAACACAGCTTCACTTTTTTTACATAAATACTAGTTGCTAAGAGAGTAGATCTTGAAGTTTTCATCACAAGAAAAAAAATTGTAACTATGTGTGTTGATGGATAATTTTGCAATGTATACAAATATTGAATCATTATGTTGCGCATCTGAAATTAATGTAATGTTATATGTCAATTATATCTCAATTAAAAATACTATTAAATTGACTTTAATAAAAATGTGTGTTTTTGTGTAATACATCTGACCACATATAGTTCTCCCCAGAAAAAAAACCCAAAAAGATGACTTGACTTTTTAAATAACAGAATTTAACAAATATGTATTATAAATAATTAGAAATAATTGCTATTTTATAAATAACAAATATGTATGATAAATTGTGAAAATACATTATAAACATTTGGATATATTCATTTTTTAAACCAAATAGAGAGTTTTTATAAAACCTCAGAATTACTTAGCTGTAAAAAAATATACCTAGGAGGTGGGGAAAAATAAATCAAGAGTTCAATGTTAAAAATTGCATGTGGCCAAGATTTTACAAGTTGAGAAGAGCAGAATAAAAGACCTAAACAGATTGCCAAGTTAATGCTGAGTGAATCAGGAAGGAAAAAGAAAAGGACTTTATAAGCATCTGGTAGATTTTGTGCTAACCAGAGGAAAAAATATACTTTGGGAATTATTTCTCTCTGGCTAAGTTTATTCATTATTTTCAGAGCTATACAATTCCAAGATGTATTAATCTATTAATTAATTAATCTGTTAATTAATTAATCTAAACTATTAATATCTGTTGTCTCTGTCTTGTTTATTTATTTAATTTTTAATGACTTAAATGATAAATGGTCGATTCAGATTTCGATGGTTTTGGGACTTCCTTGAGTTGCAAGCCTACGGAAAGAAATCTGGCCACTTAGATTGTCAAACCGAAAGGAATTTCAAAAGTCCTGTAAATTAAAAAGTCATAAAATGAAACAGCTGATAATAAAATAGAGAAAATCTCTGACTTTCAATGTTCACAATCCAATATATGAGAGAATGGATTTTGTTAGGTGGCTCTATGAGGTGGAGAGGTGAGAACAAGTTACGGAAATAGTGACTGAGCCTTGCTTTCAACATTATGATTTCCACAAAAAGTGAGAATGACACTGACAGAAAGGCAATCTTTTATAGATTTTCACCTTTGAATTTAACTACAGTCACTTCTCTTGCTGTTGAAATGGTCTATTCTTTTAATGCAGATACTCATTCAATAACTTTTTAACCAGCGACTGATCCCAAATCCCCATGTACTCTGGGCTGGAGGAGACTGATGTCCCCAAGGAACCGTGTCACTCTAACCAGTCTACCTCTCATAGTTTTTATATTATCCTCATTAACCATACAAAAATATAAATAATAAAGGGTTTTAAAAAGATCAAAAAAGCAACAAAATTATGGTTCCAATAACACTTTATTTGTACTAATTTTTAAAAATATATGTGTCAAAACTACACTCTTTGGCAAGGATAACACTGTATTGATTGATTAGCTGGTTGTCTACATCATATGAATAACCTTTTAGTAGCCCAATACTGATCTATCGGAATTACTTAACTACCCACAGTTCTCACTTATATGCATCTGAGAATAATGAAATGATGCAGACTGAGGTATTCATTTCTCTATCTCCATGATATTTTGTTTATAATTCTATTATTTCTCTTCTTATTATAATATAGTTTATCAGTTTACAAATATCTCCTTCTATAGTATTGTGTGCTCTTTGAAGGCAGGCAATGTGTAATATTCATCTTTGTGTCTCCTGAATTAGTTTTGTTCCCAATGTGTTCTAAATGCTTCATCAATGTTTGCTGAATGAAAAATAAGGAAAAATTATACAACAGTTACAGAAAGAAGGAAATACACTTCTATAGAACAAATAAAGTCTCATTACCAGTTTTGACACCTTAGCTTAAACATTAGCTATTTATGGAGTAGAACCATAGGGCAAGTGGACATTTTGATGTAGGAGAGGAGATGGTAAAATAATGGCATTGGTTCTATAGGCTATTAGAACAGGGCACTCTCCCTTAGCATTGGAGCACAACAAAAAGAATATATAAACGGAATGGACAATTGCCAAGGAAAATATTATTTTGTGTCACAATTTTAACTAAAGTTTAGCCTAGTTTCCCCTTGGTTTCTGGGGGAAGAATACTTGAAAGGTAACTAACTACTGCTGTGCTTTTGCCCACATGGAGTTAAACTCAAAGGAAAGATACATGCTCCATCTAATATCAGTGACTCAGTCAGTATTAAGCACAGCCACAGAAAAATCTGTTGTGTCTGAGGGGACTGTCACATTCATTTGATGGCCAGCAATTGCTATTCATATAAAGGTAACGTTAAATGTGAGAAACGACAAGTAAGTGAAATTGAAAGAAAATGAAGCATTTTATGAACAAACGACTGTGACTCAATGGTGAACGAAAATCAATGAAGAGAAAGTTTGTTTATTCTTTCCAAAATAAATCTGGTAAAATGATCCTAATGTGAACCTTTTCTATATTTTTCCATTTTATAGTATTTAGCTTATAAGACACAAGGCCAGCACCAAATGTTCTCTGAGACGTGGGATTTTCTACCATGACTTTCACAAGTATAGTGACAATGAGAGCTTTTGAACGACTTTGTCACTATTCTTTACCACACAAGAATATCTTTCCCTTTCTATAAAACTTGTCTGAAACTCTTCTCTTTTATGAAGTCTTCCGTAATCGATTCCATAATCTCTCTGATTTTTTCATACATATGATACTACTACTATATCTCTTTAGCACTAAATTATCTACTTCTACATGTCTCAATCATTCTGTACGTACATGTAGGTTTCCTTTTCTGAGTTTCGCATTGCATGATAGGGACTAAAACATACATTTACTTTAAAGTCAAGGTAGTAAAATAAAAAAGAACAACAGTTATCAATATCTTACCCTAAACAAACTACCATTACCATTCGCCCATTCTGTGCCTCATCCTTAGCAACATTGGAAAGCCAGTCATTTATTATCCTTTGTTTAATTTGAGCATGATGACCTGCTGCTAAACAGTCTTAGTTTTTACAATAATAAATTTAACAAATACATAAAAGCAGAAACAATGAAAATAAGAGGTATCTAGAATTTTACAGTCTATATTCCATGAGGCTAGATTGAGAGAAGACTTTGGGATAAAAATAAGTATAAGTGGAAGGAACCAGCATTGACCAAGCATTTTATATGCCAGTTTCTATCACAGCTGCTTTACACATGGAATGTCACTAATAAGCATCGTTATTTACATTTCATGCATGAGGAAGCTGTGTATACAAGTGGCCAAGTGCTTTGGACAGTCACTCAGCTAACACCTGGTAAAGCTAGGATTTGTCCCCATTATCGTACAGTTAGATTCAAAGCTCATTTCCTTTCAAAACACTGTGTATCTTACAAAGGGAGATATTTTAATTGCTATCAGAATTGAGAGAATATAAATGAGACTTTTGGAAAAGAGAGAATTAAAAATTAAGCTTTTTGTTTTTGTTTTTAAACACCACTTTCATATTTTTTTCACTATATATTCCCTAGCCAAAGGTTGTAGAAATTGTAACAATCATTTACTTTACTAAACACATATCAAGTTTTTCTTTAGGTTTGCTCCTGATTTACATTTTAATGGAAACTTATTTCATTCAAAAACAAATACTGTTGTAAATCTGAATTACAATTAATCAGTAATTTTTTTTTACATCCTGTCACAAATTTAGAATTTGGCTTGATTTAACTGTTTTTGTTTTTCTTTGCAAACTACCAGGAAAAAAAATACAGAAAATGTAATTGAATCAACATTGCTTTCATCTCTGCCACATTAACTATTCTACAACTCTTTGAAAAGAGCTCAGTACCAAAATAACAGTAAGATAAACACCCCAGTACATACTGAAGACAGATCTTAGAGCCAACACACAACATTTGTTCTTTCCATAAATACTTGTATTTATCTAAATTTTAGAAAGAAAAATGCAAATTAATGCCATAACTCTTGTCTCTTAGGCAGATATTTTCAAATGTGTTGTTACACTATCATTTATTCAGTACCATAAATAAACTTCAGCGTTAGTGAGCATAAATTAGACAAGGTCTCTGACCCAGGATCTAACTATTAAGTAAAACTGTAAAGAAATCATGGGATGGAATGACATATAAACGCTCAATTGTTAGAAGCACTCCATGTGGTGTAAATGAACAACGTGATTCATGTCTTCATTAGGTAGACACTGGGGCAATTTGAGACGACACTTTAGGTAATTTTTAATACAAATGTGCCTCGTTTTATTGTGCTTCACTTTATTGTTCATCGCAAGTATTACTTTTTTTAGAAATTGAAGGTTTATGGCAACCCTCCACTGAGCAAGTCTGTCGGTGCCACTTTTCCGATAGCATTTGCTCACTTCGTGTCTCTGTGTCACATTTTGGTAATTCTCACAGTATTTAAAACTTTTTCATTATTGTTATCTTATTTGTTTTGGTGATCTTTGGTCAGTGATATTTGATGTTACTGTTGTAATTGTTTTGGGGTGCCATGAATTGTGCCCATATAAAATGGTAAACTTCACTGATAAATGTTGTGTGTATTCTGACTGCTCCATCGACCAGCTCTTGCATCTACCCCATTTCCTGGGGCCTCCATACTCCTTGAGACAAACAATATTAAAATTAGACCAATTAATAACCGTATAATGGCCTCTAAGTGTTCAACTGAAAGAAGGAGTCACATGAGTCTCACTTTAAACTAAAAGCTAGAAATACTTAAGTTTGTGAGGAAGCCATGTTGAAAGCCAGGACAAAGAGAAAGCTAGGCCTCTTGTGCCAGTTCGTCAAGTTGTGAATGCAAAAGAAAAGCTCTTGAAGGAAGTTAAAAGTGCTACACCCGTGAACACATGAATGATAAGAAAGTGAAACAGCCTTATTGTGATGTGGAGAAAGTTTCAGTGGTCCGGATAGAAGATCAAATCAGCCACAACATTCTCTTAAACCAAAGCCTAATCCAGAGCAAGACCCTAATGCTCTTCAATTCTGTGAAGGCTGAGAGGTGAGGAAGCTGCAGAAGAAAAGTTTGAAGTTAGTAGAGGTCAGTTCATGAGCTTTAAGGAAAGAAGCCATCTCCATAACAAAAGTGCAATGTGAAGGGTCAAGTGCTGATGTAGAAGCTGCCCCACGTTCTCCCGAAGATCCAGCTAAGATAATTCATGAAGGGGGCTACACTAAACAACAGATTTTCAATGTAGATGAAACAGCTTTATATTGGAAGAAGACTTTCATAGCTAGAGAGGAGAAGTCACTTCCTGGGTTTGAAACTTCAAAGGACAGGCTCTCTTGTTCCTGGTTAATGCAGCTGGTGACTTTAAGCTGAAGCCAATGCTCACTTACTATTTCAAAAATCCTAGGGCCCTTGAAAATTATGCTAGATCTGCTCTGCCTGTGCTTTATATATAGAACAACAAAGCCTGGATGACAACACCTCTGTTTACAATGTGGTTTACTGAATATTTTAAGCCCATCGTTAAGAGTTACTGCACAGACAAAAAGATTTCCTTTCAAAATATTATAACTCATTGACAATGCACCTGGTCACCCAAGAGCTCTGAGGGAGATGTACGATGAGATTAATGTTGTTTTCATGCTTACTAACACAACATCCATTCTGCAGCCCATGGAGTAATTTTGATTTTAAAGCCTTATTATTCAAGAAATACATTTCATAAGGCTATAGCTGCCATAGATAGTGATTCCTCTGATGGATCTGGGCAAAGGATATTGAAAACTTTCAGGAAAGGATTCACCATTCTAGATGCCATTAAGAATATTTGTGATTCATGGGAAGAGGTCAAAATATTGGCATTAACAGAAGTTTGGAAGATGTTTATTCCAATCCTCATGGATGACTTTGAGGGTTCAAGACTTCAGTGGAGGAAGGAACTGCAGATATGGTAGAAATAGCATGAGAACTAGAATTAGAAGTGGAGCCTGAAGATGGGACTGAATTGCTGCAATCTCATGATCAAACTTTAATGGATGAGGAGTTGCTTCTTATGCATGAGCAAAGAAAGTGGTTTTTTGCCATAGAATCTACTTCTGGTGAAGATGCTGTGAAGATTGTTGAGATGACAACAAAGGATTTAGAATGCTACATAAAGTTTGTTTATACAGTTGCGGCAGTGTTTGAGAGTAATGACTGTAATTTTGAAAGTTCTACTGTGGGTAAAATGTTGTCAATGAGCGTCACATGCTACAGAGAAATTGTTCATGAAAGGAAGAGTCAACCAATGTGGCAGATTTCATTATTGTCTTATTTTAAGAAATTGTCACAGCTGCTCGCCCTTTAGCAACCACAACGCTGACCAGATCCCAGTCATCAACATTGAGGCAAGACCCTCCACCAGCAAAAAGATTACGACTTTCTGGAGGCTCAGATGATGGTTAGAATTTTTTAGCAATAAAGTATTTTTTAATTAAGATATGTATGTTGCTTTTTTAGGCACAACACTATTACACACTTACTAGACTACAGTATAGTGCAAACATAACTTTTATATGCACTGGGAAACCAAAAAATCCCTGGGACTCAATTTATTGCAATATTCACTTTATTGCAGTGGTCTGGTACCCAACTCACAATATCTCAGAAGTATGTCTGAGCTTCACAAACTGAAAAGAATTTCACAACTGAAAAGAAATTGGAGATTTCTTTTGTATATCTAATCTGATATCTGTGTTTATTGATCTAATCCAATATCCTTGTTTCTTTGTGGCTGTTGTTTTTACAGATAGGGAAACTGATGCCAGGAGAGGTTTATAATTTGCCTGAGGTTACACAGATTTTTCTGGCAGGGCTGGGACTACAACATAAGTCAGACTTCTTTCCTTTTTATATATATGTATTAAGCCTACTACAGACTATAAAGGCATCTTTATAGTTTTTAGTTGAAATATTTTATGTCCTTTTTGATTCCTCAGTTTTTAAATGATGAGAAAAAATTAGGATAAAATTAAAGTCATAATTATTCTGACGTTTAATGCTCAGCTATTCTTTGATGAGGGTGTAATTATAAGGCTAGAGTATAGATTAAGAATCAATGAGGCCCAATTTACCAAAGAATATTACCTGTAATATTTTGTATATTTCCAAGCCGGGCAAAAGGAATACCACATCAAAATAAGGAAACCAAATTGGGTTGTGACTGGCATTTGTGACAAACTGGTGACTTAAGTGTGACTAGACCCTAGACCAGGGTCAAACAAGAAAGATGGTAGGGAAATTGTAGCCCTTTTGTGGACCAATACTTTCTGCCTGGACTTGGATTGCAAGGGGCTATACTGGGAGTGCTTTCATAGGTTAAACTGGGCTGGGTGCCTATGCAGTTTAAGACACTAACCTGCATTTTTTCCGACCAATATTTAGTGAGTACTTGCTGTGCTAGGTAGTCTTCTGGACACTGGGAAAACATCAATAAAACCAAGCAGACAGAAGTCCCTGCCCTCTTGGAGCTGGCATTTTCGTAAAGGCAGGCAGTGACAAATGAGGAAAATATGTGCTGGTATTGAAGGTGATTGAAACTGTGGAATTAAGTAACATAGAGTAAATAACTGAATATAAGCCAGGTACGTTGGTGGAGAGGATGAGGGGCTGGGGGCTAGTTTCAATTAAAAATGGGGAGATGACATTAGGAATGATGACAAGTAATATTTTTTTAAAAAGGCAGGGCCCACAGGAATTAAAGGAGGTTAGAAGTATAGCCACATAAATATTTGGAGAAAGAGGATTTTAGGCAGTGAGAATAGCCAGTGTATAAGGTTTAAGGCAGAGCACATGTGAGGTGTTGGGGAACAGGCAAGACTGGAGTGGAGTGACAGGGACAGGACATGGTGTCAGAGGGGTAGTGACAGGCCGAACAGTGCAGGCACTTGGGGATTGTTGTACTAGCTTTGGCTTGTTCCCTCAGTGGGGTATAGCCACCAATGCAGGTTGCAGCAATGATGTGACATCTACGATGTTCAGTTTGCAGGGATCCTTTAAACATGCAAGAGAGGGAGCAAGAACACAAGTCAGAAAGTTATTTCAGCAGCCCAAGCAAGAGATAATGATGGCTTGGACCCAGAGGAGAGCAAGGAAAGAGAAAAGAAGCCATAAAAGTCTCATGGTGTATTTTTAAGGTAGAAGAAATGTTGTTTCATCATTTAATTAATTAGATACATACAGCAAATATGTGAGTCAAGTAGACAGTTCTTAGAACCAGGCTAATTGGAACCAGATCATTGAAACAGAACCAGACCATTGAAAAGACTCTCCAGTTTCTTTTAAACAAAAAATACATCTCCTGTATGCTCGCATAAACAATTTAATCTTTGAAATCAACGGGCTGCAGAACAGACACGAATTCCAGCAAATTTTTCAAGATTGTCACATTTGTGTTGTGATCTTTTTCTCTGCTGTCTTCTCTGGACATTGCTCTGTTATTTATCCAATGTCCTTTCTTATATTTAATCTCTGTCTTCTACCATCTCATTACATTCAAACTTAAAGGCACTTATTTCTCTCTCCTAATCCAACATAAATCCACAAAAATATGCGATCTTTTCCCTTTCACAGGAAAATCAAGGCAAAGAAAAATCATCAACATTGTTTTTCCTTCTAATTATCAGCCAATGTCTAATCTTTCTGTAGTAATTAGACTTCTCGAAACAGTGCTCTATACTGCCTCTCTCTCATTCTTCACATACTAATCATTCCTCAACACATTTTAATATTGCTGCTGAAGAGACAGGTTTATTTGGACTGATCTTAACGTAGTTAATGATAATCTACTTTTGCTAAATAAAATAACTTCCTTTAACTTCTCAGTATTTCTTGCATGTTATGCCCTTAATTAAACTTCCCAAATTGCAGTTCAAACTAATTTTTGTGAATTCTTCTGAGACGTGTTTGTGCTCCGCCCTTGCCTCTCTCACTAGCACTTCTTCCTTCAGCACCATGCAGGAATTTTCTGCCAATCTCCCCTTCTCACAAGGCCATCAGGAATCTCTCTTTTTCCCCTCTTTTTTTTCTCTTCTCTTCCCTTCAATTTTTTCCTTATAAATACAGACTCCTCCAGGAAGACCTAAACCATTTCACTGGCTTCATCTTTTACCTATATTCTGACTAAAACCAAATCAAAGATTTTTTCTCAGTTAAGACAGATATTTCTTTCTGGACCCAGTTCTTGATTGTCCCAGAGACAATTCAAATAAAACTTGTCCAAAATGAAAACTCATTCTCTCCCTCTCAACCTACTCACACTGATTAAAAACCATGTCAACATTTGCATTTTCTATCACAGAAAATGAGTCCCCAACCACTTAGTTACACATGCTGATAACTTCCCTCTTAGTTTTATTTCTAATTTCTTCATAGTTGTAATTATATTTTAAAAACTATATATGCCTCGTAAACCCCTTTCTTATTCTAGATTTTCACTACTATTGTGTTATTTTTATTCTTCAATAGTCTTTTGTCTTTATTACCACAAGAACCCCTGACTTGTACACCTACATCAGCTATCCTTTTCTGAAAGCTGTCCTTGTTTTTTTTTTTTTTTTTGCTGGGAAAGATTCACCCTGAACTAATATCTGTTGCCAATCTTCCTCTCTTTCTTCCCTTCCCCAAGGCCCTAGTACATAGCTGTATGTTCTAGCTGTAAGTCCTTCTGGTTGTTCTATGTGAGCCACAGCCACAGCATGGCTACTGACAGACAAGTGGTGTGGTTCCACACCCAGAACTGAACCTGGGCCACCAAAGCGGAGCACAGCAAACTTTAATGACTAGGCCATCAGGGCTGGTTCTGAAAGCTCTCTTTCTTATCTTAGTCTGAGTTAGCTCCTAAGGGATACCATAGACTTAGGGTTCAATATGGCAGGTTATATGTGTGCGTGTGTTTTCTCCCACCCATAAAAATCTCTAAAATCACAGTGCAAAGACTTAAAACTTAACAACCCCAAAAATGAAAAGAATGGGAGAACAGGGAAAAATGTATTATGTATTTTAAAATACTTACAGGTAAAATTTTGATGAGACACTTTTATTTCTGTGTCAGACAGAGAAACAGGGACTAGATTTACCCTCCAACCTGAAACAAGTGAAAAACAGACAAAAATATCTGAACCAATGATGTATAGGATACCAGACATCCAACAAGGAGGGGTAGATGCCTAGAAGAGATGAAACTATCCAGGTGAGCCTGTGGTGGTCCCAGCTTACTGCCTAGAGAGCGTATTCAAGCCACAGGGCAGTGAGGGGAAATCTACTCAGAGCCTGAGGGACCCCCTGAGTTGAGATGAACTGAGAGTCCAGGGAGATCGGGCAGCTAGAGTTCACAGGACAGAGTGCCTGAGAAGAGGAAGCTGCACAGAGAGAGAGCTCTGGAGATCTGTGGAGGTTCCCCCTCAAATATTCAGCTCAGTACTGCACAGCACTTGTATGTGAGGAAATTACTTTGGGCAAGAAGAGAACCACCCAAAAAGACCAGAGGAAATAGTACCAGTGTGTACACACAGCAGAGAATTATGCCTATTCCAACAAACAAACCAAAAAAACTAATAATCCATTGGTTACTGGGTAGAGTACACAAAGGGGTCTTTCTTTTAGTGCCATGGAGTTGATTCTGACTCCTAATAACCCTGGGGACAGCAGAGTGAAACCCTGCCTGGTCTTTTTGCACCATCCTCTCACCTTCCCATGCTATATCAAACAATTCTCTGCTGCTAGTCACAAGGTTTTCATGGCCAATTGTTTTGGAAGTGGGTGGCCAGGCCCTTCTTCCTAGTCTGTCTTAGTCTGGAAGCTCTGCTGAAACCTGTCCTCCGTGGGTGACCCTGCTGATGTTTGAAATACTGCTGGTGTAGCTTTCAGCATCACAGCAACACGCAGCTGCCACAGTATGATAACAAACAGATGGGTGGTGTGGGTCCCTGACATGGAGAAGAACCCTGGTGGTGGTGGTGAGAGCACCCACTCTTAACCACTAGATGGCCGGGGCTGGCCTCTTGCTTCTGACGTGGGGAATAATTAGGCCTATACCAAACATTGTTTCAACTGATTACGAGTATTTAACTGTGTTCCAGACGAAAACTCAAGAATATTTATAGAAATACAAAAAAATATCTATCATCTGACAAGGTAAAACTCACTATGTCTGGCATCCAATAAAACAATTATAAATAACCAGGCATGCAATGAAACAGAAAAAATATCACCCATAATGAGGACATAAATCAATCAATTGAATATGATGCAGAATTACAGATGTTGGCAGCAGCAGAAATAGACGTAAAAACAATGATTATAACTGTATTCTGTGTGTTCAGCAAGTTAAGTGGAGAACAGGGAGGTTGAGTGTGAAGGATGATCCGACAATGACGTGAGGAATCTTTTGGTGGTGATGGATGTGTTCATTATTCTGATTATGATGATAGTTTCACAGATGTATATATTGCCAAAATTTATGAAAATTGTACACTTTAAATATGCAGTTTATTCTATGTCAATTATGCTTAAGTTAAAATATCTTAAAGACAGAATTTTCACAAAACAAAAAAAAATTGAATGGCTTTCTAGGCAATGAAGCAAGATGGAGCTTGTGTGATGGGATGGAGTTGGGCGCAAGCAGTGGATGGGCCAGGCCCAGAGCCCCCATCTTGTAATTCCTCCTCGCTGGCGACTGGGCAGTAGGAGAGTGTTCTCTACAGAATAGTTGGACTGTGGTGCCGCAGACCTCAGAGTCTAACGGAATGAGAAGAAATGCTCTTAATCATTATTCCTTTCCAGGGAATTCAGATGTAATTTTTTCTATCATGATAGTCAGGAAACAGAGATAATTTCCCAAAGCAAGTCTAATGTCACATCAAAATCTTCATTTATATCAGATAACATGGAGAATTCAAGCTCTACCTTTCCAAATTTTAGACACAGGGATCTCTGCTCAAGACAGCTCTGACTGTTCCTGGGATTGAAACGCCACTGGACATTTTCAGGCAATGTTTACCACCGTTATTAACTCTTTTACAAGTGGAAGTTGAGTACCCATGCAGAATCTAGAAGAGTGGACACTCAGCTCTTCCAAAAAAGGAAGGCAGATCATCACTCCACATGACAGGCACTACATCCTGGCTTCCCTTTGCCACTTCGTGTGAGGCAAACTTACCTCAAGGAAGAGTTTCTGTTATATTTGGAATAAGACAGACAAAGGTACATTTACCACCTTCTTAGGCTCCTAAAAATAGTTTCATTGCCATATCTCCCAGTTTGTGGTGTATGGAAAAGAAGCTTGTGATATTCTCGGAAGGAATAATACAGAAATATGTAGTAGCTTATACTCAGATATAGAAGAACAGGGATTTCATAGACCAAAAAAAAATTTCTTTTAAAGTTACTTCAGAGAAACAGAAATTGCTTCATTTTACCTCATGGAAGAGGACGTGCTTGCTTGAGTGTTTGCTGATGTGTGGAGTAAAGTCCTGGGCTGTTTTCAGGACTTGATCCAAAGTCACTGATAATAGTCTTCGGAAGAGGTGAGGGATGCTGAAGCAACCCGACTATCCAGCAACAGAGTGAAGACGTGCTAGAAACTCCCAAGGAGTGACAACAAAGAGCTAACTTCTTAGGAGACACCGTGAAGACCAGTGAAAAGAGAGTCAGGCCTTCAAAAAGTCAAAAGAAAATAGCTGCCATTATAGAGCACCAGACCCAAGAAAACTTTACCTAGGATAGAAAGAAGACCAGACAAAGGCAGAGAGATTTTATCACCAGAAGGACTAAAAAAAAATATTAATATATTGATTCACTGCAGTTTTTAAGATTTTTTCCTTATTTTTTCTTTTCAGCAATTTTACTATGATAGGCTTATTTTCATTGCATTTTTTTCTACTTGGATATTCTTGGGTTTATTAGCAAAGACCTCTAATCTAGACCCTGAAGAATGAATCAAAACCATGCTCAGTACTGATGAAAGCAGTAAGGACCACACAGAACAGGATCAGCCATGGGAGTGTTCCGTTGGGGCTCCTACCTGAGGCTCGTTACCTGCGCCACCTCTGGGAAGAACTCGAGCCAGATGCAAGAGACCACAGTTAACTTGCAATAATGTGTTTTATTACTGGATACAAATCTCATTTCAGCATTTGGAATTTATTATTCTACAATGTTGATCCTCAGAGAGGGAACTCCTCTCTGATTACATTTTAATGGGAACTTGTGCAAATCTCAATTAGGAGCCTAGATGTTGGCTCATCTTTATATGGGAAGATCTGTTTGAGATGATATAAATTTTTAATGCAATCATAAATATTAGTAAAGTTTTCAGCTTACAGATTCTGAAGGATAAAACTATTATATGCAGAAGTATGGTCAGCTACAAATTCTTGAAAAATCTGTGTTCAAAGGGAGTAGACTAAAGAGACAACTTCTGCAGAATTTTAAACCATTGATGTAAAACACATTTTATTCTAAATGAAGTATCTCATATGATAACTTTATGTAAAAGGTCTCTCTCTGGTGGGTGTTTTAAGAATTAGTAAACACATTTATGTGCTATCTCCCTCTAAAAGCTTTGGGAGGATTTAATGAGACCACTGAGTTCACTTACCAGGGCTTTCGCTGAACATTTTTAAAGTTTGCCAAAACCCATTATAGGAAAAATTGCTTTTGGATTTTAAATAGCAATTTACCAACTATTGGAGGCAACATTTATTATTACTCTGTATGGCCCACTATGCCCTTTGTGTATTCAATTCTGGATTATCTGTCAGGAATCTACACTAGTGAGGAGGTCATTCACATGATCTCAAAGGTCATCATTTTCATGTTTGTGTCTTTGAAGGAATTTGGGTGGTTAGGAGACAAACTAAGACAGTTATCAGCCTTTCTTCAAATATAAGGAGCTAGTTTGTTTGTTTTTTATTTACTTATTTTTTGGTGAGGAAGAGTGGCCCTGAGTTAACATCTGTTGCCAATCTTCCTCTTTTCATTTGAGGAGTATTGTCACTGAGCTAACATCTGTGGAAATCTTCCTCTATTTTGTATGTGGTATGCCACCACAGCGTGGCTTGATGAGTGGTGCATAGGTCTGTGCCCAGAGTCTGAACCTGCGAACCCTAGGCTGCCAAAGCACAATGCACGAACTTAAGCACTGTGCTGCCAGGCTGCCCCAGGAGCTAGTTTATCATTCAGTAGAAAGACTCACAGCAAATCTGGATACTTATCACTAGGAGATAAAATGAAAGGGCGAGGTATAAAGAGTTTTTGCTTTCCTCCAAAATATTGATAAATACTACAGCTACTGCTGCTACAACTAGTAGTAGAGGCATAATAATAATATTATGTCAATGCCAGGTTCTGAACCTGGAGCTTCCCTAAAGAACTCTCATTTCCACTGCAGAGTTCTGCACGTGTTTTTGACTGTGGCTGACTCTATTCATTTTTCCTAAATACCAATGATAGATTATTTTTGTTCTTCAGAAAATTCTGTTCCTTCATTTCTCTTTGTTTTTATCCTTTCTCTTCATTTTTTAAAAATAGCATTTCTTTTCAATAGATTTGAGGTGGCACAGAGGAATAATCATACTAAGCTGGAATGCACAGGCAGAAAGAACTGTGAGATTGTAAGTCCTTGGAAGCCTCTGAGCACCTGAGTTGGGGTTTGTGCCATCTTATCCCATCTGGTGGCTGAAGTTGATTCCCAGGAGATTTTTTTTTTAATCTGAAAATAAATAGTGTAGATGTCAGAGGAGTAATACCATTAAGAGAGACTGAAATGGGTGAAGAAAACTGTAGGATTATGGCAAAAAGCCAGTTAAATTGATCACGATTTGGTCAAAGAAAGAAGACAATAAAGTTTGGGTAAAACAGTAAATAAGCAACTTTCACAGTGTTCCTACTTCAGTGGGACTAAGAAGACACCTTCTCAATGACAAAAAATAGTTTTCACAAGGCTGTTTAATTATGTTGCAGTACATACCCGTCATTCAGTCAGTCATTAAAATATTGTCACTCAGTGTATGAGACCACTGACTATCTCTAGTGATTATTAAATTCATCAGTTAGAATTGTCTTCCTATGCCTGTTATAAAGGGAAATCACGTGTGTCATGTGCTAAGTTTTGTCTTGGTTAAAGTTATTAGTACTATAGTTAAGTAAAAAAAGCACTTGCATATCTGAAGATACATTTTAGTCACAGTAGTTCCCCTTTATCCAGGATTTTGCTTTCCATGGTTTCAGTTACCCGTGGTCAACCATGGTCCGAAAATATTAAATGGAAAATTCCAGAAATAAACAAGTCACAAGTTTTAAATTGCATGCCATTCTGAGTAGCAAGATGAACCTTCACTCCAGCCCTGCTCTGTCCCAGCTGGAATCTGAATCATCCCTTTGCCCAGTGTCTCCACACTGTATATGCTATCCACCTGTTAGCCCATTAGTTAGCAAAAAGCATAGTATACATAGGACTCCGTACCATCCATGGTTTCAGGCACCTATCGGGGGTCTTGGAAAGTGTCTCCCCCAAGATAAGAGGGGATGACTGTAATCAAATTTTGTATTTCCCATTATGGCTTTCATAGACTGAGACAAAATAGTATTCAAACTTTCAAATGAATGAAGTTCTGAATTTAGAAACATGATAGTTTATTATGCATGCTATCCAGTACCTGAGGTAGGAATTTGCTATATTTCATAACCGATGGATTACTAGTCTTAACCTAGATACTATTTATCTTTGTGTCAAATCATAGCTTAACATTGGGAATTTACACCTTAAATCTTTATTATCTAAATGGGCCAGCAGGGTCCCATTTAGATTCTGTCAGTTACATGAATTTTGGAAGGCAGACAAAGAGAAACCGTTCCAGGCATGAACATGGGTTTTGATGAGATGAGGATTTGCCAGTAGCTTCCTGGCATTGTCCTTTGACCTGCAGCTGAGGTGATTGACATTTATCTCGTGCCAGACCCTTCTCTCTTGCATTTTTAAAACAATTAGGGGCTTTTTCTGATAATCCCCCCTCATTCCTTTCAGTAGTAATGCAGGCTTCTAACTTCCTGCTTATATTATCCAGGTAGTTCCTTTTCCTGGCCAAATACAAATTGATACAGTCCATTTTATACTGGCCCTGACCACTCAATTCTTTCTTTCTCTATTGTGTCATCAGTTAAATATCATTTGCCCAATCTTATATTTCTTTGTAAATGATATAAGGAAATAATTATTTCTTCTTGGAGACTATTCCAAGTTCTTGCTGGTTTGAATTACTCTAAGTATATAAAATAGAATTTTCTTTTCCTCCCCTCAAAACCTAATACGTGGATATTTCCATTTTCCCCCAACCTCGGCAAAACAATTAGCACCAGAGATACATGCATATTTTCTGTGACCAAATATCTCTTGCAAGATAATAAATTGTATTAGTAAAGAGCCTTTTGACAAATGTTTCATGATTTTAGTTGTTAAATTATCAATGGTAAATCCATTTTCTTCTGGATTTAAATTAAAAAGGACAAAAGCATTTCTAACCATTTTAAAACAGGTTGTAATAGTATTTGAAGCAACTTTTTGTAAAACAAAACAGGTTTTTAATAAAGCAGAAAGACATGGGGTTTTGCATTGCTTAATGAACTGTTGCTCTTCCTAATTACATAATAATGTGCTTATGCAGAGGTCAGAATAATGAAGTTTATCTATTTACCAAACTGTGACAGTATTAGTCTATAGCAATAGTTGATTGCACACTTTCCAAGAATTTTTAAAGATAATTGGAAAATAATATGACAGCCTATTAATGCAGAAAATGTCCTAAAATATATAATGCAAACTAATTTTTTAACACATAAGTAAACATTATTTAGAAAAATTATAACGATCGAATTCTGTTGGCACTAGTTACACTCACTACCCTCGCCCTCCCTTAGAATGTTCGCAACCTTCTTCTGCTCTCCATCTATCATTAGAGCCTGAAGACAGAAAAATATCCTGTAAAGTCACACACACGACAAAAAATAATGGAAGAAAAATATACGTTAAATAGATGAAGATTTATCTTCAATAGATTTTCTTCAGTAACTGTAAGAACCACTACATACTTATAATTGTCTTTTTTACAGACTTTGTTTAACATGACCATAGAATTTAAAAAGAAAAAGTGACATATTTTAATAGCCTTATTTACCATCTTGACTTTAGTGGAAACATAAAATAAGTATTTTTTTTAAAAAGTCTTATTTTGAAATAATTCATACGTACAGACAAGTGTATCAATTTATAAGCACAGTTTAATTGATCTATGCATTTATCTGCCAACCAGGTTAAGAAGCAGAACGTAACCAGTGCCTTAGAAGCACCTGTGCCTTTCCCTAATTACATCCCTCTCCCACTTCCCAGAGGAGGCAACTAGTAACCTGATGTTAACCATTCCTTTGCTTTTCTTTATAATTTATGTCCAGTGTAGTTATACCTGCAAAGTGTATTGTTTAGTTGTGGAAAGCTGAGTAGTGACATAATTCCTTATCTTTAAGGAAAGGACAAATTACTTCGCCCAGGAGAGGACAAGCCAAACAGAGTGGATCATGGTCTGACTTCAGCTTCCCTGAGAATTTATAAAATTTATAACAATTTCCTTCTGGGAAAGTTAACGGTCGATGTTATAGAGGAGTCTCGTGAAACATGTGCCTCACCACAGTAGAAATATTTATCAGGCTGCAGTGCCAGCCAACTACGGGCCATGCAGCCCTAATAAGTTCAGGGGCCAGGCTGCTCCTTATGGCTTGCGTCTAAGTTTATCATGACCTATGCCAGATCTCAGGAGAAGGCCAAAATAGGACACCTCTCTGGGATTAAAGAAATATTTTCAGCTGTTCCAGGCGCTGGAGAATGCAAGGACTCAAGCTTTATTACCACATTGTCAAGATGAATGTTCCCAGTTTAAAGATGGGACAAAGACTGAGCACATCTGGCAACAACTGCTCCCAATACAGCTTTTTAAAACATAATTTGTAGCCTGAATTGATTATCCTCCTCAGTGTTGTTGATTTCTTCTCCCCATTTACCTTTTCTCTCTTTCAGAAAATTTTCTTTTTCAGATGATAGACACCTAGACAAGCCCTGTATTTTCTTAAATTTTCTCTACAATTTGTTACATCTTTACATTTTCACTCTAGTTTCTGAGATATTTCCTAAAACTTGATCTTTTAACACCTCTTTCAATTTTTTGTTTTTGCTATTTGGGTTTCCACTTGAGTTGGCCAAATGAGTTTCCAAAAACACATTTTCTTCTTTTTATACTAGAATTCATTTTTAGCTTTATCGCCGTGATATCTCCTCTCACTTTCCTGTGGATGTTAATACCTGAAAGGATGAAGGCTTAGCTGCTGGCTTTCTGGGAGCTGCCTGGAGACAGAGGGCCAGGAGCCACAGAATTCAGTGTAGAGTGATGCCCTTCACTCCACCTGATGCTCCTGCCCAGCCAGCGGAAGAGCAGTTTGCATGATTGTGTATAGGAGAGGGGATCTAGGGAGTTAACTCCTGTCAATCATTTTTTTTTTTTTGGAGGAAGATTAGCCCTGACGTAACATCTGCTGCCAGTTCTCCTCTTTTTGCTGAGGAAGACTGGCCCTGAGAGGACATCCGTGCCCATCTCCCTCTACTTTATATGTGGGATGCCTACCACAGCATGGCTTGCCAAGGGGTGCCATGTCCGCACCCGGGATCCGAACTGGCGAACCTCAGGCCGCGGAAGTGGAACGTGCGCACTTAACTGCTGCGCCACGGGGTCGGCCCCCGGTCAATCATTTTTAAAACATTTATATTTATTTTAGACCCAACTTTACCACATTTTGGATGAATCTAAAACTGCTGTTTCCTAGGACCTAGAGGATTCTCTGTCAGTTTGGGTTGGTTTTCATTTTTCCAGACTTCTAGTTTAGGATTTTGCTTTCTCAGGTCTACTAAATAAAGTAAATTAATACATCAGCTTGCATTCCTATTTCTAGAATTTGATTACTGCTGTCTTTTCTTCTGTTACCGATCTCCTTTAGAATTTTGTCCTTAAAAAAATATTCTCTTTGTTGTAATTTTACCAGGGAGATTGAAATTAGACGCATATTTTTAGTATTGTAATCTGGAAAAACTCTAAGTGCCCTGATTTTTAAAAATGTACAAGAATGGAGAATTTCTAATCTGGTTGTCTCTGTGAAATATGTATTTTCATGGATGATGTAGGTAAGATAGAAATTAATGTACTCTATTAAGACTGATTTTTTAAAATTTCAAGAAAAGCGTAACAAATTCTAAACATGTGCTATTTATAAGCAGATTCTTAGCAAGAACTCTGCTTCTCTTTCTTGAAGTGCCTTTAAGAACCTAAAAAGTACTATGCCAACCTCTGATGACCAGGCTATTAGTTTGTTCACAAGGCTGTCAGTTCTCACTCGTAGAATTGCTCCCAGAATAAAACACTCAATTCTCACCACATCATAAAAAGAACACTGGGAAAGGAAAACAGCAGTTTTCCTTAGATTAAGAATATTATATATTTTAAATTTTACCAGTCTTCAATATTTCCAAGTGTGGAGCAATGCAGCTCTGGATACTATCACTAATGCCCTGGCTGACAGAGAACTCTAAGGGCATATTCTGCAATTTGAGGACTGCTAATGTGCTGAAAAACTATTGTGAGTAATCAAGATAATGCAATTTAAAAAACTCCCTCAATACCAAGATAGAAATCATCATCTTGTCTTGAACTAAGTGTCTGAGATTTTTACCCTACTTGCAAACGAACAAGTTAGCCTGCTACAGTTTCATAGATGCTGACAAGAGATACAAGACTCCTGGGTTAGAGACAAAGGACATTATTACTCCTAGCAATGGCAGTAGCCAGAGTATTAGAGTTTTCTTGTACAAGTTTGCCAATTCTTAGAAGGCACCGGGGAAAGCACCAGTTAACACCTGCAGGTGCCAATGGGTGGTATTATGGGAGAGGAATCCTGACCCCAAATCCTTTTTAATGGACAGCAAAAAATACCTGGGCTTTCCTCCAATAGGAGATATTATCTTTATTATACTGGACAGTAAATATATCTTCCTTGTGCTCCAGAGGGGGCCACTATCTATATCTCTAAGGTTTTAAACAAACCTGTCCTTCGCTCTGAAGGGAGACATAATTTCTTTCTTCCAAGATTATTTGCTACACAAACATTCTTGAAATGATCATCTGGAACAAAGCAACTACTGCCTGGCTCACAAGATGTGCAGAAATGCGAGACTGATAGAGAATTTTGTCCCAAACGCTTTTCAAGGGCTTATCTCTCCTCCTTCTTCTTATTCTCCTGGACTTAATCTTACATCATCAGACTTAGTGGTCATTATTAAATAAATTTAAGGGGCAAGTCTCTGTTATATATTTTTATAATGCATTAATGTATTAGTATGGCATCAGGAGAAAATGATTTTGTGAAAGAATGAATTTAGATGTCACTTTATATTTTTAAAGATTATAACCCCTTTGGTTTGCTGCATTTTGAGTATATTCTGGAATTTATTCCATAAAAAAGATTAACCATATCTTCCTGTGCTCCTCCGTGCAGTTTAGAATTACTTCCTAAAACTATCATATGAAAATTAATTACATTGTCATAACAAGGCATATTGTATTCATTACATAAACAGAGCAACATTTCTACTACAATATACAGGATCTTGTTTCATCAAATTCCTGTGCTCATAAATAGTTTCTTTGAATTATAATTTTGTTTTTCAAGGTAAATATTTTGGAAAATCAGGTTGAAAAATATCTACATTATAAAAATAGTTATACTTAAGTAAAGATTTTAAGATTTCTCCTCAAACTTAGCAACTCATCAAAGTAATATTTCTTGTAATTGTCATTATTTATACCTACTTTACCTTTAACATCCACACACTAATCTTATAGTGAAAATGTCAAAACTGACAAAAAATGTGCGACAAAATTAATATTAGCCAAATTTATACTTGAAAGATTGTTTCCAACTTTTTGTCTCTGCAGAAGTTGTGCATTTAATATACTTTTATCTCACCTATGTTTGGTGAAATCCTACATATATTTCAAGATTCAGTTTGATTGTCTCCCCCATAATGAATTGCCTATTTTACTCTCTTAGAATTAATCATTTATTCCTATTTTTCCACCGTAGAACATGGTTGACATATCATCGGTCACCTCCACATTTTGCTCTGTCTCTTTTTTCCATTTTTATTTTTTCTCGACCAGACTATAGAATCCTGTTGGAAAAAAATCCCGTCTTGCATGTCTTGGTGTCCCTTAGATAATATTTATCATGGTAGTCTCTTTGTTTTAAGTTTTTATGCTGACAGAGACACAGAAATTTGCTGGAAACACACAAGTGTTGGGTTGGTTGTTTGGTGGACTTTATAAGGATTCAGGTGGAAACAAGCAGACCAAGAATCTAATGGGAAGAGTAGGACATCACATTACATAGACTGGATCTTAGTCTTGGAACTGGCAGTTGGTTCAGGATAAAGTCAGTTCTAGATTCTAAACACCCTGCTGGAAATTCTCACCTCTCTCCTTTTATCTGCCCCATTTCACGGAGAGGAGAAGCTAAATTCTTTACAGTATTCAACAAAACCCTATCTGATCTACTCCGTTTCCTCCATGACCTCAAATCCTTTTACTCTATTGCTTTATCACATTTCTCCAGTCACAGTGACGTCTTTAGAGTCTTTACACATGCTGTTCCCTCTTCCTGGAATCCTCTTCATACATTAACTCCAGAACCTGCTCCTCCATTCTCTTGAATTCATTACTTAGATATAACCTTCTCTGATATTTTTCATTCACTTAACATCGCACTCTACTCTTTGCATCTAACTCACTTCTCTATATTTTTTATGTCCTTGTTACTTATCTTGTCTTATATTAAACATTGTATTGATTTATTTGGTCTATTGTCTATTACTCCACTAGAGTGTAAACTCTGTGTATAGACATTTGTGTCACTTTTTAAATTAAACTTTTGATATAGTTGTAGATTCTCATCCAGTTGTAAGATACAAGAAACGGTACAGAGAGATCTCATGTACCTTTTGTCAGTTTCCTCCAATAGTAACATCTTGCAGAACAGGGTAATGACATTGATACAGCAAAGATACAGATCATTTCCATCACCAAAGGTAGCTCTCATGTTGGCTTTTATAGCCACACCCATTTCTGCCCCACTTCTCACTTTGCAGCCCCTGGAAACCACTAATCTGTTCTCTAATTCTATACTTTTGTCATTGCACGAATGTTGTATAAATAGAATCATATAGAGGTTGACCTTTTTCACTCAACATAATTCTCTGGTAGTTCATTCAGGAAGTTTTGTGTATCAAAAGTTTGTTCTCTTATTATTGCTGGGTAATATTCTATGCTATGCATGTACCACAGCTTCTTTAACCATTCATTCATTGAAAAATATCTGAATTGTCTCCAGATTTTGACTATAACAAATAAAGTTGTTACAAACACCAATGTGCAGGTTTTGTGTAAACATAAATCTTCATTTCTCTGGGATAAATGCTGAGATTGCGTTTACTGAGTCATTTAGTACTTGTATGTCTAGTTTATTAAGAAACTGAGAAACTGTTTTCCCTAGTGCCTGTATGACTTTCCATTCCTACCAGCAAGTTGATAATTCACTCTTTATATGCTTTGCTCTTGTTGCTTTCTGGGATTGCATCTTAAATAAACTATCTGCATTTAGATCCTTGTCTCTAATTTTGCTTTGAGGTACCAAATCCAAGATGAAATATTTACATTAGTATATAGCTATGTGTTGTATAATGACATTTTAGTCAATAGCAGACTGCATATACAATGGTGATCCCATAAGATTAGTACCATATAGCCCTGATGTGTAGTAAGCTATACCATCTCAGTTTGTGTAAGTACACTCTATGATGTTTACAGAACAATGACATAGCCAATGATTCATTTCTCAGAATATGTCCCCTCTGTTAAGCAACCAATGACTGTACCTTATTTCACACACTAATAATTTGCAATAAAAATGTTTTCCATTTCTCTCTGCAATTATCAAGTCATTCACATCTAGACCAGCTATAGGTATAGTAGCTACAACAGTTTGCACAAGAAATAATTAAATTGCTTAAATATTTCATTGTGCATTTTGCTAGACCATCAGAAACATGAGCTCTAGGTAAATATTATAGTGGCAGTCTTTTGGTACTTTCTTGTCATTCAAGTCCCCGTCAATAAATAAGACAGCAAGGATAACTGCAAGGATAAACTTCATAAAGCAAGAATAAACTTCGTAAAGGGTAAACTTCATAAAGGACAGCAAGGATAAACTTCATAAAGAAATGCAGACACTGTTTATGACATAAGATATGGAACCACATGTAAGTCATCTTTATATCCACCAAACCTAGCAGAGTATCTGGGAAAACATTGATGTTTAATGAATATCTGCTACCAAATGTTTTTAGTCATGTTTACTATTTGGTGGCATTAACAGTGACAACACAATCTAGTTAACATGTCATCATTTGTCTTGTATATTGTGTTTCATTGCAGTGACCATTATAATAATCATTCTGTAGTTCTTATGTAAGCTTCTCAGAACTTAAAGGTGTTTGTCTCCACTAATAATTATCATTATTGTTAGGGGTACCAACTATTAACAACCTCAATCAAACAATGTAATAAATAGTAAAATGTTTTTTCCCTCTGAACGGACATATTTATTGAGCTCATTTATTTTTATTCTAGGCCCAGAGGAAATGGATTATACATTTAAAATTTAGATTTCTAGTAAACAACTCTTCTCTTTCTGGCCTGATTTCAGGCTGGAAAAAAAAAAACAGCCAATAAGATTATCTGATGACAAGGATGGAAAGTAAGGGGAAAAATGAGTAGAGTGTATGTATTTTGAAAATCCACCTTATTTTCTATTCATAGTTTTATCTATTCTAGATAAACCTTAAAAATTCCTGGACCCAAATGATATCATTTTTGTTCAAAGTTATAAAGTTAGGAGAAAAGTAAACAAAATTATAAACACAAAGTAAAGAACACTTGATGATCTACTTGTCTCTTGACTTCCAATCTCTTCAGTTAGTCACTGCCTTAAAATGAGTTTCCTTTGAAGCAAATGCTGGGGGCTGGCCCTGTGGCCTAGTGGTCAAGTTCAGTGTGCTCTGTTTCGGCAGTCTGGGTTCACTTCCCAGGCATGGACCTTATACCACTTGGCAGTGGCCATGCTGTAGCAGCAACCCACATAAAAAACAGAGAAATATTGGCATAGATGTTGGCTCAGGACAAATCTTCCTCAAGCAAAAAGAGGAAGATTGGCAACAGATGTTAGCTCGGGGTGAATCTTCCCTAGGAAAAAAAAAGAAGAAGAAGAAGCAAATGTGGAGACAAAGATTTGAGAATAAGTTGTTTATTTGGAAAGTGGGCACAGGAAGTATGTACAGGTGAGTGAAGTATTAATACAGGGAAGGCAAGTGCTTGCCTCTGCAGGCAGTCCATTGCGGGATAACCCGCTACACACGCAGCTAGATCATATTTGACCAATTTGCATTTACCTTTGATTGAGGGCTGCCCCCGTGGATTTTAGTTTCTTGGCACTTCAGGACTACTTTGCTCACAAGAAAAGCATTCTCCCATGTGTCCATAGAAATCCTTCAAGTACAGAGTCATAGATTCTTATATTAAGAAGCTGTTGATAGGCAATGTAAGAATAAGTTGCCAAGGGGTAAGGATGAGACATCAACAATATTTGCTATAGACCAGACCCTCCTTTGCATTACCCAGATCCACTTGGGCGCCACATTGATTGCACTCTGCTTGTCTCTTATTCTACAAGTGATAGCAATTTAAAATAAGACTTAGCCACAGAGCTACGATCCTTACCTCTGTAGTTGGCCCAAGGCTGTAATTGATAGTCATTATTCCCCTTTTCTGTCACCCATTAAAATTTCCCTCAACCGTGGTCAGCATTTCAGTTCATCTAGATTGCTGGACTTGTGGATTGACAATTCAGACTTTCCTCCCTGAATAGTCCATGCCCCTGGTTCCCACGACTTTGTATGGCCACAGTTGCTACAATTTTATACTTACATTTTTCAGTGGTCATGTAAACAGCAAGGGCCACCCCACTGATCCTCTGTATTTCAAAAATAATCAGTCCTGCTTCATTATAAAACATCAACCTTATCTCTTCATAATAACTGTGCTAACTCACTCACTCCAGTAGAATAATTCCTTTGTTTGCCTACTGCCCTATTTATGTGAAAAGTCCCTAATATAGTGGCTCCAGCTTTAGGTTTAGTGGAACACTCATTTTGTTCTCTTGTAGTATCATGTCCTTCCTTGAAGCAGGAACTCTAATCCAGAAGAGCATTAAGTTGTGGGGACAGGAAGTACAAATTCCCCACATATGCCACTGGGAATATTGGTGAGAAGGGGATTCTAGCTACAAGGGATACAGCATCATGTAATGGCTTTTGGTTCCAAATATTTGCCACATCTTGCAAAACTGTCTCGAAACCACGGAATGTCAGTTGGCTCTGTAGCTGAGGCTTCAGGAGTCCATATCAGGATTTGGTGATGTGGTATATAAGTATATGATAGAATTAGTGGATCTTCTGTCATACTTCCTTAACTCTAAAGAATGTCACTTGGTCTGTGCTATAGACCATGCTTATAAATAAGACACTTTATAAGCCCTTAGATAATAATTCTAGTCCAACTACTGTGGGTGGGGAAGGTAAACCTCCACACGGAATGTATATCAATGTTAAGAATGATGCTTTTCCCACTCTAAGGGGGACTATGACTGAGCCAATCAATATGTTTGTTATCCTAAGGAATAATACTCTTTCAAGGACACATCATGGGTCTCTGATGCTGACAGTTTAGATATTCAGCAAGAACAGTATCTTGAAGAGCCTTGGTGGGAGGGAGCCCATGTTCTCATGCACCTAGGCTGCTTTCATCCCTGTTGTCACGGCTATGCTATTCATTGGCTCATTGTGATAGCACTGGCATTCCACACAATTTGTACCCTTTCCCATGGTCCATTTACATGTCTCTGCTCCATATTTCCTCATCTCTAGTCTTCAAACATTGTTTCTTCCAGTCCCGTGGCTAATTAGCCATGTTATTTGCTACTCTCCAGGTATCATATTATCCTTATTTCAGATTTTTCCCATCACATACATTTGATAACCATGTATCTTGATAGAAGCTCTTCCCAGAGGGAGAATTTTCCCTTACAAAATCTTTCAAGGTATACTCATGAGAGTATAGTTGTGTGACAGTAGTCCATGTCTGGCTCATATTAGCAAACCAAGCCAATCCATCTAAGAACTAAGCCTGGGGTTTTTCTATTTTTCTTTTTTCTTTAGCTAATTGTGGTAGTTACAGGTAAATTCATCCCCATAAGGCCATAAGTGTGTATGTGCCAAGACAGAGGCATTATTGCAAAAGAGGTAGACAACATTAAGGTCTAGGACACCAGAATAAGTAACTTACTTGTGCCCTCCAGATCTTCTCAAAGCTGACTAAGAAAGTTTTTCTTCCTGGCCAGTCCTGGTGACCTAGTGGTTAAGTTCAGCATGCTTTGCTTTGGAAGCCCAGGTTCGGTTCCCAGGCACAGACCTACACCACTTGTCTATTAGTGGCCATGCTGTGGTGGCAGCTCACAGACAAAAAGAAGAAAGTTGGCAGTAGATGTTAACTCCAAGTGAATCTTCCCCAGAAAAATGAAAAAGAAAGAAAAAGAAAATTTTGCTTCCATTGTATAATATATTGTTGCTGTCCCTGCCTGATATTGTTATCTGGTGGTTCTGATCCTATTCAGCTCATCATGGGCATCTCGTATCACATAGTCACTTGATATCCCGTGGTCAGGTGCTCAGTCTTGGCTAGAGCCCAGTAGCACACCACAAGCTGCTTCTAAAATGGTACAGAGAATATGACCCCACTCTAGAACTGTTCTGCAACCTTCCTACCAGAGATTATAAGTACCTCCGGTACAGTTGGATCTGATAAGTCACATAGCCAAAAGCTAGGGCTGCTTATATTGCAGTGAAACTGCTGAAGAGCCTCCTCTTGTTCTGATATCCATTCAAAACCATAAGCCTTCTGTTGCTCAATAAATGGTTAATGTGGTATTCTATAGTATGGAATATGCATTCTGCAAAATTTAAAAAGACTTATGAAGTGCTATACCTCATTTTTAGTGGTAGGAGTGAAAGGTACAGTAACTTGTCCTTGATCTTGAAGGAAATGTCCTGCTTCCTGAATTGTCATCTAGCCCATCCTCCGGCATGAATGTGACTTACGATGGAAATCAATACTTTCAAACCCCTTTCAAAAGTCTATTAGTGGAATGTCAAATGATAAAGGCTCTTTTAGATTATATTGTGACAATGATCGGGAAACTTAACATAGTCCTAGGAAAATGTGATGAATATGTACTTCTGTCTGTACCAGGTAATTATTTTACAATGTGATGTACATTATAAACGAATAAACAGCTCACCCTAAAGTTAAAGGATGCAATCAATACAAGGTATCATGTAATGAATAATATCCACTGTCTATAGCAGAGAACAACTTAAATAATAACTTAGAAGTAACTGACTGAAGATTTTCAAGAACACCAAATTTCCAGTGTTCATGAATTGTTTGGTACAGCCAACTGTAATAGTGCCAAAAGATCTGTCAATATAGATTACACATGGTGAAAGTAATAAAATGATGCAATAGGCATAAAGAAAATTGCATGAGTGCGTTAGGGGAGTGAGATGTGCAAGATTGCTCTGTTACATTTAGGATACATGTTTGTGCATATTAAGGATATGTGATCATACTCTAAATATGTATTTTTCTTAATTGAAAAACTGACACCTTCAATTAGTGATATAAATGAAACAAACAATATACTACTGATCAGGAGAAAATACACTGAAAATTAGCCTCGGTAGTATATTCTGAAATTGGGATTCTGGAATTACATTACTCATTGGTCAAAGGGCAAGAAGAATACCGATGCTAATGATAATTGGGAGCCCCAGAAAGCTGGATCAACTAACATTCTCCTATATGTTGGAAAGGGATGGGGTCAGGTAGAAGGGGAAACCCTGGCTTATGTATTTGGCTATTATTTAAAATATATGGGTGAAATGGTAATAGACTTAGTACTCAGGTACTTAAAAAATGTTATTATACTAAAATGCAGAAAATTTCAGGGCTGAGATGTGGTTGTAGAGGTAGATGGACATTTTTAGCCACTATTTCCTTGGAACATTTTCCAAGTCTGGAAAAATAGTAAGTGGGTGAACTTTTGAATGAAAGACTCAGATAGAGGGCTGCTCCTAGAGGGCATAGAAAATATCAGAGCCTTTGTTGTTCTCATAGAAGTGGAGATAGAGCAATTGGAATCACTAGAGGTTTGCAGTTTAATGTGAAGAGAGAGGTGGAGAAATGACCTCAATACACATATCAAAATGTAAGTTTTATTATTATTCATAGATGGTGAGGCCAACAGATCAGGAGAAAACTGCCATTGAAAGGACAGTTTGTCATACTCACAGATGCCAAGGGGAGGGGTCATGTTATGTCATGAGGAGGGGACTTACAGGGAGAAGCACAAGGGTTAGTGAGGAGGTGGAGTGTGTAAGGGGGAAATGTGGGCAAGAGCCTTTATTGTGTCTTCCATGGGAATGAATGTTCAAGGAAGAGGAAATGGTCTTAAGATTGGCTAGTTTGAATAACTTCAGTAGTCTCTGGGGAGTAGGGGCTCTCCTTAGTTGTCTGATACCTGGCCCTGAGGTGGTAGAAACAGAGTGATAATGACTCAGAGTGTAAGAGTCCAATAAAGGAAGTGGTTAGGGATATGGGCTTTGGATTCACTGATTTCCATATGAAAGCCATGCTTGAATGTGACTACATTACTATCTCTAGGAATTGGCTAGTCTTGGGAGGGGCAGTCTTTCTGGGGTCAGCAAGTTTCCAACCTGCCAAAGCATCAACATATAGAAAATAAAAAAGCCTGATTAACATGACACAATTGGTTTTCCCCTCAAAATTTTTTTCCATTATCTGAAATACAAAGTGGGAGTCTAAGAAGCTAAGTAGAAAGTCTTTGAAAAGCTGAAATGAGATTCTTGCAGTCTTGTATTAAGCACAATGCCTAAACCATCAAGGGAGAAGGTGAGTTAACAGCCAGCTCAGTTAACAACAGCTCAGAGTTGGAACTGCTAGAATGTTATTCCACAGAAGCCAGGTAGTGGAAGTAGATGGAACTACATTAAAACTGTAACCTTTCCTCAATAGAGTTCAGTCTCTAACAGATTTAAGATGAATAGCCTAAACTTTAGCAAACAAAAATATAAATTCTGGGCCAGCTCCGTGGCTGAGTGGTTAAGTTCACGCACTCCGCTGTGGATGCCCAGGGTTCAGATCCTGGGCACGGACATGGCACTGCTCATCAGGCCACATTGAGGTGGTGTCCTACATCCCACAACTAGAAGGACCTGCAACTAAGATATACAACTATGTCCAGGTGTAGGGCGGTTTGGGGAGATAAAGCAGAAAAGAAAAAAAGATTGGCAACAGTTGTTAGCCCAGGTGCCAATCTTTAAAAAAAAAATAAAAAAGAGGAAAATTGGCAACAGTTGTAAAAAATATATATATGTATAAATTCTGTCAGGAATAAGGTAATATTGTCAGGACATTGTAACTTTTATATAAAATATTCAAATTTCAATGAAAATTTACCAGGCAGAGCAAAAGACAAAACCAAACAACTGAAAATATGGGAAAGAATAGACAAAACTAATGGACCCTTAAGTGATACAGATATTGGAGAGAATAACAATAACTTTAAGATAACTGTGATAACTATGATCAAGAAAAGAATGAAGAAAAGTGATGAAAAGATGGACAAATTCACCAGAGAATTGGAGTGTGTAAAAGTGAATAAAATAGAAATTTTAGAACTTAAAAATAAAATAATTCAGTGGAGTGATGTCAGAAAATGGCAGAGTGAGCTGTTCCCTTAGTCTTTCCTCACTAAGTGACAACCAAATGGACATTCATTAACCAACAGAAGATTCCCTACAAAGCACAATAGGACATCTGAGACATCCTGGCAGCCATATATCTGAAGGTGGGGGTACTGGATCCCCAGGAATCAGGGGCAGAAGGTGAGCAATCCCTTCCCCCTCCCCAGCAGCAGCAATCTAGGTTGTGGATCCTCACACAGCAGTTGGTGCCTGACTGTAAGAGGAGGCACTGGGTGGGGAGGCAGCAGGCAGGCCTGCATTTTAGCACTTTTGCTTTTGGAGTTGCAGCCCAGCCCACAGGAACTCTGCACTCCAAGTGGCAATATTCAGACACCGCATGGATGTCCCCATCAAGCACAGCAGCCAAGGAAAACTGCCTATGAGCACAGAGCAGGCCCACATGCGTGAAAGAATGCATCTCTCCTCTCTCACCTAGTGCACCAGCTTCACTGGTCCTTGGCCAAGGCAACGGTTCTGCACCAGAGTGCCTGCTTGTGTGTGTGTGACTCACCAAGAAGCTGTGACCAGTGGGTAAATGCAGATGAACCCAATAGATACAATTTCCAGCAGATGCAGGGGGGTCAGAAAACACAGCTCCTGCCCCTGCCCAGAGGTGGCAGGTGGAATCTGTGGCCTGATAACTACTACAAATGCCTCAGCACAGGATTGGTTCACCAAACACCATGAAAAACTGCAGAAACACTTCAGAGCAGAAGGAAAGTGACAAGTCTCCAGAAATCAATCCTGGAGTCACAGAAATTTACAATCTAAATGACAGAGAGTTCAAAATAGTTGTCATAAGGAAAATCAAAGAGCGCAGAGAAAACTCAGAAAGACAGTTCAATGAACCCAGGAATAAAATGAATGAGCAGAAGGAATATTTCACCAAAGAGGGTGAAACTCTAAAAAAAAAAAAAAAAAAAAAATCAAGCAGAAAATCTGGTGATGAAGAAGATAATGAATAATATTAAAAAAAAAATTTAGAAACCTTAAAAAATTAGGGCTGATGTTATGGAGGGCAGAATTAGTAATTTAGAGGACACAAATATAGAAATGGCTTGTGGTGAGGAGGAGAGAGAACTAAGACTTGAAAAATATGAAGAAATTCTTCAAGAAATATCCAACTTGGACCATCATGGCAGAGTGAGCTCTTCCCTCAGACTCTCCCTTCTAAAATACAACCAAAAGGACATTCAAACACCAACAGAGGACACACACACAACGCAGGAGATGTCTGGGAGACTCATGCAGCCATACGCCTGAAGGTAGTTGTGGGGCTGGATCCTCTGGAAGAAGATGAAGTTGATTGGCAGGAGCCCTGTGAAGAGAGAGGGGCCATGGCTGGGGGAGGTGAGCAGCTGAGGAGAGGTGTCCAGTTCCCGTGCAGTGCTCTAGCCCCATGTGCACCAGGAAAGCGGCTCAGTGAGAGAGGCGCCAGCTAGGGGAAGTGCATAACTACGGAGAGGTGCCCCATTCACGCCCTCCACTACAATCCCATGCACCAGCCCCACATTAACCAGGAAAGCAGCACGGTGAGACAGGGGCTGGCTGGGGGAGGGGCTAAGCTGGGAGAGGCGCCCTGTTCCCACTCAGTACTCCACTCCTACACTTCAGCCCCACATTTGCCAGGAAAGTGGCACAGTGAGAAGGTTGCCAGCTAGGGGAGGTGTGCAGCTAGGGAGAGGTGCCCTGTTCCCACCTGGTACTCCAGCCCCATGCTCCAGCTCCACAATTGCTGGGAGCATGGCATAGAGAGAGAAGCAGTGGCTGGTGGAGCCCCATGAGCGACCAGAGCACTACACACAGAGAGGAGCAGTGGTTTGGGGAGGTACGCAGGTATAAGAAAGTAACCCTTCCGCCACCTGGCACTCCAGTCCTGTGATCACCCAGAGCTCTGCACAGAGAGAAGCAGAGGTAGGGGGTACTACAGAAGAAGGAGCAAACCCCTCCCCCTTCCCAGTGCTCCAGATCTGCCACTGGCCAGAGCATCACACAGTAAGAAAAGTAGTCAATGGCGAGAGCTGGGAAGCCTGGGATGATGCTGGGCCCAGAATATGCAGTACCTGATCCTCACCAAGTGGAGGCACATGGCAGCAACAACCAGATAATAACAACATGTGGAGGCAAAAGCCAACACCAGCAAGCAGGATGAGAAATTATATTAGATCTCCAGACCAGAAGGAAAATGGCAAGTACCCAGAAATCAACCCTGAAGACACAGAAATCCATAACCTAAATGATGAAGAATTCAAAAACAGCTATCACGAAAAACTCAATGAGTTACAGGAAAACACAGAAAGGCAAATTAGCAAATTCAAGAGCTTTTTCACAAAAATTATTGAAACTTTAAAAAAGAATCAATCAGAATTGTTGGAGACAAAAAGCATAATGGATGAGATTTAAAAAATTGGGACTCCCTGAACAACAAAACTGACAATATGGAAGACCAAATTAGGAATTTAGAAGACAATACTATAGAAATGCTTCAGAAGGAGGAGAAGAGAGAAGTAAGACTAAAGAAGAGTGAAGAGGCTCTCAGAGAAATATCTGACTCAATTAGGAATGCAACATAAGGATTATAGACATTCCAGAGGGGAAAGGGAAGGAAAATGGAGCAGAAAGCTTGTTCAAGGAAACAATAGTGGAGAATTTCCCAAACCTAGAGAAGGAGACAGAAATCCACGTGAAAGAGACTACCAGAACTCCAAACTATGTTAATATAAAAAGACTTCTGCAAGGCATATAGTAGTAAAGCTGGAAAAAATCAAATACAAAGAAAAAATATTAAGGGCATCAACGCAGAAGAAAATAGCTTACAAAAGAACCCCTATTAGGCTTTCAGCAGATTTCTCAGCAGAAACCTTACAGGCTAGGAGAGACTGCAATGATATATTCAAAATCCTGAAAGAGAAAAACTTCCAGACAAGAATATTCTATCCAGCATAAATCTCCTTCAGACATGACAGAGAAATAAAAACTTTCCCAGATAAACAAAAGCTAATGGAGTTTGTGGCAACAAGACTCCTCCTACAAGAAATCCTCAAGAAGGGCCTCATACCTGAAAGGAAAAAACAACAAAAACAGGAAAGGGGCTACAAAGCTCTGAGCAAGGAGATGAATAGGTAGGTAATAATCAGAAAATGGCAGCTCTTTATCATATCAGGGTGGTAAATACTTAACTCTTACATCAAGGATAAAGAAAAGGAAAACACCAAAATAAAAATTATATCATCACCTTAACAACAACTCACAATACATGATAGAATAGATATGATAAAAATAACTTAGAAGAGGAAGAGGAAAGGGATGGAATCAGTATAGTCTAAGGAAATAAGAGGCAATCAGAAAATGGACTATCTCATGTACAAGACTTTTTATATGAACCTAATGGTAACCACTAAACAAATAATTAGAACAAAGACATATATGATAAACAAGGAGAAAATGAAGACAACCAAAATAGAAAACTACCTAATCAAATTGGTAGCCCACTATACATGGGACAAGAAACGACATGCAGGAGAACCAGAAACCGTGTGATAAGATGGCAGTATTAAGCCCTCATATATCAAGAAACACTCTAAATGCAAATGCATTGAATTATCCAATCAAAAGACACAGAGTAGCAGGATGGATTAAAGAACAAGACCAACAATATGCTGCCTCCAGGAAACACACCTCAGCTCTAAAGACAAATGTAAGCTCAGAGAGAAGGGATGGAAGATGATACTCCAAACTAACAGCAAACAAAAGAAAACAGGCATTGCCATACTTGTATCAGACAAAGTAGACTTCAAGATAAAACAGGTAAAGAGAGACAAACAGAGGCAGTATATAATGATAAAGGGGACTCTACATCAAGAAGACATAACACTTATAAACATACATGCACCCAACACAGGAGCACCAAAGTACATAAGGCAATTATTAACAAACCTAAAAGGAGATACTACCAACTAAGTGGACCTCAACACCCCACTTACATCATTGGATGGATCATCCAGATAGAAAGTCAACAAGGAAGTAGTGGAATTAAATTAAAAACTAGACCAGATTGGACTTAATATATATATATATAGAGAGAGAGAGAGAGAGAACATTCCATACAAAAACAGCAGAATATACATTCTTCTTCAGCACACATGGAACATTCTCAAAGGTAGACCGTATGTTGGGAAACAAGGCAAGCCTCAATAAATTTAAGAAGATTGTAATCATATCAAGCATCTTTTCTGAGCACAACGCTGTGAAACTAGAAATCAACTACAAGAAAAAAGCTGGGAAAGTCACAAATATGTGGAGACTAAACAACATGCTAATGAACAACCATTAGATCAATTAAGAAATCAAAGGAGAAATAAAAAAGTACCTGGAGACAAATGAAAATGAAAATACACAATACAAACTCTTATGGGATGAAGAAAAGCAGTTCTAAGAGGGAAATTCATAGCAATACAGGCCCACCTCAACAGGCAAGAAAAATCTCAAATAAGTAATTTTACACTACACCTGACAGAACTAGAAAAAGAAAACAACAGAGAGCAAAGTCAGCAGAAGGAGAGAAATAATAAAATTTAGGGCAGAAATAACTGAAACAGAGATTTAAAAGAAAGAGTAGAAAGGATCAATGAAACTAAGAGCTGGTTGTTTGAGAAGATAAACAAAATTGAGAAACCTTAGCAAAACTCACTAAGGAAAAAGATAGAAGTCTCAAATAAATAAAATTAATAATGAAAGAGGAGAAATTACAATGGATACCACAGAAATACAAACGATTACAAGATAATACTATGAAAACCTATATGCCAACAAATTGGATAACCTAGAAGAAATGGATAAATTCTTAGACTCATACAACCTTCTGAAACTGAATCAAGAAGAAATAGAGAATATGAATAGACCAATCACAAGTAAATAGATTGAAACAGTAATCAAAAACCTCCTAAAAAACAAAAGTCCGGGACCAGATTGCTTCTCTGGAGAATTCTACCAAGCATTCAAAGAAGATTTAATACCATCCTTCTCAAACCATTCCAAAAAATTGAAGAGGGCAGAATGCTTCCTAACTCATTCTATGATGCCAACATCACCCTGATACCAAAACCAGAGAAAGACAACGTGAAGAAGGAAAATTATAGGCCTATATCGCTGATGAAAATAGATACAAAAATCCTTAACAAAATATTTGCAAAACAAATACAGCAACATATTAAAAGGACCAGGATCAAGTGAGATTTATACCAAGGATGCAGGGATGGTTCAGCATCTGTAAATCAATCAATGTGATGAACTACATTAACAAAATGAGGAATAAAAGCTGCACGATCATCTCAATAGATGCAGAAAAAGTATTTGACAAGATTCAACAACCATTTATGATAAAAACTCCCAATAAAATTGATATAGAAGGAAAGTACCTCAACATAATAAAGGCAATGTATGACAAATCCACAGCCAACATCATGCTTATTCGTCAAAAACTAAAAGCCATCCCTCTGAGAACAGGAACAAGACGAGGGTGTTCCTATTCACTCCTATTCAACATAGTACTGGAAGTTTTGGGCAGAGCAATTAAGCAAGAAAAGAAATAAAAAGAATCCAAATTGGAAAAGAAGAAATGAAACTCTCCCTGTTTGCAGATGACACGATTCTACATATAGTTAACCCTAAAGAGTCCATCAGAAAATTACAAGAAATAATCAACAACTACAGCAAATTTGCAGTGTACTTACAAAAATCAGTTGCATTTCTATACATTAATAATGAACTAGTGGAAAGAGAAATTAAGAAGACAATCCCATTTACAACTGTAACAAAAAGAATAAAATATCCAGGAATAAATTTAACCAAGGAGGCGAAAGACCTATACAATGAAAACTATAAGATATTATTGAAAGAAAGTGAAAAAGATATAAAGAAATGGAAAGATATTTCATGCTCATGGACTGGAAGAATAAACAGAGTTAAAATGTTCTTATTACCTACAACAATATATAGATTCAACACAATCCCAATCAGAATCCCAATGACCTTCTTCACAGAAATAGAACAAAGAACCCTAAAATTTAGATGGAACAACAAAAATCCTGAACAGTCAACGCAGCTGAGAAATAAGGATAAAGCTGGAGGCATCACATGACTTCAAAATATGCTACAAAACTATAGTAATCAAAATAGCATGGTACTGGCATAAAAACAAACACGCAAATCAGAGGAACAGAATTGAAAGCCCAGAAAGAAAACCATATATCTATGGACAGTAAATATTTGACAAAGGAGCCAAGAACACACAATGGAGAGGGGGAAGACTCTTCAAAAATGGTTTTGGAAAAACTGGACAGCCACATGCAAAAGAATGAAAACAGATCATTATCTTACACCATACTCAAAAATTAACTCAAAATGGATTAAAGACTTTGATGTAAGATCTGAAACCATAAAACTTCTAGAAGAAAATATGGGTAGTACACTGACATTGGTCTTAGCAGCATCTTTTCGAATACCATGTCTACTCAGGCAAGGGAAACAAAAGAAAAAATAAACAAATGAGACTATATCAGACTAAAAAGCTTCTGCAAGGCAAAGGAAACCATGAACAAAACGAAAAGACAACCCATCAACTAGGAGAAAATATTTGCAAATCATATATCTGACAAGGGGTTAATTTCCACAAAATATAAAGAACTCATACAACTCAACAACAAAAAAACAACCACCTGATCCAAAGATGGGCAGAGGAGGGGCTGGCCCCATGGCCAAACGGTTAGGTTCACACACTCCGCTTCGGGGGCCCAGGGTTTTGCTGGTTCAGATCCTGGGCGTAGACATAGCACCTCTCGGCAAGCCATGCTGAGGCGGCATCCTACATGCCACAACTGGAAAGACCCACAACTAAATATATACATCTATGTACCGGGGGTCTTTGGGGAGAAAAAGGAAAAATAAAATCTTTAAAAAATAAATAAATAAATAAGATGGGCAGATGATATGAACAGATATCTTTCCAAAGAAGATACACAGATGGCCGACATGCACATGACAAGATCTTCAACATCACTAATCATTAGGAAAATGCAAATCAAAACTACAATGAGATATTACCTTACAGCTGTCAGAATGATTATAATTAACAAGACAAAAAATAACAAACGTTGGAGAGGATTTGGAGCAAAGGGAACCCTCATACACACCTGGTGGGAATGAAAACTTGTGCAGACACTATGGAAAACAGTATGGAGACTTCGTGAAAAATTAAAAATAGAAATACCATATAATTCAGCTATCCCACTACTGGGTATTTATCCAAAGAACTTGAACAAATCAGTGTGGGGCCAGGCCAGTGGCATAACTTTTAAGTTCGCACACTCCACTTCAGTGTCCTGGGGTTCATGGGTTCTGATTCTGGGCATGGACCATGCTGTGGCAGGCATCCCACATATAAAAAAATATAGAGGAAGATCAGCACAGGTGTTAGCTCAGGGCCAGTCTTTCTCAGCAAAAAGAGGAGGATTGGCAGAAGATGTTAGCTCAGGGCTAACCTTCCTCAAAAAATTTTAAAAAGCGACGGATTAGTGGTTACCAGGGGTGAAGGGGCTTGGTTGAGCAGGGTGGGTGAAATGGGTGAAGGGGCACATATATATGGTGACAGATAAAAATTAGACTATTGGTGATGAGCACAAGGCAATCTATACAGAAACTGATAAATAGTATCGTACACCTGAAATTACATGATGTTATAAACAATTATCACCTCTCAATAAAATAATTGAAAAAATATAAATAAATAAAATAATCAAAATTAACTTACTAGTTGCTATTAATATAAAGTCAAACACAAAAGAAGAATTGACTAATAAACAGGAAGATAAATCATTTTAAAACATCTAGAATCCAGGCCAGAGAAAAATTTTATGGACAATTCAGAACAGATATATGGGACAAAATTAACAGGTCTAACATATGTTTAAATTAAGTTTTAGAAGGAGAAGAGTGAAAGAAGGTACAGAATAAAGATTGAAAGTCACCAAGAATTCTCTAAAGCTAAACTGAGATATTACAGTACAGATTCAGAATCTCTGTAAACCCCAAGTGGAATAAGTATAGAGCAAACTACCTGAGGCTTATCAGGATAGAAATGTAAAAAACAAAAACTCAAAGCAAAAACAGCAGCCTGGGAGAAAATCCATTATCTTCAAAGCAACAACAAGAATGACAAACTAATTTTTTTGATAGTGATAATGGAAGCCTAAAGCTAAGGGAATGAGATTATTAAGATGCTTCAAGGAAACAATTGACAACAAACAAACGCGAAGAATTTATTGCCAGCACACGAAAACGAAAGGAAATACTAAAATGATTCTTTAGAAAAAGTAAAAGGATTTTAGACAAATACATTAAAATTCAAATACCCAAAAGGTTAAATATGTGGACAAATTTAAATGAATATTAATTCAACAAAATAGTAGCAGTAATAATAACAATAATAAATGACATGCAGTTTAAATAATTACGTAGAATTAAAACGTAGGAACAATGACACATAAGAAAAGAGGCTAGCAATTGGATTATTTTAGAGTTCTAGAAAAATCAAGAAAATGGTTAAATTAATTATTTGTATTAGGCTTTAATTCAAGAATGCATGATTTAACATTTAGTTTAACCTCTGGATAAATAATAAAGAAATGTACAATTAACATGTTAATAGAGGGAGGAAAGAATGAAATATATTTGATTAAGTCGATTGAATAGAAAACAAATAGTAAGATCACAGATATAAACACAATATAGAACTTATTTTAAATGTAAATGGGCAAAGTACTCTAATTATAAGACAAAAGTTAGACTGGTTAAAATCTAACACTACACTCTAATACAGTAGATGTAAGTAATCTCTTAAAATTCAACAGTTAGTAACACTCACTGATGTTACCAAAGAATGAAAATGAAAATATAAGCAAACCAGGAACAGAAGAGTACTTCCTAATCTGAATAGGATTATGTACAAAAATTCTTCAGGAATCATATACAAAATGGTGAATTATTGAAAGTAGTTATCTAGAGATAAGGAACCAAAAAGGTTTTAATTGCCTTCATTTTACATTTCACTGGACAGAATAGCCAGAGCCATATGACAGGAAAGATAATTAAATTTATAACAATTGGGATGAAAGAAATAAATTGGCATTATTCATAAAAGATTGATGGTATGTGTAGAAATTCAAAGGATTTTATGGATAAACTGTTAGAGATTAATAAATGAATTTAGCAATATAATAAGATTTAAAATGGTAATTTATTTAGTATACCTGCAACAAAAAATTCAAAATTAAAATTTATACTTATATTAACAAACATCTCTAGCTAGGAATAAATCTAGTAAATGATAAGCACGATCTCTCGACTAAAAAATACAAAATGTTATTGAGAGAATGCAAAGATATACTAACTAAACAGAGCTATACCATGTGCATTGTTTGGAAGATTCAATATTTTTAGTATGTTACTTCTTCCAAAATCATTCTGTACACTTAATGCACCTATAATTAAAGTTATAGCATGTATTTTTTGAGTGGAAACAGTAAATTGAATCTAAATTCACATGCAAATTCAAAGGTAAGACGAGATATAATCATAAAAAAGAATGAAGCTGGAAGTATTACAATACAGATATCAAGATTATAAAGTTATAATTATTAAGATGTGTGGATTTGACTCAAAGCTAGAGAAACTACCAAGTGGAACATAATATCTTCTAGAAACAGACCCTCATAACACAATTTATGACAAAGATGATACAGAAGTACAAAGGAGAAAGCATGGTCTTTTCAGTTAATAGTGCCAAGTCAATTTGATATTTAAATGGAAATATAATGCTTTACGTATGTATGTGTGTGTGTGTAAATAGATTAGATAGATTAGATAGATAGATAGATAGATAGATAGATAGATAGATAGATAGATAGACTTCTCTCTTACAGTCATACCATACACAAAAATCAATTTAGGATGGGAGCCAGCCCAGTGGTGTAGTAGTTAAGTTCACATGCTCTGCTTCTGTGGCCTGAGGTTCAAAGATCCCAGGCCTGGACCTATACAATGTGCATCAAGCCATGATGTGGAAGTGTCCCACATACAAAGTGGAGGAAAACTGTCACAGATGTTAGCTCAGGGCCAATCTTCCTCACCCAAAAAAATAAATAAATAAATAAAAACCAATAAAAGCCATCAATGTAAGATGGACTGTAAATCTAAATATCATATATAAATCTAAAGTTTCTTGAAGATAACATAGACATGGATCTTTATGACACTGGGGGAGACAATGACTTCTTAAGATAAAAATATACTTACCCCAAAAGGAAAGATATGATAAACTGAACAATATTAGGAATTTTTTCTTAAAAATATGCCATTACAAGAGTGAAAAAATGCTATAATGGGGGAGAAGATATTTGCAAACAATACACATGACAAAAGATGGATAGATAACACAGGATAAATAAATAGACATACAGACAGATAGACTCCTGTAAATGAAAAAAAAGACAGACAAGCCAATAAGAATACAAAAACTTAATCAGTCACTTCACAAGACAAAATACCTAAATGACCAATAATAAATGAAGTTTCTTAACTTTTTTAGTCAAGGAAATAAAAATACGTATTCCTGCTTGAAAACCAAAAGGAATAAATAGTAAAATAGTACATCAATACGGTGATTCCAGTTTTTACTATCAGTGGGATCATTTATTATAGAGCAATAAATTGTTCTTTAATGATACTGAGTTTGTGCAAAGCTAATTTAGAGAAGTAACTCTACCACATAAAAGTTAGATAGACACTTTTCTTTGGCACAGAGCAATAGACTAGATATTATTCCGTGAATTTCATTTCATAACCCATCTGAACAAAATACTGTGTGCTGTGGATAAGGTGTAATGACAGACCAGATTTAGGCATCTGAAAACAAATTTTTTAACTTTTAAGCAACCTTAAATCTCTTAGATCATTTTACTTATCCACAACTTTTTAAAATTGTAGTGTAGTAAACAAAAATGATCTTATTTAAAAATACTAACATGAAAGTGTAATAGACTCCAGGCACTATTCTAAGAGCTTTACATATACTCATTGATTTAACAGTCACAATAACACTATGAGGTTGGTCATATTACTCTCCTCAGAAAGGCAGAAAGGTTTGGAAATTCGCCCAAGGTCACTGAGCTTGAAAGTGGTAAACCTACCATACAGATTTGGGCAATATGTGTTACCTTAGTTAGCTTCTACTTTTGCTTTTCCAGGTTATTTCTGCTTTATTACTCTGTTTATTTTCTCTTCTCATTTTACTTATGACCTGTTCCATTAATATAATACAGACATTTAGATTTAATATTAATTAACAGTGGCTGGTACTTTAAAATTGGGTTTACAGGCAAGGAAATTGGAAATGGTATTGTGTAAATTTTTGTATTCTTTAACTTTTTATACATTGAGGGAAGTAATGCAATCTTCATAAGTAGTAAAATAACACATGATAAATCTCTCTGTGACATATACATCAAAGAACGAATTCATTATGGCAGCTTTAACATTTCTACTGTTGCCAAATGAGGACTGTGAAAAACAGGTTCATGGAGTCTCAGCATTCTTCAGACTCCAAAGGCAAAATTTTTGCAGATCATTAACTTTCTACTTTCCTCTGAAATCTGTCTAAATTCTTGTTTCTTTGTCCATGAAAAGTAACTATTTATTTTACATTTTTACATGATATTTATGAAAAAGGTGATTACAATATATAGGTATTCTATATATACCCTTATTTTGATAAAGGCGATTCTTTCTGTAGACTTTATTACTTCAAAAATATTTGGTATTGTTTTTTTTTTGATAAATAAGATGAGAAGATGGAAGATTATTTAACCAGAATTGTTTTTCACAAGTGACAATGGCTCCATGGCTCATGAAGAGGAAATGTGTTAACTTACAGGTAAACTGAGGAGTGAAGTAACAAAATCTTGGGAAGCATCAATCAGAGGAGAATTTCAGACACCATGGGAACCAATCTCTTCATCTTTCATTTACCTATGTCTTTGATATTATTTAGTAATAATAATAATACTTTCACTCTGGTGTGCTTCTTCCATGTGTTAAAGGACATATATTCAAAGACTCTCAGACCTCATATCTCACACATTTGTCACCTTGGAAGGGCCCCTGTTTCAGTTTTGAAAGGCTCAGAGAACTACGTGTTTATCCCAGTTGAGCTCTGGATGATAAACAGTGGTCCATACAATGCGGTCATGTGTTAAAATGAAAGAGTCCATGGGAACCATAGGACTGGGATGGCATGAGAAAGTGTCTAAAAACATGAGACTGCTTTTTCTAGTACTACAGCAGGGTCTCTGGCCTAACAAATCATTGGGTATCTACTGTGATACAGACATTCATGATCATAACGATGATGGTGGTACAGCAACATTTAGATGATTTAGCTGTGATTGTTACTGAGAACAATGCCTAGGAAGAATTTGGTATGTTTTTCTCCTCCAGGTAATTCCAATCTAGTTGGGAGACAAAGATATACTAAACCATTGAAAAAAATAAAAACCTTTAGTGCAAGAATATTTATACAAGTTAATAGAATAAAATAATCATTGTGTTCCCCAAAGAAGGTTAAAATTTAAAGAAATTATTTTATTATTAATTGAAGAATATTAATTATTATTAATTGAAAAGTAATTTTGAGTAATTTTAAAAATTCTATACAATGATTTCATTTTTGTGAAGTTTTGATTAATATTTTGTGAAAAAATATTGTCACATATGCTAATATCCCGTTCATCAAACATCTTCCCACCATCCTTAGAATCCATTGATAACTCCCATACCTACCAACTACCACTGTGATGACTGTCAAATAGTAATTATATGGTTTCTATCATTTTTTTTTTTTACATTTATTCACTGGTTTTCCTCTGTAAGCAGGAGCTTTTCATACACACACACACATATATATACATGTGGTTTAACGGATTCCTATTTTATTCGATGGGTTGTAGTCTAATACTCCATTAGTTTTTTGATGCTGAAATGATCCTAAACTTAGCCAGGGGGAGCCCCTTCAAGCTGGCTCCTGTGTTCTTTTCGTGTGCTCCATTACTCTTTGAGTACTTTTTTTGTCCCTTATTCTTTGGCCCGATACAATATTCCATGCTCATCGAATACTTTTTTTTGTGCAAGTTCTGAAATCAGCAATTTTTGAAAAGCTCCCTGATTCCTTTTAGTAGAGGATGGTGTTTAGATACCGTATCCTGACACTGGATGTGCTCAGTGTTTCTCAGCTTTCCCAATAGACAGAGCTAAGAAATAGGTACAAGTATGTAGACATATAGATATGTGGTCGATCCTCGTTATTCACGGGTTCCATTTTTGTAAATTTGCCTACTGCTTAAAATTTATTTGTAACCTCCAAATCAGTATCTGGGTGTTTTTTCTTCATTCATGAAATGCACAGAATGGTAAATTTGAGTTTCTCTACAAACACATTCCCACCTAAGGTCAAACAAGGCAATTCTCCTTATTTCAACTCACACTGTAAACAAGTGTCTTTTCTGCGCTTTATTTAGTGCTGTTTTTCAATTTTGCTTTTGTTGGTGATTTTGCTGTTTAAAATGGCCTTCAAGGATAGTGCTAAATTGCTAACATTCTTAAGTACAAGAAGCCTGTGGCATGCCTTACAAAATAAATATGTGTGTTAGATAAGCTTCCTTCAGGCATGCGTTATAGTGCTGCTGGCCATGAATCAATACTACGTATTGAATAAGATATCTTTTTTTTAAGGTATGCTTTTTTTTTTTGGTGAGGAAAATTGGCCCTGAGCTAACATCTGTTGCCAAACTTCCTCTTTTTTAAATTTTTCTCCCAAAAGCCCAGTACGTAGTTGTATATCCTAGCTATACAGCCTTGGAATTTTTCCAGATGGGATGCCACCTCAGCATGGCTTGATGAGTGCTGCTAGATGTGTACCCAGGATCCAAACTGGCAAAACCCAGGCCAGCGAAGCAGAGTGAGGGAACTTAACCCCGTGCCAATGGGCTGGCCCCTGAATAAGGTGTCTTTAAACAGAAACACATAAAACAGTTCTGTATTGATCAGTTGATGAAAATGTGACCAAAATTTGCAGGAACCTAACTGTATTTTTCCTAGAAGCAAAGGTTCAATATTTGCTAATTCCGTGGCCACAGAATTTTATAGAACATAGCTACCACGGTAACAAGATTTGGCTGTATGTATATGTATGTAAACACAAACATCTATCCCTATTTTTTATTTCTGTGTGTGTGTACATAATGGAAATCAATGAGTTCATACCAATCTTTCCAATACTTCCAATTTTCAATGCAATACCTTGGGATTCTTTTCAGCTGTTTACCTTTCCATAACGACTAATCCTTTTTCAGACACTAAAAAACTTGACCCCCACAACTGTCAATACACTTACTTATTTGCCTAATTTCTTCCAATTCACAACCATTTTGGCTCTCTCTTTTGCTGTCTCCTTTACAGGCCACATGTGTGCCTGGTCCCTCAGGGCTCTGCCCCCCAAGCCTCTACAACATACCCTCCCCCTTAGCTTCCAGCTTTCTCAGGCGCCAGGACCTGGTGCTGCGCCTTTTCCGTCACTACCCTGCCAGGCTGTGAGGCTGACATCATCCCACCTGTCATCCCCAGCAGTGGAAGAGAAGGTAGGAAGAAAAGGGAGGATGTTTAAAAAAAGTAGAATAGGAAGACAAGGAAATGCTTGGAATATTTATGAATATTTACATCTAAAAGAATACCTTGAAGATTCTGTTAGAGAAAGCAAATGTATTTATCTGTCAGTTATAGAGATATAAATATATATGAAAATATGGAAGCAATGACAAAGGTAGGATGCTCATTGAAGGATGAAAATTCATAGAACTCATGTAATTGTACAGGATATGCTATTTTAAAACTCCCTATAAGCCTAAAATACAATGTATATGACGTAGTGACATATGATGCAGCAATGGACCTAAGATTTAATTGCCTACTTCAACGGATCATAATCTCTTAATCAAATATTGGTAATTTTTAGTAACTGTTTAAACTATGTATTAAAATTTCTATCAAGCAAACTCTTTTTTACTCGTACACATATTTAATGCTTGATTGATTTTACTTCCTTAACTGTTCGGGATTTTGGCAAAGCATAAACCATATGTGTTAGAAATACTCCTCAATTGTCATGAACCATACAAATTGTCAGACAATATACCATAGAGAGAAACTATGCTTAAGGGTGATACTGCACTGACTTCAATAAATAAAATCCCAGAATTTATCTCAAAATGGCGTTGAGATCAGGTACACATTCTGTTGTAATTTGAAATTTTTTCATTTAGGCTGTTATAACTTTAAATGTAAAAATAACATGAAATATTAGTATTCACATTTTTTCAAAATATATGGGTTACAGTGAAAAATTAAATCTGGAATAAGAGAGTATTTGGAGAAAAAAGAAAACAAGGCACTTTCTTGAAAAGATTATTATTCATTTATACAAACCATCTGAGATCCCAGCAATATTTTTAAATAATTCTACTCTCCACGTATGCCAGAAGAAAGTAATAATTATTTTAGAGATTTGAAAAAGACTTTATTTTTCATAGTTAAAATAGTTTAAGTTTCTGTTTCCTAGAGAAACTTCTCATACTTAGTATTCTGGTAGTTCTAGTAGCAAAAATAACAGATTGTTAGAGCAACTGATATTAATGAACACTTACTATGGGGCAGGCATTATTCTAAGCACTTAATACATTAGTACCTCATTTAATCCTCATGACAAAATTAAGTAGACATTATTGTTGCTCCCATTTTGCAGATGAGGCAATTGAAGAGAAGCAGGATGACCTGTCCAACTTTACACGGTTAGCAAGTGGAAGAAGTCTGGTTTCAAACACATTACAGAGGACTCAAGAGCCCATGTATATAGCCCACTCAGCTATTCTTCCCTCCTATATCATTGAAATGCAGGGTGAATCTCAGTCCTTTAAGGTATACTTATGCCCCACCTCTATACCAGAGCTATTTTCTAAAAATGTTAAATAGTCAATTTTTTATTTACAAGTTCACTGCATTTTTGATGCACAGGAATTGCAGAATAGTCAAAACAATGATTAAATCTTTCTGAAAAAGGTGACATTTTCTCTTTATGATTTATGATTTGTATTTTTGAGTTGAAATATAGGAGACTTGTTTAAGACAAGACACACAAAGAAAATCATAGATATAATGGACTAATCAGATCAATAGTTACACGCTCAGAGCCCTCGCTGTTTTGGAGGAAAATAAAAAGAAAGAGTGAAGCATTTAGCACATGTCAACAGACAAGCCTTTCTTTGGGAAATGTCAGTTTTACAATGTCATTTACTCAGCACACTTTGTTCTGAGGGAGAGAAAATTGAGCACCATTTACTTTGTTCCTGAATCTCCTATAAATGCTGATACACTCCTCCACTATTTTGACCAGAAAGCAATTTTTAAATACTCATTTTTTCCACTTTGGTTACCTTCATTCTGGATTTAGAAGAGTCCTTAAAGATGAGTTATATATTTGTATAAAACTTTTTTGTGAGAATTTATAATTGATGGTTACTGGCAAGCCCTGGACCAGGGCTATGAACTTCAGGCACCACAGCCCCTCCACTGGTTGAAATACTGGAATATCACTTGACCAGCCAACTTTTACCACCTTGTGTGTGTGTGTGTGTGCATGCACACACATGTTCACTCCTTAATTTCCTTTTCTTTAAAGAAAGAGAAGTATTGCTATGTGAATGTATTGTTACTAGGGTGGCCCAAAGTACCTGTTACTTTAAGTAGCAGGAGGGTTCTCCAGGATTCTAGTTACACCCTGCAGAATGTGTCAGTTTTGTTTCATCTCTCCTCCTTAGATATCTCTCTCTCCACCACCACCATATTACTTTAAACCAAATCCAACAGAGAAAGAGAAATACTGTATGATCTCATTTTTATGTGGAATCTAAACAAAATCAAGAACAAAAAAAACAAACCAACTGATAGATACAGAGAATAGATTGGTGGTTGCCAAAGGTGGAGGCTGTGGGGGTGGGCAAAATAGGTGAAGGGGCCAAAAAGTACAAACTTCCCATTATAGAATAAGTCATGGGGATGTAATGTACAGCATGGTGAATATAGCTAATAACAATGTATTGCATATTTGAAAGTTTCTAAGAGAGTAAATATTCTAAGTTCTCATTACAAGAAAAAAATGTTTGTAACTACAGATGTTAACTGGACTTATTGTGGTGATCATTGTGGAATGTATATAAATATCAAATCACTATATTATATATCTGAAACTAATATAATGCTATATGTCAATTATATCTCAATAGAAAAAATGAATACATCTATGGAAGCTCATGAAAACCAAATAGGAAAAGAATAACAGTAATAATTCAAATGGACCTATCACACTATAACATGAATACGTGCAATGTATAATATTTGCTGCAATATATTATAATGTGATGATATATGAGTATACCTGGTATAAATTACACTAAATAAATATATCTACACAAAAAAATAAAGACATACAAAAACAAATCCAAGACATCATATCGTATAATTTTGAAATAATTCATTTCTAAGATATAAGGATTTTTCTTAATCATCTACTATCTTGTGAGAGTTTTAATTTCCCTTCTATAATTAATTTGTTCATATTTGGTTGATATGTATTTGGCATCTATTTTAATATATACATTTGTAAAAATAAGCCAAATCACCAGTTTTTAAGATTTTCCAAATTCTTGAGTTTGCTAACTGCATCTCTTTGGTATCTTTAACACTTCCTCCGCCCCCCTGTATTTCCTATAACTGGTAGCTATATGTAGGTGCTAGTTAAGATTCAGGCTGAATTTTTTCAACAATAATTATTCATACATGGTGCTGTGCACTTCCTATGGCATTATATCAAGATGTGAATAATGTCTATTTGTCTCTTTTTGATCAGTTAGTTTAGTTGTGGGCAGCCTCATACATGTACTACAAAATTCCCCATCAGCCTTTTATTTTATGGTTTTAGCAGCCAACATTAATTTTTTAATCCATTGTTTCATTAGGGTTCTCAAAATAGTGATAGTCAAATTCCATCATGCTGTGTGCACTTGTTTAGCTGGAGTTCCTCTGTAAAGAAAAGACATCCTCTTTCATTAGTTATTTAGTTACAAAAAAGACAGGACAAATACTTGATTATTTTTCTTCATTTGTCAGTGTTCTGAATAATAGGTTGATACTCTAGCAACCACAAAAATTGTCCAAAAAGAATTTTTAAATTATTATTAGGAACTCACAGATTTGAAAATTTTAATGATTTTTTTTTTAACTTTCTGCATGTTATTCTTTTCAATGTTCAAACTGTCCTGTATTTGTCCATTTGTAGTTTCTTCAAATTGTCTCACAAATCCATTGTGGTCTGAGAGAATACTTTGTATGATATGTATGTTTTTAAACTTGTTAAGGTGTGTTTTATGGCCCAGAAAGTGTTTTATTTTGGTGAATGTTCCATGTGAATTTGAGAAGAATGTGTAATCTGTTGCTGGATGAAGTATTCTGTAAATGTCCATTAGATCCAGTTAGTTGAGGGTGCTGTTCAGTTCAACTATGTCCTGATTTATTTTGTGCCTGCTGGATCTGTCAACTACTGGTAGAGGTATGCTGAAATCTCCTACTGTAATAGTGGACTCATATGTTTCTCCTTCATCTATCAATTCTCTTGGTTTTTACCTTACCTATTTTGATGCTCTGTTGTTAGGTGCATACACATTAAGGATTGTTAAGTCTTCTTAGAGAATTTACCCTTTTATCATTTAATGCCCAAAATATCCTTGATAATTTTCCCTGCTCTGAGTCTGCTTTGTCTTTAACTTATATAGCTGTTCTAAATTTCTTTTGATTATTATTAGCATGGTATTTATTTCTCCATTCTTTTATTTTTAATGTACATGTGTTTTTACATTTAAACCGTGTTTCTTGCAGACAATATAGTAGTTGAATCTTGTTTTTTCTCCACTCTGACAATCTTTTTTTTTAATTGGTATATTTAGACTATTTATGTTTAAAGAGACTGTTGAGATAGTTGGAGATACTAATACAGTAGTAGATATCTGCCATATTTGTTAGTTTTCTATTTTTTGCCCTTATTCTTTGTTCCTTTCTTTTCTTTATTTTTGTTTGTCTTCTACTCTTTTTCTGCCTTCTCTGGTTTTAATTGTGCATTTTATAAGATTTTATATGATTCCATTTCCTCTCCTCCCGTAACATGTCAGTTATACTTTTTATTACTTTTTTAAGTAGCTGCCCTTGAATTTGCAATATACATTTGCAACGAATCCAAGTCCTCTTTCTAATAACATTATAGCATTTCATGGGGAGTACAAGCAACTTACAGCAGAATGTACCCAATTTTTCCCTCCCATTCCTTACTGTCATTCATTTACGCTATCTATAAATTGTAATTACCATATACTTTGTTGCAAGCAAACTATTATCTGTTAGATCAATTAAGAATTAAAAAAAATGTTTCACTTCATATATTCCTTCTCTAATAATATTCTTTTCTTTATTTAGATCTGAGTTACTGAAAATTTTTGCCTTTTTTCTGGAGAATTTTTTTAATGTTTCTTGCAGGGCAGTTCCACTGACAACAAATTTCCTCAACTTTTGTTTGTCTGGGAAAGTCTTTTCCTCCTTCACTTTTGGAGGATAATTTTACTGAATACAGTATTCTTGGTTGATGGGGGCTTTTAAAATTTCTTTCAACACTTTAAATATTTCACTTTTCTTTCTTCTTGCTTGCATGTTTTCTGAAAAGAAGTCTGATAGAATTCTTATTCTCCTCGTCTATAGATAAAGTGTTCTTCTCTGGCTTCTTTCAAGATTTCTCTTTGTTTTTGATTTTCTGAATATGATGTGCCTAGGTGTAGTTTTTGATATTTACCTTGTTGGGCATTCTCTAAGTTTCCTGGGTCTGGGTTTGGTGTTTACAATTAATTTTCGGAAATTCAATCATTATTGCTTCCAATGTTTCTTCTGTTCATTTCTCTTTCTTCTCCTTCTGGTATTCCCATTGTGTGTATGCTTATCTCTTGTAATTGTCCCACAATCCCTAGATATTCTGTTCTGTCTTTTTAATTCTTTTTTCCATTTGCATTTCAGTTTTGAAAGTTTCTGTTGCCATCATTTCAAGCTCACTGATTCTTTCCTGGGCCATGTCCAATCCATCAATGAGCCCGTCAAAGACATTTTTCACTTTTGTTACAGTATTTTTGATTTCTGGCACTTCCTTTTGATTCTTTCTTATCATTTCCATGTCTCTGCTTACATTATCCATATATTCTTGCATGTTGTACCTTTTTTCCAATAGAGCCCTTAGAATATTAATCATAGTTGTTTTAAATTTCTGGTCTGATAATTCCAATATCTCGTCCATATCTGAGTTGAGTTTTGATGCTTGATCTGTCTCTTTGTTCAAACTGTATTTTTTTTTATCACGCCTTGAAAATTTTTTTTGAAAGAGGGGCATGATGTGCTAGGTAAACAGAGAAGTAGAAAGGCCTTTCACATGAGGTTTTATATTTATCTGACTCGGAGTTGGGTTGTGTTTACTGTTTGCAGTACTTGTAGGTGTCAGAGGTTAAAATTTCCTCAGATACCCTTGTTTGTCTCCTCTGCTGTCTTCATGTTTCCTTGGAGACTTTCCTTTAGTGTTCTTGTTTAGAGATCTCTTTCTTTTATTGAGCCTGTGCCCCTGGGCTGTTTCTTTCACAAATGCTTCTCAGGTTTTGGATATTTTGTGTTTTTCACCCTGCTTAGGTGAGACACAAAGGCCTGGAGTTGGGCATTTCCTTTTGCCCACATGGAAGGCTAGAAGATGCTAAAGTTGGGTAGTTCCTTTCTCCCATGGTAAAGGCAAGAGTGGGCTGGGGTTGAGTATTTTCCTTCCTCTGGTTGTTAGTCTATGGCAAAACTTCAGGCAGTTAAGCTCTGGTAAGAGAGTTCCTCTTGGGGGCAGGCCTTGTTAAGAATAAGATGCTCTGGGTGTAATTTCAAAATGGTAAATTTTCCCTCCACCCGTCCAAATCATAAGGGGCTTTTATTCCCCCAGATCTTCATGTGAGACCTGGGAGGGCACCTGGAGGTAAAACTCACAGGTTTGTGGGATCCCCTTAACACTGGGCCAGCCTACGGTTTTCCTCTCAAGCTTGGCCACAGTGAGCATCCAGCAATTCATTTCTGGAATTCAAATTTCTGCTTTCCTACCCTCGCATGGTGCCCAGGGTAGTTTCTGCTCTGTGTTTCTACTCTGGTAAGTTGTGATCTCTATATCTACCTGTCTCTCTCTCAATTTGGGGAGCAGTAGTTGCCCTGTGACCTCTATTCTCTGATGTATCTAAGAAGAGTTGTTGATTTTTAGTTTGTTTCTTGTTGTGGGAGTGAGATTGATGACTTCCAACCCCTTTATATGATAGACTAGAAATCAGCTATTTAACTTTTTAAATAAAATGCATTAATCCTAATAAGAGTTAAGATTTTCTGTGCAAGAAAAAGAGACAGCCTCCGCTCTGTCCTGCAAAAATAACAAGCTTTCCCCAAAATTAGAGTCTTTACATAAGCTGGCCCTTTACTTTAAATGTTCTTTCCATGACAACCTGCTCCTCTTCTTTAGGTCACATCTTAAATGATACTTCTTCAGGGGAACTTTTCCTAAGACCCAGATTAATATTGTTTGGCAATTTTATATGTTCTCACATCAATCTATGCTTTTTTCATTTTAGATGAGCAAAGATTGTAATATATTACTTATGTATAAATGTCCATTTAAAAACTTTCTCTCCAATAGACTATGAAACCTGGAACTGTGTCTCTTTTTCTCTTGTGAATCACTTGTATATAACAGAATTCTATGGCATACCCTGAAGAATCAATATATAGTTGCATGAATGAATGTGTGAATGAATGAATGGGTGCTATTTCTATTTCTGTAAGGGGCAATGGCAATCATACCAGTCAAGCTAGAAATAAGGTTGTCACCTCCTATTTTTTTTTAAATGACAACAATGCAAATTTTGCCCATAATATTCTATTCAATAAATGTAAACTCCAAAACTCAACACTTTTTAATTTATTGTTTAGTTAAACATGAGAGTGAAAATAGGCTTCACAGGTCCAGGCATATCAGAAATAAAATCATAATATGGACACTCTTTTATTCGTCAGTTCAGAAATATTCATTGTGTTCCTCTCATATGTGCACCAGATATTATAAGTTCATCTAAGAGCAAAGCAAGGTCAAAGGGGGACAAAAATAACCCAACTATTAGAGATGAAGTTAAACTTCTTAAAACAGGTGGGGTTTTTTGGCCCTGATTTATTTGATGCTGACTGACATTGAAAAACCCAAGACTGCTAGACCACAATTGAATTTGCATCTTGACACTTACTGGGGTACAAGAGGAGTAAAGGGAATCACTGTGAAGTTTCTGAAGAATTTTCCATGGCTCCTTTTTCCATTCTCCTTTCTTATAGCACTCTTATAACCTCTGCAGAAGGCATTCTAATCAGTTAATTTTAAAGAATTTTGTTCAGTATGCTTCGCCCAGAGATTCCTTCTTGATGATTAACATACTCCAGAGGGTAACTACCTGCCAAGGAGAAATTACACCAATGAAGGCAAGCCCACTGCAAGGGATAGGAAGGCAAGACAAAAAAGTCAGGTCTGTCATGTAGGTTTTTGAAGACACCATTTATTTTCTATTTATCCTGGGAAAATGCCTCTCCAAAAATATACAAAAGAATCATGGGAATGAACAGAACCAATATATAACAAATTCTAGATGCTTTCATGATTACATTGAGTGCAATATATGTGATCATATCTGATATTGTTTTCAATGTCATGTGAATTTATTTCACATCCTGTGGATTAGAAATGAAAAATATCATTTGCAGAAAATACAGTACAAACCTCATGGAAGAAGGGAGACTTAGGGTGTGGTACTAGTTTCATCAAGCAAATCTGATGCAAAAATTAAACATAAGTTTAACCAAAGCATAAAAAATGTAAGCTAATATTAATTACATATTGGACTCCTTTATTCATACAATGGGAAATTGTACATTAGTTAAAATTAATGAAATATAACTACAGTAATCAAAATAGATAAACTTCAGAGAATAATATTAAGACAAATGCATATGGTAAAATAGGTTTATGTAAATGTGAAAAACCAAAATTTTAGATATAATACTTATGTAGTAAAGTATGAAATCAAAGAAGAAAATGTAGTACACCAATTTTAAGAAAGAAAGAGGGAATGGAGGCGTAGAGCTTTATCAAAATTTGTAGCTGTTGCTATTTTTTAAATGAAAAAATAATTTTGAGGGGCCGGCCCCATGACCTAGTGGTTAAGTTTAGCGTACTCCACTTTAGCAGCCTGGGTTCATGGGTTCAGTTCCTGGGCGCAGACCTACACCACTTGTCAGCCATGCTGTGGTGGCAACCCACATAAAGAATAGAAGATTGGCAGAGATCTTAGCTCAAGATGAATGAATCTTCCTCAAAAAAAAAAAAGAAAAATTGGCAATAGATGTTAACTAAGGATGAATCTTCCTCAGCAAAAAAAAAAAATAATAATTTTGATGATAATGTTATAAAATATTAATGTCTATTTAATCTAAGTGGTAAATATATTGGTCACTATTAGATTATTTCTATATAATTGAAATTTATCTACAATATATATATATTGATGTTAAAATAAATAAAAGAAACTACTTTACTTCGCTAGTCATACTTAGTACTCATTTTTGTGGTTGGTTAGGAATAGGATATTTCTTACCTGCCAGATTTTTCTTGATAACTCAGTTAAGGAAAGAAAGTAAATAACTTGGCATAGAAAACATTCCATTATAAACTTCAGAATATTGTAACTTATTTAAATGTAACCAGATTTATGGCTTCACTTAAATCCATTTTTTTGAAGTTGAAATGTAGATACATTTTGTATGGGATACAAATGTTTTGTAAAACTTGTAAACTCATTGGTGACTTCCACCTATTTGAAATACAAATTACATAAGGATTTTGTAGACCTTTGAGAATAGCACATTTAACAATGGTGCATTCTAAAATGGCAAGTCCTGTTATAGTTTATTTTGATTTTTCAAGAAGATGAGCATCTACATAATATTTTCTTTAAATTTAATTCATAATCTTGAAATGGTTTCATATATTAGTAGATTCCCCAGTTTATACTTTAATATCCTTATGCTTTAAAAATATTCTTATTTTTTGAGTTCCAATTATATTTTTAAATGTCAAATGTAATTGTTCAAATGTAAATTAAAAAAAAATTTTTGAAAAGGTAACGGTCACAGTATTGGAGGTGGGCTGCCATTCTGGGCTTTCTTGGCACGACTTCAGTAAACTCTCATGTCCTGGAGCAAGATCTTGGGCACAGAAGAAGAGAGATACAGGTGTCTGAGGTGAGCTCAATAGTCATGAGAGAAATGGGACATCTGTATCACATTAAACACAATCTAAAGTAAGATAAAAGTTGAAACCACCAGTAAGTAAGAATTATTTGACGGGAATATAATAAAGGAGAAAACCAATTGGAAAGATACAAAAAAAAAATAGATACAAATAAAAAAAGAGAACATACAGAAAGGATTATCCAATCTGAAAAGTAATGGTCTCGTGTAACTTCATAACCCAAAATTGCCTTGGATTAAGAATTAGCCTCTTGCTCATCCTCTCCACTGAAGACAAGAGACACTACAACTTCCTTGAATGGATCTTGCACCTTTTTCATCCTTCATTGTTAAAGAATTATTTTAAAAGACAATGCCACCCCGACTCAGCCCTTCAGGACAAATATTATTCTCCTTATCTTACAAAATAGAAATTGAGATTCAGAGTGTTAACAAAGTGTTTCAAGGTTATGTAGTGCAAAAGAGGCAGAGATCATTTGAGTTAAAATCTATCTACCTCTATGTGCAAATTCTGCACACTAAAGCACTCCTTTTAATTTTTTCCCTATTATCAACTGTTCCTACTCTTCTTTATTGAAACCTTAATTTAGACAGTCAAAAATGAATTTGGAAATTAGTTATGGTTTTCCACAGAATGTTACTGAAATTTAGTCAATCAACTGTTGCTTATACACAAGAAAGTATAAATGCCTGTTGCATATAGAATGTACTAATTTAGCTGAATTATGGTATATTAATTTCAAAGAATATATTTAATAAGAACCTCTCAATTAGAATGCCACTAGGCATAAATAAAATGTATATACATTTTATATTTCAGTGTTAGTGATAAAACAAAGCTAACTCATTGAATCCTGGTGTGGAAAGCTCAGCTCGTTAAGATGTGTCTTTGTATTGAGGGAATGACGAGCTCTCAGACCAGAACTAATCCTAAAGAAAGAGACGATGAAATCTCAGCCGTAAGTAATTCAGGGTAGAGCATGGGGTTGGTATAATTACAGAGTTTCTCTATCTTGGGGCTATTGGTATTTTTGACCGGTAATATTTTATTGCCAGGGCTGTCCAGTGCATTCTAAGATGCTCTGTGGCACTAGATACCAGAGAAATATCTGCTGGGGTGGGGCAAAATTGCCCTTGGTTGAAAACCACTCTGTCTGAATTCTTTTCATACCAATCTACCCTAGATACTTGTATGAGTCCTAGAAAGAGAAAGGTGTAAAAATTAAAACTAAAAGAGCTGTTTTCACTTTTAAAATGGGAGGGGTAGAGTTACTGAGACACAGTTCTGCTGAGGGGGCGAATTGTTTGAGGAATGCTGCCCACCTCTACATTAAACACAGAGCTGTTTCAGTACATTGAAAATTCCAGACATGGCTATGTCTGTTCAGTAACAGTAGTTCCTATGAGAGGACAACTTAACTATTTACTTTGTGCTAGTAGGAAGAGATTTCATCGATCTTGGAGCAGAGCTACAAATATTACAAATAAAAACTGCACTTTGGGAAGATGCTAGGACAGTGGATACTAGGATCTAGATATCCTCTATGATATATAACGCACATCTGCTCAGACGACTTCATAAAATTTGTGGAGGAAAATATTGAAGGTATTTGCAATAACCAATTGGAGAAAAATAAAAACCACATGCAGGGCACTACTTATTTTCTAGCTTTTTAGTTGTAACTTTAAAGTTTTTTGTTTAATTGTGACCTTAAAGATTTAAAAATGGATCCTTGACCTATTACTGCCTAGTTTGAGCATTTTACCACTCCACAAATATGCGAAAACAGTTTAGTGCTATTTAGCAGCCCCTCCCATTGTCAGATTGTTGTCTTATATTTTACTTTGCATGTTATTTAAATCTGATATCACTCATCTTTTAGTTTCTCGATATTAATTTACATACACTCAAACATACCTACTCTTGTTAATCTTCATGCTTTTCTGACACTCCACACTTCCATTTGAGATTCTTCTTCAGTCATTTAGTGTCCATTTTAGAGAAGATCCTCTAGTGATGAATTATTTCAGCGTATAATTGTTTCCATCATTTTGAAGGGTATTTTCGCTAAGTATAGATTTCTAGGCGGTCAGAGTTATTGATGTTTACTTTGATATCTTAAAGATTTTGTTCTATTATCTGCTGGCTTTCATAGTTTTTGATGAAAATTTAGCCACCAATCTTGGTTTTCCTTTGAAGATAATATGACTTTTTGTCTCTGACCATTTTAAAAATTTTCCCTTTGTCTTTGATATTTAGCAACTTGACTATGATACGCCTAGATGTAGTTATCTTTGTGTTTATGCAAATTGGGTTTTACTAAGCTTTAAAAACATGTGGGTTGATAGATTTCATATGATTTGAAAATTCTTGACCAATATTTCTCAAAACACTGCTTCTGTTCCATGTTCTCTGTCCTTTCCTTCTGAGAGACAATTCCAATTCAATTATTTGATCATATTCCATACGTTTCTTACTTTCTTTTGTTTTTCATTATTTTTTCTCTCTCTGCTTCAGTATGTATATTTTTTATTAACTTGTATTTGAATTAACTAATTCTTTATTCTACTGTATCTAATCTGCTGTCAATTCAATTAATGAATGACTTCACATATTTTCTTCTATATTATTATATTTTCCTCAGATTTCTTTAGTGTATCAATCAGAGTTGTTGAAGTGTTTTTTAATCTTAATTCTACTATCTAGATTATCTTTGGGTCTCCTTCTCTTGACTATTTTTTCTCTGTATTGTCAGTTCCCTTTCCCCTGATTTTTCATGTGACTATTGTGGAAAATACATTAAAAGAGTTTTGGATTATATTGTCTTCCTCCAAAGACTGTTAAATTTTATTCTGGAAAGCAGTTAAATCTAAGCACATCTTAATCCTTTCAAGTTTGGTTTTAGGTTTTTTAAAGTTCCTCTATCTGTTTTGTTCTTATTTGAAGAAATTGGTTCTCACTTTTGTAAAACAGTCCCATTGGGTCTCAAGCTAAAGTTCAGGATATTCTTCAAATTCTTTCCACTATAGTGGAAGTGGAGCTAAATGAAAAACTAAAACAATTGGACTTAATAGATGTATATAGATCACTCCACCCTGAAGGAGCTGAATACACATTCTTCTCAAGTGCACATGGAACATTCTCTAGGATAGACCATATGTTGGGAAACAAGGCAAGCCTCTACAAATTTAAAAAAATTGAAATAATAACAAGCATCTTCTCAGATCATAGTGCTATAAGGCTAGAAATTAATTACAAGAAAAAAGCTGAGAAAGGCACAAAGATGTGGAGACTAAACAACACACTACTGAACAAGCAATGGATCATTGAATAAATTAAAGAAGAAATCAAAAAAATACCTGGAAACAAATGAAAATGATAGCATGCGATACCAATTCATATGGGATACAGCAAAAGCTGTATTAAGAGGAAAATTCATCGCAATACAGGCACATCTTAACAAACAAGAAAAATCCCAAATAAGCAACCTAAAAGCACACCTAACTGAACTAGAGAAAAAAGAACAAATGAAGCCCAGTCAGCAGAAGGAGAGAAATAATAAAAATCAGAGCACAAATAAATACTATTGAAACGAAAAAGGCAGTAGAAAGGATCAATGAGACAAAGAGCTGGTTTTTTGAGAAGATAAATAAAATTGACAAACCCCTAGCCAGACTTACAAAGAAAAAAAGGGAGAAATCTCAAATAAACAAAATCAGAAATGAGCGAGGAGAAATAACAGCAGACTCTGCAGAAATACAACAGATTATAAGAGAATACTACAAAAAACTATATGCCAACAGAATGGATAACCTAGAGGAAATGGATAAATTCTTGGACTCCTACAATCTCCCAAAGCTCACTCAAGAAGAGGCAGACAATTTGAACAGACCAATCACAAGGAAAGAGATTGAAACAGCAATCAAAAACATCCCAAAGAATAAAACCCCAGGACCAGATGGCTTTCCTGGGGAATTCTACCAAACTTTCAGAGAGGATTTAATACCTATCCTTTTCAAGCTATTCCAAAAAATTAGGGAAGATGGAACACTTCCTAACACATTCTATGAGGCCAACATCACGCTGATACCAAAACCAGACAAGGACACCACGAAAAAAGAAAACTACAGGCCAATATCACTGATGAACATAGATGCAAAAATTCTAAACAAAATTTTGGCAACCAGAATTCATCAAAAGAATCATACATCAGGATCAGGTGGGATTCATACCAGGGACACAGAGATGGTTCAACATCCGCAAATCAATCAATGTGATACACCACATCAACAAACTGAGGAATAAAAACCACATGATCATCTCAATAGATGCAGAGAAGGCATTTAACAAGATCCAACAGCCATTTATGATAAAAACTCTGAACAAAGTGGGCATAGAAGGAAACTACCTCAACATAATAAAGGCCATATATGACAAACCCATAGCCAGCATCATACTCAATGGGCAAAAACTGAACGCCATCCCCCTGAAAACAGGAACGAGACAAGGATGCCCTCTATCACCACTCTTATTTAACATAGTACTGGAGGTCCTGGCCAGAGCAATCAGGCAAGAAAAAGGAATAAAACGAATCCAAATAGTGAGGGAAGAAGTGAAACTCTCGCTGTTTGCAGATGACATGATCTTATATATAGAAAACCCCAAAGAATCCATTGGAAAACTCTTAGAAGTAATCAACAACTACAGCAAAGTTGCAGGGTATAAAATCAATTTGCATAAATCAGTAGCATTTCTATACTCCAGTAATGAACCAACAGAAAAAGAACTCAAGAATACAATACCATTTACAATCGCAACAAAAAGAATAAAATACCTTGGGGTAAATTTAACTAAGGAAGTGAAGGACCTATATAATGAAAATTACAAGTCCTTTCTGAGAGAATTGGATGATGAGATAAGGAGATGGAAAGACATTCCATGTACATGGATTGGAAGAATAAACATAGTTAAAATGTCCGTTCTACCTAAAGCAATCTACAGATTCAACGCCATCCCAATCAGAATCCCAATGACATTCTTTACAGAATTAGAACAAAGAATCCTAAAATTCATATGGGGCAACAAAAGACCCCGAATTTCTAAAGCAATCCTGAGAAAAAAGAACAAAACGGGAGGCATCACAATCCCTGACTTCAAAACATACTACAAAGCTACAGTAATCAAAACAGCATGGTACTGGTACAAAAACAGGTGCACAGATCAATGGAACAGAATTGAAAGCCCAGAAATAAAACCACACATCTATGGACAGCTTATCTTTGACAAAGGAGCTGAGGGCATACAATGGAGAAAAGAAAGTCTTTTCAACAAATGGTGCTGGGAAAACTGGAAAGCCACATGTAAAAGAATGAAAATTGACCATTCTTTTTCACCATTCGCCAAAATAAACTCAAAATGGATCGAAGACCTAAAGGTGAGACCTGAAACCATAAGGCTTCTGGAAGAAAACGTAGGCAGTACACTCTTTGACATCAGTATTAAAAGGATCTTTTCGGACACCATGCCTTCTCAGAGAAGGGAAACACTAGAAAGAATAAACAAATGGGACTTCATCAGATTAAAGAGCTTCTTCAAGGCAAATGAAAACAGGATTGAAACAAAAAAACAACCCACTAACTGGGAAAAAATATTTGCAAGTCATATATCTGACAAAGGCTTAATATCCATAATATATAAAGAACTCTCGCAACTCAACAACAAAACATCAAACAACCCAATCAAAAAATGGGCTGGAGACATGAACAGACATTTCTCCAAAGACATACTGATGGCTAATAGGCACATGAAAAAATGCTCATCATCGCTGATCATCAGGGAAATGCAAATCAAAACTACACTAAGATATCACCTTACACCCATTAGAACGACAAAAATATCTAAAACTAATAGCAACAAATGTTGGAGAGGTTGCGGAGAAAAAGGAACCCTCATACACTGCTGGTGGGAATGCAAACTGGTGCAGCCACTATGGAAAACAGTATGGAGATTCCTCAAAAAATTAAAAATAGAACTACCATACGATCCAGCCATCCCACCACTGGGTATTTATCCAAAGAGCTTGAAGTCAGCAATCCCAAAAGTCCTATGCACCCCAATGTTTATTGCAGCACTGTTTACAATAGCCAAGACGTGGAAGCAACCTAGTGTCCAGCAATAGACGAATGGATAAAGAAGATGTGGTACGTATATACAATGGAATACTACTCAGCTGTAAAACAGAACAAAATCATTCCATTTGCAATAACATGGATGGACCTTGAGAGAATTATGTTAAGTGAAATAAGCCAGCGAGAGAAGGATAATCTGTGTATGACTCCACTCATATGAGGAATTTAAAACTATGGACTAAGAACAGTTTAGTGGATACCAGGGGAAAGGTGGGGTGGGGGGTGGGCACAAAGGGTGAAGTGGTGCACCTACAACATGACTGACAAACATTAATGTACAACTGAAATTTCACAAGATCGTAACATATCAATAACTCAATAAAAAAAAAATTCTTTCCACTATAGTGGAGACCAATGCCATTTTTAATCTCCCAAGTACTATTTTGCTTCTGTGGTATCTTTTGGGATCTCCACTTTCCAGAAGTTATTCTATGCTAGGCCTACTAGAAACTCTCCCTGTGCATTTACAGCTTAGGAGTTGGCCAAGGACCCACGGATAATTTTCATGACACTTTGAGGCTCCTTTCCATATACCCCTCCAATATGGAACCCTACCCCCGCTATTCAAACCACTTTGGCACCCCAGAACTCCATCTATCTTTCTTCTGCTTAGTGAGACTGCCTCTTTCATGTTGGATCCATGCAGCAGCCTAGTAATTGGAAGATGCTCTTGGAGGAAAGTTGGAGTGCATGTAGTTCTAGCCTTCCATGCTTCCTTTTTGCATAGACCATAATCTTTCATTGACTGCTTTCCAATACCTGCAAATAGTCGTAGCATGTATTTTGATTGTTGCGGCATGGAGGAAAATCTAATAATATCCAAGACACGTCTTTTAATATGACTTCATGTAAAATCAGTCTTATGTGATTAAAAAAAACAAGTCTTCAGAAGAAAAAGATAAATACAAAGAAAAAAGTACACAATATATAGGGGTAAAGAAATGTTCTTTAGCATACAAACTTGGAGTCCATATATATTCAATCTAATCTCCAGTGATTTTTACATCTGCAGGATTATATAAGGAAGGTTGATATTCATAATTGTTATCCCAAAATACCATGAACCTTGAATCATCACCATAAAATTCAATAGTATCTAGTAGGTCATACTTATTAAGCTGTACATATATCTTACTCATACTCTATTAAAGATGGTTTTTAAGGAAATATGTTTAAAAAAGTTAACTATCTTTATATTTGTATCCTGAGAACACAAGTCGCTGTCATTTTTGTCCTCTAAAGCATGAGTGTATTGACTCAGGGTTCTTACTAATACCGCTCAGTACTATCAGACATCACCTCACAACACTCTGATGAAGAAATATAAAATACATTTCTATTTTGAAGGGAGGAAAGGAAACTGAAAGAGCTAATTTGCTTGCATAAAATATCACATGCAGTTAGTGGTGAATAAAATAGTAAAAAATACATATTTTAAAATTTCTGTTGTAATAGTACTCCTTCTAATATACCACACTGTCTATATTCAACAGAGTTTTGTGTGTGCATGTGTGTGAAAGAGAAGTGAGGGATGGGGATCAAGGTGAGGAATAAAAGCCTTATGGTTAACCAGATAACAAGCGAGGATTATCTAAGCAGTAAATCCCAAAAGATTCCTATCAACCTGGGTTTTAAAGGAAACGTTTTATTGAATCTCTGGCCCACAATCTAAACAGGAGTTCCAGCAGGCTGCATCAGGAGTCAGGAGTCCCCCCAGAAAATGTCTACATAGCCCTGACTAGAGGCTGCAGTGGTAAGGGGCTGAGGCTTGTTTTTAATGAATGGTGTTACCGTCTCAATTTTGAACAAGTTCTTTCATTTTACTTTGTGATACTGTAAACTTTGTATTTTACTCTAATGACAGGAATAGCTTGAGCAAGATTTTTTGACTCCTCTTCTTTCTCTCCTGGAGACATTAAGGAGTTGAAAAAGAATCCAAACTCAGGCAGCAGAAAGATTTTCAAAACATGTATTTCTCTACCTTTTAGTTTTAAATTGGGAATTTTCAGCACGAAAATTATCAGATACGCAATATATCAGTGTGCTTAATGAGAATATAGAGATGTGGCAAATTTAAGTCGCTTTGTTAAAGGCCTGACTTATAAACAAAAAATATAACTTGCAGTCAAATTTAAAGATCTCTTTAAAATATGCATATATTCTCCCGGCGTTTCACCACCTGAAATTATAGATTCTCTTTATAGCAGCAGAGTGCATGAGGCAGCATGAAACATGTTTTTCTGTGTGCACAGTCACATGGACATTGATTTTTCCATCCTCTGTTAGCAAGTAGATACATCCTGCTGTCATATCTCCTGGGGAAGATTGCTGCATTTCTTGGTGGGGGACTTGCAAATGAGGGGCTTTCGAAACTTGGAAAGTTGGCTTTGCAGCTTTGCAGCTGTGGATATGACCTTTCTCTAAAAATGAAAGCATGAGCTGCTTTTCATTTCTCTGGAAGGAAAATGCCACCTGTCAGAGAGTGCTGCAGCCCCTGCTCATATTTTGATAAGCAATTTCCATTTAGGTTTTCTTTTTCTAATGAAAAGTCTCAACTCATTGAAAAGTTTTTATAGCCGGTGAACCTAGTGGTTTAGGGGGGAAAAGGATTAATTTTAAGAAACTAAAAGAATATTTTTAGAAAAGTGTTTATATTGAATACTAATAAAATTTTACGGGCAGAGTGGATTTTGGAATTTGTCTAATTCCCTCATTTGCACATAATGAAGCTGAAATTCTTATCAATTCAACATCACACATGTACTTAGTGACAAAAATCAAAGCTGGGACCCATTTCTCCTAAATTCATTGGCATTGTTCTTTACTTTAAAAACCAAATAAGTTTCAAGAGGATCATGTCCCAACTTATTCCCATTTTCAAAGATCAAATTACTTGTTACCTATAGTAAAATATCTCTGGACATTTTGCTCCATTAATCAATTATGTTTAATTTTGGTAGATTTTTAATTATTTTTTCTAGTAAGTTATAAGCATTCAGCAATAATGGTCTATATAAATAGATTTGAAACCGCAAAGAGACAGTTACCTTGTAATCCATTATATATCCAATACGTGCCAAAATACAGAGGACACGGAAGATGCGCGTTAAATATATGCTAACTATAAATATATTTAATAATTAAATATACGCTATTCTGAGGAAAACTTAACTAAAACATGAAAACTGACTTTCAAGTACTTTACTGAATACATCATTTGTGTGGAAGTTGCAGTATTACTGAAGATGGAGATTTTGAGAGTATTTACCGGTAATCACAATGATTGCAAAACACATTTAAAATTTTCTCAATTATTGATGTCAAAGTTAACTTATCTGAAATTATGACTAATTATTGAAAAAGTTGCTAGAAAGTATATAAAGCTTTCACAATATGACCCAGGTTTGATTCACATGGAACTGATGAATAATCAACTAACAAATACAAATATGCAAGCAACATCTGGGGACTCGTGGAAGTATTCTTTCAGCACACCAAAGCTGATAGCCTGATAGTTGACTGCAAAGGAGGCCAGTTAGAGAGATTTGGGATTAGGTCCTTGGAATTCTACAGATGCTAATGTGTGGGTCAGATTTTATCAGGTAAATATAGAATTCAGCCTGGTCCCCAGTGAATAAAACAGTGTGAAAGATTTTTCTTTAGATAAATGAAGATGTTTCTTTTGTGATAAAAAAAAAATCGTTTATTGAAGACACACTTTTGCAGGTAATGGGACCATCTCCACTAGTCATCACGATAATTCATTGAGATAAGTACTATTATGACCCCATTTTAGAAGCAGTCACACAACCAGAAAATGGCAGAGGTGAGATCTATAGAGGAAAAATAAGAAAAAAATTAATGGACAATTACCTAGTTAATTTTTACTTTAAAGACGTTCTTATCACTTAGCTCAGGAACAAGAAAATAATATTGCCATTTAGTTATCTGAATGAGATGTCTATATTGGTTTTATATCACTTTTATATGACAGATCTATTATTAAAGGGTATAAAATATCAATTGTTTAAATCTGGTCATATACCACATCCCCTATGGTATCACACTTCTAGAAGGGATCTTAGAAACCACGTAGTTTAATTTACTTGTTTTCTATTTGAGTGGACTGAGGGAGAGAGAGGTGACTTGCAAAGATAAAGGCAACACAAATAGTAAGCAGCAAAGCCAGGATGAAAAATCAAATGTCCTCTACATCAGATGAATGTTGCGGTTTCTAAGTCATGACATCCACCCTATTTGGAGACACAGGATTGGCTCAGAATTATCATATGAACTGAGTCTAATAGCCATGATAATAGGGATAAGTTCCTTGGAAGACTGGTGGTACTTTTCAAATAATGGTTTTATTGAGAAATAATTCACATAACACACAATTCATGCACTTAAAGGGTACTATTGAATAGTTTTTAACATATATAGCTTTTGTATATTCACAGAGGTGCACAGCCATCACCAAAATAAATTCTAGAACATTTTCGTCACCCCCCAAGAAACCTCGTCCCCATTAGCAATGACTCCCCACTCATACTCAACCTCTGCCCCCAGTTCTAGGCAATTACTAACCTACTTGCTATCTCATATTTTCCTATTTGGAACATTTCATATAAATTGAACCATACAATATGTGGGCTTTTGTCACTGGTTTCTGTCACTTAGCGTAATGCTTTCAAAGTTCATCTATGTTGTAGCATGCATCAGTATTTCATTCCTTCTTATTCATGAATAGTATTCCATTGTACGGATGTACCACATTTTTGATCAGTTGTTCAGTTGATGGACATTTGGGTCACTTTCACTTTTGGGTTATTATAAATAATGCTGCTATGAACATTCACGTGCAAGTTTTTGTGTGAACATGTGTTTTCATTCCAACTGGGTATATATAAAAGTGGAATTGCTGAGTCATAAGGTAATTTTATGTTTAAACATTTGAGGAATTGTCAGACTGTTTTCCAAAGGATTGGATCATTTTACATTCCCATCTGTTGTGTGAGAGTTCCAATTTCTCCACTTCATCTCCAACACTTGTTATTAGCTGGCTTTTTTATTATAGCCATTCTAGTATGTTTGAAGTGGTATCTTGTGGTTTTGATTTGCAGTTTTCTGATAGTTAATATTCTTGAGCATCTTATTATATGCTTATTGACAGTTTGTCTCTCTTCTTTGAAGAAATGTCTATTCAGACACTTTGCCCATTTTTAAATTGGGTTATATATCATTTTATTATTGAGTTATAGGAGTTCCTTATATATTTTAGATACAAGTTCTTTATCAATATACGGTTTGCAAGTATTTTCTCCCATTCTGTGGATTGTCCTTTCACATCCATGATGGTGTCCTTTGAAAACAAGGTTGCATCTACTTTTATAAGTTGTATTTCACACACGAACCACGTGCTAGTGGAAGATGCCAAGGGAGTGAAATAGGCTGTATCCCTCTTATAGAATGCAGAGGTCATGACCAAGAATTTTATGGCATTTAAGGCTGGATACAAAACTTAGTCAGTCATTACAAAACATGCATGTTGACCTTCAAAATTAACTTTTCATAATGCATTATGGCTAAGGTACAGAATAGTATGTCAAACCTTAGAATTTAATATATAAATCTATACACACATATATATGTACATGTATGTATACGAGTTGACCATATACTCACATAGTATGCATTGAGAATTGGCTGACACAGACAGGCAAGAAGGCCAACAACACACCACAAGGTGCCCCACGCATCTCTGCTGAGATACTTTTACTAGGCATCTTCAGACCAACACAACTTTATAAGTCAAGAACCTGTTTAGTGGAACTACAAGTCCACTCATTAGCTGCTTTTCTAGGTTTAGGTAACATCCTTCCTGCCCCAGCTCTGATTTATTTGAGGGTAGGGACTTCAATACTCAATTTGAGGGAGTGGAAATTAACCAGGAGTAAATGAATGGAAAGAAAGCCTTCCCCATCTATCTTTTTAAAGTGGCTCAATAATCTTGGCTTTATTATTTTTGGTTCGATTCCAAATAGTTGTCAGATACCATCATCTTGAACTAATTGCTGCCCAATATTGATTGATACTCAGCTCAGAGAAAGATATTTAAAGAAGGTGGCATGCAGCATATGTGGTCCATTACTTTTTTCCGTAGACTCTAAAATCTATACTTTGATTCTTCTTTTTTTCAAAGAATACACCTCTTTTTTATGCTTTTTTTTGGTAAGGAAGATTGGCCCTGAGCTAACATCTGTTGCAAATCTTCCGCTTTTTTTTTCTCCCTATTGCCCCAGTACATAGTTGTATATCCTTGTTGCAAGTCATTCTAGTTCCTCCATGTGGGGCATCGCCACAGTGTGGCTTGATGAGCGGTGTGTAGGTCTGCACTCAGGATCTGAACCCGGCTGCCAAAGAGGAGCATGTGAACTTAACCACTCAGCCATGAGGGGGCCCCTATGCTTTGACTTTTATTAACCAAGATGAGAGTTTCCAGACTATAATATATTGGGATGAGATTTTTTTTTTTTTACTGAAATGTATCTTTGATATATCATGCCCATACTGAGGGATGCTATAAGACAGGCTTAAGATGAGTGTCTGTTTTTGTTTTGAAAAGACCTTTAAGTAGTGGTGGCTAGTGAACGTTTTACAACTAGCTCTCCAGGAGACAAAAAGCCCTCATTTGTAGCCTCTGCTGATTTCCATGGTGTAAATTCTTCCACAGTGGCTGATTTCAAGATACCAGTGTGACATCACTGAACTCAGGGTTGGGAAGAGACACTTATAACCAATGCCATGAAGTGCTTTGAGCTAGTATGAGTCAAACCTCATACCCAAGCTCCTGAATGCCACTACCTACAGGATAAGCATAGTTTTTATCTTGTGGATACAGTACGTTAGATAGCAGATCAAATTTTAATTCTTGTGTTTGTACTACAAAACTTACAGCCAAATGGAAAACTAATTTAAAACTACATATGTAGGTCTTCATGGTATGCTTTTCGTTGTCTTATTTCTAGGGCCATTTGTAACTCAATCTTTGTTTTTGTTTCTCCTTTTACTCTTACTTTTAGTTTACTCCATCTTTTAAAATTCTATTTGTAAGCTGTCTCAGTTATTTTCTGGAATTAGTTATAATAGATTTAAATAAATAAATGAATAATTCTTACGCAACTTCAGGAACAGAATGGAAATTAAAGATGAAGTACTGGATAATCACTGGAATGAAAGTGAAAGAAAAGAGGTTGCATGTCAGCCTCACTTCTACCAGGTAGGAGCTATTCACTTCTCTCTCTGGCCCTTGGAGTCCTTGCCTATGCCATTAGGTGTGTCAGGATGAGCTCTAATATCATTCAAATTACCCTTAATTTTGTAACTCCAAAAGCCTCTGATTTATTCCCAAATTCTATTGATATTCAACACAGTTTGAATAAACTATATAATTTTATGCCTATGTTCAAATGATTTTAATATTATACTAAATTTTAGCTTTTGCAGATTGCTATTGGCTTGTTGGTGCTGACAGGCAAACTTGTGGGTGCATATTATTAGCTTTTTATAAAGTGACACTTCATCTGTAGGCAGAGTAACAAATTTTGAATTTTATGCACGAAAAGATTGATAGCTGGCACAATTATTAATTTCTGCAGGCTTCCTGTTGGTGGTATATGATTTGGAAAAGACATTTGCATTTATACTCTAATAAAAGAAGGCTCTATCCTCTCCTTTAACTTTGTAAAGCATAATACTTTAAGCATCTCCCACTTAATAGTCCTAATACCCAGGGATATGTTAGCAATTCATATGAGCAGGTGGCTATGGCATGGCAGAAAATGTCCTGGGTTTGTCAGAACTTGAGTTTGAATTCCAGCTGTGCTTTGATAACCACTTGACCTTGGAGAAGGTATGTAATATCTCCAAGCCTCAGCTTCATGCCATTTACCCTTCAGGATGATTTGAAGATCAAATGAAATAATGGGTTAAAAATCCCTAGCATAGCTACAGTTTGGCAAATGTGAACTTTTATGAAAACCCTCTCACTGGTCTTCTCATACGCTCTTTAGTGCAAAGTTGCTCAGTCATACTCAAGGGCCTAGTTTAAACCAAATGGTATGGGACTTGCTTCTTCTCAAATTCCTTAAAGTGGATATATTCCTTCTTGACTTCTCTCACCAGAACAAATTTAGGTAAAATATTTTAGAAACAGGTATCCCGAAGAGGAAAAAAAAATCTAAACCATTGTCTTAAAAGACAAGGCCTTTGTGCTACAAATATTCTAAATTCAAAAGACTCCTTAGTTCTGCTTTTCTTTTTTATTTCTTAAATATGTGAAAATCACATTTCTAAGTATCTCCCATAAGGGAAGTATACTGATCTATTAAACATTTGGGAATAATAACGTTATATTCTAATTCCATGTTATAAGGAGACATAATATAGATGTTCTTAGAAGTTAAATAAGGAGAAAAGACTAAAAGAAAATCCTTTAAAAAGTTCTATGGGGGCTGCCAGTCCAGTGGCCTAGTGGGTAAATTCAGCCTGCTCTGCTTTGGGGGCCCGGGTTCACGGGTTCAGTTCCCAGGCATGGACCTACACCACTCATCAGCCACACTGTGGTGGTGATGCACGTATGAAATAGAGGAAGATTAGCCACAGATGTTAGCTCAGGACAAATCTTCAAGCAAAAAGAGGAAGATTGGTGACAGATGTTAGCTCAGGGTGAAACTTCCTCAGCAAAAAAGTTTCTATGGATCTGTACTTTCAAAATAAAGCTTACTTTATTGTGGAAGATATTGTCATCACCATATTTTTAAAATATGTTAAGGAAGGAAAGTGTCAGTGAACTTGTGAAAGAATCATTTAAATGCATTTATATGGTACAAAATACAACTTATAAAAACACAAAAGTTATTGGATTCTTACTTTCAATTAGAAATTGTTAAATTTAAATTCCAGATAAAGAAGATAAGAATGATGTAATGTGTATCAGTTAAAAGGTCATTACAATTAAGTATGAGATTGATGTCTCATGATATGACTGTTTCAAAAATACAATATACAAATGTACCATCAATGGGTACAGTGGGGAGAAAAATCCCAAAATGTCTCTGGGAAGAGGACTGTGGAACCATATTACAAAACAATAAAGCATATTTTTAAGAATATAAGTGAAATTTAGGAAGATATAAAGCTAATTGCCCCTTTATCTTATTATTTCACGTGTATAAGTATGTAAGACAGTATTAACGTGTGGATTTGATGGCTCCATATTATCTATATATCTACTTGTAGGCTCATACCTGTCATTACTAGTAGTATATATATACTTACATCCATAAAATTATTAATACAAAATACATTGTTTTGAGACTTTCAATGAATCTTATGTCTATTTCCAAATAAATATTAACAGATTTGATGTCTCATTTTCAACCTGAGTGTTTTAAGCATTCTTTAATGTGTAGAGAAAGGAGCAGAATTTCTTCCTTCTCTCCCATGTTCTTAGGTTCACTTGAGCCTCTGCCCAGACACTGGTCCATTGATACTCCAGATTCTGATGCCTTGGTTATGACCTCATTCCTTTCAACAAAGAGTGTATACTACACTGTACCACGTTCATGCCCAGGAACACAGTCAGCAATGCGAAGACTATGCATTCCCTTGTGGACCTCTGCATTCTTTCCCCTCCAATCTTTCAGTAGAGCATAAACTGGGCACTTTCGCTCCCAGGACTATTAACTACTCTGACATTTACTTTGTTATTTTCTTCTACAGCAACTATAACCAGTATGTGATAGTTTCCCAAGTTAGCACCTCCCTTTCTTATCTCTGAGGTGATGTCTGTGAGATCTATTTGGTAAGCTATACAAATGTGAAGAGGTGTTGTTCTTAAAGGTTCATATTATTTAGTCCAAAATTGGTACACGGCTTCATGTAAAAATGTGTTTATTATTTTATGAGCTTGTGTCAGTGCCAGCTGTCACTGAAAGAACTAGAAAAGAGGAAATAGTGGGTAGGAGACGATCGAGTGCTTTCACACTTAGAACTGGTTCCGTCTGCTTTCGGAACAATCGTTCTCAAAGAGAATGTAGAGACTAGAAAATAACTGGCAAAGCTATTCGTGTAGGACCATGCTGACACCCTGATCTTGGTTTTCCAACCTCCAGAACTGGGAGAAATGAATTTCTATTATTTATAAGCTACTTGCTCTGCAGTATTTCATTATAGCAGCCCCAACGGAACAAGACAATTGCCTTAGAGATCATCTCTAGTCTTTTCCAGAATATCTCACTGGCACTGTGAGCTAACAGTGTTCTTTTCAAGATGGCTATAATTTTGGAAGGCTGAAATGTACAGAAAAAAGATTTTCTTGGTGTTTAGCATTTCATTATTTTGTTTGTTTTATGACAAGCAAGGACATGACATGAATTATTTTCTACCAGTGATTAATTAACTCAGTAGTTAGCTTTCAAAAATAGCAAGATATATTGATTTGACAGAACTTTCCTCTAGGCAGTATTCTAGATAGTAGGGGAATGGTGATGAATAAAACAGACCCATTTCCTTCTCTCACAGAGTTAATATTCTAGTTGGATATACAGCTATATGGGTGATTTTGGGATCTGAGATGACTTTTCCACAACATGTCATGTGCTAAATTTAAGTACTCTTCGCCTTAAGAGCCATTTCAATTAAAATTCTCGTTTCAATATATTGATTGATTTTAAGAGAAGAATAGATTTAATGTATTTATTTAACACAGAATTTTAGTGCACAGAGGCACGTTAAAGTTTATCAGAGCAGATCCCTTATATTACATATGATGACACTAATAGCCAGAAATATTAAATAGTTTGCCTAAAATCACACAGGTAATTACTCCATAGTCATATTGAATTTTTCTCTGGTCCCTGTGTACTGAGTTTGAAAGAAATACACTCCACATTCTTACACTCCTGGGACTAGAGTTGGTCATTGTATGTTGACCTTACCTATTTCAAATCACTAAATCAGTGTGGCATAGAGATCAAGAACACAGACTCTTGAGACTAATTACCTAGATTTTAAGCATGACCATTCACTTCACAGGGAGTGTGTCCTTGTCTCAGCGTCCTCAGACACTCGGGATGGAATCCTGTCCTTACTTCAGTTTCCTATTTGCAAATAGTAATAAAATGAAAATTAAATGAATTAAAGCTCTTAAAGTGTGTAGAACAGTATCTGGCACAAAACAATTTATAAACATTAGCTATTGTTATTATTGTTATTACCTTAAAGTATAGTGATTATACTCTTTGATCATTTTTTCTCTGTTTATAGAGAAGTAAACCATATTTTATAGAATTTAAGAGAGACCTGGATTCATATACAGGCCTACCTTGGATATCTTGCCAATTCAGTTCCAGACCACTGCAATAAAACATGTATTGCAATAAAGCCAGTCATACAAATTTTTGGTTTCTGAGTGTATAAAATTTGTGTATACACTATATTGTAGTCCAGTAAGTGTGCAGTTGCATTGTGTATTAAAAAAAAGTACATATCTTAATTTAAAAAATCTTTATTGCTAAAAAATGCTGACTATCATTGAAACCTTCAGCTAGTTGTAATCTTTTTGCTGGTGGAGGGTCTTCATGATGTTGATGGCTACTGACTTATCACGGTGGTGGTTGCTGAAGGTTGGGGTGGCTATGGCAGTTTATAAAAATAAGACAACAATGAAGATTGCCACATCGATTGACTCTTCCTTTCACCAACAATTTCTCTGTAGCAGGTGATGCTGCTTGATAGCATTTGAACCACAGTACAACTTCTTTCAAAATAGGAGCCAATCCTCTCAAACCCTGCTTTATGTAATAAAGTTTATGTAATATTCTAAATATTCTAAATAAAGTTTATGTAATATTCTAAATCCTTTGTTGTCATTTTAATAATCTTTACAGCATCTTAACCAGGAGTAGATTCTATCTCAAGAAAAACTTCCTTTGCTCATCCACAAGAAGCAACTCCTCATTCATTAAAGTTTTATCACGAAATTGGAGCAATTCAGTCCCATCTTCAGGCTCCAGTTCTAATTCTAGTTCTCTTGCTATTTCCACATGTGCAGCTCCTTCTTTCACTGAAATCTTGAATCCCTCAAAGTCATCCATGAGGATTGGAATCAGTTTCTTCCAGACTCCTGTTAATGTTGATATTTTGACCTCTCCTCATGCATCATGAATGTTCTTAATGGTAAATCCTTTCCAGAAGGTTTTCTATTTGCTTTTCCTAGATCCATCAGAGGAATCATCACGTGGCTGTTATAGCCTTAAGAAATGTATTTCTTAAATACTAAGATTTGGACATCAAAATGACTCCTTGATCCATGAGCTACAGAATGAGTGTTGTGTTAGCAGGTATGAAAACAACATTAATCTTGTACATCTCCATTAGAACTCTTGGGTAACCTAGTGCATTGTCAATGAGCAGTAATATTTTGAAAGGAATCTTTTTTTCTGAGTAGTATGTCTCGACAGTGTGTTTAAAATATTCAGCAAGCCATATTGTAAACAGATGTGCTGTCGCTCAGCTTTGTTGTTCCATGTATAGAGCACAGGCAGAGAAGATTTAGCACAATGTTTAAGGGCCCTAGGATTTTCAGAATTGTAAATAAGCATTGGCTTCAACTTAAAGATACCACCTTCATTAGCCTCTAACAAGAGAGTCAGACTGTCCTTTGAAGCTTTGAAGTCAGGCATTGACGTCTCCTCTCTAGTTATGAAAGTCCTAGACGGAATCTTCTTCCCATACAAGGCTATTGCATCTACATTGAAAATCTGTAATTTAGTGTAGCCACCTTCATTCATAGTATTAGATCTTCTGGAGAACTTGCTTCAGCTTCCACAGCTGCACGTGCTGCTTCACTTTGCACTTTTATGTTATAGAGATGGCTTCTTTCCCTAAACCTCATGAACCATCCTCTGCTAGCTGCAAACTTTTCTTCTGAAGCTTCCTCATCCCTCATAGATGAGAATTGAAGAGAGTTAGGGCCATCCTCTGGATTAGGCTTTGGCTTAAGGGAATGTTGTGGCTGGGTTGATCTTCTGCCAAGACAACTGAAACTTTCTCCACATTAGCAATAAGGCTGGTTCGCTTTCTTATCATTCATGTGTTCAGTGGAGTAGCACTTTTAATTTCCTTCAAGAACTTTTCTTTGCATTCACAACTCGGCCAACTGTTTGGCGCAGGAGTCCTAGCTTTCTGCCTGTCTCAGCTTCTCACATGCCTTCCTCACTAAGCTTCATCATTTTTAGCTTTTGATTTAAAGTAAGAGACGCGTAACTGTTCCTTTCACTTGAACACTTAGAGGCCATTGTAGGGTTAATAACTGGCCTTAGTTCAATATTGTTGTGTCTCAGGGAATAGGGAGGCCCTCAGGGAGGAAGAGAGAAAGGGGAATGGCTGTTCGGTGGAGCAGTCAGAACACACACATTTATTGATTAACTTCGCAGTCTTACCTGGGCACAGTTTGTGGCTCCCCAAAACAAGTACAGTAGTGACATCAAGGATGACTGATCACAGGTCACCATAACAAATATAAGAATAATGAAAAAGTTTGAAATATTGCGAGAATTACCAAAATGTGACACACAGACTCAAAATGAACAAATTCTGTTGGAAAAATGGTGCCAACAGACTTACTCAACAGAGAGATGCCAGAAACCTTCAATTGTAAAAACCAGAGTGACTATGAAGCACAATAAAGCAAAGCACAATAAAATGAGGTATGCCTGTATTCTATCATCATATTCAGTTTGATATTCTGAATATGTGGTACTAAAATGCATTCGCATAGAATACACCTGGGGCTCTTATTTCTTATTATTGGGTAAATATTAGTAGGATTCATCAAGCAAGAGAAAACACACTGGAGATGGGGAGAGGTTACACAAGATAAGGTGGTTTAAGACATTTATTTGGAGCCACCTGTGCCATTGTAGACTGTCTTAATAGTGGTATGTAGGTCTTGAACTTAGGAGAATAAGACATTAAGATACAAGAATAGAAATACATATTTTTGAATCTAAGCTCCACTCTTTACCAACTTAGTCCTGGGGCACAGCTACTAATTTCTGAATTTCAGGTTTTTAATTTGCTAAAAATAAATGAAAGTAAAAATACCAAACTAAATCGCAAATAATGAAGTATTGTGTGTAAAATTAGCTAGCACTGCACCATAGATTTGAATTTACCCTTTATCTGTCTTGTTTTTCCTTCCCATACCTTCTCTTCCCTTCTTATATAGTATAGTGGGAACATCATGGGTGTTGGAGACAGAAAGACCTTGGTTTGAATCCTCATTCTATCACTCTCATTACTGTGACCTTGAACACATTACTTAGTCTTCACGAAATTTAGTTTTATCATCATCTATATAATAGGCATGTACCTATGCACTGATTTTGTCAGGATTAAGTGAAGATTTAGAAATTATTTATTATTATTATTTGGGTAATATTCCAGGAATATAGAAGATGTTTGCAATGTTATTTTCATTATCATTTCTCTTTTCTTTGTATCATTTCTGTTTTCTATCTATACTTTCTCCTTCTTTCTTTTATTTTTATTTTTTTGGGGGAAGATTAGCCCTGAGCTAACTACTGCCAGTCCTCCTCTTTTTGCTGAGGAAGCCTGGCCCTGAGCTAACATCCATGCCCATCTTCCTCTACTTTATATGTGGGACGCCTACCACAGCATGGCTTGCCAAGCGGTGCCATGTTCGCACCCGGGATCTGAACATGGAACCCTGGGCCACTGAAAAGCGGAACATGCACACTTAACCGCTGCGCCACGGGGCCGGCCCCTCCTTATTTCTTTTTAATTACCCTGAGAAAATCTAGAGTAAATACATTGGAAAATTCTTCATAAGATCTTGATTTTAGCGTTCTTTTATTCTATACTTTATTTTAGGTTTTCTATTATTGGTCACAGCAAACTTAAATGATGTCTAAATGCAGCTTTCTATTAATAAATGAAAGCAACATAAAATTTTATGCATGACTTACTTGGTTGACATACTTTCTCATTTGTTGAAATAAAAGAAAAATATACCCTTCAGAGAGATTAAAATCTTGCTTAGAGTGTTATCCAAGGGTTTCTGAATTCTCAATTTACTTGATCCTTTCTTTTAATCCTTTCTTTAACTTCAAGTTTTGAACACCACAAGATGTATTTTTAAAAGGAGTCAATGCAGAATAATTATTTTAATAATGATGAATTTTCTAAGATTCAAACAATCAGAATAATTAGTCTTTATTTTCATTCAACAAGTTGCTCATTCTATTAAGTTAGCCATTTTTTTCTTAATCATAAAGCATAAATAATATCTGCCCTTGTTAGCCTCTTAGGATTACTGAGATGATGAAATAATTGATATATAATTTTAAAATTCATAAATAAGGTATTGTTAATAATACCTTAAAGAAATATTAATATAGATGTAATTAACATATCAAAAGATAAAAAATTATTCTGTTGTATAGTTGACAAAAATCTGCTGTTAGTAAATAATTTGTATAATTCAGCAGAGGTTTCTATACTATTTTTTAACTTCAAAAGTAAAATTTTCAGGGAAGGTACCATTTAGATGAGATTTAGAGTGTTAAGCATACGGTTGGAAGAAGAAATGTGAATGCTGCTAAAAAATAAAGTTTTTGGCAGTTCATTTTCAAAGGAAACACGTAAAACTCTAAAGTGTTTACCAGTTGTATGGTACTAAAATAAACCTATCTTTGTTTTTCAAAGTTTTATCAATAACCATGCAGCTGTGAACTGCACATGCTGAATTAAATCAACATGTTGGAAGAAAAGGAGTTGATGATGGCACTAATCACTGAGTATTTAAAAGATGTAAGAACTGAGAAGAAGGAAAAAAGGAGACAGGAAAAAATAAATCATAAAGGGCAGACAATTAGTAACTGGGGCAAGCCAGTGGCTATAATGAACACATTCTGTAAAATAGCATGAAAAATGATGCTTAAAATATTGTGCCTACAATTAATTATTGCTGCTTCTCTTCCTACCCAGAGGATCATATACTGAATTTGTAACTTTATTATTCCAAACTAATTGGCTTTGTACATATTTCTGACAAATTCCTTTAAAGTCTTCATGAAGTCCCAGTAGTAGATATGATCAAGTGATATAAAGTGACTGGCATATACTGCGGGATGATTTTAAATGTAATTACTAAAATAGCAAGTGTTTTCAATAATACTCTGTTATTTAAATCCTAAGTTAAATACTTATCAAAAACAGTAAAAAACTGAAAACAAATTACCTATATTATTCAACTCAGGAGGCCAGAGAAGAGATTTAAAAGAAGCTAAGGAATTTGAGAAGAAAAAGAAATTAATTTTATAAATAGTTATAAAATAGAGGAGACACGAAGGAAGGCAGTGATTAAATGGTAGAATAGAGTGAAACTTTATTGATAATCACATTAAATGTTAATGGAGTAAACACAACAACTAAAAAGTAGAGACTGACAGAGTGAATTAAAAAAAAGACATCGATGTGGTTTCTAAACAAATGGGTTTTAAATATAAATGAGCATAGAGGTTGAAGGTAAGTTGATGGAAGTGTGTATCATACAAACAGGATAATAAAGCTTGTCTGAATAAGGGTTGTCTATATTAATATTAGATAAATAGACTCCAAGACAGAGTATATTGTGATTGAAAATCAGGAACAGTTCATAATGATAAAAAGAGTTTTTTCATCAGGAAGACATACAACCGTAAAGTGTATGTGCCTAAAGAAATAACTTCAAAACACATTAAGGAAAAAAATTACAGAATTAAAGGGATTTAATTTAGCCCATTTTACAATCACAGCTGGAGATTTTACCGCCCCATTCTCGGCAGTTGAAAGAAAAATAGACAAAATAATCACTAAGACAGAAATGATCTAAACAAGACTACTAACCACCTTGCCCCAACTGATACTAAAGGACAACACATCCTAGAACTACAGGGTATTTTCTTTCCAAGAGCACATAATGTATTCACAAAGAAAGCCCATAGACTGAGCCATAAAACACATATCCATAAATTTAAAACATTGAAATCATACAGATTATATTCTCTGACTAGTATGAAATGAATAATAATTTTATGATATCTAGGAAAATATCAGATATTTAGAAATCAAACAACACACTTCTAAATAATCTATAAAGCAATAACAAATCCACAAAATAAACTAGAAAATATTTGAATTAAATGACATTGAAAATGCAATTTCAAAATTTTCAAGATACAGGAAAAGCAGTGCTTTGACATACATGTGTGGCTTTAAATGCAGATGTGCAAAGCAAATGCTGAGTACATAGGAAAAAGGAAATAAAGATAAGAGTAAGAATCAATGGATGGGGAATAATAGAGGTATTGATAATATATAAATAATAGAGAAAATTAACGAAATCAAAAATGGTTCCATGGAAGAACAATCAAATTGATAAACTCTTAGATAGGCAAATTAGAAATTGCTAATTTCAGAAATGAAAGCTGAGAATTGTGGTAGATGCTACAACATTAAAAGGACAATAAAAATTTTATGATGAATTGTTGGCTAATGTTTGACAAGTTAAATGAGATGAGAAAAAAAATCCTCAAAAAATACACTATACCTAAACAGATTCAAAATTAAAGAGAAAATGAAAAATCACTATATATCTTAGAGAAATAGAATGTGTTATAAGAATTCTGTCAACGAAGCTGACCTCAGGCTCAGATGGCTTCAAAGATGACTTCTACCAACTATTTAAGCAGAAATGCCAACATCACACAAATTCTTCCAAAAAAGCATAAGAGGATGGAACAATTCCAAACTCATTTCATGAGACCAACATAACTCTAACACCAAAGAAAACATTTACACAAAATAACAAAATGAACACAAAACACAAAGAGAGAGTAAAAATAAATAAAAATGTAAACATCTCTCATAAATATAAATGCAAAATTATTTAAAAGAATATTAACAAGTAAAATCCAGCAATATTTAAAAAGCTTACTAGACGCCAAAAAAGAAGTTTTTATCCCAGTAACGCAAGATTGGTATAACATTTGAAAATCAATCTTATATTTTACCATAAAAAGAAGAATAAGGGACAAAAAAACCTGTGATCATTTCAATAGATGCTGTAAAAACATACAACAAAATTCAGCAATTAAAAAATTCTTAACTAAATAGAATATTTCTTAAAGTATTAAAATAATACTTAATATTGAAATGTTGAACACTTTCTTCCAAAGACCAGGAAAAAGGAAAGGCTGCCCACTTCCACTACTTCTATCCTACAAGGTACTAGAGCTCTTCTCTGATGCAACAAGAAAAGAAAAAGAAATAAAAAAAGAATAAAGATAGAAAAGGAGGAGGTAAAACTGTTTATATTTGCAGATGACATGATTATTTACATAGAAAGTCCTGAAGAATCTACAAAGCAATTACTAGCACTAATGAATACATCTAGCAAGTTTGAAAGAGAACAGGTTAATAAATATCAGCCATAAGTAAACGTAAAAAGAAGTGAAGAAAAAACACCACTTAAAATAGCATCCATAAACATAAAGTGCATTTGAATAAACTTAATAATAGATATGCAATGCTTCTGCATAAAGGTGTACAAAATATTGCTGACCTAATCGAAGGCAAACTAAACAATTCGACTTATGTATGGAAGATTCATTATCGTTAAAATGTCAATTTTACCCAAATAGACTTAGAAAATAGACTTATAAATTCAATGCCATCCAAATCAAAACACCAGAAAACTTTGTCTGTAGAAATTGGCAAGTTAATTCTAAAATTTATATGAAATTACAAAATAAAGATTAACCAACGTTATCTTGAAAAACAACGTAGAAAGATTTACATTACCTGACTTCAAGAATTACTACAAAGTTACAAGATTGTGTGGTACTGGCTCATGTATTGACAAAAAGATCAATGTAAGTAAATAGAGAGCTCAAAGATACACTCGCATTTGTACAGACATTTGACTTGTAAAAAGGGTGTCACATTAGTAAAATAGAGGAATAAAATTTTTTCAATAAATTTTTCCAGAGAAACTGTATATTCATATGGAAAAATAAAGGGAGAGAAATTTGACTCCTATCTTACATGATGCATAAAAAAATGATTAAATATGGGTCATAGACTTAAAGGTAAAATCTACAAGCATAGAAATTTTAGAGGAAAACATAAGCAACTATCCACATGACTTGGAATGCACAAGCTTTTGTTTTGTTTTTGTGTTTTTGGCTAGTTCACAAAAAGCAATAACTATACTTACATGAAAATCTTAGAAAATCTGTTTATCAAAAGCATCAATTAGAAAATAAATGTGTAATCCATAGACCAGACAGAAATATTCACCAAAAATTATGAACAAGGTCTGGTATCTAAGCATTTACAAAGAACTCTTACAACTCAATAATAAAAGGACAAATTAGCCAATGGGGAATAAATGGGCAAAAGACTCGAACAGAAACTTAAAATAAAAAGAGATATGACTTGATATAAGACATATGAAAAATGTTCAATGTCATTATTAATAGGGAAATGCAAGAAATGTAAGCTACAATCACAGTAGATACCACATAATATTTCATACCATATATATATAAATTACTTCAAAGAGATAAAGGCCCAAACTGTAAAATTTCCAAAAGAAAACATAGGGGAAAATCAGATGACTCCGGACTTGTTAAAGAAATTTTAAATAGAGCACAAAAAATGAAATACTACAAAATAAAAATAAAATAAGTCAATAAAGTGGACTTCGTCAAAATTAACATTTTGGCTTTCAAAAACTCTACTGTGAAACTGAAAAGGCAAGCCACTGTCTGGGAGTAAGTACTTTCAACATCTGCATCTGACAATGCACTTGTATTTAGAATATATAAAGAACTCTCACAATTCAATAAAAAAGATGTCAAACAACCTATCAACAAAAAGATATAAACTATTCCCCCATTTAAAACAAAATATTAGGGAATTTAATGCAAAATAGGCAGAGATTTAAAAATGAATAAACAATCAAAAACTCCAAAAGCCTTTTCATTATCTTACTTTTGGTTGATGGATGCAACACTCTTTCAAAATTCTCAGTGCCTCCTCTTATTATTTTCATCTAATCAATGAATTCTCTCAGTTTCGTTCAAAATAACTTGTTCGTCTTGGTCATTTCTGCACATTGCTTCTACTCATCAGGTATTTTCAAAAGATCGCTGATAGATTTTGACGGTACTTGAAGATGTGAGTTGATAGGCAAAGCTAAACTGTGGAGAGTCCTCTGCAGTTTTACAATATCTTGCTAAAAGCCCCTTCTCTGCATTGCTGCCTGGCTGTAGGCTCAGTGTACACTGCGCCATCGTGTGACCAGACATGCTTTCCTGTGCGGTGGATGGTGACAAGTGGGCAGACTGCCTGCAGTCAGACACCATGGCCACAATGCAAAGAACTTGAATACAGGCGTGGACACTTTATGCATTTCACACACAAAAACACACTCCAGAAAAAGAGAAGAAATAGTGTATATTTGGAAAATGTGTATATTTGGAAAATGTCACAAAAAATCAAAGAACAAAGTAATTCCCTTTCCTCTTTATAGATGAACATCATTTTCCCAGTAACCTTTCCTCAGGGCCATTCCTGCTTTCATGTCTGTATTCTACTCAGCCCGCCCTCTCCTGCGGTGTCAGTAAGCCCTTCACCATCCATCCTGGAGATACAGCTTCTGCAGCATTGACTAATAAGGGCCTAATATCATTTAATAAACAGAGGGTAAGCTTGACTCAAATGAAGCTTTTATTACTTCTGTAGTACATTTAATAAAAAGGTTACTTAATTTAAAAATAATTTAATTTATTTTAAATAAATAAGGCAATAAGAGGGAAAACAGACAGAGTCATAGCATAGCAAGTACAACTTTTAATCTAATTGACTGAGAGAATGGGACTCCTTCCTGGGAACTGGGAGAACAGCGGTGTCTCAAAAGAGGTGCCACCTGACATGGCCCACTTCATCCCAACCCTTTTGACTAGAAATGTGCCAATTTTCTCTCCATCTATTCAAATTTTCACAGTTCCTCAAGAACTAACAGTCTAAGCTGTTGTTGACTGTATGTTTACCTAATCCTCACATTTTACCTATGTAGGTCTTATCTGCTCAATTAGGTTAAATTTGAAGACTGAGATTTTGTATTACATAGAGAATACTTATGCACACAGAATACACATACACAGAGAATGGTTCTAGCCCTAAAACAAGTAAAAGTTTTTTTTTAATTAATGACTCTAAAAGTAGGTTGTATCTGTATCAAGGAATCAATTTTAATATTCTCAAGTGATCTCTTATAAGCTTACACTTTTTATACTCACACAATGATTTTATTTCTTTATGGTCTTTGCTTTTTAAATGACCTGCTGATCATGAAAGCTTATATTGCCTTTGTGAAGTAACACCATATTTTTCTGGTTAATTGTCCATTGTCATCTTTGATACGTCATTCAACATTAAATGCATTCTAATAGTTATTACACCTTGATAATATATACATTTCCATTTCAAAATAAAATGAATTAAAAGCAAAATGTTTCTAACACATGGAATCATCTAGTGATAAAAACAAAATGTCTTTTAGGCAGAAGAGTATTGTATAAATGATTTCCTTTCAAATTCTTGAGTGGAAGGCACCATATATACTATCAGATTTTTTTATAACAGGATTGTATAGGGAGCTCCTGGCATCCCTTTGAAAGCAGACCTTCCATAGTCTAGGACAGAAGAATTTTGCTAAATTATGCTAACACAACTCAAAATTTAGGTTTGTAGACAAAGCACAATTTACTGTATATTTGCTAAATCTAGAGAAAGTGGATGAGTTATACATAAGAACTTTTAACAGTTAGTGTGTATCTAAAGCCTGGACGGTATTAGACCAATGTGGTAGGAGATTTCTCCAATAAATACTAATTTGAATAAGGTAATACTGAGAATATGTCTTAAACTGCCAAAATGCAGAGTCATCATGACAGTAGAATACACAGATGTACCAAATGAAAATTCTCCCCATGGTAAAAATGTTTTGAGTCATATATTCATTTAGGAGCCTATATTCAAATATATATATATAAATATGTATACATTGAAATTCCTCTTTCAGCATCATCTTTTCGAAAATAAGATAGAGTATGTTATTCAAATATAGGTTTGAATCTGTTCTGTCACTTACTATCTGTGTGATCCTGAACAATTTACTTAACCTCTCTGATCCTCAGTTTCCATGCATATAAAATCTGGATAATGAGTTCTCAATGTTTTGGGAAGAATTAACATATTTTTTTTTGCTCAAAGTTAAAGATTAGTTAAAGAGAGAGAATTTGTTGAAACTTGGAATTTGGCTACACAATTGAACCCTTAGAAACTGACAGAGTGTAAAAAAAATGGAAAAAGTACATAAGAAAGTGTAAACAGCATCCACAGTGAGACTCATGACCTTCTTTGGGACTTACGTCTAAGATCTCTGTGGAATGAATTTGGCCCAACAGTTCTCTTATGATGATAACAGTTCCCTTATGTATAATTCATGCTCCATAATAAATCCCACGCTGGAAAATCAGCCCCAAAGCTTCTTCAGGGAAACAAAAACCATTCTAACTCAAAATTACAGGATACACTAAACAGAAATAGTATTTTCAATGCTATTTATATCTTTTAAATTATAATTAATTGAAGTAAAACTTTAATACTGTAATTCTAAAGTCATATATGGCTTTTGATATTGATAAATAATTGTCAGGCACTGTACAGCAAATTTAAATTAAATTTAAAAGTAATAGATATTTGGCCAATTACCTAATTCATTAATAGGGAAATATTCACATGTGAAGAAAATGATATTTTATAGAAAATATAAATAGCAGGAAGTATAATAGGCCAAAGCATATGTAGTAACCACTCATCTTTAAAAATAGAATATTATTAACAGTTTTAAGGACCCAACTTTGTTACTTCTTAATTGCATTCCATTTCTCTACCCCTGTGGCTCTCTCATCAATATTAACTGCTTCTCTGATTTTTCTGTTTATATTTTCCTCACTTTTACTATAATTTTACCACAGATGTATGTATACCAAAGCAATATATTATTAAATTATATAAATATATACATGCATGCAAATTTTCTATATAAATGGTATAATGCTGTTTATACTTAGTGTATTGTTCCGCCACTCGCTTTGTGCACCTAATTTATGTTTGGGAATTCCATGCTTATTTATCCCTCTACCTCTCATTTATCTACTCTTCAATAAGAGTAGCACTGACTCAATGTGTCAAAGTGCGAAGTCCAAACAGGTGGACTATTTTCCATTTTTGTATTAAAATCAGTATAGCAGTGATATTCTTGCAGATGCCTCCTGATGCCCATTTATATGAGACTCTCTTTGGTACTTTCCTGAGACTGAAAATGCTTGGTCACAAGCGTGCATATCTTTCAAATTACCTAGATAGTGTCATACTGTCTTCAAAGTGTTTATACTAATATACTTTCAAAATGCTATACGCAAAATCCCATCGCTGCATGTTCTCACCAACAGTTGGTACTTCCCACATACTCTACTGTTTGTTTGGTATAAAATTATATTTCATTTAATTAGAATTTCCCAGATTACTAATGAGGATGGGCATTTTTCATGTATTAATTGACCACTCGTCTCTTTTCTTCCATAAAATGGCTGTTCATATCTTTTTTTTTTTAAGATTGGCACCTGATCTAACATCTGTTGCCAATCTTCTTTTCTTTTCCTTCTTCTTCTCTCTAAAGCCCCCCAGTACATAGTTGTATATTCTGGTTGTGGGTCCTTCTGGTTGTGCTATGTGGGACACCACCTCAGCATGGCTTGATGAGCGGTACTAGATCTGCGCCCAGGATCCAAACCAGCAAAACCTTGGGCCACTGAAGTGAAGCACACAAACTTAACCACCTGGCCATGGGGCCAGCCTATTTTCATATCTTTTGCACATTGAATTTATGTTTTAAATCTGTCTTGATTTTTCTATGACTTTTTTTTCTTTCTTCTGTTTTCTGTTGAGTTTGGACATATTCTTATTCCAGTGTCATTTTTTTTCCTCTTGTTTTATTTATCTCACTGATTATCGAAATACAGTTTTGTCTAGTATAAAGTTCTAGGTTAGTAGTTCTATTTCCTAGTGTTTTGAATGCATTATTCCAAGATATGTTAGTTTTCTTTGTGATTCCTTTGTATGTGATCTTTCCTTTCTTTCTTGCTGAATTTAATACTTTCTCTAGTTCTCGGCACTCTCACTGCAATAGGACTAGATGTGGTTTTACTTTATTTTTATTATTTTGCTGAGGAAGATTTGCCCTGAGCTAACATCCACTGCCAATCTTCCTCTTTTTGTATGTAAGCCATTGCCACAGCATGACCACTGACAGACAAGTGGTATAGGTCTGTGCCCAGGAACTGAACCCAGGGTCGCTGAAGTGGAGTGTGCTGAACTTAACCACTAGGTCACTGGGACTGGACCATTATTTTATTTATTATTATTAAAATTCACTGGGCTATTTGAACTCAAGCTTTTGAGTCTTTCTTTTTTTTTCTGGAATATTCTCAGATATTATGTCCTCAAACTATCACTTCCCTTTCTGGAACACTGTTTAAAATAATATTAAATTTTCTCATTTTATTCTACATATATCTTAAACTCTCCTTCATATTTTCCGTCTCTACTTATATCTGTATACTGCATGAGATGTAATTTCATAGGTATATCTTGTGGTTCAATAATTTTTAATCTATCACAAAATCTGCTATATTACTCCCAATTGCTCTTTATTTCAATTATTATTTTTTTTATTCCTAGAAGCTCCTTGGTCCATTTTAAAAATCTTTCTGGATATTTTTGATAGTCTTTTAATCCATGATTCTTTGTTTCAAGTTCATCTTTAATTTTTAATAATTTTGTACATAATTAACCATTTATGTTTTATTTCTGATAAGTCCTTTTAAATCCTTGAATCTTTTTCTTATATTCACTCATATTGACTGACTTCTTTGTCTGTTTTTCTAATTCTTTATTTTGAGTTAATTTTACCTGAACATTAGCTTGAAGGTGTTTATTTGAAGAGGGTTGCATTTAGAAACTTTGAACCGACCTCTGTATCAAGGTATACATTGTCTTCACTAGAGATCTTCCAACTGTATGTACACTACAGATGTAAACTCTAGACATAAGTGAGAGAGGCCTTCACTACAAAACCCACGGGAGACCATTTTAAATTCGGAGCTAAGACACAGGCAGTTATTCTTTGGGTCCCTTTGCTCACAGTCATATTTGAATTCCTTCACTCCCAGTCTTTCTCTGAGACAGTGGTCTTCACTGTCTAATCTATCAAGTTATTTGCAAGAGACAACCCCTCCTCCTTCTGCAAAAAAGAAAAGTTTTAGTTTTTCCTAACACTGATTCAACTAGCTATTTCTTTTTTTGTTTGATCGTTTCTTGGGGATTGTCTTTAATATTCTGTGAGCTTAGCAAGACATTTAAAATCACATTTGCTATAATTTACCCAGAATCAGGATATTTTTAAGTAGGATTTCCAGTCCAGAGTACTTCTAAAAGCAGAAGTCAATTAAGTAAAATTGGCATCATTTGAGATTTTTGATAATATACCATAATTTGGCAATGAATTGTAACTGTTTGACATGCTTTCTGTTCTAAGGATTTCTAAAGAAAAGCAACTGTTGATATAAATAGTGGAGTCTTCTCTTTAAAATCAGCTTTTATATGAAAATGACATTATTCATCTCATCTAACATTCAACGAGGTAAGACTTTCTATCCTGGTACCATTCAAAAGCACATCTCTGACATTTAGTAGAAAACACTTAGTCATTTGTTTTACAAGGAGACCTTGGACTTATCCATGAAATCGAAAGGAATGTGAAAAGTAAGGCAGAAATATACTTCGGGTAAGACAGACTGAGAGAGAAATGATTTCATTTCAAACATTCCCACCAAGTGGGGCTCAAGCAAAGCTCTGTGGGAGGCACACATTTACCAAAGGAAGATGGGCAGGAGGAAAGAGGAGAATTCTCCCTGTAAGTGTAACTGACTGAAAATTAACTTAAAGATGAAGATTAGAAACTACAGCTGGGAAAAACAAAAAGAACCAATTTTAGATATCTTCTAAAATATATCCCAGCTTCAATTTGAGTAGAAATGTATTCAAGTTAAAGGAAAATAATCCACTTCTATTTGAAGCTTCTTCAGTTTTGGAACGTATGTGATGTCATTCATAAACAGACGCATCATGAGCATGCATCCCACTTTTAAAATTTAAACTGTTGCTTCTCCAATTCTCTTATCAATATTTTCTAAGAAAAAAGACACACCTTATACTACGAATAATTTATAGATATTTTTCTCTTGTCATAGGGATAAACCTGAATGACAGTTTTCACTAACGTTAACTTTTTCATTGTTTTTCTGTGAAATTGCTGTTGATGGGGGATTACTCTGAAGAGCGAATTAATAATAGATTAACACTTATCGCAGTCTTATTGATTATAAAGAAAACGTAGTTGAATTTCTTCATTTTATAAACTAAGTATTGACAACTAGAGCACTTGATTAGCACAATTGATTTCAGTGGCAAAACCTTAGCAAAATGTCACACTCTAGCTACTTTGCCTGCTGACAGTGATACGTTTTATGGCAATTTGTGCTGAGAATTGGTGTTTCCTCATAGACATTTCTTGCTGCATGATCTTTTGCGCATTTCCAGCTGTGACACTAGGCTATTAAACTGCAGGTTTGATTATTTTCAGAGCTACTGACATATACCATTAAGGAAATTGGAGGTATGGTGGTAAATATCACTGACAAGACCACAATGTTCATAGATCGACTATGTGGACATACCCAATAATAAGAGATCCTGTTAGATTAGATTTTAGAGAAGCTTCATTATATGCCTGAACTTAAAAATCCCTGAAGAAAATCAAATAAGTATGTTTAATTATTTTAAAACTAAAAGGAAAGTTTTCAAGATTTTTCCCCCAAAGATCTGCCTTTTCACAGTCTAAGCAGATTTTAAGTGTCATTTTGATATTTGGGGCAGGGAAGGCATTTCTTTGTTTTTTTAAAAATTTTTATTGAGCTAATGATAGGTTACAATCTTGTGAAATTTCAGTTGTACATTATTGTCTGTCAGTCATGTTGTAGGTGCACCCCTGCACCCTTTGTGCCCACCCCCCACCCCACCTTTCCCCTGGTAGCCACTAATCTGTTCCCTTTGTCTGCATTTTTAAATTCCTCATATGAGTAGAGTCATACAGAGATTGTCCTTCTCTATCTAGCTTATTTCACGTAACATAATAAGGAAGGTATTTCTGAAGAGAGCCATTAAAACAGAGATTTGGATGAAGTGATGAAGTAGGACAGGTAAAATCTTGAGGAAAGGCATTTCTTGTGAGGGTAACAGAAATTGCAAGTGCAGCTTGTTCAAGGTAATAAGTGGGATTAGAGGGCAGAAGATGAGTTCAGAGATGTTAGCCATGATATTAAGTATGAAATTGATTCTAAGTGTGGTTTAGAAAAAGAATACAGAATTGCTAACTGGAATATTCTTTCATAATTTTTTTTATAACAACGTTAGTGTTTTTTAAGGGAAAGAACAAAAGTGAACATGTAAATTAAAAGTTCTACCTCCCGAGGTGAAGAGATATTGGGCAAATTTGATCTTGTTTCTCTTCAAATAACAGAAGAGGTCCTTCCCAGTGTACCCGGTTAATCAGAAACTGTGTTACTAAAGAGAAATTTTATGTCATATGTGATGTTTTGAGGAATGAATTTATGTGGTCTTTTCATTTGTCTTTATAATCTATTGGCTATTTGATTCACTTTGGGAAGAATTACACACATTTTATCAGATAAATGATAAGTGATTTTGTAAATGTTGTCGGCATACAAGAATTGGTTCCTTTAGCAGTTAATAAACATGTAGACCTTTTAGAAAAGATTAGGAAGTCTCCATGTCTTCTTAAAATAAAACAGCGAAACAGTTGATCTCTTTCCACACCTACAATCAGAAATATGTGGTTTTCTGTTTGTTTGTATTGTTTTTTGAGAAACTGATTAATTATCCACTAGTGTACCTAGACCGTTCTTACTGTCTACATAAATGTGTAGCTATGGAATGAGCTTACTGCAAATTTTACTTTGGGTTTTATCTTTCTGGCTTGAAATAGAAAAAACAATAACAACTGTCTGACATCCTAAGATGACTGAAGTTAGGGGCAATTGTAGGTTATGTATTTGGTTAGAACACATATTAGCTTGAAATATAATTGAGTTAGCACTGATGGTTAGAAGAAAAGTGAAAAAAAACCAACATAAGTTATCTCATTTGGCTGAAGGACTAAGTTTCACATTACAAGAAAAAAACAAAAGTAAAAATACACATACACAGTACACCATTGTGTAATGAACAAAAATATTTTAACTTGATATACTTATTTTCTCTAATACATTGGTTAATTAAAATAATTGAAGTCAATAATTAAAGTGATATCTTTTTAGAAGTAATGAAAGAAAAATAAAATCAAATTTTCAGGGATTCATTCTTTAAATAGAAAAAGAAATGCCAGAAAAAATGATGCAATGTAAGTGAGGGACTTCTGCTTTCAGATATAATGGAGTAGCTTGTACAAACCAAATATCCCATCAAAAGAAGGCAGGACAAAATGTCCAATAAACTATAATAGATGCGTGTGAGAGAGAATACTTGTTTAAAGGCATTTGAGAAGTACTGGGACAAGCTAGACTTGTGGGTAAAATTTCGAGAAAAGAATAAAAGGTGAGACATCATTCTGCAGTCTCTGGTAACCTCAGGACATTTGCACATTCTGCATATGAGGCAAGATGCTGGAGATCCAGGCAGAGTGCCTGGTCAGAGTGGCTACCATTAAAAGGCAGTGAAATTGACTATGTTATAGGTAGTTTCCAAGGGTTAGAAAAGTGAAAGTTAGAGATTTGTGAAACTAGAGTCTTGGTGTTAAGGAGGGAGGGGAGTGTCCAGGATATGACCTGCACAATTTGCTGCTTTTCCTCTAAAGTTATTTACTACATTTTGCAACTGCATAGAGCAAGAGGCTAAAAATGCAGATTATATTTTCCAAGTTCTGTACAATAAGGAGTAAATTTTAGTTCAGGATCAGCCATAGGGAGAGCTGGCAAACGTCCCAGGTTTTCAGAGAGAGTCCCTGGAAGACTTTGCCCCAGAAGCAGAGGCAATCCAGAGGCTGGTGGATGGAACATTGCCTACATTGCACCACAGCATTTAGACAGCTTTGCCCTGATTATATTGAAGTGATCAGCCCCTTCTATCTGCCTGAAAGGGTAGACATTCTTTGGAAGAAACAAATCACCCCAACCTCCAATGGCTAGCATGCAATCACAAATTTACGAGCTGTGCCAAGAAAAAGGTTCCAATACCACTGATTTATAAGTACACTTAGTAAAGCTTGAATGAGATCATTTCTATCATTATCAAGAGAACACTGGTACTTAAAAATAATTCTAAAACCAGTTTTACAAGAACTCTAAAGTGAAAACTCCAAAAACATTATTAAGGAAATTTAAAAACAACTAAATCAATGGAAAGGTAAATCATGTTAATTGACTTCCAGGTTCAATATTTTATTTTATTTTATTTTACTTTATTTTTTTGAGGAACATTAGCCCTGAGCTAATACTGCCAATCCTCTTCTTTGTTTTTTTTCTGAGGAAGACTGGCCCTGAGCTAACATCCATGCCCATCTTCCTCTACTTTATACATGGGACACCTACCACAGCATGGCTTTTACCAAGTGGTGCCGTGTCCACACCGGGGATCCGAATGGGCAAACCCTGGGCCGCCGAGAAGCGGAACATGTGAACTTAACTGCTGCACCACCGGGCCGGCCCCAAGGCTCAATATTTTAAAGATATTATTTTTTCAACATTATTCTACAAATTCAAAGCTAACTCAAAATCCCAACAATACTGTATATATCTATGTATGTGTGTGTGTGCATGTGCGTGCGTGTGTGTGTTTAGGTAAACTGTCTAGCTGGCTAAAATTAATGTGGAACTGCAAAAGACCAAGTATAGTCAAGAAAATCTTGAAGAAGAGCAAAGCTAGAGAATTTTTACTGTTAAGTACCATGGAAAACAACATGGTGTAATTAAGACAATGCCACGTGGGTATACATAGAGACCAGTAGACTAATGTAATAAAGAGTGCAGACCCACACATCTAGGGTAATTTGGTTTGTGACAAATGTCATACCATGGTACAGTGAGGGAAATGACAATTATAAATAAATGCAAATTAATCTTGCCCCCACCATAGACCATTTGCAAAATCATAGACTGATTGCAGATCTTAACATGAAATGTAACCACATAAAACTTTAGGAAACAAACATAGAAAATATCTTTTTATTAGTGAAGTAGGAAAGATTTCTTAAACAGGACACTAAGACCACTAAATAAAATTAATCATTGGACTCTATTAAAATTAAGAACCTGAGTCTACCAAAAGATATCATAAAGAGACTGCAAAGGCAAGAATGGGGAAGATATCTATTGTTCATGTATCTGGCAAAGATCTCACTCATATCTAACCACATCAAAATCAGTAAGAAAAAGATCATTGGCTCTGCAGAAAAATGGACAAAAGACTTAAACCCACACTTTACGATGCCATCAAGGTAATAAACAGGAAATATGCTTAAGGAATTGATTTATATTGGGGAAATTCAAATCAAAAACACAATTACTACTACTATGCACCTACCAGAGTGACTAAAATGGAAAAGATAGATAATAGCAAATGTTGGCAAAGATGTAGAGCAACCAGCACTCTCAGACGCTAGTGAAGAATGAATTGGCAACCACTGTTGAAAAGTGTTTAATAGTGTCTAATACAACTACAGTATGTATACCCAGAGACTCAGCCACTTCTCTCCTATGTATATCCAAACATAAGTATGGATATGTGTTTGTCAATAGAATGTACAAGGATATTCATAGCAGTATTAATAATAGTAGCCAATGTTGGAAACACAAAACTAAATTTGAAAATATTACTGCTTATAAAAAATGGTAAATCTCAAAAATACAGTTTTGAATGAAAGAACACAGGTACAAATAAGTATATGTTACATGATTCTGTTAATGAAAATGTCATGAAGAAGTAAGACACGTCTATAGAGTAAGACATCAGAATAGTGGTTACCTGATGTTAGGAAATAGTGATTGAGAAGTAGGCTTTTTGGATATTGGTCACGGTTTCTTTCTTACATTGGTGCTGATCACTGGATTCACATGTTTGTAAAAATCAAGTTGTACACTTTTGAATTGTGCAATTCTGGCATGTATATTCTAGTTCAATAAAAAACATTTAAACAATAAGATGGAAAAACCAACAAAAAATGGATTTGACCTCTTTTGTCAAAATATCTTAGCAAGAGAAAGGTCATTTCTACTTCAAAAAAAGGATTTATATTCAGAATATTGTGGTAATATATACAGGCAATTTATTCATAGTGAAAAGACCAGAGTGTTCTTTGGCATGTACATATCCTAAAACTGGGCCCACCTTCATATTTGATAATGAGGTTTGCTTGTTTTCTATGTGTTTATATAATGGTTTTTAATTTCCTCATTCATTTCCCCATAGGACTTTGTTCCTTTGTCTCGTGAAAAGGCATGCGTTTGTAAGTCTGCAGTAAAGTATAGCTGATTGTAATGACTAGAACCTTGTAAGCATCTGTTAGGGCAGAATGACTTGCTTTTAAAGCAGGCTCACCCTGCCTACTGGGCTCCTGCAGATGTCACATACATAGGGACTGTGAATAACTGGATGATTTCAAACAGTTCTTTTCGATGTGGATGATACATTGCCTAATGCCTTCTTTTAGTCGTCATTTTTTTAAAAATAATTTTATGCACAGTGACTTCACTAGTGTATATTATTTAATTTACAAGAACATAAAAATGAATTATTTTAATAGCACAAAAGTAAGAGCAAGACTACTACTTCAGATACTCAATTCTCTAGTGTACATTTTTGGAGCACTTTCAAAGTTGTCATTCTACAGAGAAATCGCCATCCTTTCAATCTCATTGCCACCAGAATTGAACTTTAGGGCATTATCAGAAAATATCAAGTAGTATTGGAAGATTTTTAAGTGTGAGTAAATGACATGATTAGAGCTGAGGATGTCTAACCTGGCAGTAGACTGTAGGCTGGATTAGAGAAAACAGTGCCTGGAAGAGAGAGGATTAAACAAGATATAAACAGTAGAACCTAAACAAGAAGTCACTACGACTTAGACTAGGCTGGTGGAGGTAAAAATGAAAAGTAATGGTGCAATACAATCAGCAAATACGAAAACAGATGTTGGGAACCAGGCAGAGGATCCATCTGAGGTTTTGTGCCTAGCTAACTGGGGGAGCTGAGGGTCTTCAATTTACAATCATATGCCCTGTGTAGATTTGGAATCTACTTGGAGACTTCCATTCTTTTATTAACTCACACATTAAATGCACCTCAGCACTGCTAACCTTCTAATATTTGATCTTCGGCCCCAAGATACTCGAGGTGCCTCTCTATAAAGGCTTAATCAGGGTGAGGCAAGGGGAAGGAGCCAGAGTCTTCTACTAAAGCAATGTCCAAGGCTCAAGAGAGAGGGATAAAGGAAAAAGAAGGTTGAAGTTGGAACAGTTCAGTTTGCGACAATGCATGGCCTTTCCTCTTCTCATCTCTGAACTTGTAATGGCACAGGGGAGGGAGTGCCAGCTGGAGCGGGAGCCCCTATCCAGGCAAGTCCTTGTCCTTAAAAAGGGAACATTGACTGTGTTGACTGGTGCCCTTCTCCCAGCTCTTTGGCAACTTAGTGGAGACGTACGGAGCACAGAAAGAATGCTTGAGGAAGGATGTGCTGAAACAATGAGGACATTACACTTCTCTCCCAAATCCTTTCTCTCTCCTTTTGACAAACCAAAATTTCAGGCTATAATAACATGCTATAAATTCTTTTATATTGAATCTGACATTTGACATTGAAGGGCTTAAAAACATGTAATTCAGAGAAGGAATATCTGTGACCTTCAAAATCTGAACATGTGCCTGTGATAAGTAAAATATGATCCCAGATGCCAGGCCAAATTATATTATTAATTAAGCATTGAATGGAAGGATATTTTAACGGATAGAATCAAAACTGATTTCTGTAGCAATGAAAGTTCAGTAAAATTGTGATGCTGAGGGAGTGAAGGCAGAGTCTTAGGAATTATATTCACTCTGCACCAAACAGTATTATTAGGAACACTGTGAAATTCCCAGCAGTGATTTTATCAATAAGTGTGGTTTTTACGTGATGGTGCAGACCAAGGCCATGTCCAGACAGCCCGCTGAGAGATGACCCATTTTATAGAGAGGAACAGATACTTCGGGCGGGGAGTGCGCCAGCTGGACAACGTAAATCAGTCCCTTAGCCTTAGAGATTGTGATGGCAGAGGCAGCTCTGGGTTGGCCTGCAGCCATTCGTTGCAAAGCAAATATTGCTTGTTTGCAGGATGGCTTCCTCATTTCCCTGTGTCAGGCTCTTGACAGGAAGATTTGTAAGTATGTACTGTTTGGCTGTTACATGCAAACTCACCAACTTCCTTATTTGCCTGTGGTTAGGAACCCCAAAGTGATTAGCCTGATGCGAGAAAAAAACTATGGCCTCTTTGTACTAAGCTGGCTACTCAAAGACAGTCTAAATATTAATAAAAAGTGACCAAAGTAAAATTCCACAAATCCTGTTCATTGATAGACATTATAACACAAACTGGGAGAATGTACGAGTGTGTGTTTGTATGCGTGTATGTCTAATAAAGTTTTAGCAGGCAGAGTATAAAGAACTCCTAAAAATCAATAAATAAAACAAAATGTAAAACAGCCCAATAGAAAAATAGGCCAAAAGCATGACACAAAAAGAGACACATAAGGCCAATTTATAGCTGCTGAAAATCAGTATTAACCTAGGATATATAAATTAAAACGAAAATGATACACAGTTTTATACACTCTAACTTTTCAAAATTAAGAAGTCAAATAATATAACCATTATTTTATACATTTCATATACATAATGAAAATGTAAACCCCTACAGCCATTTTGGAAAATAATCTGGCAGCATCTCATAAAGCAAAATATATGCAGACACATTTCCCAGCAATCCCATTCATAGAGCTATCCTGAAACCTTTGCCTGCTGCACCATGTACAAACACATGTTCTCATCAATACAGTTTTTACTAGGAAAAAACTCTAGAAACCATCCACATTCATAAGTTGTGCTATATTAACACAATAAAACACTACACCGCAGAGAAATTAATGAATTACACTTGCACAGAGCAACAGGAATGGATCTTGGAAGCATAAGTTTGAGTGAAAGCAACAAGTTTTGTATTACAAAACTGCCTGTAGTATATCATCTTCCATTAACCAATTTACAAGAAAAACTAAGCAACTTATTGTTTTGAAAAACATACGTATGATAAAATATAGAGGGAAGTAGAGAGAGACAAAAATCAGCAATAGGTAATACACGTTATTGACTATATTTTAGTCCTTGTACTGGGTGGAGGTTAATGGTTATTACATCATTTTACTCTGTCAGTCATATTTATATTACTTCTATCTATTTGTGTTTATCCAGTACATTGAAATTTGATAAAGCAAAAATAGAGAAATTTAAACTGCTATACACAACTATTGTTTTCTTAGTACTGGGACAATATCAGCTTCTTTCATTAGACAGTTCACTTCGCATCCTGTATGAGAAAGAGGATACTCCATATCATTTGTCACAGACATATTTTGCATTTTCTTACGATTTTCTATTAAGCAAATCAAATAAGAAAGCTTTCACTGTAGGGATTAGAGTTCATTACATATGACAATATGTTGAATAATATGTTGCAAAATAAGCAGTTTAATGTTGGGCAAAGTAAAAGATAATTGGTTATTTCTCCCTTCGTAGACAATCCTATAGAGCATGGAGGGCATATCTGAGTGTGTTGTCTTCAGAGAGGAAAGAAACACATTTTTGTGAATATGAAGTCTATGTTTACACATAGATTTTTATAAACTTAAAGAATATATTTTTAAGCGTCAAAATTGAAAATTCCTCATAGTCATGCATATTTTCAGACTCTTTTTTTATAGTCTCATAAAAGATTAATGGAAGACCTATTTTATGCACTTCAATAATCCTTTGAATGGAAACTGGCTTTTGTGACATTGCTGGCTCTTCAATCACATATTCATACCATTTACAAATGGATTTATTTTTCTTGGGAAATTGTAAGTTGCCACTTTCATATAAGAATATGTATATATTCCAAAATAGTTAGCCAGATGTATCTTAATTACATCATAGCTTTAACTAATTAAAGAATATTACTCTGCCAGTTTTAGGTAAAGTTTAACCGTTCTGTTGAACTGGGGTATAAAGGTCCTATCTGTGGCTAATGGAGCTGACATGATTTGAAAAGGATGAAGTTCAGCACCACACAAAACTTTCCTAGTGATCTGTATGACAAGACTACAGTGTGAGAATTAGAGTGTCTTAGAGATGAAAAAGGGCTTGCAGGCAAAATCCAGGTAATCCATCCAAGCAAGAGAGTCTGTCTGCAACATTCCAGAAAAGTTAATTCATTTAGCAAACTAAATTAATATCTTTTGTTCAGTTCAAACATCTTTTTCTTAAATATAGTATAATAATATATAAACTAAGTAACTAAAATTAGAAATATATTAAATTAAATTTGCCTATCAAGTATTACTTTGATTTTAGTGTTATTCACCATAAGATAAAATTCAATTATGGTAGAATGCATACACAAAGAATTTGACATTCTTTCTCTGGAATCCCTGTGCCGCATGGCAACTAATCATCAGTTACAAATGATGCATAGTTTAGTGACCCATCGGAAAAAGCATTGCTTCTATACAACCGAACCAGATGCTAGTAGTTTTCCTCTTCTTGTTTTATTCATTTTCATATGTTTTCATATATGTTCATCGTGCACTATTAGGGGTAATGGGAAAGATCTTCCTGATTAAAAAATCAAAATAAAACTTATCTTACAACCAACTAGAAGATGGGCTTTAAACTATAGGCAGGCACAAAAAATGTAAACAGAATTGCCTGATAAAATTATATTGGAAATAAGACTAAAGTATAATGAAATAATCATTTACCATATATTAATATTGGATACTTGACCCTCTAATGCAGGGCAAACACTCGGTACCTAGGACAGACTAAAACCAAAACTAACGCGGTAATTAAATAACTAAGTCAATGTCTATTATTGTTCTTGTTGCATTTTTGCTTTTGAAAACAGAAGAGGGAAAGTTGGACTTAGAATTCTGGAGAAGGGGCCGGCCTGGTGGCTCAGCAGTTAAATGCGCATGTTCTGCTACATGGCACTGCTTGTCAAGCCATGCTGGGGTAGGCGTCCCACATACAAAGTAGAGGAATATGGGCACGGATGTTAGCTCAAGGCCAGTCTTCCTCAGCAAAAACAGGAGGATTGGCAGCAGATGTTAGCTCAGGGCTAATCTTCCTCAAAAAAAAAAAGAAAAGAATTTTGGGGCAGAATAGGAAGGTGCGCTTGAATAAAAGCAAGAATTAAGAAGGATGCTGCTGAGCACAAACTTAGCAAATCTGCATCGCGAGACAGATAAACCCACAGATGGAGTGGTCATACCCCACAGTGCACTAAACCAGCAATTCCAGTATAAGGAGTCTGTGCTGTTATTGTCATAAATTATTGATAATCCATTATTGCAACCTCAAAATCACTTTCCAAGACTGATTCTCAAACCTTTCAACAGATACTGTTTGGAATCATACAAATAGGAAAAGAAAAAGGATAAGCGTGTGTGTGATGTATATACAATTGAAGGAAACTAATATCCATCACAGAAGAAATTTTTAAGTAATTTGTATTAATTTTATACACTAGAATAAAATGTATCTATTAAAAATAGCTACATTATATTACACCTGTTGACCTGAAAAAAAGCCCATGATGCATTAAAGGAAAACATAGTATTTCAATTAATCCAATAAAAGTGATTGGATGAAAAGAATGTGTGTGGGTGTGAGAGAGAGATTAAATGTATTTATATTTGAAAAAGCAATATAAAAATGTTTGTCCCAAATTTTTATTCAAAAACTTGCCCCAATTTTTGATTCAAAAAATAAACATATATAGAATGTCCCACAGTGTGTCTTGCAAGAAGAATATAAAAATGAGTGTATTGTGATATTCTTCCCTTTAGGTTCTAGGTGCAGAGATGTTCTTCTAAGTATTCAGCAAAACAGGTTTAAACAATGTAATGTGTACTCCTCTAGTTGCACATAATTTAAAATTCAAAATGCTCCAGAGCTGATTAATTACATATAAATTATATTTTTCTTTGTGTGTAGCTCAATGGGTAATTATACTTAATTACGTTGAGGGAGAATAGGAGTTGCATGTCAGAGAATAGGAGTTCCTAATATTCGAAATTAAGAATTTTAAAAGGTTTCAAAAATAATTTTAAAAACAGTATTTGACTTGTAAAGATTCCTAATTAGCCAGAAAATTTTGCATTGGCTCTGTCCACATTTAATAATAATGTACATCTGCTCTTTAATTTGATTTCTTCTGAATGTTTTTATGTTAGAAAAACAGAGGAATCTGTTATTATAAATGAATCCACTTAACTTTTTCCGGCCACTCCTACACCCAGAGAATAATCCTGTGTATAGACTGTGCATAGGCAATTATCTCAATGATTATCCTTTTAATTTTTTTATTTAACTGTGAGTATCCATTTCTTTTAGGCCATATATGATTCATTCCCTAATATTTTCCAGTTCTATAGACAAGTTTTGTTTAGAGGTTTTAAACTTTTGTGACACTTTGCAGTCAATTTCAGGATAAATTGAGTTTCTTTCCCTTCCTGTGAGATAAAGGATTAGCTTTCCTGCTTCAGTGACAGAGCTCTAGAAGAGTGTGAAGTAACCGCTATTTACCACGAAAGCGCTCACCTGCAACTTAACTTTGGCTTCAGCAGCAAACATATATGAGTTAATTTGGTGGTGATGTGATGGGTGTGAAATAGATGGGAGACAGTTATTTTCACCTGTAGAAAATTCTTGATGAATACCTAAATATATTTTGGACCTTGAATTAAACTGTTAATCCTGAATTAGAGGAAGCCACCTCATTATACAATTAATATTTTCTCTCAAATTGCCAGTTATTATACAAATGCATCTTTTCCATTGAAGCTTTTCACATGCAGGGTTGAACAGGGTAATATCTACCTCATTATCCCATTGTCTTTATAAACTATATGCAGGCTGCTACCTAGGAAACCTGAGTGTAGGAGGAGCTGTTCTGAGAGATTGCACATGGCTCCAGTTGCCAAGGAAACTCGTGCCTTTTTTCCTGCAAATGTGCAAAGCAGTTTCCTTATTAGGAATTGGGTTAACAGTGTTCTCAAAGGAAAAGCTGAGTGAGGAAGGTAGTAAGTTCTTTTCATACATACGAACTGAATTGTAAACTCTGTAAAAATGGTGATGAATTGTTTTCAGCATGTAGGTTTCAGTGATAAAAGCAAAGTCTTGTGGATTGTCACACGTGGTTTTTATCTGACATAATCAGAAACATTAGAAAGTGGAAAGTCTTGCTTTTAAATGAAAACTAGACCATAGGAGTATGGAGAAAATGAGTTTTTTCTGAATAATAAACAGCAGATACTGACCATGTATGATACCTATTCAATCCATATGAGTGTTGAATACGTACTTTTTAAATGACACTGCATAAAAATATTTTCCCTTAAATACTTTTATATGTAGCAATTCTAATTAATTCTTTGTTTAGCCCCTTTTTTATTACATCACTCTGTTATTATTGTGCTAAAATCACATATTTCATATTCTACTAACAATCCATTTTTTATGCTGTTGGAGTAATTAAAATACTCTAAAATATAAAATCCCAAGTCAAATATAATAAATATGACATCAGCAGGACCCATCACAATTTGTTGTCATTTATTAAGCTGTCACCTATCACCTATATAAAACAACTTTAGTCAAAATTTTGTAATAATGTTCTTCAAAAGAGCATAAAAAAGTATGGACTATGGGAAAACAAAAGCTCAAAAAACAAGGCTCTTTGCATACTTAGCAAGGAGGCTATTTCTTGAAAATATTAGCCATGCTCTCTATGTTAAGATATTAATATTGAGTCCTTAGGCATCCAACCTAAATGCAGAGGGTTATATGTAAGCATTTTATTGAAAAAATAAATGGTCAAGTTTAACTTTCTTCCTCTTGGGATATAATTCATGAAGAACTATAATTCTTTGAGCGTCCTATCGAGCAGCCAAGGTGTGTGAGAGTAGGCACCTTTGTGTATTGCTGATAGAGTATGTATCTTAACAGCCTGCATAGAACACAATTGGGAAAAATATCTTAAGTGCCTTAAAATGTTATTAGTTTTCACTGGACTCAGTAATATTATTTTAAAGCAACTTTCTAAACAACTATGTATACAAGAATACTAATCACATTTTTTTATTTAAAAAAATCTAAATTCCAACACTAGATATTGATAAAGTTATGCTAACAATATATAATAGACACTGAGCTGATTTCAGCCATTAAAAATAAACATAGTGAGAAAAATACACAATCACATGGAAAATATTCGTTATAGAATAAGTGAAAAATAAAAGATATGAAAAATTTGGCACAGGAAAATACTGGAAGTATATACCCCAAAGTGTTGAGTAGTTTTGTGTGTCACTTTTCCTTTACGTTTTTCTACTTCTGCCAAGTTGTTTGCATTGAACATTTATGACTTCTGTGTTTAGAAAATGTTTTAAAGTGTTATAAAGGCCAACATTTATGAAGAGTTTAAATAACATAGAGAAATACTTACAATATAATGTCAATAAAGAAAAGCAGGTTAGCATGGTGTATAGGCACAAACATCACAAGGACGACAGCCCCATTGTGGGGCCCCATCCTGGAACTGCTGAGCAGCCTGTTCTCAGCCACTGCTCAGAGAGAAGTGGGGCTGCCTGCAGGAAGAAGACACAGCTGTTAACACCAGCTAAGGAACTGTGGGCAGAGGCACCTACAGGGAGTTGATAAGACTGAGGCATTGGACGTATAGAACGCAGAATAAAAGAACCAAACTCCTGAAGCCTCCAGTTTGGAGTAAGATGCTTCTAAATGAGAAGACCCAAATCCTGTCAGGTGAGAATTTCTAGAAAAGGGATATTCGTGTGGAAAATTCAAGTGATAGGAAGGCAGGCTTATGCTTAAGAACTTGGGGAACTGTTGTGTCATTTGTTCTAATTTCATGGTTTTTTTATTTTTAATTTTTGTGATTTATGTAAAAACAAATGCATTTCACTAAGATCTAAAAACTCCTAAGTATTTTCCTAATGAAAGCAGCATTAAAATATGAGATTTGGGGATAGGACTAGAGTTTGAGAATCTGTAACTAGCAAGCAGGCTAATTGCTATGTGAGTCCTAAATAGCCTTATATACTTTGTAATACAGGAGTCCTAAATGGTTTCACACAAATGCTGCACCTGTAAGACATGTATTTGGAATATGAGGTGCTGTGTTTATGAAATACCCCTCTCCAAAGATGCTGGCAAAAGACATATGCCCTTGGATGAAAGCATCTACCAAAAAGTATAGCCTAGCTGATAGAACAGATGAGAACAACGTTGAGCAGAACCCCAAGTGAAAGATCCTTTCAGAGATGAATTCAATGGCAGATACTACATAAAATTACAAATCTTTGTTTTTGGAGTCTATAGATTTAAATACCAACATATAATTATGGGAAAATTAGTGACTCCAACTTCAGATGTGCAACCCAGTGATTTCAGTGAATGCTGAAAGCAATAACAATCCACCCATCATTATTTTTGAAAGGTTCCAAAACAAGCAAAGGGAGTGAATACAATATTTATTCTAAGGTATATCTGTGGATATCTACCTGCCAGAAACACCTACCTAATAAAAGTCACTCAGCAAGGAAGACATGAATAAAAAGCATTGAGAAAAATTAGCAGTCACTCCATCATGGGAGGAACTGAAAAGGGATTGCTCAATTCACCTGGACCGATGAAGGTATCTCAGTGGATCTCACAAGCTGGAAGAAATACATTTCTCATGTAAAGTAGAGGACACAGTTTGAAACAAACTCTAATTCCCAGCTTGACGATAATGTTCCCGGACACTCTTGCACTGAAACCATTGGGGAAGCTTGTAGAGCTCTTATGCAAGTTTCTAACAAAACAAGGAGAACAAGTTGGATGCCTAGGAGGAAACTAAAGCTAAGAACCAGCTCTCTGGAGCAGAAAAGCCTGGCCTGTAACACTTGCCAACGTCAGTAGTGTAAATTCTTCTGCCACAGCCAGTTTTATGCTATCAATAAGACATAGTTGAATGTCAAGAGAGGAAGGAATGTGCATAGTTGGCTCTTGCCAAGAGGTAAGAGCCAGCCCCGCCCTACCGCTGAGAGCCATTTGTCCTTGCAGCTCTTAATGAAGGCACTAGTAAAAAAATTTTTTAAAAACACCACAAAATAAAGTCCACGCAGCTGGTGTGACTCATAGTTTTATGTTAGAATGCTCCTCTTTTAAGCAGTATAAGAAGAATAAATTGAAAGTCTTCACCTAAATAGGAAGTAAGGAGTTTCCTAGACCTTCGTATTCTCAGATTTCCAGTAACCTAGACCCAGTGAAAACACATGGATAATACAGAGGAGTCACTAATGTCTGCAAACAATTTGAGAAGTATGGTAGTTGTAAAATCATACACACTATCAGTAAGAAAAAGAGAGAGGTGATTAAAGCAGCCCCAGGAAAAAGTTTCCAACTTTTTTCACGTCTTTTAGTGAGAAAACATTGTGAGTGCTGCCACAGCGCCAGCTGGGTGACCTCACATGCGTTTCGCTTTACAGTTGTTTGAGGTACTTGTCTAATACTGTTCCACGTTTACGTCCATTCTTCTGAAAATTCAACTGGATAATCCAAAGAAGTTTCCTATAAAGGGAAAAGTCATACAAAATAAAATGAATTATCTGGTACGCTCAGTTAAAATGTACTCTAAAAAGGACTGTATAAACACATAAAAAACAAATCCCATGAGAAAGTTCAAATATTATCGTGAAGATTGGGATAGACTGATCTGACATGGAAAAGGCTGAAAATAGCAGAACTCAAGCTCCAAGAGTTTTCTTTAGTAATAGAGCCAGGTTTAAACACTAAAACCAGGAAATTTTGTTGTCTTAAAAACTATACTGATTTGGGGATAAACTTTTCAGAGATGGAAAGATTTAAGGAAGAAAGAAAAGGAAGAGAGAGGTATATTTGTGACTGTCACATGGAGAAAAGTAGAAGTGTAGCACATAGTGAAAACTTTCCAGTTGAAATCCTTTTAAGCAAACTTAAAAGGTTGAATACTTGTGCTAATCTCTGTCTAGAATTTACATCAGCTTTACTCGACCATGGCACTATTGGCATTTTAGATCAGATAATTCCTTGTTGTAGAGGACAGTTCTGTGCATTTTAAGATGCTTACCAGCATCCCAACCCTCCACCCACTCTATATCAGTAACATCTCTCCCTCATCCCAATAAATGACAATTAAAATTGTCTCCAGACATTGGTAAATGTCCCTTAATGGGCAAAATCGCCCCTAAATGAGAACCATTGACTTGTATCTAATTGAAAGGACTTTTATTCACTTGCGTTTGTCTGAAAACATTATTTTATGAGAATGTAACAGACTAGTAGACATTCAGTTTGGCCATAATGATTTCTCTAGAAATTTTGTTGTGAGTTTTGCCTGAAATAAACATAATAATAAACCAACATTTACATAGCACTTTCTCTGTGTCAGCCACTACTGTAAACACTTTATATAGATAAATTGTTTAATCCTCACAATAACCCCATTTCGAACATGAAAAAACTGAAGATGAGAAGTTAAGTTGCTCATGATCACGCAGCTAATAATTGGTAGAGATGAGAGTGGTACCACACATTGCGGTTCTACAGTTCTTGTGTTCACGCAATATACACAGATAGAAAACATCCATGAAATCAACTAATCTGTGAAATCTATGCCTTCTCATGTAAAAATATTAGAATGATTCAGTTACTCTGAGCCCTGGTGATCTTTTGCCTAGATAGTTGCAATAGATCTCTTAAATGGTCTCCTGCTTCTACCCTTCCTCTTCCTCTGTAGTTTCTTCTCCACAGGACAGCGAAGCAACCCTTTAAAAACATAAGTCAAGTTAGATCACTTCATCTCTCAAATGACTTTGCAATGGCTGCCCATGTCCCTCAGTGCACAAACCCAATTCCTTACCATGACTCTGTGGTCCTATGTAATCTAGAGTGCCATCTATCTATGTCTTAGAGCCATCTCTCTTAATTTGTTGTGCAGTACACCAAGTCTCTTGTTGATGCATTACCCTGCCTTTGTGCCTTGGCTCTCACCACTCTGCCTGCCTGCAAGAGACTCACCACTCACCTCTTTCAAGCCTCTGTTCAAAAATCGCCTTCTCAGGGAGCCTGCCCTGGCCAATCTATGTGCAGCACACAGGCATCACTTCAGCTCTCTCTCATGCCCTTTCAATGCACTATCATTCTTCATAGCACTTCTACTCATCTGAACCACTATACATTTATTCATTTTTATGCTTTTTGCCAGTTTCATCCTATACAGTGTAAGTCCTGTGAAAGTAGATCGCCTGCTTTGTTCACTGCTGTATCTCCAAAACTTAGAACACTGCCCAGAAAAAAAGTAATTGGTCCATAAATATTGTTGAGTGAATATAGAATGTAAAAGTGAGATGATGGCACTAAGCTGAGAAAAAGGCCCTCACTTCCCTAAGCGATAGAGTGTCTGATCAACCTGATGGTACAATAATAGTGTGTTTTTAACTTAGCAAAAATAGATTTAACAGTGTTTCATGACACTCAACTGGACAACTTAGAAATGTTAGTCCTAATGGTGGATTTATACGTAGTTTAATTACCTGTGAATATTAATCTCAGTCCTTTCTAAACTATCAGAGACTTCTTGCTCCTAGGCTATGTCATGTAAACACATTCTATTCCAACTTATTTTTTTTCAGCAAATACTATGTATACTCTCAAATTTTAAGACCTCGCAAAACAAAAGAGGGATAGAAAATATGTTGGATGAAGTCAGCCAGAACCAAATATATTTCAAAAATTCTTCACATCATTTAATTAAATAAACATTTAACATCCCCAGAATAAAAATAGCCCCTAAAAGTGAGAAAAAGAAATATGCTAAATTTATTATTAGGAAACTCAGAATTTAAAAATAAATTTAAAGATATTAATCTTGATAAGTAATCAGGGAAATACAAGTTGTGACATGCAATGATAATTTTCATTTTTTGTCACTTTAGCAATAGTTGAAAAATTCATAATTTTCAGTGCTTACTGGGAAAGGTATACTCTCACCTACTATGGACAGAAGTGTAAATTGGTACAATTTATTTGAAATGAAGTTTGATGGTGTTTATAAACATTGAAAATGTGTATATACTTTGAGCAATTTGCTTGAGGTTCCTCAGTATCTGGATAGAATTTTTAATTTGCAGACGCCCAGGACCACACCTGCACAAAAGCTTCAGTGAGGCAGATGCCTTTTCTCCAAATTTTTTAACAACACTATTAAACCTTGGTCAGTCTGATACTCCTGCCCAGGACTTTGATCTCTGAGAGAATTGACACGGTGTAGGGACAGGGAGGGGTCATTTTGGTGGCAGTGGTGGGATTAAGGGCCCAGTGCTGAGGTGAGGATTGTTCACTGCCAGCGAGCCCTGATCTTTGCAATATTTTATGTTCAGAAAAATAATGAAATGCATATCATTTAAGTCTCAACAGATGCACAAGCCCATGATGAGTCATTGGCTACTCTGCCTTCCTAGTTTTCTGACTTTTTCTGAGTTTGGTTCTCTAAGATTTCTGATGATGCTCTGAACCACACAATTGTCTTATAGCAAAGTACTTTTCTGCCTAAGCTAACTAAATTGGTTCCACTATTGGTATCGACAACCATGACTAGGACAATGGACCTCCTTTTGGACCATCAATCTTACTTCTACTGATCTAGTACATAGAGATACTTGAACAAGTGTGAAGAAACCTAAATATGAGGGAGTAGCTTATGATCACATAGCTAATAATATATTTGCCTTTGTCTGGCTTGTTCCTCTTAGTATAATGCCCTTTAGATCCTTCCATATTATCGTAATGGCAGAATTTTCTTATGTTTTTAAGGCTGAATAATATTCCATTGTATACACAGGCATACTTGGGAGATATTGCAAGTTCAGTTCCAGAACACCATAATAAAGCAAATATTGCGATAAAGCAAGTCACACAAATTTTGGCATTTCTTAGTATACATAAAAGTTATGTTTACACTATACTGTAGTCTGTTAAGTGTGCAATAGAATTATGTCTAAAAAAATGAGCATACATACCTTAGTTAAAAAATACCTTATTTCTAACCATCATCTAAGCCTTCAGTGAGGTGCAATCTTTTTGCTGGTGGAGGGTCTTGCCTCAGTGCTGATGACACTGACTGATCAGAATGGTGGCTGTTGAGGGATAGGGTGGTTGTGGCAATTTCTTAAAATAACACAACAATAAATTTTGCTACATCAATTGATTTTTCCTTTCACAAATGATTTCTCTGTAGCATGTGATGCTGTTTGATAGCATTTTACCCAAAGTAGAACTTCTCTCAAAACTGAAGTCAATCCTCTCAAAACCTACTGCTTCTTTATCAACTAAGTTTATATAATATTCTAAATCCTTTGTTGTCCTTTCAACACTATTCACAGCATCTTCCCCAGGTGTAGATTCCAGGTTCCATCTCAAGAAACCACTTTCTTTGCTCATCCATAAGAAGCAATTCCTCATCTGTTAAAGTGTTATCATGGTAGGTGGTAGCAATTCAGTCACCTCTTGAGGGTTCACTTCTAATTCTAACTCTCTTGCCACTTGTACCACATTTGCACTCAAGTCCTCTGCTGGAGTCTTGAATGGCTTAAAGTCATCCATAAGGGTTGGAACCACCTTCTTCCAAACTCCTGTTAATGTTGACATTTTGACCTCTTCCCACAAATCACAAATATTCTTAATGGCATCTAGAATAGTATATCCTTTCCTGATGATTTTCAATATATTTTTCCCAGATCCATCAGAGGAATCGCTATCTATGGCAGCTCTAGCCTTATGAAATGTATTTTTTAAATAATAAGGCTTAAAAATCAAAATTATTCCTTGATCCACGGGCTGCAGAATGGATGTTGTGTCATCAGGCATGAAAACAATAATAATTATTGGCCATATATGCATGTATATATTTCTGGGCTTTCTATTATGTTCCATAGATCTACATGTCTGTTTTTATGCCAATATCATACAGTTTTAATTACCATAGCTTTGTAATATATTTTGAAATCAAGGAGTGTGATGCCTTCAGCTTTGTTCTTCTTTCTCAAGATTGCTTTGGCTATTTGGGATCTTTTGGGTTCCATACAAATTTTAAGATTTTTTGTCCTATTTCTGTGAAAAATACCATTGGAATTTTAATCAGGTTTTCATTGAACCTGTAGATTGCTTCGGGTAGTGTGGGCATTTTAACAATGTTAATTCTTCCAATCCATGAGCACGAAATTCATTTCCCTTTTTGTGTCTTCTTCATTTCCTTTCTTAATGTCTTGTCATTTTCAATATTGAGGGCTTTCACCTCCTTGGTTAAATTTATTCCTAGGTATTTTATTCTTTTTGATGCAATTGTGAATGAGATTATTTTCTTAATTTCTCTTTCTGATAGTTTATTAATGTATACAAACGAACAGATTTTTGTGTACTGATTTTGTATCCTGCAGCATTACTGAATTCATTTACTAGTTCAAACAGTATTTTTTATGAAGTCTTTAGGGTTTTCTATATATAATGCTGTGTCATTTTCAAATAGTGATAGTTTTACTTCTTCCTTTGCAATTTGGATGCCGCTTATTTCTTTGTCTTGTCTAATTGCTCTGGCTAGGACTTTCAATACTATGTTGAATAAAAGTGGTGAGAATGGGCATCCTTGTCTCATTTGTGATCTTAGAAGAAAAGCTTTCGGCTTTTCATCATTGAGTATGATGTTAGCTGTGGCTTGTCACATATGACTTTTTCTTTTGTTGAGATATATTCCTACTATACCCTCTTTGTTGAGAGTTTTTATCATAAATTGATGTTGAATTTTGTCAGATGCTTTTTCTTCATCTATTGAGGTGATCACATGATTTTTATCCTTCATTTTGTTAATGTGGTGTATCACATTGACTGATTAACAGATGTCGAACCATTCTTGTATTCCTGGAATAAATCTCACTTGATTGTGATGTACGATCCTTTTAATATATTGCTGAATTCAATTTACTAATATTTTCTTGAGCATTTTTGCATCTATGTTCATCAGGGATATTAGCCTGTAATTTTCTTTTCTTGCGGCACACAAAAATTTTCATTTAAGTAAAAACATCAGGCTTACAGGAGAACTTGACACACAGGTATTTATTTAATTATCTTTATGGTACAGTATTTTCCTTAAATATCTGTGTCTATTGTTTGGGAAGTTACTTTGTTTAAGTTGTTGACATTGTTTTCTAAAAGATTGCTTTTTATTTCACATACCTAATGTACGCAGATATTGGCTTTCATTTTTCAATTGTTAAACTTTTACTGACTTATTAGGAAGTATGGAATAATAACTCCAATATGCCCAAAAACAAATGCAAAGTTCACAAATACAGCATGGCAGATAATTGGTTTAACAAACTAATAATTTGTGAATTAGTCTTCTGCTATGGTAGACAGAATCCTAAGATGAGTCATCCCGACCCCCCCTACCCAAGATCCCCAGTGCTTTGTGTACACAACCATTTATAATTCTCTCCTCTTGAGTGTTGGTGAAGCCTGTGTATGTGGTAGAATATCACGTCAGTGACTAGGTGACTAGTCAGTTGACTTTGAGGTAATCATAATGGAGACCTAATCTTATCTAACCTAGATCTTTTTCTGACCCCATTCAAGTTGTTGACAGAACTTAGTTCCTTTCTGTTTATAAGATGAATTTCTCTGTTTTCTGGAAGAATGTTCACAGAGAGTCTCTCTTAACTTCTAGAGCCCGCCTGAAGTTCTTGCTCACGTGGGCCTATCTATGACATGAGAGTTTTCTTTTTTCTTGAGGCCAGAGAAAAGGATTTTTCTGAAGCTTTTTTTTCATTCTTCCTGTCATTTTTCTGATAAACTTTTATGTAAAGTGTTCACCTGATGAGTTCTCCTTTAAAAGGATGCTTTGTGAAATATAGATTTTGAGACTCACTTACCATGGCCATATAGTTAATTAATTAACTAATAACTTTAATTAATCAATTAGTTATTTGCCTAAGATTATTTGGCCTATTATTGTAGCACTTGACCTCATCAAATTTTCATCTGTTAGGTAAGTTGTACATTTGTAGATGATTCTTTTTAATTTCAAACTCACATAAAGTTGCAAAAATATTTCAGTGAGGCCCCAGATACATTGAATCCAGCTTCCTCCAATAACCTTCTTACATAACCATAGTACATTATTAAACCGCTAATTTTCTTTTCTGTTGTATATCTCTAGAAATTTTACAGTAGATAGACAGATGATGGTAGAGAGCGAGTGAGAGAGATAGATATATCCAGGACAGAAATTGCTTCATAATCTTAAAGTCCCCAATGTCACTCCTTTATAGACATACTGTCCCCCCAACATAAAGCTCTGGCAGCTTCTGATCTGTTCTTCGTCACTATGATCTTATCACTTTGAGAATGTTATATAAATGGAATAATACAATATGTGACCTTGTGATATTGGTTTTTTTGGGTATTTTCACTTTTTAAAAATTTTAGCCATTCTAACAACTGTGTAGTGTTAGCTTATTGTGACTTTAATTAACATTTCCCTAATGACTCATGATGTTGAATATCTTTTCATGTGGTTTTTGTCACCTGTATATCCTCTTTGATAAAGTGTCTGTTCAAGTCTATTTTCTTACTTTCTAATGGGATTATTTATTTCCTTACAGATGAGTTCTACAGATTAAATGATATAGATCAATTTCTCAAAATCCACAAACTAGGGGAAAAAAAAACTTCATCCAATGTGAAACACACAATCTGAATATGCCTGTAATTGCTGAATTTATGGTCAAAATTGAACTCATGAACAAAGAAATTAAATTCATTGTTAAAAACCGTCTGAAAAAAATACCTCCAGATCCAAATGTTTTCACACGTGAACTCTACAAAATTCTACAAGATTTCTTCCAGAAAAACAGAAGAGGAGGAAACATTTCCCAATTTATTTTGTGAGGCCAGCTTTATCCTGATATCAAAATCAAAGACAGCACCAAAAGTAGCAAAACTAAAAATCCTCGTGAACATAGATGCAAAATAAATAAATATCCCTTATCAACATAGACAAAAAGTCCTAAAGAAAATATTAACAAGTAAAGTCTAACGATATATAAAAAGAGTAACATACCGATACGAAGTGGGATTTATTCCAAGAACGGAAGGCTAGATCAATCTTGAAAGTCAATTATTGTAATCTACCATAATTACAGTGTAAATAAGAAAAAATACGTAAAATAGAAGAATTAATGGTATATAGCTATAAATATAGAGATATATTTATATGTACATTCCCCACATATTTACAGTTTCTATTTCCTTTCCTGCTCTTCTATGTATCTTTAGTTTCTTCAATCTAAGTAACTTCTTTTAGTATGTTTTGTTACAAATCTGCTAGTAAAGAATTCTTTCTGGTCTTGTTTATCTGAAATCTTATTTCAATTTTATCGTTAATGAATATTTTCATGGTTTATACAATTTTCGTTGGATGGTTTATCCTTTTGTATTATTTTAGCACTTAAAATTTTTTTTTTTGTCTTCTTTCTGGTAACAAAACTGCAGTCATTCTTATTGTTATTCTGCTACACGTAATGTTTCTTTTACTTTAGCTGCTGCTGTTAACATTTTTGTTTTCTTGATCAGCAGGTCAAAACCTACTGCTCGTAGTTTTTACTATATTTATCTTGAGGTTTGCTGTTCTTCATGTGGAAGATGTGTGGCCATTGTCTTTTCAAATATTTTTTCTGATCAACCATATCTGTTCTCCTTTTCCACGACATATGTATATTAAACAGTACTGTCTTACAATTTATTAAGGCTCTGCTTGTTTTTCAAGTCTTTTTCTATTTATTCTTTGAATCAAAGAATTTCTTATGATGTAATTTCAAGTTTAGTGACCTTTTCTTCTCCCATTCCCAACCTACAATAAGCTCATCCAATATTTTTTCTTATATGTAATTACATACTACATTTTTAATTTCTCACATTTTCATGTTTTTCTTTCTTTTCATATATTATCACCATATGTTTAATTAAGTCCTTGAAAATATTCATTATAGCAGCTGTATGTTTTATGTTTTTCTTGTGCTAATTCTAATATCTGAAGTATCTAAGGGTTGATTACTATGTACTGCTTTTTCTTTTGACAGCAGGTCACATATCCATGTTCTTTTGCACATTTGATAATTTTGGGCTGTAAGCTAGACATTGTGTATGATAATTTTAGCACATCTGGATAACTTCAAATTTCTTTAAAGTGTGTTGAATTTGTTTTTGTCAGATAAATTGCTGGTGGGTAATTTTGGTCCCATCAGACTTGGATTCATTTGTTATTAAGGCATCTCTATTTTGCTTCTGAATTTAGTCCTATAGCATGGCCCTTACTCTTGGATGTGGTCTTTACTAAAAAGATATGGTCTTTCTGGAGTCTCAACTGAAGGCCAATGAGCTCAGTAATTTCTTTCTACTCTGGATGAACCGTAATTCCACTGCCCCCAGCCCTGTGCCTCTCACTGTTCTGCTTTCTGTGCCATAGTAACCATTTTCTGCTAGAAATCACAGAGCTTCATCCTTTGCTTTCTCAGACTATCCATTGGCCAAGGACAGAGTAAATTCATTTAGACCTATAGGTAACCTTCCCCTCATCATTTCCCCTTCTCAGATACCTTGCCCTACAAGTTACAGCTGCCCTGGTAGCCTGCAAACTTTCACTCTGCCTCCTCAATTCAGCAAGTCTTCTAGTCAGGTTTGTCCCATCTCCCTGCTCCGTGTCAGTAAAGTACCTCTAGAAGAAGACTGGGGCTCGCGTTGTTTGTTTTTCTTTCCTCAGAGATCACAATCCTGAACTGTCTCTTTTTCAATGTCTAAAAATAGTGACTCATATTTTGTACAATTTTATAGGAGTTTTTGTTGGGATGTCAAGTCTCATACCAGTTACACTTTCCAAGCAAAACTGTATTTTACCTGTTCTTAAGATAAAGAAATTTAAATTAAGAAAGGACAAGTTATTTGCTTATTGTGACAAAATAACTGATAAACAGAAATGAGTTTTAATGCAAGTCTTCTGCTTTTATATCCAGGATATTTCTACTGTATCACAGCTGCTTTGCAAATGAATAGCACTAGAGAAATAGGGATTAGGGTAGGTTTTCTAATTTACCAGTTTACAAACTTCTCAGTCCAAGGAATAACAAAATTGTAAGCACTTTGTAAAAAAACTCTGACATTTTGTAACACTGTTTATTTCTAGATTTTAAACGCATACACAGCTACAATAACAACAATAATGATCCTCTACTAGGGTTAATATTTCATAAAAGGAGGGATGTATAATCACCGAAATGGTATAAGCAAACATATATTTCGTAATAAAGGAGAATTTTATCAAGTGAATGAATTTTTTTTTATAAAAGCTTCACTTTGATGTACTTTATCTTTCCTTGACCATGAAGTAAACTTCAAAATGGACCAAAGTCTGTCTGAAGGCAAGTAATTGGAAATAACTGACAGTACATTTTATTTAAAAACACAAACACACACATTACTATAGCATTTTCTGCCTGTCAGAAAGCATTCTTAGTGCTTACAATTATTAATTCATTTAAACATCTTACCCATGTAATGAGTCAGGCCCTAGCACATTCCTCACTTTACAGATGATGAATCTGATGCATGAAAAAATGAAATATTTTGCCCAAGTACACCCAACTAATAAGTAATAGAGCTAAAATTATTACCCAGAGAATCAAAATCTTAAACTTTGCCCCTTTTCTCTGATTACCCCTTTTGAAATCAGAATCGTAGGGGAAAAGTAGACATATGCTATGAATAATGTTCCAGAAATTACATTTCCAAATCAATTTTTGGATAGCTATACATTTTACCCCCAATGTACTATTGTGTTAAAAGAAGAGAGATTTTATTTTAATTTTTCAATTCTTGAAATTTTGTCTCAGATAAAATAATAATATACTATATAGGATGGAAAAAAGGACAATTTTTCTAGTTCTGCATTTCTAGTCAGAAATGAAGGTTAATATTTGAGAGCAGATGGAAGAGTACATCATCAAAATAGATAGTGCTCACTGTAAACACATGTAATTCAGAAGGTTAAAATTCCAGTTAAGATTAGTCTTTAAAACGTAGCCCTTTTAAAAAATTTAACCTAAATAAATTTATGATGCAAAGAAGCACTTAAAATAGATCCCTGAAAGGGAAGAAGGCATGCATCAAAGAGAATAATGACATAGTGCTAAAATGCAAATAGAAGATATTAATTCAGGGTAGGAACTTCTGAGTAAGAGGGAAAGAAATAAAGGTTACCCTTGCAGTTTATATTTTATAAGAAAATTAAATGTATTTCACAATCAAAATGTACTTATTAATAACCAGTCAACAATTTAGATAACAATTAGAAAATAAGCATATGTTGCAGCTTATCATTGAAAACTACAAGCATCAAAAATAGGAGGAAAGAAATAATTTCCAAAAAGGTATATCAGAATATCTAGATGTTTTATGCCTTATTCTTATTTCTAATCTCCGAGGAAAAGATATGTAGATGATATAAGTGAACTTAGAAATGACTGATTTGCTCAGATTTTGGTGGACAGACTTTCATTTACTTGGAATCTAAGCAAGTAACAGTAAAAATAACTAGAATATTTTGCTACTCATTCTTTTATGTGAAAAACAAAACAAATATTAATCTTGCCGATTTCAGCATTTTTCTTTTTAAGTGCTTACTGTAAAAGAAACATTGGCAAATTGTCAATACACAGAAAGTTATCTTCCAAACGTATTTAATGATCCAAGACTATTAGAATGGCTTTAAAACAAATTCTGAAGCGAGAAAATGTTCCGGTTGAGTTTTAGGCCCTAAATCAAACCTGGCTTAGAGCTGCACTATGTAGCTCCTTCCAGATGCCAGCCTTCACCTTTTACCCTATCCCTTTAGAGCACAGCCTAGCCTATTTTCTGTTCAATCTGGAAGGAGGCTAAATTGAATAAACAAACATGCATTGTGGTATGTGATTGACTTGATTCACCTGCTCTTTCAGATCGTAAAATGAAATCTACCAATCTTAATGCAACATTCTGCCCATAGAATCATCATAAGCTAATAGCCACTCATATGCATTTACTGTTAGGTGTATCTCATTTTTTTTCTTTGGGAAATTCGCATTTCATATACTCTGACTCCCAGTCTAGCAAAATAGCCAATGAAAACCATTTTTTGAGACACTCTGCATAATTGGAAACTAGTTTGCAGCAATTATGCATTTTGAAACGACAGTCTCCTGGATCTCTCTTAATCTCTATCTCCTCAACTCCTTTGCCAGCTCATTGACCTCTACCTAGGAGTTAAATGAGAAACATTCTCAGCATTTGGTTCTAGGCACTTCTTTTTTTTGACTCTACATTCCCAACCTAGGAAATTTCATCAATACATCAATAAGCATGGTTTCAATTACTGTGTATACGTTAACAAATCCAAAATTCTTATATAGACCCCAAAATTCCACTCTGAGCTTCAGACTCATATAGAAGCATCCACTAAATATCTTTACTTGGATGTCTCAAAAATATACCACTCTCAACCTGTCTAGATAAAGTTAAAAAATATTAACGTAAGCATATTCCATACATGCCTCTAAATCTTCCATGTGGTAGTTACCAAAGAAGAATTTGAGTCAGCCTGCTTTTGTCTTAGGACTTCTTTTAGTCTAATTAAAATAAAGGAAAGAGAGCAAAAGCCAGACAGAACCAAAGTTGGGATGAAGATTATTTTACATTCCGTAACAGAAAATATAACCAGAGGAAAAAAAAAAAGATGATAAGAGAATTTGGGATAGTAGGGACAGAAGAGACAAAAGCTCACAGACTTATTTTGGGAGAAAGTTTTGTTTGGAAATCAATAGACAGTGAGTTGGAGAGAGGTTTGAGGGTAGTGGCAACTGTTTCTTTGAAGGATATTGTGAGTGGCAGAAGTCTGAGTATAAAAGAAATTTACATGTTTTCCTGGACGTTAGTAAAGCATGCTTCTTCCAAATTTAAAGTTGTATTTTCTTTACATTATATTATTTTTGGAAGCAGTGTTTCTCTTCAAATCCACAGTTCAGATAGATCATAAGATATTTGAATCATATGCTTTATTATAATCCACTTTAAATTTATATAAAACAAGCCCCAAAATAACAATATGTAAAATAGATAAACATATAATTGTCTGTTATGAAGAATCAGTCTAGAGGAATTTAGTCTCAAATTGGCGTGGAAGCTCTAGATATATCAAGGATTCAGCCTTCTTCCTTCTCTTTTAGCATACTAGCACCAGCTGGAACTCCAGCCACAATGACCTCATTTCAGACAGCAGGAAGGGATAAAACTGGTATACCTCTTCCTGTTTAATTAAGTAGCCCTACTAGTAGTCCTGTTCAAGACTTATAATGTCATCTCATTGGCCAAAATCTAGTCACATGACCACGTCTACTGAAGGTAAAATTGGAGAATTTAATCTTCATTCCAAGAGACAAGATGCTTAGCTAAGAACTGGAGTTCAGTTTCCAAGGGAAGCAAGGAGAACAGATCTTCAGTAGATAACAAGGTGCTTTTGCTACATATGCACAAGCCTGACTCCATCATCTCTCCTATCCTCAATCAGCTTTTCTATAAAGGTTCCCTGTCTCCAGAAAACTACTCAATTGCTCAAGACAGAAACCCAGGAGTTATCACCGGATAACTTTGTCTTATCCACCTCCATCACCCCTCAATCCAGTTAAACATCCTAGCTTACTCAATCTTTCTCTCCATTTTCTGTCTTCACTACAATCACCCTAGTCTAAGCCATAATTCCTTTTCCTCTCATCTGAATTTACAACACAAGCCTTGTAAATGCACTCTTTGTGGTTTTTGCCTGCCTCCTGCCACCACCCAAATCCATTCTAAACAATGCAGTGTGCCTTTGTATAAAGCAAGTCTGATCATTTTAATGCCCACAAAAAAACATTCAATGACATCCCAACATTTTAGGATAGAGCTCCAAATCTATAAAATACACTTTATAGCCTTGTATATTAAAAAACCATTGTTTTAGTTATCTATTGTTGTGTAACAATTATCTTTCAACTATGCGCAATTTGTTTCTGTTTCCTGACTTACTGTAATGGAAAGGCTTTAGTGTGATATTGAGTAAAAGTGGTAAGCATGGAAATCCTAATTTTGTTTCCAAAAATAGATGGAAAGCATCCAGTTTTTAAACATAAAGTATGATATTAGCTATTAGTTTTTAGTTTTTGTAGATGATTTTTATCATCTTAAGGAAGGTCCCATGTATATAGAGCCAACTGAGAGGTTTTTGTTTTTTTTTTATCATGAATGGCTTCTGAAATTTGCCAATCCATTTTATTTTTGCTTTGATCTAGATAATCTTATGGTTTTTCTTCTTTAATTGTTTAGGTGAATTACATTAATTATGTTTCAAATTTTAAACTAGCTTTACATTCTCAGAATAAACTCAACTTGATCGTGACATGTTTTCATTTAAGTATGTTCCTGGGTCAGTTTATTCAATGTTGTTGAATACTTTTGCATCTATGCTCATGGAACATATTGCTCTATTGTTTTCTTTTCTTGTAATGTCCTTGCCTGGTTTTGAGAGGTAATGCTGGCCTCATAAAATTGGGAAGTAGTCTCTTTTACTTTATGGAAAAGTTTATGTGGAACTGGTATTATTTCTTCCTTAAATGTCTGGCAAAATTTTCTAATGAAACCATCTAGATTCAAAGGTCTATTGTTTAATATTTTTAATATGAATTCAATTTATTTAATTGATAACTATTTATTTAGATTTTCTATTTTTTCTTGAATAGTTGTGATATTCAAGTATTTAACTGTTAAGTATTTATTTGGTAGTTTGTGTCACTCAAGGTATTGTTACATTTCATCTAAGCTGTTGAATTAGCGGGCATAAAGTTCTTCATTGTATCCATCATTGTCCTTTAATGTCTATAGATTTATTAAAGTGTTGTCTCCTCTTGTATTTTGGATATTGGCAATTTGTGTCTTCTCTCCATTTTTTTCTTGGTCTTGATTATAGGTTTTAAAACTTCGTTAGTCTATTCAAAGAATAAGCTTTGTCTTCCTTGATGTTATCCATTATTATTTTTACGTTTTCTACTCCACTGATTTCTGCTCCTTCCTCCTTGCTGTAGGTTTAATTTATTCTTCTTTTTCTAGTTTCTTAAAGTGGAAGCTTAGATTACTGTTTTGAGATTTTTTCTTCTTTTCTAGTAAATGCGTGAGGTACTATAAATTTCCCTCCTCTCACTACCGCTTTCCTCTGCTTTAGCAGCATTCCACAACTTTTTATATATTGTATTATTTTTATTTAATACAAAACATTTTCCAATTTCTTCTTTTGAACATGAGTTACATAGAAATGTGGGTTTTTTAAAAAAAAATCCAAATATTTGAAGACTCTCTAGCTTTTAGTGGGACTAAATCTAGTTTAATTCCTTTGTGATTAGAAAACATACTTTAAATGATGTCTATTCTTTTAAATTTGATAAGATTTGTTTTATAGACCAGAAAATAAAGTGTTGTTAAAATTGTCCCTGTGCATTTGAAAAGAATGTGTATCCTATTGTTTCTGATGGAGTGTTCTATAAATATTAATCAGGTGTAGGGGAGGAAGTCATTTCCTCTACCCACTGTGGGTTCTTCTGGACGGAGAATGAATTAAATTCACATGAGACAGAATAACAGGAGAAAATTAAACAAAGCTTTATAACTGTATACATGGGAGAGGCTCAGGCAAGCTGAACAACTCACCAAAATGGCTGAAGCCCCACCTTAAATATCCTCCTCAGCTGAAAACAAAGGAGGATGTTGGCAGTGGGGGGAGTCAGTTACAGGAAGTTACCAGAGAAGCACAATAAACAGGAATAAGATTATTATGCAGATTTAAGTCCTTGCCTTCTGCATTGATAAGAGTTTCTAGAGATAAGGTCATCCCCCCTTCTTCCCGGTACAGAGAGGAGATTTCCTTTACAATGTAAATATCTCTTAACAAAGGGTAAGCAAATTCTACTTTTCAATTGCTTTCCTGTCTGCAGTTTATTAAAAGTAACCAGCCCCAAATAATCCTCATTCCAAAGAGACATATCTTGGTGTGGCCAATTCCTGTCCCCCACACAGGTCATGTTATTTTATAGTATTATTCAGTTATTTTTCAGCTGATTTTTCTATCTACTTGTTCTATCAATTACAGAAAATAAATACTGAAGCCTCCAATTATAATTATGGATTTTCCTATTACTCTTTTCTGATCCATCATTTTTTTTCATTTATTTGGAATCTCTGTTATTAAGCACATTCATGTTAGGATTGCCATAGCTTCTTCTCTTCTCATTATGTAATATTCTGTATCTCACATATTATTTGTTCTGAAAACTGCTTTTTCTCATATTAATATAGTCTCTCCAGTTATCTTTTAATTAATGCTTGCATGTTGTATCCTTTATAAACTTTTACTAAGTTATCTGTATTATATATTTAAAGTATATTTTTATAGACAACATTTAATTAGTTCATTTTTATTAAATATATCTCTGAATTGTTTTTTTTAAATCATTTGCCTTTGAATTGGTTTTTATAAATCATTTGCATTTAACAAAAGCACTCATCTTGTTGAATTTATGTCTACCATGATTTTTAGCCCTGGTCTCTTTTATTATATTTTTAAACTTTCTGTTTCATTTTTCCTGTCTTCTTTTGTATTACTTGAATTTTTTTTTGTATTCCATTAAATTTATATACTAGGGATTTTCATTACTTTTTGTTTGTATCATTTTTGGTGGTTGCTTTAGGGTTTATAAGATACATACTTACTCCAGTCTATTTAGAATCAGCATCCCCTAAATAGAATGTGTCACTTATGTTTTCTGGCTGCTTTCAAGGTCCTGGTGTTGATGATGGTGTATCCAGGGCTGGTTTTCTTTAAGTTCATCCTACTTGAGGTTTGCTGAGTTTCTTAAACCAGAAAATTTGAGTCTTTTTGCAACTCTGGGAAAATTTTGGTTGTTATTTCCTCAAATGTTTTTTTCTGACCCATCTCCACTCCCTCATTTCTAAGCCCCCAATGATACAAACATTACACGTTTTGATTCTGTCTCACACAGCTCTGAGATTTCTTTTTTGTACTTTCTATTCTTCAGATTGCATAATTTCTGCTGATCTATGTTCAAGTTAACTAGTTCTTTCCTCTCTTGTTTTCATCTTGCTACAAATCCAACGAATTTTTATTTCAAGTATTGCTTTTTCATTTCTACTGTTAACTTATTTCTTATAGTTTCTATTTCTCTGTTGAAAATTTCTTTTTTTCTGATTTCATTGAATTAGAGTTTACCTTAACCTCATGGAGCATGATTATAATAGCTGCTTTAAATTCGTTGGTCCCTACTCAGGCAGGGAAGCAAATTTGAAGCCCTGTCCAACTGCTGAGTTTAGTCTCCAGTCCACTGAACAAGAAGCCTGGCCAGAGAATCTGGGCAGCTGCCTAGCACATCCTACAGCCACACTTGCAGTGGCATCCAAGCAGAGATCCCAGTTAATAGCTCTACCCATCTGCAGAGCCAAGTCTGTGGCTCCATATGGCCAAGGAACTTGGTCAGCAGTTCTGCTTGATGTGAGTCCCCAGCCAATGAGCCGTGCCAACCATGCAGCCTATTCTTTGGCCCTGCCTGGGCAGGATAGCAAATTTGTGCAGGCCCCACCCAACTGCTGAGTATAGCCTCCAGTCCCTCCCAACCAGGAAGCCTGACCAGAGAATTCCAGTAGCCGTGGAGCCCATCCTACAGTCCCGTTTGGGCAGGGAGCCAACCAGCAGCCATGCCCAAGACTTGAGCATAGCCTCTGTCCTTACATAACCAGGAAGCTTAAACAGTGCCCCTGGGCAGACACAGAGACAAGCTTACAACCCTACAGCAGCGGAGCCCAGTCTAGGGCCCTGCTCAATTGCTGTGAAGACAGCCTGAAGTCTTGCCCAAGCAGAGAGCCCAGCCAGTGACCCTACTCAATTGCTGATCATATCCTGCTCACCCACTCAACAAGGGAGCCTGGACACTGGCTGACCACCTGCTGAGCACAGTCTCTAGCCCCACACAACTGCGGATACAGCTGGAAGCTCTTCTCGACCCAAAGCCCAGTCAGTGGTGTTGGTTATTTCTATATTAGATAATTCTGAATTGTACCCTAGATATTTTGAATATTATGTTTTAAGACTCTTGGTCCCATTAATGTCATTTAAAGAATATTGTATTTATGTTTATTTTTGTTCCAGTAGACAATCAATCCATTTATGTTCAGATTGCAAATTCTGTCTCCCTTCTGTGGACAGTGGTTCTAATGTGAGTTCAGCTTTCAGAGTTTTTGCTATGCTTCTTTGTTCTTGTTCCACATATACACAGCATGGGGTTGAACCTAGGTTGTGTGTCAGTTCATACACAGAATTCAGACATCCTCTTCCCCACCTTTTCCCTCTGCCAGATTTTTCCTTCATTTTCTTTTTCAGGTAATACGGCTAAAGAAATGAAGTGGTCGGGGCCACCGATGGGACAAGTGGCAAGACAAAGGATAGAAAGAAAAAATGGTGATCATACTCTGCTTTTTGTACCTCATGTCTTCTTCTCCTGATTCTTCCAGCCAGAAATACGGGTTTTCTCTCAGTTGTAGGTGATTATGCCACTACCACAACCACAGGGCTGCTTCTTGACCGTGGCACAGCATGGAGAGAATAAAGGTAAATTTAAAAAGGAAAATATAAACTTAAATTCTTTTCAGACGCTGTTGCATTTTTCTGCATTTTCCTGCTCTTTTGGCCAGAAAGACAGGGTTTCTCTTGGAGATTTTACCTTCTAAAGATTTCTATGCTGGGGTCACCCTATGGCCAAAGGTGAGAGATAAATGTGGAAGAGAAAAAAAGGGAAATTCACCCCATATTGTTCATTTTTCAATTTTTGACTCTCCTATTATCTCCCTAGCATTATTAACTTTCCAAAGTCTTCATGGAGTTGTTCTGCGTATATTGCATTTCGGAATAGTTTTTAGATATAAGGAGACAGATTTCAGTGCATTTCTATCATCTTCGTTGTCACTGGAAGTTTAGAGTTGGTTTTAAGTCTGTTAAACCAATAACTGAAGTGAAGATTCACTTTAATAAATATTTTTCTGAAAGCTAACCAGTTGGAGATATCAAAACACTTTTTGAGTCAGCCAATCAGCATTCAAATAATTCTAGAAAACACTGCTCTGTCAAGCCATATTGGAAGCTGAGGTAAAGGGAAAAACATGTGACCCTATATACATATTTTGAAATACTTTTAAAAGAGTATTTTAAAATATATTTAACTACATATTAAAAAGTTTTTTTAAATAGTGAATATTTTTCTAGAACATTAAAATACTTGAAAAATTCTGAAAACTTGTAAAGTTGGTGTATTAAAATCCACATATTTTAAGTTAAAATAATTTAGACTAAAATACAATTCATCATAATTTTACTTTCTTGGTTTAATGGAAACAGATTCATCAATGATATCTTCAAAATCAATTTCTTTGCTCATCTTGCTTTTAATCAAAATTATTGCCACGTTTCACAATTTTTCTCAAATGATCATCTTAAATAGTTTTTAAATTAACTTTAGCTTGTTGAAACATCTTTTGATCCTGTCTGTATTTAAAATTTCTATATTTTATCACAGATTTTTGCAATTTTTAATATTGCATTACAATATTATTTATCTTTATTACTGAGCTTTTGGTGATCCCTTAACGTGGTTCCTGAGTTGGATGCTTCATTTATTTAACCCCATTCCAGGCCCTTCCAGTAAACACACTTTTAAGGCCGAAATCATCCTGCTCCTTCCTCTGTAACCTACACAGCCCTGTATGCAGTCAGCATTGTGCAGTGTTGAATAAGACTTGACCAGCACAGCTTGCCTTATGGTTTTAGATATTGAGTTTTGGGTTTTAGATATTGACTGGTTGTTTTCTTTCCTTAACACCAGGTATAATGTATAAATTCTGTCAAACTAGGTACTCTGCCTCTAAGTAAATAAGAAGCCAGTGCAGTTGAACTCGGATTCATGTGTTTGTTCTGTTTTTAGTTGGTAGAAAGCACAGTAATTAGAATTGTTTCGGATATTCAGTAAATTTAAGTTTGACTTAATGGATCCTTTTCTTTCATTTGATGCCCACATTCCCATTTCTGTATCTAGCAGCCTATTCCTAAGATCAGGCCTAATACACCAATTAACGTTTGGCTTGTTAAGAGGCAACTATCACTTTTTATTTTTAAACTCACTTTTATTGCTCTCTATCCAGACTACTTTTGAGTCATACTTAGAGAATTAACTTAGTGTGAAATAAGGTGAAAATCTAATCAGTTTTAACTGATTAGAACTAAATAACAAGAATACTTATTTATAAAATAAAAAAGAGGTTATTTTATAGGAAAATTTGTAGGAAAATGAGAACATATTTGGCAAAAACTAGTGCTTTAGAAATATCTGGAAAATAGCTAAATTTATTATTAATTCTTGTTTTTACACAAAATTCTGCTTCATATATCTCAGATAGTAACTTTTACTACTATTTTATAAAAATTTTTGTGTTTATTTCCAAAAAATTGAAAAAACATGTTTATGCATCTTTATATACCTAATATTTAGCACATTCCAAATTCATGATCATATCTTTTCAGCAAACATAATTTATTCACTGGTAAATGTTAGCACAATTTAAAAGGGGAACACATATATTTTTAAAGGATTCAATAGCTTGATAAAATAAGTTGCTTATTTTGCTGTAATAGAACAAAATTGAGTCCTTTCAGCAATTCTATCTTCATTAGAAAGAGGATATTCATATTGGATGGTAAGTATTAGACATAATTTATAAAAAGGGCTTATATCTTTTAAAGCAATAAATTTAGTATCACTGACCTGTCAGAGTTTCTAAAAATACACAGAGAGGAATAAGGCATGTTTTCTCGCCAGCTATACTGTCTATATAGGATTCTTAATTGTTATTATTCTTAGATCAAGTTATAGTGACCAAATCAGATCTTGCAAATATTTCTCTAAAGGCTGTTTAAAAAACAAAAAAGTAGGGGAAAAAGCTCAGGAACTTAGACTGCAATTATTTATCACAAGTGTTCTGTAATTTTGGTTTCCTAGACACATTTTTTTCAGTGATTCCTTGGCTGACATATCTCTGTGGATGATTAGTTATACCTCATCTGTTAAAATAATGCAAGTAAAATATATCTAGTTGTCTTCAAGCATCTTCTAATCATAAATTTTTTCCAGTAGTTAAAGACAGCTGGATATACACATGAAACAAAGACAAATCCATTAGGAATATGCACATGAAACAGAGACAAATCTCTTAGGAATTATAACATAAGTAATACAATTGTAAAATGCTTTAAGTTCTTTGTTTGTCAAAAGAAAATATTGATTTTTTTTTAGTAGACACGAAGGGCAATCAAACTTGCTACTATGTGAACAATTATAATCTAAACATTAATCACAAAGATTTGGGGAAATTTGTTTATATTGTAAAGCAGATCTTAAAATACATTAGAACTAACATGGTAAGGAGAGAGCAATAGATTGTTGAGTGTCTTGGAGATTTAAAATGTAGAGGAGACAAAAGACGCAACAGTAACTAGAGAGGAGATTTAACAGAATCTGTCTTTTGTCTTGTATATCCCAAAATTTCCATCCCAAATGAACCTCTTGGGGTAGCATGTGAGACATTGCCGCAGTAACCAGCCAGCAGTAACCAGCCAATCTGATGAATAAAACATTTTTCAGCACAAAGATTACACAAGTAAAATCAGGCCAGAAGATCAACTAGCTGCTCTCAATAAACAGATAAGAGACCCTTGTTAGCAAATCATTATGCATTCCTGAAAACGTGATGCACATTTTAAGTATGTTTTAATCTGTAATATCTGTTTTCATAATGGTCTCAGTGCAATGCTCTCTCTTTATTTTAGTATACATCCCAAGTACACAAATCACATGTGAATGGTTCATTGCATCTTTCACTAAGTGGATGCATTTGTGTAACCATGTAACCATCATCAAGATCAAGAAAGAGAACAATCCCAACACCACAGAAATGCCAATTTTTCTAGTCAAAGCCTACTCTCTCCAGTTAATCACTCTCTTCTTACTCTAACTCTGAACATGACCAGAGATTAGTTTTGCCTTCTTTTGAACTTTATAAAATTTGGAATCACACATTGTGTACAGTTTGTATCTGACACCTTTGGTTAAATAGAAATGTTTTTGTGATCCACTCATGGTGGGGAGTCTAGGTTTGTCTAGGTTTGTCTGTGTATAGTATGTCATTGTATAAATTTACTATTTTTGTCCATTCTACTGGAGTAGTGTTTTTTGTTAATGGATATTGGGATTGTTTATATTTTTTTTTAAAAAGTGTTAAAATGTTACAAATATCCTTACACATGTCTTTTAGTGCACACGTGGATAAATTTCTTTTGAATATATACTCAGAATTGGAATCACTGTGTAATGAATATGTGTTAGTTTTAATAATTATTGCCAAATGATTTTCCAATGACCTTGAAAAGTGGACAAAAATTCTTTAGGTAGGAAACACAAAGAGATAAGCATAAAGGTAATAAATGTTAAACTCAGCTACAGTAAATTTAAGATCATCTGTTAATCAAAAGATATTATTAAAGTAGAAAAAGGTAAGTCTCAAGTGCTGGAGAAGATATTCACAGTATATACAACCAATTAGCACTAAGATCTCACAAATCAATGTTAAAAAGACAGATAGTTTGGGGCTGACCCTGTGGCCTAATTGTTAAGTTTGGTACTCTTTGCTTTGGCGGCCTGGGTTCAATTCCTGGGCACGGATCTACACCACTCATCAGTGGCCATGCATGGCAGCGACCTACATACAAAAGAGAGGAAAATTGGAACAGATGTTAGCTCAGGGCAAATCTTCCTCAAGCAAAAGGAGGAGGATTGGCAACAGATTCTGGCTTAGAGTGAGACTTTCTCAGCAAAAACAAAAAAAAAGACAGTTCAACAGATAAATGGGAAAAATACTTGAAAAGGAACTAGACAAAAGTGGATATTCCAATTGTCCACTGGGATCTGCAAATTAAGTCAAAGTCCACTATACACTAGGCAGAATGGGTCAGATTAAAAAGGCTGATAATACTAAGTATAAGCTATGAAGCCATGGAAACTTAGAAGCTTATAAAATGGTCTCTTTTTGGAACTCTGAAACTTATCAAAAGCTTGCAGCATCTCAGGGACTGCTTATTAAAAAACAAACAAAAACAAAAACACCCAGCTGGATCTCAGGAAGAACAACAAGCTTTGTGGCATTCTAATTTACCCTGGTCCCATCCCCTGATCCACAGATCAGCAGTAGCCTTAAAAATAACAGCCTACAATCCCCTTATCAGTACTGGAATAATCAGAGTCAGCCTCATTTGCAAAAGACTGACCTTGGTTGCTCTGTCTGGTGACTCCCTGGAAGACCAGCTTGAAAGGCTTGTCTTTATCTCACATAACTTAGAACTTGCTTAGTCCTAAAGCTGCTATCTGGGGTCGGGGATTGGGTCATTTGTCAAAAAAAAAATATATAGATAGATAGATGTATAGATGAAGGCAAATGTTTCAATCACTGCTGCCTAAAGCAACAGATAATGGTTGGGGCAAACAATGAACTGACTTAAATGATTAGGAAGAAAGGCTGGAGGAATGAGATGTTTTGGGAACTAAAAACATTGAAAAGCTCTGACGTGTTCCTGGGAACCTAGAATGACACGCACACAGGACCAGGGCTGTGTATCTGCTCAGGAAAGACCTGAGAAGGCCCTAACCTCTCACCTCTGGCTGACTTTGAGACTCTGTGCAAGCAGCAGGAAGTGAAAGTTAAGGTAGAGATGGAAACTGCCTAAGTGTTGACGGCTACCCCAACACACACACAGAGCCCACCTTCAATGACAGAGGTTTTCCGTTTCCAGTCATTTAAGGATATCTTGATCCAATAGTTGGCCGACCTGTAAGTTAATGAACAAAATCCTCAGTGGTCACAAAAAACAAAGAACACAGACTTTACAAAATTAGTTGAGAGAAGTCACCAAACAGACAAACAGCAACAACTATAGCAAGCAGCAACAAGAAATCCTGGGAAGGGGAAAAAATATGATTTCCTGAGTTGCCACATTATAATAATAGAAATGTCCAATTTCAACAAAAAATTATGAGGCACACAAAGAAAGAAGAAAATATGGCCTATACATGAGGAAAAAAAAATTGATGGAAACTGTACCTAAGGAAGCTCAGATATTGCACTTACTAAATAAATATGTTAAATAAGCTATTTTAAATACCTTTAAATAATTAAAGGGAACTATGTCTAAAGTCTAAAGGAAAGCATGAGACCAATGCATCAAAATAGAAAATATGAATAAATACGGGTGAATTATTTTAGAAAAGAAAAAATGGAAATTTTGGAGTTGAACAATATAATAAACAAAAAACATACTAGAAGCACTCAGTAGCAGATTTGAGCAGGTCAAAGAATGAATCCACAAACTTGAAACCAGAACGATTGAAATTAGCCTGAGGAACAATAAAAGGAAAAGAAAGAATAAAAATGAAAAGAGTTTAAGAGACCTGTGGGACACTGACATCAACCATATCAACGTGAACGTAATAGGAGTCCCAGCAGGAGGGGAGAGAGAGAAAGAGATGGAAAGAATATTTGAAGAAATAACGGCTACAAACTTCCAAATTTTATGGAAAACATTAATACCACATCCAAGAAACTCAACAAACTCTAACTGGATAAACTCAAAGAGATACACACTGAGAAATGTTATAATCACACTTTCAAAGTCAAAGAACTGTGAAAGCAGTAAGCGAGTAGTGATTCATTCCATTCAAGGGATCAATAGCTGATTCTCATCAGATCATCGAGGCCAGTGGGCAGTAGGATAACACATTCAAAGTCCTGAGAGGAAAAAAAACCTGTCAAACAGGAGTTCGATATCCGGCAAAACTATCCTTCAAAAATGAAGGAGAAATTGACATTACTAGCAGACTTGTTCTAAAAAAATTCTAAAGCAAGTCCTTTAGGCTGAAGTGAAATGCCACTAGAAAGTAACTGGAATCCACACAATGAATATGTGTACCCAAAAAATACGTGTGTGTATGTGTACATATCTATATGTGTAGGTATATGAATATGTGTATGCATGCATTTAGACAGTGCCACAACTTACTAAATTGTAGGTTCACAATTCAGAAAAAGATTTAAACATAACATGATTAAATTTTTCTGTTTTTTAAAATAATGGTTTTAAAATAAAATAAAAGGAAATATGTTGAGAACAACAAATGTGATTTTGCCCTTTTGAGTGATGAACATGCATTAAAGGTTGGGCCTTTATAATACATGTGTCTTAAAGTGTTACATATGCCACCATTTCACAGCATATGTTGAGAATTTGTAAGTATTCTTATTTGGTATATTTAGGAAGATATTTAAAATACACAAACTGTAAAATAAAATCTTAATGAGGAAATAATTATTTTCCATTTAAAGAAAATTGGTGGCTTCTTTTTGTTTTAAAGGTAGAAGCAACAATATTCTACGTCATAACTAAGAGTTGAAGTCTCATTTTAGGTGTCCCAGTCTGAACCGTAACAACATATATAATCACAATACCAATTACCCATCTGACCCTAGAACTCATGTCCATTATTCATTCCTTATTTTGCTTGACTTCTCAGCAGTTTTTAGCTGTGTTGACAACTCCTGTCTGCAAATACTTTCAGTCCATAGTTTCTAATTTCCCTACTTCCTCTACCATCTCCTTGTCTGTGACTTTCTTCCTCTCCTTGCACCTTCTAGGCCCACTTATCATGACACACACTCTCCCTAGTCAATTTCACCCAGTCCAGGGGGAAGATATTCAGGGAACTATTAATTATAAGCATTTGAAAAAGACAGAAGAATGTAATGTATATAGTTTTCCAAAGCAAGGACCATGTTGTTCAATAAACTGAAATCCTCTTAAACATCTAGTAGCATGTAATATCCATATGAATGGCAAACAACTCTGTCCAAATAAATTGTAAATATACTCCAAGGAATGGTAACAGATCTAAAAGCTAAATGTTAAAGTGGACTCTCTAATATAGATTCAATAGATTAATAATGAAATTATACTTAAGACATTTTAAAGCTGCCACAAAATTTATTGCTTTTGCTTTGGTTTAAAACAGTTGGATTAAATATATCCCATTGCTTTTATTTTTTTGGCAATGACTATAATGTGGGAATGTATCCTCTATCCACATCGTTGTTCTATAGACTAAGCAAGGTGCCTCTCCAATGATCACTGATGTATTTGGGACAGAATTGCTATCATACAAATTTTATTTTCAGCTCAAAAGTTTTTCTTGTTTCCCCAAACAGGATAATATTTTTCTTGTTTGCCTATGCAAGAGAAAATAAGACCCAAACACATAGATAAAATACAAGCAAGTAACAAAAAATCCAGCTTTCTTTTAAGTTGTTGAAAACCATAAGTTCTACAAGAAAATAAATTGACAAAGCTTATTACTTTTATAATTTGAGGAGCTGAGAGGAAGTGAGGGATCATGTTAATAAGTCCACATTTTTAAGCGATTATTGGGAGAATGTGAGGCCTATAAATATTTCAGAGTTCTCTCAGCAAAAGCTTACAATATTTTTACAATTTCTCCATTCAAATATTCAACAGGATATTGCACAATTACTTCCTTACCTCTTAAAGATGGTGGATGGTGAGGGTAATTACCAACACACAATTATCCTTAAGTGAACATTTCCAAGTGTACAATTAGTTGAGAGGGTTATTTCCATTCCATTTGAGTGAATTTAGATAGCTGACTCTTGCTGGAAGGAAAAGATTTTTCTAAAAACAATTACTAACAGCAGGCATGCCAGTCATTTTTTATATGTGTAGCTTACAATCCTTAATACAAGCTCTGAAAAGCATTCTTTCATGGACAGCAAGTTCACAGCAAGAAAATTCCCATTAAAGGCAAGTGAACATTGTGAAGTGCAATTTAGACATGTATTGAAGACACATTATGGAATTCTGAAAGAATACTCTAGACATGATTTTCATAAAGGAACACACTAGTTTAATATAAGAAGCCAGATCAAAATGCATTTGCCCAAACTGCAGGGTGATATATCCATCCTCATAAACATTATGATAAAATGAGACATAATTAAAATGTACGCCCTCTTTTCATGAAAAGTACGTAATATAATGAGGAAGAGATAAAGAAAATAGGCTTTTTTAACATAGAGTGTTCCATTGACCATTGTAGTGGTTAAGAATTGCATTAAATTGCTAGTAACAACAATCAGAAACAAGATAGAATTTTATTTTTCTCTCAGTTAAATCTAAAGGTGCAAAGGTGGACAGTCCAGGGCTGGTATGGCAACATATGATATTTACATTTTTTGCTTCTTATCTTGAGCAGATGGCTTTCCTAAAGACATCTTGTAGTGAAAGATACCACTTGGAGCTCCTGTCATGTGGTATTAGGGGTCAAGAAAATGAAAAGCGACGATAGAAAGAGATCTGTGTCATTTTCTTTCCCCCTTTAATACACTTTCCCAGAAACCCCATTCAATAATTTCTTCTTACATCTCACTGGCCAAAAGTATTCTCATAACCACACATAGCTACAAAAAGCCTGGGAAATCCAGTCTCTGAGTTGGAGCATTCCTTCCCTAATAAAATCAGCATTTTTTTGCTTGAGAAAAAAAATGAGAATAGATATTGAATTGGCAACAATTCAACAACATTGAATTGTTATTAATGTTAATAATACTAGCAATCTCTACCACAATAGCAAGGAGGGAAGTGCAAAAAACTATGTTCCGTCAGTTATTCACTCATTCATCACCGCATCCTATCAAAAACACTTATTAACTGTCAAATATATACCAAGTGCTATGCTAGAAGGGAAATATAGAGACAAATTCCTGCAAAGAATGCATAATATAGAGATAAATAGATAACTACTAATGAAATGGAGAATCATGTCTGTGATATAGATATGCACAGGTAGCTGAATTCATTCATTTATTCATCATTTCAGAATATCTGGTAATTGCCCAAGAAAGCAACAGGTTTTCTTTTGTGTTGGCAATATTTCATAACTAAGATAAACATGGACCTTGCTTTTGTGACTAATACAAGCTAAGTGTCAAGGTTTGTTTTTGTTTTTGTTTGTTTTTGTTTTTCTTTATTCTTTATTTTGAAATCTGATTAGGTTTCATCTCAAACCAAACCAATTAAAACAGAATTTTTTGAGTGAGATCCAGGCATAGATTTATTTATTTTTTTAATTCCTAGGAAATTCTAATTAGCAACCAAGATTGAGATCCACTTGTCTAGAGCCGTGATTCTTAATCAGGGACAATTTTTCTCCCCAGGGACATTTGGCAACGGCTAGAGACATTTGGATGTCACAACTGGGGATGGAGGTAAGTGCTACCAGCATTTGGTAGTTAGAGGCCAGGAATCCTGAATATGCCACATTGTATGCGATAGCTCCCTCCCCAAACCCCCAACTAAGAATCTTCCAGGCCAAAATGTCAGTAGTGCTAATATTGAGAATAACCAGTTTAGAGGGTTAAACTGGCAAGCGAACTGGCAATTATTAAAAAGGGCATCTATGTTCTAGCAGGGGAAGTACTAAATGCTGCTGGGCATTAGGAGATACATCACCACAGCAGGCTTTCTGGAGGAAGTCAGACCTAGATGATAGGAGTTAGCCACGCTGAAGTGTGAAAAGAGGCACAAATGGAGAGAAATAAGTGTTACAGGCCAGGGACCAGTGTATCTACAGGCCTAAAGGTGGAAGAAAGAAGCAAAGTACAGCGCTGTAGATAAAGGGGTTATTTAATTGGACAGAGTAGGGGTTAACTCACGGGATGATGGCTTTGGAGGGCAAAGTAGCTAGAATTGACAATGTTGCCATTCTTTTCTTAAAATTACAGTCTAAAAGTTCCTTTAATTTTTTGATTATTGAGTCAAAAAGGAACCATCAAGATGAAGAAAACATGACTGCTGTAGCCTCAATAGATTTTCTATTGGAGTAAAGGCCAATAGGAGTTTCCTTTCAACAAATCCTCTGGCCATGTCTTTCTTCTTAAAAATCATCTTTTAGAGCCCGTGATATTCCTTTTTTCAAACACGCATCTTTAGGATTTTCTGCCACTTCGAACATAACTCTAGTAGTAATGTCATTAATAATAATAGCTCACATTTTTTGAGTACTCATGTGCTAAACTCTCTATTTGTATATTGTTATTTAAGCTTCATGCCCCACCCAAAAGGCCAACAATAACAATTTAGAAACAAGGACTTTTAGGAGAATTAAATAATTTTGTCAAGTTCGTATGATTGATAGGGAATAAAGTCTAGGTATGAACCACACCTCCAAGATTTAACCAATTAGAGTCTGAGTTATATTGCCTCCTACTCCATAAAACATCGACGCTTAGGGACATGCAACTATAAAACAATTAAAAATATATGTTGAGGAATCTAAGTAGATCCTACTTTCTTTAGACTAAACTCAAGGAAATCTAAGTTAGTTGTAAAGCAAAAAGACTGTTGCTTTCCCGGTGCTATTTCTTGTAGTTAGGATCAACCTCATTAGCTTTGAGAATTTGTATTCCAAAGACTTGTGTTCAGAGAATCTCTTATTCTCATCAGAGATATATGAATTGTATGTCTTTTCCTCTTGCCAAACTCTGTTATATTCTTATTTTCAGCCCAATTCTAAACTCATATTGTTTAATTAACCTGTTCAAATATGATAGTCATATTAGACTTAATTGTATGCAATGGTTTTTATTCAGATCTGTTTTATAGATGATGTCAATTTCTTTTTTTCTTTTTAAGATTTTCTTTTTTTTTTTTCCTTTTTCTCACCAAAGTCCCCCAGTACATAGTTGTATATTCTTCGTTGTGGGTCCTTCTAGTTGTGGCATGTGGGATGCTGCCTCAGCGTGGTTTGATGAGCAGTGCCATGTCCGCACCCAGGATTTGAACCAACGAAACACTGGGCTGCCTGCAGCAGAGTGCGTGAACTTAACCACTCAGCCATGGGGCCAGCCCCAAATGATGTCAATTTCTTTAAATAACTAAAGCAATGCTTTTATTTAATTGGCTTATTAAATTATTTTTAACAAGATTAAATTAACAAAAAGCTTACCTTGTCAACAATGTGATAAATTTTTATCATATTTGAAAAAAATTTGAAATGAATTTTATTTGAAATAAATTTTAACAGCAATTCTAATGCCTTCTTTTTCTCTTAAAATAGTTTATTATTTAACATGACCATACAATGGGACAATAATCCTGCATTATCTGATAGGCCCAATGTAATCACAAGGGTCCTTATAAGTGCAAAGATAGTCAGTGTCAGAATAATGTGATGTAAGCAGGACTGACCAACTATTGCTGGCTTTTAAGATGGAAGGAGGTGATAAGCCAAGAAATGAGAGCAACCTCTAGAATCTGGAAAACATAAGAAAATGAATTATCCTACATAACTTCAAGAAAGGAGCACAGTCCTGCCCATTCCTTAATTTTAGGCCATTGAGACCCATTTTTTACTTTTGACCTCTGGAACAATAAGAGAATAAATTTGTGTTACTTAAAGCCACAAAGTTTATGGTAACTTGTTATAGCAGCTATAGGAAATTAACACAGCATACACATATATTTCCTTGTTTTGACAGCTGAGATGGCCTGGAAGCAATCACACTTACTAGCAATGAGCATACCTAGGGCACAGATCCTGGTGTCTAATAACATTCTGCAAAAAAAGGAACCAGAGCCCTTTGAAGAAATAGTTGATCCTCGAACTGGGTCAGGAAATGTAGAAAATGAGCCTGGAGCATTTTAGAGTTCCTGAAAGTAAGGAAGTGCTCTAAGCAAATAAAAAGACCACACGATGATGGGGATATGACAAAGACAAAGAGACACAAGAGCCAATGAAAGAGCTTCCAGTGGCCAAAGTGGAGCAATTTGAGCAACAAAATAAATAATGAAATATTGGATTATAATGAAAAATATAAAATAAATATCCATGAGTCAATATTGATAAATAAATGATTGATTGAATAAACAAATAAAGGGGAGTAGATAAATCCCCTAGGCATAAGGTTTCATATAATTTATGTAGAAACTCCACCCTTAGGAGGTGGAGCATAACTCCCCAGTCTTTAAGAGGGGGATGTATTTGGTAACTTTCTTCCAAGAGTATAGTATGGAGAAGGGTTGGCTGGAAGGGTAACTTTACAGTGGAGAAGCACTGTATCAGCCAGGTAGTTAATAAGATTAACATCATCAGGGATAAGTCATGTTGATAGTACCTACCCTTGATATGATGTGATAAGAATATACTTTATCTATGTGGTCTTCCTCCTCCAAACTCATAAGTTCAGTCTAATCATAAGAAAAACATAAAAATCCTTATTGAGGGACTTGCTACAAAACATCTGACCAGTACACTCCAAAACTGTCAAGGTCATAAAAAACAAGGAACCACTGAAGAGCCCACGAAGACATGAGGACTAAATGTAATGTGGTATCCTGAGTGAGATCCTGGAACAGAAAGAGGCTAGTAGATAAAAACAGGAAATATAAATAAAGTGTAGACTTTAGTTAATAATAATGTATCAATATTTGTTCATTAATTGTGACAAATCTACCATACTAATGTAAAATTTTAATAATAGGGAAAACTGAGCATGAGGTATGTGGGAACTCTGTACTATCTTGGCAACTTTTTATAAATCTAAAACTTTTATAAAACAATCAGCTTATTTAAACATAAGCATAATTAATAAATTAGAAAGTGAAGGAGAAAATGGACATTCTAGGCAAAGGTAACACTAATTGTAATATAGCCAGGACATGTTCTATTTAGATAACACTGAAAATTTTGCATGAGTATAGACTGCTTAAAGACTAGTGTTAGGACAGAAGTCTAGGGAGACAGATTTGTGGCTTAATTTTGAAAAAGTATTACATGAAAAGATTCACATTAGAGAAAAACGTACATTGATGGCAATGAAGAATGAGCCCAAAAGGAGAAATGGGAGATGAGAGAGAGGGAACAGGATACATAATCAAGAATAGTTCCATCAGCCTAGGAAAAAGCTAGTGAGAACCCAAACCAATCAAGTAGTATAAGCTGAGAGACTGATAGAGATCCAGGGACTGGAAATTCAGAAGCTATGTGTTTTAAAGTCTCTATTATCATTATTTCACAAATACAGCTGTGTGTGGAAATATTTGAGGAGTGGTTCCCAATTCTGGATGTGCATTAAAATCATCTGGGGAATTTGTTCACGTTCAGAGTTGCAGGTTCTATCCAAGCAGAATAGCATATGGAATAACAGAGGTAGGGCCAAGGAAATATGAGTTTTTAACAGATACTTTGGATAATTTAGAAGAAAAAGTTTGGGATACCAAGACCTCAGGTTGACAACCATGTCATTGGTTGACTAATTCAAACACAGAAGCAATGGCAAGAAAAAATTAGTTAAAAGAGTATAACATGGTGCCAGCCCCATGGCATAATGGCTAACTTAGGCTCGCTCCACTTCAGTAGCCTGCGTTCACGGGTTCAGACCCCAGGCACAGGCCTATACCATTTGTCAGCCATGCTGTGACAGCAACCCACACACAAAGTACAGGAGGACTGGCACAGATGTTAGCTCAGGGTGAAACTTTCTCAAGCGAAAAGAGGAAGATTGGAAACAGATGTTAGCTTAGGTCAAATATCCCTCAACAGCAACAACAAAAGAGTATAACCCAATGTAAACTCTATCTTTAGAGCTTGTTTATTTTTAAAATTTTGGTTAAAATAGAAAATATAACTCGAGAAGATCTAAATCAGAATTCTGATATTCAATCTAGAAAAATTAGTCTAATCCAGTAACACATAACATTCTCTTCTTTTGGTTGAAATAAAATGATAATACGTATATTGAATGTTTTTCTGTACATTTTGTTATACTTTGCAACATGAAAATGAAATGAAGAGGATATATTCATATTGGCTCATGTTATAAGCCACAAATCAGATACAATTTCTTGCTTAAAATAATGAATGGATTTGGATTTTGAATATAAATGCATTGGAAGTGGTTTTTAAAAGCTAATGTCATGAGATAGTTCATTTGTACTTTGTTAATGTACAACGCTAATGATGCCTGCAATTTTAAATGCATTAAACTATGGTTGACTATTTCCCTCGATACAAATTCTAGCTCTAAAACTTAATTGAAGCTCAAAAATGTACTATATTTCTGTCTTTTTTTTCAATTACTCTATTATAAGATCTAATGTGAAGGCAGATCAAAGTTGTATTTGAACATGATTTCTTGCATTTGAAAGTAGAATTACATTGTGTTTATGATGGGGAGAGAGTTTCTGAAAGCAATAACATTTATTAAAAAAATCTAAGTTTCTATTATTAAGAATTGAGCTCTGTGAAAATCTCATTCAAAAGAAAAAAATATTTTACATGTACTCTTAGAAGCAAAGAGCAACCCCTTCATTTTTCAATAAAGGTTAATACCTTGAAGATAAACTAAGCATCTTTCTAAGGATGCTGATCCCGTCAGTGATAAAATGACCACTGTCATCCATGTCTTCTAAAATCTTATAAAATAAGCTTACAAAACTTTTTCTAGATTCAGGAGGCAGTTAAAGTGCAGAGGAAAAAAATTCAAATATCTACTTTTTTATTTTAAAAAATATGCTAGATATGTTCACATCTGTAGGGGTTTGGATTCTGTCAACTTGGTTAGGCTGGGACTTTATTTACTGGAATATGCTTCCCTGTAAAGCTCTAGATTGGAGTTGACCAGAAGAGATGTGGAGGGAATAAGTGAAGCAACAGTCATTATTCCCTAAGGTCATCATGCTTAGATGCAGAGACAGACAGATGCAGTTCAGGTAGCTTCCAGCTTGCCTACACTCTCCTCTGTTCCACATTCACTCATTTCTCCTGGTCACTGGTTCTAATGACTAATAGTTATCCCAACATCTGGTTAACTGAGAAACAGAGGTTACAGAACATTTGGGGATCAAATTTCTATGCCAGGAGTTTTTGATGGGGCCAATGTAAGGTGGATTTATGCATTTAGTTTTGGACTATATATGTTTGTTTTCTTTATTTCACATTGCTATCTACTTTAGAACAGTTTCTGAATGTTGGATGTCCACTTATTCCCAAGTGAAGTAGAATCATCCTTTTATTGTGTTTCTCAGCCAAACTATAGTCAATAGAAGACTTTTTTTTTTCTCTTTGTGTTGTAAGGATTTTCCATGTCCAAGGCTAGCTTGACTCACTTTCTCAGCCTTTGTTTGCTTTCTGATTCCCTTCTCTTCCTCAAGTGTTAATCATGCCTGTCAATTTGGAAGATCAGTTTGTAATTTTACCCTCTAAAAATGTGGTGGACTTTATTGTCACAGGGAAATAGAAATGGTCTCAACATTGGAAATAGAAGAGATTGCTATTGTCCACTAAAATCCTTCTCTACGTTTTTCATAGTAATAAAATTATTGCTGAGGATATGGCTGTGCTACATCCCCCAGTATCACCTGCAGTAGATTATAGTCATATGACTAAGATATCTCCGATGGAATGTGAGCGTAAGGGATGTGCGCCATTTCCAGGGCAAGGTAAGAACATGAGTGTGTCTATCCCATAGACTCCTCGACCTTTGCCTCTGGCTGGAATGGTGACTACCACACCATCCTTGGAAGCCATCATTGAAGATAACAAACTCAGCATTTACATGGGTCCCTCAATGACAATGTGATGCCTGTTCTCCAAGAACACTCAACTCAGGCTTCTATGAGAAAGAGTAATGAACTTTGTATGTTTTGAGTCATTGTTTTTCAAGGACTCTGTCATACAAGTTTAATATATCCAAACTAAATCAGGAGATATAGCCTCCATTTTGGTAGGTGACAGAAGGAAATCTGAATGAAATTATAATAATTCTGAAGGTCCAAAATATAAAGAAAGGAAGCTTGTACTAATGAAACCTTAGTTTGAGGAATTATGTTTACACAGAAACTGACAAAATTCTTAAGAAAGAAAAATTTCAAGATATTTTAGCTTAAGGATTAGCAAACTACACAGCCTACAGCTTAGTTCAGGTCCACTGCCTGTTTTTGTGAATAAAGTTTTATTAGAACACAGCTACGTTTATTCACTTATGTATTATGTATGATTACTTTTACACTATGGTGTCAGGGTTGAATAACTGGAAGAAATTGGATGGCACATAAAATCTAAAATATTTACTACCTGGCTCTTTGTGGAAAAAGTTTGTTCCTCTCTGCTTCACGTGAACAGAGAATTTTGGCTCAGGAAAAGCTTTTATTTTTGGAAATGAGAGAGAACAAAGTACAGAAGTAATGAGGAATACGTGAAGATAACTTTTAAGAAGACTCAAGTCTTTTGAAGGCCAATTTAGAGATGTATGAAAGTCAAAAAATAGAAATATATATCAAAAGCTCATTAATTTAAAGATGACACTAGAAAAAGATGAGGCAGCTTAGTGGTTACCAGACTAGAGAAAATTGTTGTGGCCCAAATAAACCTAGGATAATACAAAAATATTTTAAGGATAAGAATAAAATTATGTTCCGGAGGAATGCAAAATCCAGGAAATGTTTGAAAACCTCTCTAAATATGGAAAGAGACTCCCCAGTAAAATCAAATAGAGGAAACATAACTGACAATTTAATAGATAAATAGAGACAGAAAAAATACATATGTGTGTGCATATACAATATGCATATCATCAATCTATCTACATTTCTAAATGTGCCCAATGAGAGGGCCTAGTAGCAATGAGAACAACTAGCACCTAGATATTTTTTCTGTATGCCATTCTCCACTAAATGGAGCCATGGTTCCATGGAGAAAATGTTGATTCCATTGTTGGATTTGAGAAAATAAATTTAAGATGAACATGGAAACCCTACCATGCCAGAAGGTAAGCAAGTAAACTAAGAATAATGGGATATGGAAAAAGAATGGCAGTCAGCTTGATTGGGCATCCACAGTTGAAATATGAGATGGTTTGAATATCAAAAATAAATAGTTATAATAAGTCATAACCAATTGTAAAAAATTCTTGAGTAGAAACTCATTAAACACGTAAATCTACAATTTGGTTAATAATTAAATGCATATATAAATAAACAAGGGCAAAAGGAAAGTTCTTTCTTCACTTACTTGCCAATCAAAAAGAAATGATGACATTAGAAAACAGCAGCAATAATTTATTCAGGCAATAATTATCAATGAATGTTAAATCCATTGGTGAAAGCCTGGGAAAAAGCAGTATACTTCCTTAGGCTCAAATTATATCTCCACAAGATATTTATTAATTACAAAGAGAAAATAGTAACTTTACTGTGGATAAACTTGTCAGGCACCACTTTAACAATTTATCAAAGTTAACATTACATGTTATAGAGGAAATTATTATCATGTCCATCCTAAAATGACTCAATGAGAAGGAGATGGCATCACCATTGTGGTAGTCCTGATAAAAATTCATAACCTGAATCTAACCATGAGGAAACATCAGACACTCAAACCAAAAGATATTCTTCAAAATAATTGGCTGGATTCATCAAAAAAGTCAAAGTCATGAGAGACAAGGGAGGGTTACAAACTATTCCACAATAAAGGAGATTGAAAAGGCATAACAACAAACTTCAAATTACAGTAAAGATAGAGTAACAGGGAATAAACTTACACTCCCCATTGAAACAACTAAAGAGACATACAAAATATAAGGAATAATGGCACTCAAGATGTTGAACATGAGGCAAAGAAGTACGTTTGTCCATGAGAGAAGAGAAACAAATGAGGAGAGGCTTGTGATTGACCAGTTTACTGCCTGGAGAAAATTTGTAGAGAGCAAGCAGCCTGGAAGATTTCAACAGTCTTCCTGAACTGAGAAGATGAAATGGGAAATCTAGGCAAGGCAAGGTAGTGTGAGTTTGCAAGGCAGGTTATCAGAGAAGAGAGATCTGCAGATAAAGAGAATTCCTGGGATCTTGTCCATGCCCTTCAGTTGAGTATCGATCAGCACATGTTTGTGGGGAAATTAATTCAATGATAGAGAAAGAACCACCTGAAAGGATTAGTGATAGAAATACACACAGGATTGAGAATAGTATCTGTTCCCAACAGCCATTACTCGGGGGTCATTGGTTAGAATACTAAGAAGAATCTTTCCTAGTAGTGAAAAATTTAAACCTAGGCTAAATGAATCTCTTGTCTTGCCTAAAAAAGACTAAAAGTAAGACAAAAAAAGGATAAAACTATTTCCAAATAGCTTAAGCATGCCCCAGAACAAAGCTAAAGAATATTTATAGGAGTACAAATCCATTCAGCAGACAGCAAGGTAAAATTCCCAAGGTCTGGCAGTAAATAAAACAATTAATAGATTTTCAAGTAAACAAGGGAATAAAACCTGTAAGAGGAGAAAAACAAATCAATCAAAAGTGATCAAAAAAGTATACATTGAGAGAATCAGACAAGGATGTTAAAACAGATACTATAAATGTGTTCGTTATGTCCAAGAAACTAGAGGAAAGATTGAACGTGTTAAGTAGAGACATAAAAAATATTAAAAAGAGGCAAATAGATCTCTAGAAATTAACTCTACAACAGCTGAGATAAAAATTAGACTGGATGACTTTAATGGCAGATTAGATGCTACAGAATAAAAGATTAGTGAATATGAAGACATAGGAATGGGAAGTATTATAAATGAAACAGAGACAACAAAAGACTGTCATCAAAATGAATGGATCACAGTGAAATACAGGACAATTGCAAGTAGCTGAATTTATGTACAATTAGTGTCTCAGAAGGTAAGGAGAAAAAAACAGGAACTAGAAAAATATAAGAAAAAAATAATGGTGGAAAATTTCTAAATTTGAAGAAAATGATCAATCCACAGCTCAATAAAATCATCAAACCCCAAGAACAGGAAATCAGAACAAAAGTACATCAGAGCACATCATAATCAAATTGCTTAAAACTAGTAATAAAGAGAATACCTTAAGAGCAAGCAGGGGCTGGCCCCATGGCCGAGTGGTTAAGTTCACACGCTCCGCTTCAGCAGCCCAGGGTTTCCCTGTTTTGGATCCCGGGTGCAGACATGGCACTGCTCATCAGGCCATGCTGAGGTGGCATTCCACATGCCACAGCTAGAAGGACCCATAACTAAAAATATATATATATGATATATATATAACTATATACTGGGGGGATTTGGGAAGAAAAAGCAGAAAAAAAAAAAAGAAGATTGCTACAGTTGTCAGCTCAGGTGCCAATCTTTTTTTTAAAAAAAAGAGCAACCAGAGCAAAAACGATACATTACCTACAAAGAAACAAAGAAACAAAAATAAGTATAATTAGCAGATTTCTCATCCGAAACATGGAAGCTAGAAAAAAAGGAGCAATATCTTTAAAATATGAAACTATGTTTCAAAAATGAAGATGAAGTACAAATATTTCAGATTAGCGGAAGCAGAATGAATTCATCAGCGGAATAGTTGCATTATAATAGCTATTGAAAAAAGTCCTTCAGGCAGCTTTTGAGGAACAGAACTTCTTAAATTTAATACAGTCAAATCTTAAAATCTTATCCTTTCAAGATTGTGCTTTTTGTGCTATGTTTAAGAAGCTTTTTCATACTATAAGTTTAAGTCAATCTTTATAACTTTTTCTAAATGTTATATAGCTTTACTTTTAGCATTTTGTCTTTAATTTATCTTGAATTCCTTTTGGTTACGGTATAAAAGTGACTCGATTACATTTTTTCATAAAGGATAACAGATAATCACAACAGCATTTATTCAAGAGTTCATTCTTTTCTGGGTGATTTTCAATACCATCTCTGGTATAGATCAAAAGTCCCCATTTATGTGTGGGTTTATTTCTTGCATCTTGGCTTTCTCCCATTATTCTGTTTATCTTTCCCTGTACTTAATTGTCATAACTTTGTAAGATCTAGCAAGTGATAGGGTAAGTTCCTTCACCTTATTATTCTTATTCAACAGTGACTATATATTGATCTTTCTTATAAACTGGGAATTAACTTTATATGTACCAGGAAAAAAAACTATAAATATTGATTTCAACATCGAAGCTTTTTTTTAAAGAAAAACAGAAAGTAAATGCAATTTTTAGAAAATATTTTTAGTGAGATATTTAAGTATTAGAAACATCCCTTACTAATATAAATCAAAGAAAGGTAATGAAGTTATGTTAAACTCATGAGTTTATAACTGACTAATTTATGAGCCAATAAGTTATAATGGCTTTAAATATCTCTAGATAAGTTATTTAAAAAATATTATGATCTCACTAACATAATGAAGAATGTGTAAATGGAATATATTTTATTATATGTGCTTAACACATAACAAATAATAGTTGCAATTTATTAAATGAATTAGAAAGATGTTACTCTGATGATGTTGGGGTTTTTAATTTGAACTGTAACACATACTCAAAAGTGTACAAAAGAAAAATGCACAGCTTAATGATTTAGCAAAAGCAAAATACTATGTGATCATGAAATAGGTTTAAAACAATAAAATGTGGCTAGGGCCCCAAAAGTCCTCTTCAGAAATTCTCCCATCCAAAGATAATCATTATCCTGATTTTTATGATAATTACTTCCTTTTATTTCTTTGTATTTTTCCATCCATGCAAGCATTCCTAAGTACAGTAGTTTAGTCTTGCCAATTTTTATAACTAGAATCATATAATACTTTTTTGTTTTTGGCTTCTTTTGCTCAATATATGTGAGATTGATTCATGTGATTCAACATAACTGTAGCTAGTTCATTTTCATTGATGTATAGGTTTCCATTTATAAATATATCATGTTATTTTTCATTATAATGTTGATGGACATACGAATATTTTCCAGTTTGGGGCTATTACAAATAATTCTCAAATAAATATATTTGTACATGTCTTGGTGATATTTTTACTCATTGTTGACCATATACACCATTAAATGGAATAGACAGGTCATAAAGTATGTACATCTGTTACCACACAAAATTGGTTTTTTTTTGCCTGACGCACATTTAAAAAAAGTCAATTATTACAATAAGCAAGTGGGACTTCAACAGATTAAAGAGCTTCTACAAGGCAAGGGAAAACAGTATTGAAATGAAAAGACAACCCACCAACTGGGAAAAAATATTTGCAAATCACATGTCCGACAAAGTGTTAATCTCCATAATATATAAAGAACTGACACAACTCAACAACAAAAAAATCAAACAACTTGATCAAAAAGTGGGCAAAGGTTACAGACAGACATTTCTCCTAAGAAGATATGCAGATGGCAAACAGGCACGTGAAAAGATGCTCAACATCACCAATCATCAGGGAAATGCAAGTCAAAACTACACTAAGATACCACCTTATACTCATTAGAACAGCTATAATAACCAAGCCAAACAATAACAAATGTTGGAGAGGTGGAGAAAAAGGAACTCTCATACACTGCTGGTGGGAATGCAAACTGGTTCTTCTACTATGGAAAACGGTATGGAGATTTCTCAAAATATTAAAAATAGAAATACCATATGACCCAGCCATCCCACTACTGGATATCTATCCAAAGAACCTGAAATAAGCAATTCAAAGAGACTTCTGCATCCGCATGTTCACTGCAGCATTATCACACTAGCCAAGACATGGAAGCAACCTAAGTGCCCATCAACTGATGACGGGATAGAGAAGATATGGTGTATATATATATATATATATATACAATGGAATACTACTCAGCCATAAAAATGACAAAATTGTCCCATTCACAACATCATGGATGGACCTTGAGGGTATTATGTTACATGAAATAAGCCAGATAGAGAAAGACACTACATCGTTCCACTCATATGTGGAAGATAAGTAAACACACGGACAAAGAGACCTATGTAATGATTGCCAGGGGGAAGAGGACTGGAGGCTGGGCACAAAGGGTGAAGGGGCACACCTATAAGATGACTGACTAATAATAATGTACAACTGAAATTTCACAATGTTGTAAACTATCATAACCTCAATAAAAAAATAAAATAAAATAATTAAAAAAAAAGCCAATTATTATGACATCAGCTTTTGGAAAAAGAAAACTGCTTTATTGCTAGATTGATCTGCAAGGAGACAGGGGCATATGCTCTCAGATCTATCTCCCCAATCCAGGGCTTGGGGTAAAATTTATGAGATGAAGGGCAGGGAAATCTGAACTTTAGAACTAGGTATTACAGGTAAGGGGAAGAGAGGCAATTGATGATCTACACAAGTAGAGTCAAGCTTCATGGCTCTTTGTAAGATGCATGTTCATAAAATGGCAGCGTTACCATGATCCGAAGGTAGAGTTTTTCACTTCTTACCATCTAAAAGGTCACTTAGAGAGCATTTGCACAGGCCCAGTTGATGAGTTGGTGGTCTCAACCAGCCTGAACTAGGCAAGAGGTCTCAGTTCCTGAAAAACCCCTCTTAATTACTTTGTTGATAATTAAGTCAGTTGAACTGGTCCTGGAGGGCCCATGGTTACACATCCAGGAGACTTCTAGAACGACATCTTTATAAACAGAGTAAATTAATGCCTTAAACTAAAAGGAAGACACGGTAGCATGGAAGTAATTTTATGGGAAAATGCACAGGTTACTTCCCTCAGATCTTACGAGTGTCTTCTTTTGTAATAAATAATACAATATAATTAAATATAAATTTGAATTTTTAATTTACCTCCTTATGTATTTCCATATTTGGAAATAGAATTTAAGGAAAGATGGGTGAAAGTACCATCAGAGTTGGTAAAATAATTTATCCAGTATTCTAAAACAGCTGTTCAGAAAGAACCCTCCACCCACCACTTCTTTAACTTTCTCATTGGAACTTGCTTCATTGCTTTCATAAAAGGTTCAGATGACTGTTTTTAGAAATATTCCATTTTATTTGGCATAGTCTCACCATACATATGTCATATTATCCACCCTTATGAACAGTCAGCATATCCTCTTTTCCTCTTCCTCAGCCTGATTTGCAATCAGGCTCAAGAGAGTAATAGGAACAGAGGAAGAGAAATCACAAACGTTTAAAATGCAGATTATATATTCAGGTTAAATGTTTTATACAGTTTAAATTCTCTGCTGCTGCATACCTCATGAAATAAAGTCATGTAAGGTGAAGTTTAGATGAAAGAAGGCTCCATATCATTCTCTTCTGTGCCCATTATTGTTCCCTGCAGGAATAGCCACTATTGATCGAGTACTTACAATGTGAAAAAGGTTCCGCTTAATGATCTTTACAACAAGCTTATTTAAACCTCACAATGTCCTTACGAGGCTGGTGTGCTTAAAATTACCCCTTCCCTAGATAAAGAAACAGGCTGACAGAATTTGTGACTTACCCACGTCAATATAAAATCTGTGAGTTTAGGACAATATTGTCACTCTAGTAGGTGCCTTTAACGTTCAATTCAGCAGCTCTGTCCCTCAGGTTTGATTATTTGCAAAATGATTCTCAACAATGGTTCAGTATTTGGGCCTTTTACCTGCCACGTATTCCCACCAACAACACTTCTCATAAATGGCGTGATTCCCTACTGGGGAAAATATCCTCCCAGGCTGAGAGTGGGGAGTCTTGATGACATGAGAATCTATATGTGGGTGGAAGAATAAGAACGAGATGAGAAGAATAAAATATATAATTTGAGAAAAGACTCAAGGAATATTCTGAACTGTCCCCCAGTGGAGATATTCCCCCACTTCAATACTCCTGCCCCCAGCAGATTTGAATCCTAACCACATCAAGAATGCATCCTCATTTATTTCTACTGTTACCTTCTGTCACCATCTTACCTATTTCTTCACTTTCCAAATCTCTTCACTCCCAGAAGCAAAAACTACACCCATTTCTTTACCAGAATCTCTATTCAAATACAATGTGTTCAATGTATGACGAATTACCTTCACAATTATTATACAAACCTAATAATACTGTACTTTATGGTTTAAACTATAGGTGAAAAACTGATTGAGGTTTTCATTGTTCCTTTATTTTTTGAGAGGATGCTGACAGGAGGTTTACTGTTAGTAAAGGTTGGACCAGTCAAACAATAGCAACTTAGGGGTGATATTAACTTCTTAGTGAGAATCCAACTGAGTTATTTTACAACTAAGTAGTTGTAGGTGTGTGCAAGGTAGCATACATAGAGGTAGCACACTTGCTTTGGAATCAGACACACCTGCCTCAAATCCAGATTCCATCATTAATAAGCCCTTGAATGAATTACTGAACCATTCAGAGCCTCAGATACTAAATTTTTAAAATGGGTTCTATAAGAATATGACATCATTGCATTTGTAAGACTGGGAAGCAACATATGAAAGGTGCTTAGCTTAGAATTTGGCATGTGATAAGAACTCAATAAAATCATACTATCATCATTAACTTGGGTAGCATATGTGACAAAGAGCTGTGTGATCATACAGAAATAATGCATCTCTTTTTTGCAATGTGGAAAGATTGGATTAATAGCTAATGGAAAGTTTCAAGGGCAATAAGCTGTTATAAGCCATTCCATGCTCCTGGTTTCTTTTATTAGAAATTAAATAACTTATGGACAGGAATAAAAAAATGTATCAAATGGCCCGAAAGCAGCAATAATTCAATAAAAAAAAGTGAGGCTGAATAGTTTATAATTATCAGTTACTAAATTAAAACTCATTACATTCAAGGGTCTCAGGGGAAATTATTTCAGATTAGGAAAGGACCATAAACTCTTGGAAAGGGAGAAAGAATAAAATTAAAGATAAGCATTCTTGTGCTTCTGGTCTATGTAATCATTTTGCATTATTGGATTTCCATTAATTCTATTCCCAAAGAAGTCACCCTGAGAAGCTTACTGAATTATTGCCATTGTTAAATGCATAGCGACTTTGAAGTTGTCTCGTCAAGAAAACTCTCTAATTTTCTTTTAAGTGTGACCTTCACAATTATTGATTCCTCCTTAAATACTGAACACTTAAATACTATAAATGAAAGGCAATAAAAATAGGCATATGACTTGAGGCCATCTTTAAATGATCCATAACCTGAAAGTGAACTAGAAACCTCACAGTGTTTGATTTAATTAAAAACAATGCAATGTGTCTATATTTTTTAAAATAAATGAGTAAGTTTAACCATACTATAAAAATTTACTTTCAATATGGAAGATTTCTATACCATCTGTGCTAATGATGGCAGTCTCTTTTAGTCAGAACACAGAACCCAGAATGTTCCCCTGCCAATAAGGAGTTTCAGAATAGAATTGAAACTGACAAGAATAAAACAATGCCAGAAAATCTTGACTTATGCTGTAAATCTCAAGGCAGAATTGTCTAACCATAATCAGATTAGATTTACACACTTCAACTGTAATGCTGCCAAATGAAATTGAGAAAGCAGCCTATTGATCCTGAATGTCTACTCCATTGTATAACTTTTATTTTGTAAATACCTCATATTTTAAGACAGGATATTTGTACATGAACAATGATTTTTACTCATTTCATTAATTTTTTAAAATCTTTATTAGAACTAGAATCTCTTATCTAAATGCCAAAATCTTATAATTTAAAAATAATTCTATTTCTCAGAAGTCTTTTAAATTCAAATTGCTATGAATATGACTTTTATTCTGAGAGCCTTTGGGAAATTCTAGAACAAGGACTTAGAGGTCAAATTAAGGTTTAAATGTTGTCTTTTGTAAGTCCTTTTCTTTTAAGACTGCCACACTTCGAATGCCTCAATGTAGATTGTAAAGATTAGGAAAGACTCCGAAAAAATGCATTGGATTATGTAACTCCTAATTTATTTTTAAGGTTGAGTGGTTAACAACTAAATTTCAATAGAGCAAAGATCTGCATGACTGGTTCGCTGGAGTAACTCCAGCCTTTGCCTAGAACAGTATCTAACACAGAGGAACACTTTCAGCACATGTCTGGTGTATGCAGGAATGTGCTTCTGCATGAACAACTTAAAATATGATTAATCTGATTTATTTAGTGCATAAATCATAAACAGCAAAAAAGTTTTAGTAAATCAGTATAATTACTATTATAAGAATCAGTATCCTTTTGTCTCTGTAGCCCTAGTTCCCAATACCTGAAGGTGAGTTGTCTATTTTACTGATGATGTCTAAGATACTTGCACCAAGATAACTCAGACACATCAACTCTTCTGTGGTATAGGGGTCCAGGAATATCCAGAGGGTCTCAGAACAGATTCTTGCACACCTGATTCTGCACTTCTTTGTCCCTTATTTCTCTTCCTAGGGAAAGATTATTCACAGAAAAAACTTTAGTCTACCTAGTCTCTTACACATACTCTGCACTCCATGTATGTTTGATTGATTGATTGATAGGATAGCTCCCCTGTCCACAAACTTCTTCCTCCAGCTTCCTAAAATCTCAATTAGAGAGTCATTTCACTTAAAGAAAACTAACTTGTCCTAGAGGGTATAGAAGTGAAATAAGTATCCTTCATGAAATCTCCAACAATTCTGATTCACAAAAGTAGTCATAACAGAGATAAAATAAAGATTCTTTGTGGTAAGACCTCATTGGACTCTAAGCACATGTAGTTAATAGATAAACACACTTTTGAACTTGTCTATCTCCTATCCTCATCCTGAACCAAGACGACATGAGTCCAGAATTTATTGGTTTTCCTGTGCATTTTCAAAATATAACCTTTTAATCACAATATGAAGGTCAAAGCAGAGGGCAGTTTCTTGCAATACAAGTGCACTGTGGCTGTGATAGCAAGTCCTTTTGGTATTTGGGACTTACCAGCAAATTGAGCTTCTGGAAAAAAGCAAGAAGCTGCTGAAGAATTATCTTATTTATGAGAAGAAAAGAAAAGAATAATTATCTCCAGAAAGCTAAACTTAGGTTCCATTAGGAGATGGAGGTGACAGGGGCACCTCTGTACAGTACGACAGGACACAGGGCAAAGCCCCTGCAGGGGCTTTCCAACACTCTGAAGGTACAGGGAATAGAGAGGAGGCAGAGATGTGGCTGCAAAATCAGCTACATTTGCAACACCTATCAAAAGTAGCAATAAAATAACAAAATAAAACAAATAAAAAATTATAACACACAGCACTGTAATGAACTTTAGTAAATTATAGTCTGTCTGGGACGATGTGTACTTAAGATGTTTACAAACTAACAGAAATATCTATATTTACCTTTTCTAACACCTGCATTGAAGAAATGTATGCTGGGAGGAAAGAGAATGAGACTTTTTGGGGGAACTGCTTTATTCTGATTTTGGGTTTTGTTGTTGTTGCTTTGATTTGTTAGTTTAAATACTGAAAAGCTATTTGAGGTGAGAAAGACTAGGAATTAAGACATAGAAAAACACCCATGACAAACTACTCCAGCTTTAAAATTATACCAGACAAGCTCTACCCCTCCTTTTCTAAGAGCCACTGGTATCTAAATTTTATGAGGTCTGACTTTTCTACTCCCTTTTGCTTAGTTATGTGTATTTGGGCGTTTTGGAAGTGAACTCTGAGATGAAGTTTAGTATACAGAACATCCACTAGTGCGTGCCCTTGGTATCTATCAACAATTGTGAAAGGGAAGGGAAGGAAAGGACCATGGAAACACTTGGTAGGAACTGATTTGTTTGTGAGCATATATAAGACACTCCTCTGGGGGCTCCAGAAATCCCAAAGCAGAAGAAGAAGTATTTTGTAAACTGGTAGAGACAAGATCCTGGGATATTTGGGTTATTGTTTAATTTGACTTATTTGTACCCCAATTCTACAGGAATGAATGAAGAAAGATATGGTGTTGGCTTTATCTTCAAAATATATTTTTAATCTGACCAAGTCTTATCTTCACTGCTACCATCTAATCTCAGCTGCTGATGGTCCAAACCCTAGAAATTACAATAGCCTACTAGCTCCTCTCATTGCATCCATTTCTGATCCTCTGGAGCCTATCATCCATATAGCAGCAGAATGATCCTTTTTAAAATATAAATCAGAAAATGTACTTCTCTACAGCCCAATGGCTCCCCAACAGACTTAAAATAAAATCCAAATCCATAACATCTTTCTAATCTCATTTTCCACTACCTTCCTCTCTTGTCACTGTGCTCCATTTCCACAAGTCTCTTCAACGATTGCAGCAGTTGGGATGGATTAGCACTCAGCATCCATTCCAACTTTGCATTGCTAAGCCTTAGCACCAGCTTCATGACTAAAAGCTCCACTACTTCATGTCTAGAAGTAATGGTGGTGGTGATGATCTCTGACTACCAGCAGGGTTTCTTCTATGACTACTCTTCATACCCCATTTACCAATGGGAATTGCTCATTTGTTGACATCCTGTTATTCCCCTACTTGTGTAAAATGCATATCATAGAGGCACATAAATTTATCTTTAAATCATAGGTTGCTTAACCATAACATAATCATGAGCTTTGAGCTGAATACAGCAACTGGATGAGATTTTGACTCATCTCCTTGGGGAGGGGCAAGAGTGTTCTCTGTGTGAGAAGGTTGTGGACAAAAAATTTGGTGAGCAAAGGGGTGGACTGTGGTGGGCACAGATAGGTAACCACCAGAAATTTGTATTTGCCCCTTCCATTGTGTAGAATTGTTGCTGATTATTGGCTGCCCAGCCAGGTACAGCGTTTCACAGATTTCATCTAGTTGGGTTGAGCCAGTGACTTATTTTAAGCAAGAGAATACAAGAGAAATAGAAATTATGTAAAATCACAAGCCCAGGGCATACAAATCTCCATTTTGATACTCCTTCATGCTCTTTTTACTAGCTGGCTAACATGGTGATGACTTCCAGAAGATATGTGTTGAAGGGAATAGCTCCTCCATCTACCTAGGTCTCTAAAGAAATTCATGAAGTAGGACCACCTCTTCCCTCAACCCATAAACCTGCCTAGTATTGTTACATGTGCAAAAATTAAGCATCTATTTATTGGAGTCATTACACATTCTTGAATCAATTTGCCACTTTATCTACTATTACAATAACAAACTCATGATAGTTCAACATCCCACAGATTGTCAGCACTGCTCCACGCTAATAAAACCCTTCCCCTGACAGGCTGGAGTCCGATTACTGTCACCCCTTCCAGAGGAGTTGCATTTGGAGCATAAACCCCTTTGAAAACTCCAGACACAGTGTTTGGTTATCTCAAAGTATATCAAGTAGTATCACAGAAAGTCAAAGCAAAGCATCTCAAACCTGATCTTCAGGTAATCCCACTGTCCAGATTTATTTCACAGGCTGTCTAAGATCAGCGAAAAGAGTAGCAGAGATTGTTGCGTGTTGTCTTATATACCATAGGTGTTTATGGCCAACCTTGGTCCATAACAAATTTAGTGAATGAATATTGTGCATATCATCTAACCAAAGGGTCCTTTTAGAAGCTTAGATTTGAGCGTTAGGTGGAATCTTAGTAACTATCTGGTTTATTTCACAATTAAACAAAACTAAAGCCCAAAGGTAAAATGACTTTTAAGGTCATTGAGCTAGAAATGACCACACTATCTAGCATTAGAAACAATGTTCTGGAAAATTCTGCCATAGGTGGTCTCCCCATATTATCACCCATTTAGCAGAAAGAGTTATCAAGAAATCTAAATGGTTCTAATAACAATGGTGTGGCTGGATCCCAGACCTCAGTTCAGAGGATACCCTGGTCCATGTCACTCAGGAAGCTAGGCTTTGGACGTAGCAGCCCCATGTGAACTTCACTTCTGGTCCCTAGGACTCCTGATCTTCATGCTCCATGGGATGTGACTTATGAAGAAGAACTACCAGAGACCTTCCAAATTGTTATTTAGGATCACTACACAAGGAAAACATGGATAGAAATGTGATCAAAATATCCTGAACAGTGTTATCATACAGCAAACACTCAATTTATATTGTTTTACTAAATGTTAAAAGAAAAACAAGCCCACAAGGCCTGACTTAGAAGCCTTGTAAATACAAACTCATCTCTCCTTTATAAGAATACTGACCCACATATGCCCCTGAAACAAAGAGGGCGCCATGAAAAGATGCAACCCTTATCCAAGACAAAACTATGCACATTTTCCTTCAAATGAAAAAAAATTAAAGGGTGCTTTAGAAAGAGAGATATTTAGAAATATATTTGTTTTGTGGACTAACATTAAACTTACTCTAATCACAAGAAATCTGTATAATTCCTCACTTAAAGTTATCTTCTCTAAACAGAGTCCAAAATTCCTAAGGGAATAAAATTCTGAAAATTTAAGAAAAAGTTCTAAAAATAACCCCCAAATTTGGTTTGTTTTGCATTTTCAGCTTTATTATTAGGTTTCCAAATGTTGCATGATTTCTCTCTGACATACTAACACTTGTAATCAAACCCACCAGCACATCCCTCACTTGATGCCACCACTAAAAGCTGGCAGCGAGGTAAACCCTGCATGAAGACGTGTGTGCAGAGCCTTATTTGAGAGGCGAGGAGAGGGGAGTGACCAGATACCTTCACTGACATAATGATAACACCCTCAACAAATGGCCTAGCCCCTCCCCGCCACATGCAAGCACACTCACAGATCCAGAGAGTCCAGAGAAAGGCTGGATTTCCCTGGGCTCATTGCCCTGTATTTAGTGACTCTCGTGCATGGAAATTTAGACACACCCCAAAATACCGACAGGATGGCAAGATGGAAAGCAATCTAAGAGGACACAGTTTGTTGGTTTTGAGATGTAAGGTCTGTAGATTTAGCCTTTGAACGGCTCTAAGGAAGAATATGTTCTCCGGACTCAAAAACGCACATGCTCATTTTGTTAATTTATGCTTGCTGTTTGAGAGACCCTGAGGTCTTTGGCCTTGAAGCTTTATTTACATTTTCAATGTCTGTGAACTGAAACGTGATGGTTTGAAACACTTAAAATGTTTTTAAATCAAATTCTTAAAAATTCATTTTATGTGACCATATAAATCAAAAAGAAGAGCTGGTTTCACAAGGCCAGTATCTATCAAAGTTAGCCTCTGACATATTCCATGCCATAAATTTTAATATTTGAGGAAACTTGGCTGCATTCCTTTTTTGTTGTGACGGTCAGAATTTCTAGTCAATAAATAATCTAATATACTCAAGAACTAATAAGCAGAAAAAGGTTAAATGAAATATTTCATTGGTAGAATAACAAATAGCGAGCAACTTTATTTTTTTGCCTAAACTGGAAAATATTACTGCTGTTCAGATAAGGGGGGAAGTATGTATATTTTACCTTTTAGTTATATGTCAAATATATAACTCTAGCAAAATTACTGAAGTACCATGCTTTCGAAATCTCATGAAAATCCTTCCTTTGTACTTAAAATGAAATGACTGAAAAAAAAATCTATAACAATGTTTAGATTTAAAAAGTGTATGAAATTGTAGTTAAATAGGTGGCATCAAACACTTAATATCTCACTTCTCCAGCAAGTGAAAGTTCTTCTATGGACTAATCATTTACAATCTTGCATTTCTTTTCTTTTTGATTAGTAACCACGACGATAAAGTGGGGCCGCATTTAGGCAAGTCTCAGTTAAGGCTTTTGCTGTAAACATCCATCTCATTCCAAAGCCTTTAAAAATAATTGGGGAAGATATTGCCTGAAGTCTCTTAAATCAGTAGCAGAGGGGGTGGGGGTGGGAAGAATTACACTGCCAACATTCGGCAAAACTCCCTGAAAAATCCTCCAAGCATCTTTTTTTCCCAATGCGGTGCTATTCAGCAGAGCATTACCTCATCCTCCATTTTCCTTCTCCAAGTTTCCTAAAACAGCCCCTGACTCCTGCCACTATGCTACCCGATTTCCAGGACTGGGAAATTTTCGTATTAGTTATGCAATGATTTTTCTCACAAAGATCTGTTCGGCCTTCTGTTTTGAGTTTCTTAAATTCTATACCTTGACCCATTCAGAAGCCCAGAGAGGCCAGTGGAACTGAGCAGTAAACAGCGTCCTCTTCAGAACACAGCGAGCAGGAAAGGCTACATTTAGACCCCTCTCCCGCTCCTACCACACACAGCTCTGCTTTCTGTGTCCCCACCACAGAGCAAAGGCTTTGACATTAGTCAAACAAGTTTCCAATCTTCATTCTGCTGCAGTTGCCTGACTTGTTCAACTTAGTCTTTAAGTGACTCTGTTTTAATTTGTAAAATAGGTGGCAGCAGATATAAGATTAAACAAGTCCTAGCATATTTAAGTCACTCAAAATATGCTTTGCCCTCTTCAGCAACAAAAAGGCAGGCACTCTTCTCATCAATTGGCACTCTGCCATAAAAATCTTAATTATAGGGAATCTTGAAATAATCCCTTTGGATGATTAACTACTATCTGTTTAATGACTAAAACCTGCCTTAGCCATCAAAGCAGCCTTTGAAATCTACTGCATTTGGAAATGTCCATGGACTTTGTGTTGCAGTACCTAGGGCACTATTTCCTCAAACCTCTATCTTTTCATCTCTCACAGCCTATAAAGGGGATAGTATTGGCCGGAGAAAGTAAAATTGCTTCCACAAAAACTGGCGTGGCCTGAAGTAAAACAATGGAGGAATTCACATAACAGTTGTTTTAAAACTCTCTCAACTAGAATTCAGCAAATATTTACGGCATAACAGCCTGTGTGGGGCCAGATGTGTTAGGAGAGGATGGTGCAAAGACTCTGTCCCAGCCGTCATGTGCTGGAGCCAAGAGTAAAATATTCAAGAATTTTGTGAGGCAATTGTTAAACCCTTAACTTGAAATCAGGGATCTAACAGGAATCTCAGTCTTGTGGATGGTCCACCAGTTCATTCAATTCAACATCATTTCGATACAACAAGTACTAAAATTAAGGACCCATTAGAGGAGTGTAGAGATGACGTAAATGCAAACTCTGCTTTCCACTTTGATATCAATATCTATTTGTGCCTCTTAAATTGACATTCTTTGGAAAGCAAACACTTCTGAAATTTTCTGTTATCCCATTTTAAACTATGGCAAACAGATTTGACTTCAAACTAACACAGCAACTTTTAGACAAATTAAGATAAAACTCTTTTTCTTAGTTGAATAGTTTCTTCTTTTTTATTACCTAAAAATAGCTTTCCCTCATATATTTTATTTTAAATGGAAAATCATTTATCATTCTCAATGCTATTATGAGGTGTTATAATAACAAAGCTTGTTATTAGTATGCACTCCTAAACTTACACATACAAATAAACTTTGCTTTGCCAAATATGGGCAGCTCTTGAATTCTCTAAGTCCTTACTCAAAAATGGATTACACACTCTTCCTTCCATGGTCATTTCCTTCTATTTTACCAGCCGAGAGCAACCTCAGTCACAACTCTATTTAGTCTTAGTCCCTCTTTCCTGCCTTGCTTTAGAACGGATTATTTTGGTGCAGAGGGGGGATGCCTATGACAACAGAATGATGGCAAAGGGAACACAAAAGAGATTCTCTTCCCTCTGTTGCACCTTCTTGTGCCATAGTCACCACCTTCCTGTGAACCCTGTTTCAGCTTATTAAGGTTGTGATGAGAATTGTGCTAAGACTGGTCAGCAGGGAAGTTACAGGGAGAAGAGAAGAATCCTTTCATGGGCCAGAGTTGCAAGGAAAAATAACAGGTTCCTGCCATGTTATTTGAGTGCCTTGAATGTAATGTGATGGGAAATACTGTTAGACACAGTTGCTAGGTTCTGGGATCCTACCTATTTCAAGCAGTTAATGAATTGGTTAGACTTAGTTGGCCAAAGAACCTAACAACCATATATGTTTGTGGTAAATGGAGAGTTTGTTTGTACAGGGAACTGGTGCCTAGGCAGGAGACTGGCTCAAAGTATTTGGGGACTTTTTCTACAGTCTTTCCAAAAACTATACTCTTTCTCACAATATATTTAGTGTTTCTTTTGGATTGTCTCCTTGGTCTGTCATAAATATCATGAGAAGATTAGCTTCATTACTTCATTCACATTTCATTCTTGAAACACACACACACACACACACACACACACACATCCATACATCCATGCCTTTTATATTAACTAGCTTCATCACTCATTATTTGCTCATCTTTGATTCTTTGCAAAAAGCATATCTACTTTCAAAGGATAAAAACTTTCCTCTGCTTAACTGTATAAATTTTAAGGACAGGGATGATAACATACTTGATTTTGGTATCCACAGTGCCTAGTATTTAGTGTGCTTAATAATGTATATTGAAGGAAGGAAGGAAACAAATATAGGTTATACAACTCTCTATAAAGAAAGAAATTATATGCTGCTTTTGGTTGAGTGCTGTTCCCATTCCAACTGATCATGTGAAACATGTACAAAATTATTTAAAAAATCCTAAATTCCACTTCAAACCCATCAAAATAGCGTCTCCTGGAGGTGAAGAATGGAAATAGTATTTAAACGTTAAATGGAATAGTATTAAACACCAAGTGTTAAGTTCACACAATCCACTTGAGCAGTCCGGGGTTCACTGGTTCGGATCTTGGGCGCAGACCTACACACCACTCTTCAAGCCATGCTGTGGCAGCATCCCACATAGAAGAACTAGAATGACTTACAACAGTATATAATACTATGTACTGGGACTTTGGGGAGAAAAAAAAAAAGAGGAAGATTGGCAACAGACGTTAGCTCGGGGCCAATATTCCTCACCAAAGAGTATACCTAAAAAATAAATAAGTAAAAGTCTCTCCAGGTGATTCTGCTACCAGCTAGTTTGGAAACCACCACTGTTTTAATCAATGATAATATCATTGTCATAAGTATATGCATCTAAAAACAGTTGTTGATTCAGCATGAAAGAGCCTCTTTCTGGGCCCCAGGGATGCATTGGTGAACAAGGCAAAGCCCCAGATGTCAAGGAGCTTTGACTTTGTTGAGGGGCTATTTTAAATAGCGTAGTTGGGGAAGGCCACTTTGAGATGACATTTAATTAAATACTCCAATGAAATCAATAAAGCATCCATCAGTGAATATAATTAAAAATGTCCTCCTAATTCTTGCAGCATAAAGTGGTTTCTATGAAAGAGTTTGATAAAACATGTTTTTTGGAGTATATAGTTTTGCTACTGTGATATGTTTATGAAAACCACATGAACCATTTTATTCCACCGGAAGCAATTTGACTTATTTCAGATAAACTTGCATTCAGTGACAAGGCCACTTTAAAAAGCAAAGATTATCTTTAAAAGCCAATTGAAAAATGAAAAATACAGTTCCTAGACTTTCAACCATGTTCCTATGACTAAAATGATAACAAAAATAGCTCAAGCTCTAAAATTATATTGTATGAAATTATGGATGCACAAGAATCAGTTTCCTCTGAGCTTTGATAATTACATTTGAAATAGAGTACTGACATGCTGTAATTATAATATTAAAATACTAAGAAAATCAAAAGCTCAAAAGGGGTATTCTGAGTTTCAAAAAGATTTTGTAAATGTCATTAAAATTTTTACTGTATTTCAATTACATTTTGGGAAGACTATTATTATTTGTACGTTTCTGTTCACATCTAACTGGCAATCTTTTTGACACAGATACAATTATTGCCATTGTATCTAATAACATTGATTTTAAAAATTCTTATTTAATGCACTGCCCCCAATTTTTCCTTCCGGCAGAAAAAAAATTCCTTTATTTTCACTATTTTTTCCTTACTCCCATTTCAAAGAGTGATCCTTCGTTTTTTTCCAAAGCCAACAAAATTCCCCCGAGCTTTGTTCATATTTCTCTCCTCTCCTACATACTCTGAGATATTGCCATATCAGGAGTCGCTTTCTCTTATAGTTTTGGTCTCTTACATTGGATATCTTCTTTTAAAGTGCGTAGTATGTCAATTCTCCTCTGTATTAAAATTAAAAGTAAAGTAAGACTGTAACATCTTTAAGGATCCTGCAGCTGTTTGAATTATCCTTACATCTCTTTTCATCACGCCATTAAACTTTTTGTAGAGATGAGACTGCATGCTCTGCTCATTATTTTGTGTCTCCCACTCTTTCCTCAGTCTTGATTCCATCCACAAATTGTCATCTTATAGGTCACCAGTGCCCTGAGTTACTAAGAACCCATACGTCTTGTCTCTGGCATTGTGCTACTTGAACTTTTTGCATATTTTGACCCATATAGCACCTTGTTCTTGAAATCTCCTTTCATGAGAATTAGCAAGTAACTTTCTTGCTTCATTTCCTACCCCTCTGCTCCATCTCAATCTTTTTTACCATTCTCTCTTCATCAATCATAAATTCCTTTCCTTCATCTATTTTAATAAAGCTTATTCCAATGTTCCATTATCAACTTCTGTTCAATCTCTTGTTTATTGCTTTCATTTACTGCTTTCATTTATTTGGCTATAAAATTTCTCATTACTACTATTAAAGTTTTATTACTATTATTCAATAATAAATATGTTCCTTGCCCTCAGCTTTAGCTAAATATGTATGAACATGGGTATTAGAGCCGACAAGAATATAACTTGTTGTTTGTAATGCTGTGCCATAGGTTTATTGCTGTTTTCAAGGAATAATATCATTGTGATACCAAGGAGAAGTGGCCAAATATCCTTCTGTCAATTAGACTTCCCAAATGAGGACAACAGTAATCTGGACCATTAAGAACAAATTCAGCATTTGTCAAGAAATATCAAGAAAAGGTGCTCTCTCCAGGCAGAAGGAATAATATATGTGAAAAATTGAACTATGAATTCCATGATAATAATATTTCAATCTACTTTCCTAGTCATATTTCTCCTGTAGGTTTTGAAGTTGCCTTTCTACCTGTCTAATGGACTTCTCCATGAGGACAGCTGGGCAGGCTCTCAAAATAAACATCTTCTCTGCCCTTCCTTTCCCCTTCTCGTCTACATCTGCTTTGTATCTCAGTTAATGACAACCTCACTCTCCCAATCATCTCATCTAGCGATTTTTGGAGACAGTTTGAAATTTATCTCACCCTCTCTATACAATAATTACCCAATATTATGAAATTTTCCATCTTAACCTTTCTTGAATCTATTCACTCCTTTCCTTTCAAGCTACATCTATCAATTTATCTATTCATTTTTTTAGAAAGTACTTATAGAATGCCTCCTCTGGCCTCCCACTGTAGCTTCCCAGAGCTACAGTAATGAACCAACCAAATAAATTGCCTACTCTCATGACTTTATATTTCATAATAATCAAATAAACAAATACAAATATTGTATAATTTCAGGTATCCTATGCAAAAATATCACTTATTCAGCCTGGCTTTCTTAGATAGCTTGGTCAGGGAAAGCAGAAGGGCAAGAATAGAAAAAGGAGCATCAGTTAAGAGACTGTGGCAGTTGACTTATTGCCATGCAGGTTATGAAGCACATTTAAGTATCTAAATGTGCATAGAAGCAGTGTAATAGGTCCTGGAAAGGTCATGATGAGAAACATAGATACAGCCATCACGGAGCTGTCATGATGGTAAGTATATTGCTCCTCCCCATTCTTCCTCTTCTCCAGTAATTCTTTACTAATGTCAGCTTCAAGAACTCTAAAGAAGGGTTGACATTTAGCAGATGCTGAAAATATAGAAGGAATTCACACACTCACATAAAAATACTTGATAAATATACAATTCTTTTGATTATCTATGGATAAAATGCAAGATGAAATGTATCCTTATTTGATGGGAACGTTAACGTCATAGATGTTCATTATTTTTTTTAACCAGAGATTTAAGATCCCAGAAGACCAGTGTAGCTTGAAAAATGATGAGAAAATATTTCAGTAAATGAATTCTAAGTGACAAAAATAGCATTGACCGTAAACTTTACAAAACAGCTGTTTAGAACTTGCCACAAAGGAACATCTGTCTTGGACAATGGAGAAAAGCCTAGATATATTATCCAAGGCAAAGGAAACTACTATTTTAAGATTAATTATAAATTAATGGTTCCACTGTCTTCTACATTATCCCTAATGTACAAATCATGAGGGCACACCACAAGATAATTATCAGGTTTAATAGAGTAGTAACTTCGGTACTGAATGTTTTATTCGGAAGTAGACAAATAGATTTTATGGGTAAGAAAGGCTATTGCTTATTTTTGTGTGTGTTTATTTGTTTGCCTCCCTACTTTTATCTTCAGCCTATAAAAGACATCAAATTAATGTTTCTACCAGTAGGATTACATCAGTGTCATAAAGATATTGTATTGATTTACTGTAATTGTTTAGCTCTGATACACATTTACTCTGGAATAAATCACAAAATGCAATCTCCTCAGAAGCAATGATTTACCTTCAAGATTCTATGTTTTCATAACTTTTTCTTCATTTACTGGTAACAAACTGATTCAAACTAGTTTTAGCAAAAAATGGAGGAGGATAATTTGGGGCTCCATTAACTCTGAAGAACAGGAATGATGTTGGTTTTAAGAAACAACAGGATCTAGAGACTTAAAGCTGTTTTAGCTTCTATCCAACTATCTCCATTCCTGTCCCTACTACACTGGGTATTGGCTATATTCTCTTCTACACACAGCTTTATACCATAGCATTGGAACATGGCTGTGGGTAGCCATAGGACTGCATCATCCCAGCTAAGCAACAATGTGTGTTCAACTCTGCCTTCCAGTGTTAGCACGGAAAATCCAGAGTAAGACCCTCTATGGGCCTGGATTAAATCATACACTATCCATGGGTCAGTCACTGCAGCCAGGAGAATAGGATATTCGTGAGTCACGGATAATCCGAAATTAGTGATGGTAAAAGCGTGCTATCATTGGCATCCAGAGCCACATGGAGTGGGTTGTAGGTGTGGATCTGTATGATGGCCAGGAACAAAAACCAGAAAAATTATACATCTGCTATAATTATGATTTTAAAATATTATGATATATGTTTTCTAAAGTTATTTAAAAATTCATATTATCAGCATTTCATGTAAATACATTGTTTATGAAAAGTCTTTGACACAAGTACAGAAGAATTTCTAATGTTTTAAATCTTATCCTAGTCCTATTTTGTTCTAGTTATCATTAAGAGCTACCACATTTGCAGGTTCTTTTCAGCCTCTTGCTCCAAATATAAACCCATTGTCCCTCACATAATTTAGAGCACAAAAGACAGAGAAGGAAAGAATTCACCTTTGACATGTCTACCTCAATTTCCAGTCTTGTTATTTCTCTGATCTTGTTGAAGCTGGACCTTCTCTTGTCCACTGATATTTCCTTGATATTTTTTTCTGCTTTAGCTACTTGCTAATACTCTGTCTCTTCCAGATATTGTTCTATGGCCCCTATGTTATCTCAAAAGGCACTTTTGTTCCACTGGGATTCAAATTTATGCTTGGTAAAACTGTGTTATCCGTCAGCTCTTGCTGCTGATTCAGGCTTCAAAAACGGTTTTTTTGCTAACAAAAATTATTCTTCTAGCATCCAGTCCTTTCATCACAGAATCTTGGAACATTATAGTAGGTACCTCTCCTGGCCCCTTAAATGGAGTAAGCCAGCCAAAGAAAGCAAATGTTTTGGGAAAGACTCCAAATCTAGCAATCAACCTTGACAATCTCCAACTTGCCTATTCCCACTGCTGGGTCTGCTTTTCATTTATCTGTTCTTTTTATTTCTGGATTCATGTTCCAGTTGCTAATATTTATTCCAGATACTCACTCTTGTTTTGGCAACGCTGGTTGCCTCTTCTTTGTGTCTTTTCTGTGTGCCTGAGTTTGCTTGGTCCTGCTCCTCCCCAGACTCAGCTTGATAATTTACTCACACTCTCTGTTTTGCCTCAACTATGGCCCTCAAGATCTAAGAGATGTTTCTCATTCAAGAGACATTTCTCTAGGCAGTCTTTCTGTCACAGTCTGGGACAAGATCAATATGAATTTTTGCTGATGCTAGCACATCATTTAGGGGTTTTAATTTTCTATGGGTGCCTGGGGTAGCTTAGTGAGCGGACTAAGTATGGCATGACTACCAGACTCTTAGAAAAATTACTGACCTCATGATACCTGCCACCAGCATGGAAATAGGTGTCATGATGTCTCAAGTGTATTTCAAATAAGTATGTTTCATAAAAATTTAAATAGAGAAAAGTAAGTCCATCCTCCATGTGTGAAGTCTTGGATAATTCTTTCCCATTTCAGATTTCCTGCTTTCTCCATAGTAATCTATCTATTCCACAAGATAGCCGAACCTTTCTCAGAAAAGACAGAGAGAGTGAGCCCTCATATCTGGCCTTGGTCTCAACTTTGGACTTTCTTTTCTGTAAAGATTTATCCAGTATTATTTTCTTATTTTAGAGTCTTGGCATTTGAGACCTAGACAATCAATCTGAATAAGTTCCAGACAGAGAAAGGAATTCCTGACATCTTGACAGCAAATATGGAGGTCTGAGGCGCTTGTTTTTCTGAATGTTAATTGTCCACTTTAAAGACAAATGACAAGCTTATATACATTTAATGAAAGACTATGGTAAAAGAGCTGAGCTGTACCTAACCACACTCTAATCATAAAAAAATAGCTTTAAAACATTCATACATGCAAGGAAATGCAAGTTATCTTGGAAAGTATTGTTTACGGGTAAAACGTACAAGATGTTAGAGAACTTTCAGAGGATTTAAGGAGTAAAATGGAAGAGGAGCTCAGACTCAGTCAGGTGTGGAATATCCAACAGCTTTAAAGCTGCTGCCTTAAGTAAAGAACAAATACAGCTTATTCCAATTCCAACTGAGCACCCTGCTTTTAATGTTTGCCTAGCAAGGAGTGTTGTTTCTTCATCTGGCCAGTGGACTTTCCAGCAGGACAGGTATCAGGGCCTGAGAGGAAGCATCATCTCAGGGCCTGCTCTAGTCCCCTTGTGCTCCAGACCACTATTTCCTGTACCCAAGCCTGAAGAGGGAAGGATGCCTATGACACATTGCAAGTCCTATAAATATTTCTGGCTGGTTCCCTTATAATGAAGTTAGGAGGCCCAGTTCAAGTGTGTTTCAAAACTACCCCCACCTGAGGATCCCAGATCCCAAATCCATGTGTTTGCGACTGGCAATAAATACTCTTACCTGGGCATCTTGGAAGGCAGATGCCACAGTGGCCAAACATACGACCATAAATTATGAATCCAGAAACAGTCATTAGCTATTACTTAGGACAAGTACTAATTTTACATATGAGTCAGTCGAGGCCTAAAGCCATGAAATAATTTATTCTATGTCAAATAGTAAGTTAATCACAAGAGTTTTGGAATTCAAATCTTCAGAGCTTGTCACACTGTATCATACTGCCTGCCACATTTTTCCTGTAAACGAACTATCAGAAAAGATTTGTTTCTAAAATAAAACCCTTCCACTGGCTGACATTTTAAGGAACATGAAAATATTTAAATAATAAAAACACACTAGAGCCCTCAGTAGCGTGAACTTATTTACACAAGAGCAATGGCTAGTAAAGGATAATCTCTTCCTCTGCCCTTTATTCACACCTCTATTAGGACATTTATCATGATGTGTTTAGTAATCTTTCTCTGTATATATTTTCCTACATTTGACTGCTAGCTCCTCGAGGGGGTCTTATTAATTTATAAATCCCTAATGTCTAACACAACAACTGGTCATATGAGGAGTTCAATACAAGCGTGGTGCGTCAGTGAATGAATGGATACCCGCATAAATGCATGACAGATTTGAGAAACAAAGTTGCATATGGAGATGGATCCATGTTATGAGGAGATGTAAAAGCCAGATTTAAGTGTTTGAATTTGATGTATCAAGACAGAGTGTTACCGAGGTTTTGAAATAATGAAGAGACTCAATGAACATAACGCTTAAGAACAAATCTCGCAGTAGTATGGAGAGTAGATTGGGAGGACATAATAGCAGGAAGGTTACACAGCTCAAATTGTACTAGAATACATTGAGTCCAAAGAGGAGGATTACAAAAATACAAAAACAATAAAGCCTAAAAATGATATTGTTGCATAACACATGAAAGATGTCATAAGTACCAGAAACCATTTTTGACTCACATCTTTAGAAACACAACCCAGATATCACTTCCTCACAAGAGCAATCTGGTCTCAGGCAGAGCTCTTCTATGCCAGGAGTCTGTTCCTGGTGTGCCTAGCACCTGAGTCCTCGGGGCAGCCTGAAGAGCTAAGGTTGGACAGAAACCTATGGCCAATCTCCTCTAGCTGCAAGAAGCCTTGACTATTTACCCCTAAATGCTATACAAATATTCTCATTTCTATGAGCACAACACGAAAATTTTTGGAGCACAATCAAGCACTATTACTTTTCACTATGTTGTTTTTCATTCCTGATGTAATTGATAATTCAAACAGTACCACTTTAGGCAAAGGAGGAAATAGATTTTAAAAGATTACCTCTATCTGTAGGGTATCCGATTCCAATGACCTTCAGTGGTGCGAGGTCACAGATGGAACTGGATCAGCCTGAGGAGCAAGAACAGCAGAACCAAACTAACCAGATGTTGGTGTGCCTCATCATATTTTTGGGTCTTCAGAATATGGGTGTTTTCCCTTTTCCCTTATGAAAGTACATATAAAAATAATGCTTTGGAACATAGTAGGGTGTATCATAATGTAAAATTATTTCATTATTTTTGTGCTTTTTAATTGTATAGTATTATTACTTAGAGCAGAATTACATATACAAACTTCATAAATAAAATATATATCCAAAGATAGGGAGGTCTTTAAAAATTTTTACTACTGAAATATACAATCAAAATTTTAAGTACTGTTTACTTAAATTAATTCCCCTATAGATACTGTATGTCTCCCCAGGGAGTTCCCGGGAGACCAAAGATAAAACTGATCAGAAATGACTTAGATTGAAGCAAGAATAAATTTTATTTTGCTTTTTTAGTCCAATAAGTAAACATCTGCAAATGACTGCTGTCATTTACCAAAGATAATGCTTTGACCAAATTATATACCTTTACTCTCTGTACTAGTAAGAGGTGCCCTCATTTATTGAAACACTCTATTTATCAGCTGCAAACAGTATACCATTCATCTCAGAGTACTTAGTCCATGTAGATCCTTGATGCTTCACATTGCTTTTAAATCTCCAATCTTTCTTTCTTCTTGGTACTAGAGATAGTATGACTGCAATTTCCTCTTTTTGAACTGCCTTAATATTCACTCTATAATTTTCTAACTTTATTCAGACTAACTATATGGCAGAAACTGCTAAGTGCTTTGCACTCAATATCCCATTTGATTCTTCCCACCCTATCTGGTGTGCTAATGTGCGTTGGTATCCATATTTTACAGAAACGTAGAACAAAGGCTCCGAGAGGTTTAGTAATTGCCAAGTTTCACACAATTAGTAAGTAGCAGAGTGGAAAAATAAACAAAAGTCATTTGAGTACAAAGTTCTTGTTTTAATCACCGAAATATAACTGTGAATTACCTCAATTCTCCTGAAAACATTGAGAATTTAATGTTGTGGGCAATGGAGAAAGTCTCAAAGAGGAAAATGTTTGGGACATCTTGCCAAAGTAGAGGATATGAAATGATTTGTATTTGGTTAACAACACAGAGAGACTGCTTATTGAAGACCTACGGAGCAACGTGGACACATAATGAGAAGGCCAAAGGAGAACCAATATCAGCAACAGTCGATAGTTGTGGGGCACACAGACAAATTATGAAAAATATTCACGATGATATTCCATGAATTGTTTTGCTTCTGAGCAACTATCAATACTAGCTGTTCTTCTGGAATATGTTGGGATTGGTGAGCATTCATCAGTCCATTCATACAGATAATATGCTCTGAGTTTATACCACATGCCAGTCACTGCGCTAAAGATACAGTTTTGGCGTAAACAATGCAAGCATATTACAGAATGCAGTGATGACAATGTTGTGAAGATTAGACTTATGTGAGCTTGATATATGAGAAAAGGGTAGAACTATGGATAGCCAGCACTAAGGGTGTAGTGGTTAAAGTTCGTTGTGCTCCACTTCAGCAGCCCAGGTTCAGTTCCCAGGCATGTAACCACACCACTTGTCTGTCAGTAGCCATGCTGCAGTGGTGGCTCATATAGAAGTAGTAGAAGGACTTGCAACTAGAATATACAACCACGTACTGGGGCTTTGCAGAGAAAAAAAGAAAAAAGAGAGGAAGATTGGCCACAGATGTTAGTTCGGGGAAAATCTTTCCCAGGAAAAAATGAAAAAAAGAAGCTTCATTAAAAAAAGTATATATATATATATAACTACGGAATTATACATGGTCTCTCATGATCATGCAGAAATTGCATAACCTATGCATTCAACAATCCATTCTCTCAGCCTGGACAGGATATGCAGTCAATAAAATTAAATTCACCTTGATTTCCTTTTCAATACTACAGAAAAACAACAGGTCTTGTTTTCCATATCTTCTCAATAGTCATTGAAATATTAATTAGGAAGTATAAGATTATGTACTTTTATTTTTAAAAATGTGAATGAAGAAAGCGGTTGTGAGTAAACCAAAGACTGATGAATTTCAGGAAGATAGAAGACTATAATGGTATGATTTATGGATTACAACAGTGGAAAATGTCACAGCCATAGCTTTCAGGGAAGTCTTGAATGGAGATTGGAGCCATTTTTCATAGTCTTGCCCTCAGACTCAACAGGTAAGAAGAATCAGTGTTGGGAGAATGGCAGAAATGGGAGTGATCAAAGGAGCTACTGCCTGTCACATCTTTTAAACCATTCCCCAAACCAATAGACATACTATCCATCTATCTATCTATCTATCTAGTATAAATTTATATATACACACATAAATTTTTGCTTTCAGTCTGAAATAAAGACTATCCTCTACAAAAACAGAGAGACATTTTGGAAGTGGATAAAGCTTTCAGAGTGAGGCTTGGTGCTCCAGGATAGGATCCTCCCCCTCTGGCCCTGGTGGTGTTATGGCAGCACTGTCTGCTGGATGTTCTTCTACGCCTTCATGCTTAGAGCTCGTGGCATACCTTCTCATTCATCAGAAGCCAGGAATACTGAGTGGGAGGTGGAGGAGGGTGGAGAGTGAACCTATTCATAGAATTAATGTTTCAATGTTACCAAATAAGTGAGAAAAATCCTCAGGATGAAAGAGTATGACCAAGAGTTAGTCAACCGAGACATGTGGCCCTCTAACAAACAAAGATAATTTTGAAAGAAAATAAAGCTTTAACAAATCTTAATTAGTATTTTATGGCGGATTCAAGAGCTTGCACTGACATAACAACTTAACCTTGAAAAAGGAGCAATGTGGGTCTCCATGGAACTGAAATTAATTTCATAATTAAATTTCACAGGAAAGTAAAGAAGAAAGGAGAACTTTTTCAGAACACGGTTCACAAAAGAGACATAAAAACAATTTGAGAAAAAATAAAAGTTAAAAACAATAATAGTGCCAGCATCTCTCTATTTGTAGTTTTTGGAAAAGAGGAGAAAGAAATTATGCAGAGATTAATTGTAGGAAAAAAAATTCCCAAAGATAATAAAAATATGGCTCTTTATATTGAAAGAAACACTGCATACCGAAGAAGAATAATGAAAAACAGCTCACACGTGATATTATTGATAAAATTTCCTAATACTTTGTGGCAGACGTTGTTTGCTTACTCAGTAGTTTACTCCTTCTTACTCAGAGGAATCTGAATTGGTTCAGACATCTAGTGGAAGACAATATCATAAGAGAGGGTTAATACTCTCCCAACCACAGGAAATAAGCCATATACCGTCTACTCGATCAGTGATTGAAGATGTTTGCCACTTATGGTCAATGAAATGAAAGAGGGAAGTTGGCTAAGCGGGGTTTTGAGGGAAAGAATTTCTTTCTGATTAAGAGAAAGAGAGAGAGAAGGAAGAGGAGAAAGAGGAAAAGAATGAAGAAAAGGAAGAAGATAAAGAGAGGAGAGGAGGAAGAGGAGCAGGAGGAAGAAATGGAAGAGGAAGAGGAAGAAAAGGAATAAGAAAAAGGAGAAATCCCTCATGCTTTCTTGCATCTCCTGGGGGTCATGATGCTTCAAGTTGCTGCAGTTAACCTCCGACTCTAAGGATACAGCCTAGAGGATCTCAGAAGAGCTGGATGAGAACCCTCAAATCAACCCCAGAAGCACCTACCTTCGTATTGGGTTTTATACAAAAAATATAAACACCTTTTTATGTTAATTTAATCCTGTATTTTTTAGCTGCAGCCAAAAATAACCCACCAAGTACTACCAGGACTTAGGAGAAGGTCCAAAACTTTTGAAGGGAGGAGCATCCCCAAAGGAATTACAGTGAGATAGACATGACACTTCTCTTCAGGATAGTTAAATGCTTGATGACGATAGAATAACATCCCAAAGGTTTTGAGGTAAATGGTTTTGAAACTGAGATCCTATAGCTTGCTAAACTATCAAATATGAAGATATTCAAACCTTTCTATCTATCTCTCTTACATCTTTCTAAAAATAATTCCATGAGGGTATATATCAGCAAAATGAAAAAAGAATCTAAGCTATGAAGACGTCAGATCTAAGAAAGATTGGGGAGGGGCATGAGAGAGAGAATAAAATTTCTGAGTGACAGCCATGCAGCAGTCATAAAAAGCAGTCTGTCCAAAACTGACCTTTTATCAAGAAGCTGCATAATCCTAATGCTATAATAAAGAAGCATATACTCCTTCTTTCAATGAGATTAAATAAGCAATTAGAAATTTCAGGAATAAGAAAAATGTACAAAAACATTATGATCCAAGTAGGAAGAAAGGTAGCATGATTTCTATCGAATACTGAAGTTTAAGAAAATGGATGTCATTCAACCTTGGTGCTTCCAAGATTCTGCTTTGAACAACACAAAACCTATTACCTGTCTCTTCAATGGTCCTACTGCATGGTATTTAAAAAATTGTCCCTTTGGTTTTCATTTTTCAGAATAAACCTAGAGAGTCCATGGTTTCTCAGACTTAGCACTATTGATATATGCCAGATAATTCTTTGCAGTAGGAGGCTGTCCTGTTCATTGTAGGATGTTTAGCATCATTCCTGGCCTCTACTCACTAAGTACCTTTAGCACTCCAGTAATGACAATCTCAAATGTCTCCAGTCATTGCCAAATGTCCCTTCACAGGGAGGTGGCAAAATTGCTTCCAGTTGAGAACCACTACTATGGGAAAAGCATGGAAGTATTTTTTAAATCTAAAAAATATGGAAATGTTATTAATTTTGAATACAGTAAAGTAGGGGTACAGCTAACAGAAGCGGGGTGAAGGTATGGGGAAAGAAGACGTAGATGGAAGTAGAATGATACTGTTTCTTCTTATACAGGAGGAAATTGAGATACTATCTAAAGTTCCTGAACCAATAAATAAATGCTAAGGTTATTTTTAAATTTATAGACAATAATCAACTGTCTAAAACCACTATGTATATTTTAAAAGACATTCGGAGGAGGGGATAGTGTGACCAAAGAATATTTCATAAAAGATAATAAACAAATATAGTTAAAGAATTATAAGTCAAGAATTAATGGTTTAAACACATTACTTACGGTTATTGAGTCTACAATTAGGAGTCTTAAAATAGAAATGGTCAAGGAGGTTTTCTCTTAGGAAGAAAAATTTTGACTTTTTATTTTACAGCTCTCTATGTTAGTATTACATATATACACATTTCCTTCATTATAATTTGAAATATCTTTTAAACAATTGATTTTATTTACCTTTAACTATGCCTCAGTATTTACTTAATCAAATGACCTTTGGGTTCACTAGTTTACATGGCAAAGGGAGTTCTAATAGCAGTGAAAAGGGGAATTTTTAGTGAGTCTCTGGTAATTTTTCCTTTCCAAAACTACCTGACCAAGTTTTTCTAAAATTGGGTACTCAATAAATATTTATTCAACATTGCAATTCAATTTCTTACCTGTTTGACCTGTAGTTAATGTGAAATCTTTTTTTACCCACTTAGCCTGGCTCGGCTTCCTGCCACCCATTCTCCGGGTGTCAAGGAGATAACCAAAGCACACGGCACTTAAGATGTCTTAGAAAACCACAAAAACTCATTTAGCCCTCAAATTAGGGGTCAGCAATTCAGCTCAGAGTGGACAGGATCTGAGAGCTCATTGAGTGGGATGTAGCAATAATCCTTAGGTGGTTATTCTCTAATCTTTGCTGGCAGAGGATTTAAAGACAGCTCAGAGTTCATTATGCAAATGTAATTGTCTACATCTGTTGACAGTGACTGAACTGGACAGACCCTAGGCACAAAGATCCGCCTGTCATACTGCAACCACATGCAAAGAGACACCAGGACAGATCTCCTGTCATCTGGATATATTTATTCTTCAATTAATGAAGGGCAAGAAAGTTCATTTTGAAGATGAGTCACAGATACTTAGAAAACCGAACATAATCAAAAAACAAGGAATCGTCTTTATCGTATCTAGGCTTTAGTGAATGGGGGAACATTTCTGAAGCTCTGAAATACTCTGCTTTATAAAATGTATATACACACAAACATAAAACATGAACACACACACATACACGTTTGAACTCAGTAAACAATTCAAATATATACAGATATTGCATATACATTTGAATTATATATGTGTATGTATATGTATTATGACGTGTGTATATACACAATTACGCGTGTGTGTATGTATATATAGTAGATACGTGTGTGTATATAAATATATATGTATATATATATATATATATATATATATATATATATATATAAGAGAGAGAGAGAGAATACATTAGCCAGTACTCAGTAGCTGTGTCACGTGGGGCAAGTTACTTACATGTAGGTGATAAGTTTCTGTATCATCTTATCATACATTAGCATAAGACTCAGTTTCCTCATTATACAATGAAACTAATAAAAATGCCATCCTCAAAAGGTTGGTCATAATGTTTTTGTAAGGCTCATATTAGATGATTTAAGTACAACGTTAAGATTATTTCTTGGGTTTCTTCAACTATTTTTAAAGGATTTATTTCTAAGTTAATTTACTTTGGGCACTACTTTGAGATCCTTGAAATGTGACTCGATTAAGAAACATGCAATCACTCTACATGTTCTCAGAATGTAATCTTTGTGTGAACAGAGACATATTCACTTGGACTGTATCACCCTCAAACCCACATAGCATCACCGCTCTACGTCCAATCACCCCTGGTTCAGCAGCCTTATGTCATGATCAATAGTGGTTATTGAAGATCTTACGTGTACTAGGAAAGATTCCATGGGACTTTCTGCAAGCCTGTCTGTGATTTTCCATTATTCATGTTACCTAAATCTCAGAGATAAAGATTAGGATACAAATCAAGTTCCAATTAAAACAAAATGATACTGGTTTTCCGTTAATTCAAATTGGCAAATATATATTTGCCATAAATATAAATATGTACATATTTAACAGTAATAGTTGACTGACATGGTCAAACTTGTGGCATAAATTGTTGGTGCTAGTATAAATTGATCAACATTTCTGGAAAGTGGTGTCAAGTCATTAAGAGACTTATAAATGTTCATTCATGTGGATAGTGCACTGAACTTCTAGGAATTTATCTTAGACAAATAACTTATGTACAAGACAGTTGTGAATCAATATTCATCCTAATACTGTTCAAAAATTTCAATGTAAATGCCCATAATGTTCATAATGCAAAAAGGTAAATAAATCATAGCATGTCCATAAACATAATATATAATGTAATATTTATATATGATTTGAGAAAGTTTATGTGGTATAGTTTAAGGGAAATAAAAGGGTATAGAAATATTAACTCATATCTGCCCAACACACACACACACACACACACACACAAATGGAGGGAAAAAAGAATCTGCTTTAAGTATTAGCGGTAGCTTAATAGTTGCTTTTAATTTCCTTATGGTTACTTTTCTTTTTTCCGTGTATTATAGAATGAATACATATGACTTTTGTAAACAGGAAAATAACCACCATTATATAAAATGAGAATTTAAAAACTAGTATCTTTCTGTGGTATTTTGTTTGTTCTCCTGTTTGTTTGCTTGTTTCCAACATGAAATGTCCTTTTAAGCAGAATGAAACAGGAAATATTTGCTTTGAGCCAAGCATGCAATATTAAAGTAACTGAAAGCATGCATTTTTTAATTATCTATTGGTATTGTTTTAGCAATTTATCCATCTTATTCTTTCAGCTATTTTTTGTTTGAGATGACTCAAACCAAATGACCTTTTTTCTAACTAAGCACAGGCCGATGTAGTCACAGGTAATGATGGCGTTATGTAAGCCCAGTATCTACATAAACCTTAAAACGTGCACTCTACCAACTACCAATTTTCCCTATCAGCTTTTGATTTTCCTCTGCCACAATCCTTTAAAGCCCTAATCATGGAGGTGGCTCTGAAGAAAGCAGCGTTCCGTTTGAACGCAGTGGGTGATGAATGTTGGAGGACTGAACGCGTTTTCTGTTCTCTGTAGCACAGTGTGCTTTCTCTGTTTTGCAGTCATTTTCTCCAATTCAATGCAAATTCTTGTAATTTCCTCCATAAATAAATGCTATTACGTGCCCTATTTCTTTCTCATATGTCAGAAACTTTATACCCCACCATCGGCTGTATTTTTGTCAAAATTAAAAAACATTGTCAACCACAGACCCCCAAATAGCCAAAGTTGTCAGCTAGGTATAAGTGAAACTTCCAGTGTGCAGATAAATTAGTCATGACAAGCAGACATTTCTCTACGACAGGCGTCATCCCCCTTCATCTCTTCTGCCATACTTGGCTGTTTTAATTTAAGTCTAAACAAATAGCTTGCAAGTTATCACAAACAAACAAAACCCAACAAAAACCTAATGAAACTAGTACTATAATCACTTACTAAATTTTAAGCCTGTCTGATTTATGATGGCTTTATTTAAACTCAATATATAGAAGTAGAAAATACAGCTTCACTGGTGAAAGACTTGCTTGACTCTCGTCTATTTCAGACTGAGTGAAAATTGCACAATAATTGCTGAAGGCCATTAAAAGTGTCTTGGGATTTCCTTGAGAGAGTATGAATTTATGTTAGTCTAGGTGTTAATTGAATTAATATGTAGAGACAGTCAAAGAAGAGCAGATGGAGAAACTGATCATAGATTAGAAATAATTATTTTTACAGTTATTTTAAAATTCTCATTTATCTTCAAAAATGAATGTAATATGACATGGCCCACCTGGGAAAAGATCATACGTATACATATAGAACATGCAAATCCAGGTCTGGAATCACTGTGGTAAGTGATCTCTCCAGGATAACGTTAACCAATGTATAGCAGATTCAGGCATAGTAATCTGGTTAGGAAGTACAATGTGCTAGTCAATAAAATCTTGCCCCACAACACTGCATTGTTCATATTGCTCATTTCAAAGAACATTAAAATGAATGAATTAAGACTTTTTAAAAAAAATAAACACTTGTATATGACTATTCTAAATGCTTTACAAATGTTAACTCATTTAATTCTTATAACTCTATATTAAAGATGGGGAAACCAAGACATACAAAAGTCAAGTGACTTAAGTGGCCTCGCACAGTTAGAAAATGGCAAAGCTCAAATTCAAAACCAGGCAGTGTAGCTCCAGAGGCTTCTACCTGCGACACCACACCCCCTCCTTTGTGCTACCTGATGGTGTTTACATAGTTTCAGGGAGCTAAGCAGTTCCTCTGAGGTGTTCAAAAGCTGACATCTGTGATTCTACCATGGACTATCTGCTTTTATCTTTTTTACTCAAAGGCATTCTGTTGGAAACTGTATTTAAAAAGAGAGGTGCATAAAATGTATTTTACAAAAATTGCTACTTTTTGATGAGCCCCAAAACCCTTCAGGATCTTCCAGGACTTCAGAATCAACATGGTGGGCATTAACTTGCACCACAGATAGCTGTTTAGATCTGCTATTAAATCAGGACTTTTGACTGATGCTAGGAAAGCTGTGGGGATGGAGAGTAGTGGAGGGATCCAAGATACCTTTTTGTGATGTGCTCTTTGTCTTTACAATTGTTTTTGTAACTTTTTATAGTGGGATGATTGAGATATTTTAGGTCAGGCAAACTGAGGGAAGTTGGAAGACAGTCGTATTTACTGGCTGGGATGCCAAATGTCAAGCACAAGGTATTGGGCCTGTGTTATGTCTCCCAGTTGAAGCTGACGTGGATTTCTATAAAGATAAAAACAAGGCAAGACATTGGATACTGGATTCTTTTAGATTTGTTCTTTGATTTTCATTTTCACTCCTTGATTTCTTTTAGATTTTGTCATACTTCCCAGAGTTTACTTTTTGGCTGTGTATAGAGCTTTCTTGATCTATGACTTACGTGGATTCGAAGAAAATGTATTTAATATGTGATGTACATTGAAATATTTGGTTAAAATCTAGCTACAGACACTAGTCAGGCTTCTCAGTAAGACTGACCTTAATATATGACATCCTTTATCTAATAACCAGGCCTGAAGGTGGGTCATTTATTTTGTCATAGTAAATACTGGATTGGGCACACTACAGATGTGTCCAATTGATTGTACAAAGAATGACTGTTAATTTGCTCAGAAAAAAAAAAGTTGATTTCAAAATAGCACATTTTGTAATTGCATATAAACAGACTGTAGACTCATATTTTCACAGATGTAATATTTTTTTTCTGTCACCAGAGTTTCTTAATTAAACCACTGCTTTAATATACAGCATAAGAGTAAATTATTTCCTTCATTTCATTAATGGTTCTCTTAAAGTGCCTAATTTACTTCTAAAGGATGGATTTCCAGTTAATTTTTTTCTATCAAGTCTACAACATGCAAGGATGCGTACAATTTTTAATCAGTGCTATTTTGCCTGGGTTTGTATTTCTGAAGGGTTACCAGTAAAGGGAATCGAACCAGTTCTTAAGAATATTCCACCATGCCAGATGATAAAAATATATCACCCTGTAATTACAGGAAATGACTGCTTAATAAATTACACACATGTGAAGAATCAAAATAACGTACAGTCAAAACATGGTTTATAGACAAGAATTCAAGGTTATCCCAGAAAAGTATGAATTCAATATTGTGTTTGCAAAACTTATCTTAACAATAAGTTAAGAAATAACATGAGCAAATAAAATACAGGGAGTTGCTCTTGGGGTATGCTTATGAACGTTGAAAAGAAAAGTAGGGCTTCTTATTTAACTCAAAGTATTTCCATCAGATGCAGAGGGGAAGGATATCATGAAGCAGCTGCATAAATATGTAAGCTTTAAACAAAGCATAGCAAAAGTTAAAGCACAAAGATGTGTAGTTCCTCCTTTCACATACTGACTGTCCTTCAGCAAATACAACTTGCCACTGGGAAAGAAAGATCATGCCAGCCACATGTTTGTTAAGCTACAGAAAGGCTTTAAAAAATCTTAAATATAGTGGTTACAATAATCATCTGATTAGGACTTTTGTTGACAGTATTCTTAACCTACATAGCTTATTGTGGCAAATGCTACAGTTAGAATTGCACTAAAATAATAGCTATCTATTTGTAGGAACTGTGTGATGATGTTCCAACTACTCGAAGATGATAACAGCCCTGCTGGCTCTTGACCAAGAGAGATCACAATACATGCTGATAAGTCGATACAGCAGTCTTGTTTTTTTCTGGATTATGCATTCAAATGCTCAGATAGAGCAAGGCGCCAGTTCTCTGGCACCACTGACAAAAGAAGTCTTAATCCCAAGCACATTTTCCAGATAACCAATGCATGATTCTTTAAGCTCTGATATTTGACTGTTTCAAAATGTCATTTTTATTAAAACATTTCTAAAATAGATTCCATATTTCTAAGGCTTTTGTTCATTATTACACTGTCTCACAGTACAGTAAGACCTTTGGAAGCTATTTATTTGGAGTAAAATAAAACAGTTTCTGCCAGATTCTGAGGGATTTTGTGTATTATAATATAATAATTAAAATAGTTGATAATATTAAATATTAAACTATATTATGTGCAGCCTTATCAGGAGTCATAAAATATGTAATATTCATTAGAAAAGCAAATGTGTTCTTATTACCCTTTCAGATTCTTTTTTTCTTTCTTCTGTCTTTCTCTGCTGGTAGATATTCAGTAATCACTGCTCACTGCTGACAGAGTACCAGTACCTGAAAGGTCTTCCCATCATTTATAATCTTTAGCTTCTACACTTCTATGAGATAGAAAATAATGTAAATGAAGTGATATAATCATCAGTTAGTCTAAATCTTTTCTATGGGGTAAATTATACAAACAACAGAACATTAACTTTGCTTCCACCCTCAATGATCTTTTTAGTACATTTAGGATTTTAGGAATGTTCTAGGAGACTGAGGTGAGAGGAAGCCTGTAACAGTTAGAATTACAATTACTAATGCACATCATGGCAATATTTGTGCTTCAGATAGGATGTTATTTATATATAGTCACGCACAGCATAGTGATGTTTAAGTCAACAACAGATTGCATATAAGACTGTGGTCCCATAAGATTAGTACCATATAGCCTAGGTATGTAGTAAGCTATACCACCTAGAAAGACAAAATTGCCTGCCGACGCATTTCTCCGAACGTATCCCTGTTGTTAAGCGACATGTAACTGAAGAGGCACGGTACAAAGTAATAAGGATGTATGCTTGAAAACACATCTAAAAATATTAATTCTAGAAGCAGAAATATATAGACTGGCATGATTATAAGTGAGTTTAAATGTCAGGATAGGAATCAAGATGTTCTTAAGGAGCTGACTACTTGAGTAGCCAGACCATCTGTTCCAGGTCGTTTATATACGAAAGAGTTAACAATCCTTTTGAGAAATGAAATAGAAGCTCCAACTTGCAGAACAAACTCTATTATGATTTTCAAAGCAGATAATCTGTACCAATGCAAAACACGCAACAAAACTGTCTAAGCTTGGAAGTTTTAACAGCGGCCAGACCAGAGATAAGACCAGAGATAAACTCTGAATGGACTCCTGCATTCCAAAAATAAGACCACTGTCTTTCCGCCATCTCCCACCTCCTGCAACTCACCCAGTTTACAAATTCTGACCTTACATACTACACTGCACTTACCAATTTCCACTCTACAAAGACCCTATGACTAACCCCAACCCCTAAACCCTAGGGGTATCCTTTTCTAAATTCTCCTTTTGAGATGTACAAAGACTTCATCAAGGTAGCGTTTTCTTGGTCATAAAGTTTCATAAACTCAATTTCTATGATTGACAGTTTCCTCTGGTAGCCTCCAGGGTTTTGGGCTCTTCTTTTATTTATCCACTTATTTAACTCCGTTGCATGAGACAAAGACTGGGAAACAACTTGGGTTTGGCCATGTAGAGCTCATAAGTGTCATTAACAAGCAGTTTCATTGGAGTCAAGGGAAAACGGTCTAATTTTAATGGGCTCAAGAGAGAATGGGAGGTAAGGAAGTGGGACAGTGACTATAAACTATTTCAAGAAATTTTGCTATAAAATGAAGCAGAAAAATAGGACAGAAGCTGAAGGGGATGTGATTTATCACATGTTAGGAACAATTCAAAAAAGAGAAAACAATAGTGCAGGGGAGAAAGGGGAGAACTTCAGGAGCAAAGTGCTTGAGCAGTTAGAAGAAAACAGAGTCAAATGCCCATATTGGGAAGCCGGCCTTACAGAGGGGTATGAATTGTTACTAGCATGTATGGCTGCAAATATGGAAACGTTGGTTACTTTGGTGACATGATGAAAAGATTCTCTTCCAATTTTTTTTTTTCTGGCTTTACAGATAGAAAAATTTGTGAGTGAGAAAAAGAGAAATAGAGGGAAAATAACTAGAAATAGAGCGATGTTGTGGAAACATTGGGGTTTATAGTTAGAAATTTAGGTTCAAGTGTCTCCTCTAATGCTCAGTAGCTGCATGACCATTTCATCTCTCTAAGTTTTTACTTCTCTCTCTACAGAAATGGAAATAATATCAACATCTACCCTAACTGTTCCGTCACTGTAGAACACTATACTATCTCCTTGCAATATTTTGTAAATCTTCTTCTATTGTACTTACCTCCTGGTCTTCTAGTTGTGTTTTAGCATATTTAACTTCTCGAAAAGCTCTAAATGCTTTGAGAATATATGTTACATATGGATTATAACCTTTTTTCTTTGAATCCTGAGCACTAGCATAGTAGCTCATAGTTGATATCTAACAGATATTGATTAGCTAATGTTAGCAAAATTTATATAATGCTTACTATGTATCAGGCTCTGTTCAAAACACTTGCCATATACAATGCATTCAAACCTCAAAACAACTCTATTAAGAAGGAATTATGAGTACCTTCATTTTAGAAATGAGAAAACTGTGTTACAGAGAATGGCTGAGCTGGGATTAGAACTGGGAAATCTGGGTGCAATAGCCCAGCTCGTAAACTGTACACCACACAGCCTTTGTGTAAACTCAATTTTGTGCTTTGTGGATGAAGAAATTCATGCTGTGTGACTTTGGACCTTTGTGGTAAAATGTGAGTGACTGTTGCATAGGCTTCAGTATGAATAACATTTCAAATATTGTTTTGGCACATAGCTTAAATAATACCTGGAAAATGAGCTCAAAGTTTGTTGTAATTACATAGTAGTAGTTTATAATAGGGGCAATCAGCACAGTTTCCTAAATATTGTATGAATCTAGTTCCATATCCTAAATATTCTTAGGGGCTAAGAAGGAAGAATTTATAATAATTGATATAATTTATTGAGACTTTGCCATATGGAAGGCACTGAGTTAAGTACTTAACGTATATTATCTCATTTAATCCTCACGAAGGCCTTATTGTATTGATTTTTTTCTCCATTTTAGAATAAGGATAGCTAGTACCTGGTAGAGCATGAATTACGATGCAAGGGTGCTGAGTCCATATCCTAGGCCCGTCATTTCTTCATTCTATCATGTGCAGGCAGATCATCTGGAACTGACACAGCAGGTATGTGGGAAAGTCAAAAAACAGAGCAAATCTATGGTGTATCATTCAGAACACTCTTTGTAACCTGGTTTCTCATCATTAAAAACAAAAATAATAGTTCCTACCTCATCAGGTTGTTATGGGACACAAATGAGACAATTAAACCGAAGTTCAAAATAAATATTATGCTACCGTTGTCGACATTGCATTTTAGGAGGTGTATGTGTATTGTCGTTATTATGATTATTGTTACTAAGTATGTGGATATTAGAGTTCCTGAGAATTTAGTTTAGAAAAAAGAGAAAAAATAGAAAAGAATGACCAGATGCACTTCTTCCATGAATAAGTAAAAACATGAAGTCAAAAACCTAAACTTACTAATTTTTCCCAATGCTATCTAAAACATATGCTTAAATCAAGCATTTAGAACTAGATTATTTGTGTTGAAGAATAAGTCCTTAAATTATTGTTTTATTACTGTATGTATTTTTAAGCAGATTTTTTATATATAATTGTGTTTATACGCATTTATTTCTCTGAGCTTTTCAGAATACCCTAAGGATGAAGAAGAAGAAGAATATTAAATCCTATAGCTTGTCTTATTTTACAAGAATATCTTATGTTGTTATATTACAAGTATTTTTATTATTACAATGTTTTATATATAAAATGTTTTTTATGTTTATTGGCTAGAGAATATTTTGTAGAAACTTCACTAACACTGCAGTTTAAGGTTTGTGACAGTAATTGTAAGAAAGTGTAAGACAAGTTGTGAAACTGGACATAAAATAGATCTAATTGCAGAAAGTCAGTGTTTCTTTTTGGGAGTCTAACCAAGCATCCGAAATGCCAAATAAGCACCCTGGCTGTTATCCAGAGAAATAGTGTAGGCTGACCTAGTCTTGTAGGTTCAGCATGCCCCTTGTAGGCTCTTCTGTACCTTACGTTTTAACTGGTTTCCCATTCATTTTTAATTTTGAAAAAAAAAAAACGTAGAGAACATGTTTTCGATTGTAGAATCGAAAGCAAGCAATAACGTTTGACAGTATGTAAGTTTATGGTGTGGGGAGGCTCTCTTCTTCCTCGTCACTCAGAACCTTGGCTGATGGAGGTTCCAACTTGATCCAGGCTTTCAGGGGATGACCATGGCAGGAACAGTGAAGAACTGTGCATAGGCTCAAAAATGTAGCATGACACTTCTATACACATTTCATTGGTGAAAACAATTGCATCTTAGAAGGAAGGGAGAAAGCGCGAGCCTCTCATGTTCTCGGCTGGAGAAGAAGCAGAATATTCGTGAGTAGCTCTAATGACTACAGCACCAGGTTCATAACCTGGCCCCAAGCTAAAAAGCTGGCACTAGGCCCCATGTGAACTCCAATATGCCTTTCACTGATGCTGCTGACTCTAGAAAATGAAGGGAAAGATGACAGTCTGTGGCTTTACCCACCAAACATTGTTTTATTCATTGGAAAAATCTTTGAATTTTATTCGTTTATTATACTTAATGTGTTTTTAAATCTATAGATTCAGCAATGAACGAGTCCATCTCTCTCTTGCAAGCTTGGAATCTGGCGGGTGGGACACAGTGAAGAAATAATTAGAATGAGGAGTCAAACATCACATGAGATGAGAGCCTGGCCTGTTGGCTCTCTCTCTGCTGCTCTCAATATCTCTGCCCCAAGAGCCCTCTCCTCCCCTTCCTCTAATTTCTAACTATTTCTTAGCAGCTGTAAGAAGGAACACTGTTATAATTTTTTATATTAAACATATAGTTCATTCAACTGTGAATGAAAACCTGAGCGCTTCCTCATGCATAAATTAAAATATCGTTGTTATCTTACTTTCCACTATTTGGCCAATTTTAGAAGAGGCAATGTTTTTAATAAAATCCTTTAAATAAGAGAGTGTTATTGTTCTGGTTGCAACTATTTCTATTCATTTATGCTTTATCTACAGAGGAAAAAAACAGATTTGAGGATTGTCTAATTTGTTTGATGTGGATATCCAATGGAGTTCATTTGAGTCCTAGGACAAAAATGCATTTTTATCTGCATTTTCCAACTCGATTTTCCACACTAAACAAGTGAGATAACCAAGAAATCTCTTCAGTTTGTGCTAGAGGCCCATGCAGTCGGTGCTTTATTTAATTCACCAGTTACTGCATCCAAAAACATATTTCCAAAAGACATAAAGCAAGCACTCCGAAGATGTTTTTCAGTCATTGCCTGGCTGATTTGCCTTCTCTGTTAATGTGCTATTTATAGTGATGAAATTATTCAGTGTTGATGGCCTGCATTTCCAAACCAGCCTTCTTTTCTGGGTTAGCAATGATTTCATCCTTTTTGAGTCTGTTTGCTTTCTCCCCATGCCATCCACATGTGGTATGTGGTGTAATGTTCTAAGCCTGCTAATGCCTTCTTTCAAAATGCAAATTAGCCTTGGCCCAAAAGAAAAAATAAAAAAGGCAAAAGGACTAGAGGCACACAGAGGCTTTTACATTCTGATGAGACAACAGTTAGCAGGTCCCAAACTCTGCTGTGTTTATCATCACCAGGCTCCTCCTCCTTGCTCCAGTGGCTTGTCAGGCTGCTGCCTTCTCAATGTCTGTCCTGCCTCTTACACTTTTCTGCACATTCTTAGGCCCTGACTCTCTGACCAGAGGACAAAAAAAAAAAAAAGCCATGAAATAAGAATTTCTGAAAAACAGATTGTCACAGGCACACAGGCATTGGATAAAAATCTACAAAATAGTGCTCTACCATTCTCATTTCATACAGCAAGTTTGTGAAACAGACCATGACAACCTTTCCAGCAGGGCCACTGCTGAATGTCTCTGAGTGACCTTGACACAACGCCATGCTCATGACATTTTAAATGAGTTTTAAATGATAGTGGTGGTGAGGGATTAGAGGAATGGTAGTGAAGATAAACTGAGAATGCAACACCATTGCTACTAACCTGACATTCTCTTTCTTACTCGGACAGTCAATTATTGACTGAATAACAATTGATGAAGATACTAAGCCTAAGCGCTGGGTGTTCAGCATATGGACCTTGATCTTCTCCTTTAATCTGCCATCAATAAACTTTATCATATCAACACCATTCACAAAAGTAAGTTGCTATTTGCAATATATTAATGAACTGCAGAAAGGAGAAAGAGATCTTTCTGTGCTAAGATTATAGAAAAGGAAAATTAATTTGCTTGTCCACTTAAAGCTTTTTGGGAAACAGAGAAATGGACTGATTAATTATCCTGCCTAAGTACTTAGGTTGTTATTCTATGACTTTTTTTTAAATCTTCTAGTTTGAGATAATTATAGATTCACATACAGTTGTAAAAAATAATACCTTGATGAGTGATTTACAGTAAAACACTGATGGAAGTGTGAAGAACTCCACTGACCTGCTCTCCAGTGAAACTGATGAAGATTATTTTAAAAACAACCATTTAAATGCACTGGAAATTGTCCTAAGTGCAAATAGGAAATGAAGAAAACTCTATTAAAGATAACCTATGAATAGTGTGTAAGAAAGGCAAAAGTCTGTGGTATTTGATCCCAAACCCTCTCGTCTCCATCCTGGCTCAGTGAGGTGGAAACTCCACTGGAGACTGCTGCAGCCAAGAACACAGGGCTGCTTCTCCTCCCCTTCCCCCCAGCTCCCAGTTAGAGGGCTATTTTTCAGAAAGGAAAATGACATCAGAAATTCTCATCTTGCTCCACGTTACCTGTTGCCATGGCTAGTGCATTTGAGAGTTGGGAACTCACATCTACCCACATTTGTGGAATGGCAGCCCTGCCTTGGCTGCATCATACTAAGAATCCTGGAACCTGGATTACCATTGTCCTAGTTTGCTAGGTGGTGGTTCTACATGAGAAGAGGCAACTTCGAGGATCTCTGGCTGCTGCCTTCCCCTACACTGAGCATTTAGCTTCTACAGCAGAGATGTCACTCAGAGAGAAGTTTGCCAGCCTCCCTATCTCCAGCTGCAGAGCCCTGATTAGACATTTTGCCTCGGAAGAGAAGCAGACCATAAAACAGCTCCTAATCTGTTTTCAGAAGAAATGACTTCATTTGCAATAAAGCATGGAAAAGTTTAAACCTGAGTACTCTCAAAAGCAGTGGAGGTTATGGTAAAAGACAAAAGAAAGGAGATTGATGGATTTAAAGAAGACATAATTGAGACTATAGGCTGACTAGTTTGCAGGAGAGAACTAGGGAATATGAGAGCTGGGAAGATCCCTTCTAGGGTCACAAGAAACATCAAGTGCAGATTTTAAAAGTTACTCCTTCAGGGGCTGGCCCCATGGCCTTGTGGTTAAGTTCGTGCACTCCTCTTCAGTGGCCCAGGATTTTGCCAGTTCGGATCCCAGGCGCAGACATGGTACCACTCATCAGGCTATGCTGAGGCAGTGTCTCACATAGCACAACCAGAGTCAGTCACAACTAGGATATACAACTATGTACTGGAGGGCTTTGGAGAGAGGAAGGGAAAAAAAACAAGATTGTCAACAGATGTTAGCCCAGGAGCCAATCTTTAAAAAAAAAAAAAGGTTATTCCTTCAAAAGAGCCACAATTTGATTGGACTACTTTGTATAGCAATCTATTCTCCATGGCATTGTCATAAACAATACAGCAATCAGCCAGCAGTTAGTGGAGTTTAACAGCTGAGTGTTCCAGGGAAAGAGAGAAAGAAAACTCTACCAATACTACCATCATCCCACAGTGACTATGGGCATACCCAAAACTGTTTGTACCTGAGCATCAACACAGTGTCTGAACATGGTATGTGTGTTGGGGAGGGGAGGGAAAAGGGATAGACCTCACTAAGATAATCCAGCAGTCACTAACAAATAAAGAAGTAAATAACAATGACAGTCCCTGGAGGTGGAGAAGCAGAACTTAGAGATAATAGAATACATCATCTAAAATGTCTAGTTTACAACAAAAAATTATGAGGAATGCAAAGAAAGGAAAGTATGATACATACATCAGAAGAAAAAAGTAGGCAACAGAAACTACCTGTGAAAATGATTAGATAACAGATTTAACAGAAAAGAACACTGAAATAGCCATTATAATATTATAAATATATGCACAGAACTAAAGAAAAGCAAAATTAAACAAGCAAAAGGGATGGTGATAATGCCACATCAAATAGTGAATATCAAGAAAAAATAGAAATAATAAAAAAGAGCCAAATGGAAATTCTGGAGTTGAAATTAAAAATTCACTAGAGGACTTTGAATGGGCAGATTTGAACTAGCAGAAGAGAGAATTAGGGAATTTGAAGATAAACTGATAGAGATTATGCAAAACAAAGAACAGAGAGAAAAAAGAATGATGGAAAAGGAACCCAGCTTCAGATAAATGTGGGACACCATTAAGCACACCAACACACACATAATGGGAATACAAGAAAGAGAAGATAGAGAGATAGAAAGGAGCAGAAAAATTATTTGAATAAGTAATGACTGAAAATGCTTCAAATTGATTGAAAAAAAATTAACCTAAACATCCAGGAAGGTCAACAAACTCTAAGTATAATAAATGCAAAGATATCCACTAACACAAAAGCTATAGTGAAAAATGCTGAAAATAAAAGACAATGGGAAAATTTTGAATGCACCAAGAGAAAAACAACTTATAACTTACTTAAGAACCCCAATAAAATTAGCAACTGACTTCCCAGCAGAAATAATATACACCAGATGGCAGTAAGATAATATACATAAAGTACTCAAAGAAAGAAACTGTCAACCAATAATCCTATATCCAGCAAAGTTATCTTTCAGTAATGAAAGCAAAATAAAGACTTTCTCAGATAATTGAAACTGAATTTGCTGCTAGCAGATCCATCTTGCAAGTAAACCTTAGAGTAACTCAAAAAATATTAAAAATCATTAAGAAATTAAAATAGTGCATTAGAAAATATATAGTTAATGCATTAATAAAGTAAAAGGAAAAATACAAGAACAGAAAAGCCATGAAACATAGAAAATAAAAAAGTAAAATGACAGATTTAAATTCAATTATATCAATAATAACATCAAATATAAATGGATTAAGAATTCCAACCCAAAGGCAGAGATTCTCAGGCTGATTAAGAAGAAAGAAAATCATTCAACTATACACAATCTACAGAGAACACACTTTCAGTACAAATAGATGGAAAGTAAAAAGATAAAAAATATATATTATGCAAACAGCAACCCTAAGAAAGCTGGAATATCTATACCAATATTAAAAAAATAGACTTTATAACAAAAAATGCTATGAGAGCTAATGAAGGACATTTTATAATTATAAAAGGGTCAATCTAGCAGAAAAATATCACAATTATAAACATACACCTAATGATAAGTATAAATATGCACCTAACAACAGAGTACAAAAATAGATGAAGAAAAACTAATATGAGTGAAAGAAGAAATTGGCAATTCAACAATAATAGTTGGAGACTTCAATACCATTCTGTCCATAACAGCTAGACAGAAGATCAGCAAGAAAATAGAAGATTTCAACAACACTATAAACCAACTAGACCTAACAGACATCTAGAGAAAACCCTACCCCAAAACAACAGAATATACATTGTTCTCAAGCACAGATAGAACATTCTCTAGGAGAAACTATGGGTTAGGCCATTGAAACAACAAGGAAAACAAGAAAAAACCTCCACAAATTTAAAAGGATAAGATAACACAAAGCATGTTCTCCAACCACAATGGAATGAACTTAGAACTCAACAGCAGGAAAAAAATTGGGGTAGTCACAAATACTTGGAAATTAAACAACACATTCCTAAATAATGACTGGGTTGGAAATCAGAAAATATTTTGTGATGAATAAAAATGGAGATACAACATACCAAGCTTGTGGAAAGTAGAAAAAGCAGTACTTGGAGGGAAATTTATAGCTATAAATGCCTACATTGAAAGAGAAGAAAGATCTCAGATCAGTGACTTAAGCTTCCACCTTAGACACTGAAATAAAGAAAGAACAAACTACCCTCAAAGCAAGCAGAAGGAAGAATATATTAAGGATTAAAGCAGGAATTAATGAAATAGGGGATAAAAAAGACCAACAGAGAAAATCAATGATACCACAAGCTTGCTCTTTGAACAAGCTTGATCAACAAAATTGACAAAACTTTAGCTACACTGTCTAAGAAAAAAAGAGAGGAGACTCTAATTACTAGAACCAGAAATGAAAGGGAAGACATTGGTACTGACCTTACAGAAATAAAAAGGATTATTAAAAAAAATGCTATGAACAATTATACGCCAACAAATTAGATAACTTGGATGAAATGGATAAATTCCTAGTGAGACACAAACTACTGACTGATTCAAAAAGAAGTGGACAATCCGAATAGATTTATAACAAGTGAAGAAGTTGAAATAGTAATAAAAGAACTACTCACAAAGAAAAGCCTAGAAGAAGAGGGTTTCATCAATGAATTCTACTAAGCATTCAAAGAATTATTATCTATTCTTCACAAGTTCTTCCAAAATATAGAATAGAAAGGGAACGCTTCTCAATTCATTTTATGAGGTCAATTATCTAATATCAAAACCAAAAAAATATATCACGGGGAAAGAAAACTACAGACCAATATCTCTTATAAATATGGATGCAAAAATCCTCAACAAAATACTAGCAAACTGACTTATACACCATGACCATGCTCTGAAGACCACCTTATTTAATACTAATACAGCCACTCCAGCTTCTTTTGATTAATGTTTGTATGATACATCTTTTCTCATTTTTTTTTTTACTTTCAACCTATCTATGTTGATTATTTGAAGTGAGTTTCTTGTAGACAACATAGAGTGGGTAATGCTTTTTTGTTTTAATCTATTCTGCCAATCTCGGTCTTTTAGTTGGTATATATATATCATTTACATAATATAATTGTTGATATAGAGCTTATGTCTTCCATTTTAATGTTTTGTTTTCTATTTGTTTCTTTGTTTTTCATTTCCATGTTTTTTTCCCTATCATCCTGTAGGTTTCTTGCATATTTTTTAGAATACCATTTCGATTTATCTATAGTGTCTTTAAGCATTTTTTTTGCATAGGTTTTTTTAATAATTATTCTACATAATTTATCAGTCTACTACTGTCAACATTGTACCAGTTCAAGTACTTCCTTTTCCATCCTTTTAATTCCTCCATTTATGATAAAATTTTTATAAATATTTTGTATACATTTAGAACCAACTGAGTCTGTATTATAATTTTTGCCCCAACCATCACATATTATTTAGAAAACTCAAGAAGAGAAAGAAAATGTACTGTATTTACCCATATTTTTACTCTTTGTTGTTCTTCCTTCCTTTCTGATGTTCCAAGATTCCTTACTTTATGTTTTCCTTTTTGTTTAGATGACTTTCTTAAACTAGTCTTTTAGGGTAGTTCTGTTGGTGACAACTTTTCTTAGTTTTCTCTCAGCTGCATGTGTCTTGACTTTCCCTTCATTCCTCAAAGATGCAGAGAAAAGGGGAGCAATCTCTTGTAACTGCCTAGTGGGGTAGAGGTTCAGTTCCCACTCAGCATTCATTGGTACCCAAGGAGGGGTTTCTTATTACTGCTTGTGTGGGGAGGAATTCCCTCATTACCTTTGGGGATGGTGAAAGCCTCATTGCTTCTGAGCCCAGCACAGCAGAGAGTGGGAGGCAGCAACTTTTTCAGCAGGGTAGGAGTGGAAGTTCAGGGTCCTCATGTCATCCTGACTCACAAGAGAGAGAGAGCCAAGTTACCGCCCTGCAGGAATGAAAGCCCCATTTGCCTACTCGGCAGAGGGGTGTTAGAGTGCCTTGTTACAGTCCAGCTAGGGCAGAAATCTCAGCTCTTCACTCAGCCTTCACTGCAGGGTTGGTGGTGGGGCTAGTTTTTTCCTGTGGCATTTGATTTGAATACAGTGATTATTTTCTAAAAGTTTTCTGTCTTGTTAGGCTATTCCTTTCCTAGCCCTTTTGTTAGAGAGCGCATACTTTTCATTGTGCTATTTTTATCTGTGCTTGTTGGCCTTTTCAGGTTGCTAGGTTCTTCAGCTCCGAGTCTGGAAGATGGAAGACAGAAGGGAAACCCAGGGAACTTACAACTTGCTCCTTGGGTGCTGAAGTTCCTAGCTGGACTTCTGTCTTCTTTCATAATCTTAAATTTGTTTTATATAATGTTCGGTCTTTTTAGCTGTGCTTAGTGGAGGCAGAAGTCTATTTTATGATTTTTTTAAAAAATCACATTACTCACTATCTCACTTACATTCCCTCAATACTATCTGACTTTTCTCAGAATAAAGTCCAAAGTCTAGTGTGAAGTAGAATGCTTTCAAGATCTGGCCATTACTTAATTATCCAGTCTCATTTCTTGACCATATACTTTAATATTCTATGCTCCAGTCACACTCCTTGTCTTTTTTTCCCGAAGCCTGATTTCTTTATCTGAAATGTTTCTCTCACGCAATCCTGATTGGAATATTAACTGTGTGGTTTCTGCCTCCACAAGTTTCTGCCTCCTCACAGGTTTTCCTTGACACCTCATCCCAACCCTTCCAACATGCTTTCATGGATCCTGTTCTTACGTTTCTCAAGGGCCTTTGCACTTCCTGTGTGTTCTGTTCAAAATGCTCTTTCCATGGCATTGATTTTTATCATACAAGGATCAGCTTAAAGATCACTCCTTGCTGAGTCCTTCTCTGAATTTTAAAACTTAGCCATCAAAATGGCCACTTATTAGTACATCATCCCATTATTTTTAATCTCAGTTAAAAAATCTGAAATTTCCTTTGTTATTGATGGCTATCTAGGGTACAGCTGACCTCAGTCTCTAGAATGTCAATTGCACAAGGGAAAAGTTTGTCTATTATTTTCATTGCTCTATTTCTAGTCCTTGTAACAATGGGTGGCCTTCAGTAATACATGTTCGCTCATTTATTCATCTCCTATTAATTAAATTCTTTTATATGCTAGATGCTTGTGACGTATCAGTCAAAAAACAGACAAATGATGAGTTTACATCTAGAATAGTATTTGAAGATATATTCATAATATTCTTATATTTTGCCATAGTAAATAAGTAAATTATATTGTGTATTAAAAGATGACAAGTGCTATTGAAAAAATAGAGCAGATAAAGTAGTCAGGAGTATGATATTGGGTGACATTGCAATATCAAATAGGGAGAGCAATTTTCAATAAAATATTATTCCAACAAAATAATTTAACCATTCAGAGATGAAGAAAAGTAGACTAATAAACAACGTAATGCATCATTTATTTTTATTCAGATGCTGATTTATTTCTCAAGTTTTTAAAACAAATGCTATTATAATAGTTTTTACATTTCTTTTCCACTTGTAAACAATCAAATATATCAATTCAAAACAAATTAATCTGATTTAATTCTCTATATAAAGCACTAAGACATTAATCTTGAACTTGAGGACCAGTCATAATATCTGGAGCAGCACAGCCCATAGAAAAACTATTGTCCAGTACAATTAATAGGACCTTACATATTCTATTAAATTAATTTTTCAAGTTTTGGGGGTTTTTATGCAATTCTCATCTAAATGAGATAATCTGATAGCATAGAGCAAGAACAATTACTCAAGAAATCTGACTTCTTTTTTTCTAATTGTTAAGAATGAAAAAGAAAAACACAAAAGAAAAATTATCATTTGTGCATAGATATCACAGCCCAATACTTCTTTTTATTATATGATTAAAGAAGCAGAGACAAAAAATACATGACACTTTTCACCTAAAACAGAAAATTTTAGAAATGTTTCCATAGTTGCTACGTAGATTTAAGGAAGTGCTTCTTAGGAAATTGTAAGATTCCTGGTATTGAATTGTAAAAAGCAGTGGTAAAGTCATGTTTACAGAAGCTGAGAAGAAACCACTGAAGCAGCTCCCAGAAGGAATGGTATTGACCCAGGAGCATCTGGAAAAGCTCTTACAATGATCAATTTTTCCATAAAAACATAGGTGTACATGAAAACTCATGGTAATGCAAAAAACTAAAAATATGGGTAAAATTTTGGAGAAGCAGAGGATAATCATCAAGACAGAATATAAAATTTAACCTAGAAACCTTAATAATGGTAGGAGCAAGAATCATGAGGAGCGTGTTCTGATGTCAAAAGAGGTCCTCTAGGAAAGACATTGTGAAGCTGGCAAACTTAGGGTTAGTGTAAGCGGAATTAGCAATTAAAACCTTTCTTTAAAGCTGTGTTCTGGGATAAGGATAGGTGTATGATTGCAAAAACAAACTTGCATGAATTAACAGTAACAATATATTTAAACATATAAATAGCTGCTATAATTGTGAATATATATAATAGACTTTAAAAAATAAAAAGCAAACGAATGACAAAATAACATTTTTTCCAACTAGAACCTAAAAGGAAAAGATTGATCTTGAGACTGTCATTGTTTCTCAACTTTATGTAGAAATAAAAATAACTCACAAATTCAATCTATATACACCCACTGTTTAATAAAATTTCTTGCATTTTTTTCTAATTCTTAAGGCAATACAACTTCGTTGTGCAACTTTTGAAAGATATAAAACAGCGTGAAGAAGTTACTGCATCAGCCAGAAATAACCACTGCTCACATTTTAAGTCATTTGTATATATTTACAACATTGGATTATACTGGCTGTATTAATTTTCTACTGATACTGTAAAAATTATCACCAACTTAGTGACTTAAAACAACACACATTTATAACAAACCTCTTACAGTTCTGGAGGTCAGAAGTCAGAAATAAGTCTCACTGGGCCAAAATCAAGATGTCTGCAGGGCTGGATCTTTCTGGAGGTTCTGAGGAGAGAACCCATTTCCTTGCTGTTTTCAGCTTCTCGTGCATGCCTGTGTTCCTGGGTTGTGGCCTCTTCTTCCATCTTCAAGTGTATCATCCCAGTCTCTGCTTCTGTTGTCACATCCCCTTCTCCTCTGACTCTGACTCTGTGCATTCGTCGTATAAGCATTCTTGTGATTGTATTGGGTTTATCCGCAAAAGTCAGAATAATCTCCCCATCTCAAAACTCTCCATTTAATCACAACTTTAAAGCCTCTTTTGCCATATAAGGTAACAGTCACAGGTTCCAGGCATTGGAATAGGATCATATTTGGTGGCCATTTTTTCAGCCCACCACACTGACCATAAAATTCTGGAATATTTTCGTCTGTAACGATGTATCAGGAATGATGAATTCCAGATAGCATTTTCTAAACCAACAAAATAACACTAAGAATTTTTAATATCCAAGAAGTGAATACATGCTTATATGGTTAACACAGGTCTTATATTTCTGAAATAGATGGGCAGATAAAAGGTAACAGTCAAGGAATTTGTAAAGATTTTTCACTTTGGGAAATTTGTTCCATTTATGTCACTTTTCAATCTCATTCTGTTGTTTCCCCTTTTTTGGGTGGGAATTCTTCCAAGATTCTTTTAATAAATTCCCTGTTATTGGTGCTGTGGCAAGTACTTCTTTCTATCTTCATTAGTATTTTAGGGATAAAGTGGGAATGTTTACATCAGGGATTATTTGCCAAATGCTAATTTATCCCAAATCTCACAATTGCCAAAAAATTGGGTTTGTTCTGATATTTACGGTTTGCAAATCATTTCCTTTAAGAACAATGTTGAAATAAATGAGATTTGTGCATTTTCATCCTCTTTGCTTGTTCTCATAAGATTATACTAGTTTACTTGAGCAGCGGATGTATCACAAGTCAGTTTGTTTTTTCGTGTGTTTGTTTTGTTTTTCTACAAACACAACTGAAAACAACTTTTATTCATTGAATTTACAAGTCTTTATAAGCTAAATGCCAAATACTCTGCCTAAAATATAGAACACAATCTACATGTATCTGTTATCTGATCAACCAAATAAATGAGTCTTTGGTTTTAGGTTTCTTTACAGTCTTTGCGATATATTTTAATTTACTCTTCCTTTTAATATAATTAACATTGACTACTTAGTAACTACTTTGAGCATTGTTATTATGTTTTACAGAGTCTACAAAATTATCTCTATTTCCTACAAATTCTTTTCAAATTTATGTGCATCAGAGCTCTCCTCCTTGTGTTTCCATATTGGATCGATTGATTAATTGATCTAACACAATATGCTTCTTGAGCTTTATGATTGGGAATTTTCATGTTTTCCTTTTTCATTCTTAATGAAGCTTTGTCCTACCAAGTCGATGAGAACTTTTCTTATTTGCTAAATATGGAGTCTTACTTGATTTTGAATATATTCAGGATGTGACTATTCCTTGCCTCAGTCCTGCTACCAGCAGTTCCAGGTTTCAAACGATTATAGAACATGAGAGTTAATGGGAACCAGGAATCACAAGATGCAACTGCAGTAGCTCATGGGGACTGTTTCCAACATTTAGAAACATTTCTGTTACACACAAAATCTTGAGGATCTCTTATGCTAATGCACAAAATCTTATGCTTCCATAGTCAGAGAAATTTCCCTGCTTCTAAGTTCAAACAGATATTGTAGAAGTCTCAGAAAAAGATAAAGAAGAGTAGATTATCCCGCTGAAATATTCCTCTCTTGTTCATCCTAATTACTTGCTTCTGACACCTACTTTTGACACCAACCACTGCTGTAGAAGGCAGCTGCCAAATCCAGAAATTTCCTATAATCTGAAGTCCAGCCAATAACTGACCTCAGCATCTCCTTCTTTTTAGTTAGCGGTGGCATAAACTACTATTTCACATTTTTATCTTGACCATTAAGTAATAGCAAATGACTAGCCAGAGTGGTGGGACCCGTCCCTGCATATGTCTTCGACTTCATCTCTTACGTCTGTCTCATGCATTGTACTCTAGTGACACTGACCTTCCTTCTTTCCCTCAAATTTTCCAAGATTTTTCCTGGCTCAGGACATTTGTTCTCATTCTTCCTTGTCTTGGAATGCAGTATCTGTTCTCCACTCATTTTCAGACTCTAATTCACCTCCTGCGAGAGACCTTCTCAGCCCACCCTATCTAAAGCAATCTTCTGCCCACCTCAGTAACCCCCAATTTTGTGGTCCATTGTGATTTTCTTCATAGCACTTATAATTTTTTAAAATAGTTTCAAGCCCATGTTTACTTGCATGTTTCTGTCCATCCCCATGAAAAAGTGAGTTCAATGAAGTCAAGGACCTTATCTTCCTTGTTCAACATGTGATTCTGGTGCTAGAAAGTGCCTGGATGAATGAAGTTAAATACTCAATAAACATTTGTGGAAGGAACTTATAGCCACCCCCACACCCAGGACCCTGGATAGGTATGAGGGTCTTTCATGTATCTTTTCAAAATGCCATTAATTTTCTTTCTTGTTAAAGGATAAATCATACAAATATTCTTTATAATTTCTCTCACAGAAAAGTACTATTTTCTGGGTGTGTTACTCGTGTATTTCTTTCATTTTGGTTTACTTTATCACTGTTTCTTCCCAGAAATGAGCAAATTTCTTTCTACAATGCTGTCCATGTTTAATCTGACTTCAATATTTCAAGCCCTCACTGTTTAACTTAGTTTTGTTCCCCTAAAGCAATAAACTATTTGCTTTGTCCAACACCAATAGTGTTAGCTGTGCCTTCCTTTTTGTTTAAGCTCACTGGGTGGACACCAGGTGTACGGCAGTAACTTAAATGTTTCAGCCGGAGCTCAAAGTGTTGATTTAATTGGATTTCAGGGCTGTGTGCTGGGAGGCCTTTGGCCGCAGATGTAACTGTAATGTCTCCAGCACTGAGAGGTAGGATTCCATCCGAGGTCGGGTGGAATAGACATCCTGCGATTAATTGCTAATAGATGTTTGGTTTCAGCCACATTATTTACTTTTTCTTTAGGAGTCTGGAAAAGAGTGGAGTATAGATGCATGAAGATTTCCTAGGCTTAGCAACAAAGACCACATCTAGTGGTTTGGAATAGAATGGAATTGTTGAGAAAAAGGAAGCAAACTATTCATTATTACATCTCTTAAGATGCAATTATTCTCCAAGCTTCATAAAGTCAGTGCTAATTTATTTACTTGTCCTGATCTATTGAACCCACATTTAAACTAATCCATGTAAAGGTATGTATTTTGACTCAGGTGTCTTGTTCTCCCAGAACATTTTCCACACTGATATCGATTTCTACTTAGATACTCCTATGTTACCCCAAGAACTTGTTTTTCCTACAACAAAGCTTGTTTTCATGATGCTTCTATAGGATGTTTATACATTACAGATGACAATCAAGAAGACAAAAATAGCATCCTAATATTAACAACATAAGGTGAATTACTATGTTACCATTTCCATAAAAAAACTTAAGGGCATTTTGGCACGGACAATTAATGTCTTATGTCTTGATTACTGTGATCATATAAGGATGGTCTGGAAGATGCTTTGGAGAAGAAAGACATTCTTCTCTCACTCCTCAAGTCACACAATGGCAACATCATCAGCATCTTACTAAATTCCTTAGAGAGAACAGGAAACTATCAATACTTAATGTAAAAGCTTCCAAATACTGACATAATGTTTGGCACACTATCTATCTGGTCTTATCTCACATATCTACTTTAGAAGTTGCAGTTTAGTAATATCAAAAATATACTCACACAATATTGTTTCATACCTTCTTGCTTTTGTTTATGCCTTTCCCTCTGCCAATAAATCCCTCTTACACCCCCTTCCCAAAGCCATTTCTTTTGGGGGTACTCATACTTTGAGACACAGCTTAAAAGTCATCTTATCCAAGTTTTCTCCTTCTGGTGTCCCATGGCAAACTACACAAACATTCACCATAACAACTATCACATGGATTAAAATTACGTGTCCACATGTCTATATATCTAACAAGACTGGGAACTAACCCTGTGGGGCAGCGACCTTACTTTATCCATCTTTATAGCCTCTACACCTCAAAGAGGATTTGGTATATATATTCCCTAGATATTTATGGAATTTTTTGGGGTGTATCCAGTTTGGGATTTGCTCAGATTCTTGAGTCTGTAGTTTATTTCTTTGCCAAATTTGGGAAATTTTTAGCCACTACTTTTTCAAGGGAACTTCAGGCCCCATACTCTTTGTTTTCTCTTTCCAGGATTCAGATGACACAAATGTTAGATCCTTAGGTACAGTCTCACAGGTCTGTTTGTTCTCATTCAACTTTTCTGTTGTTCAGATTTGGTAATTTCTATTTTTCTACCTGCAAATTTATTGATTCTTTCCTCTACCCCTTCCATTCTGCTGTTGAGATCATTCACTGATGTTTTAAATCTCAGCTACTGTGTTTTTCAGTTCTGAAGTACCTATTTGGTTCTTCTTTATGTCTTCTATTTCATTGCTGAGTCTTTCTATTTTCTTGTTTATTCCAAGCATGCTCATAATTACTTATTGAAGTATTTTTATGAAGACCTGTTTATAATCTTTATTAGATAATTCTAACATCCCTGCCATTTCAGTATTGATGTCTGTTAATTGTCTTTTTCATTCAAGTTGGTATTTTCCTAGTTCTTAGTATAAGAAACGATCTTTGATTTAAGCCTAGACATTTTGAGCATTATATTAGGAGACTCAAGATCTTATGTAAACCTGTTTTAGTTGGATTCTTTTGACACTGTTCTGTCAAGGGAAGCTGCAGGGGATGGGGGGCCTTCTCTGTTACTGCCAGGTGGGGTAAAGGTGCAAGTTCTCCATTCCAACTCCCTTAACTCCACGGCAGGAAGGACTCCTCACTGCTGCTGAGCAGAAGTTTCTGGTTCCCCAGTAGGCCTCCTCTGATACTTTTCTTGCTGGGGGATGTAGAAGTACCTCATTATTGCTCCCACCACATCCTCCAATGACACCATGGTGTTGGGCAGGCCTCATTTATACTGGGCATTGGTGAAAGTCCTAACTGGCCACTAGGCCTCTTCTGACATCCTCCCAGTGGTGCCTCAATACTGACAAGACAAGGTGAAAGTCCAGGTTCCCCATATGGTGTCGCTGTCACTGCACAGTGCTTGGTGGGGGCACTCGTTACTGCCTGGTAGAGAAGAAAGTCTAGGTTCCACACTCAGACTCCTTTGATACCACCCTGCTGGGAGGAGGGGAGAATTGGGGTGCCTCCTTACAGCCTCAACAAGGTGGAAGTCTGTGTCCCCACTCAGCCTGTGCTGACATTGCGGAGGAGAGGCTGCGGTTTTTCTCTGGTAGATATTTGAAATAGAGGGATTATTCCCAGTGCTGCTAGGCTGCCCCTTTCCTGGCCCTTTATCAGGGAGAGCAGGCTCTTGTTAGGCCTTTGAGTCTGCCTCCATTGGTCTTTCTGGGCTGCTGGTTTCTTCAGCTGTAAGTCCAGGACATATGAGGCAAAAAGAAAGTGCTAGGAACCTACCGCCATGTTGTTCCTCAGGCCATGGGGTCACTGGCCAACCTTCTCTACAAATTTTAGAGACTTCTTATGTTTGTTTAAATATAATATCCTTGGTTTTTACTTGTTCTTAGTGGGAGGAATAGAGAAAAGTATGTCTCCTCCATATTCCCAGAAACAGGTCTCCTAATAAGGTTTACAAATAAATAAAACACTTAAATATTCAATATTACTAAAACTTTGAATTACAATCTACTAAAAAGCATTAGCTTTATTATTTTTTCATTTCCTTATAACCTTATGACTGATAGTAAGAAGGTTTTTAATACATTGACAAAAAATTTAAATGTCATGAGACATTTGTAAAAATTTTCCTCTGATTATTAAGACTTCTCTGCAGGGTGTCAGTATCCAAAGTCATTTTATGGTCCCACGTAACCAATCAAAGTGAGGACTGCCTTTCTATATGGCTCGATCATAATTTGCCTGAAATCAATCAATCAAATTATTTGCGTCCATGTTACCTTCTTTCACACTTCTCATTTGCACAATAATTAAAAATTAAAAATACCTTCAGAGAAAATTATTTACACTTGGATTAAGCAACTGAAAAGTCAAATTATATGATTCTCGTATGGTTTTTTAAAATAATTCCTTGTGCTGTTGAAACCTTATTTCTCATTTCCTACATTTTCTCTCAAATAGTTTTGCAGCAATCAGTCACACAGAAACAATTACTTAGATGACGAAAATTAATGATTATTTGATAGAACTCAGTTCACATGCCTTACATTTCATGAGATGCTTCAGACAAAGCAGAAATACTAAATATGAATTGTTGAAGCTACTCTTTAAGATGACAATTTCTGATTGAGACATTTTATCAACACACAACTGAACTAAAATGTTGATGAAAATAATTGCGGGGCCATAATTTCCTGGACAGAAGGAATAAAGGAGGGGGGGAGGGAAGTAGTTCAACCTCTTCATTTTACAGTTAAAGGGAATGAGCCCAGTGAAGATAAATGAGTGCCTGGGACCGGGGCTCTTAAACCTTAGGGTGCATCAGGATCACCTAGATGGCTTGTTAAATCAGAGTGCTGGACTTCACTTTCAGAACTTTCAATTCAGTAGGTCTATGGTGGGCTCCAGAATTTACTTTTCTAAAAGGCTACCAGGTGATGCCAATGCTGCTAATCCTGGGACTACTTTTAGTACCTCTGGCCTAGAATCATAGAGTAAATAAGTGGCAGGACAGCACTAGATATCCAGTGTGCTGACTATTCAGTCCATTGTAATAAATTGCTTCTTCTTTTATTACTTTATTATTTTATGTCAGTTATTTCTAAACTTCCTTCAAGTTCACACCAGTCTGTAAAATCTTCTTGAGGCCTGACTCCCATTTGTATGCAATATGTTCAAGTTATATATTAAATATTATTGAAACTTCATTTTTCTTATTATTGAAACTTTATTTTCTTATTCAATAAAATTCCTATTCTAATGTTTTCTTCCTGTATCCCAATGGATCGTCTCACATAGTTTCGTCCCACATACACCACATTTTGGAACAGAACTCTATATTATAAGTATACTCTCTCTTTTTTTTTGAGGAAGATTAGCCCTGAGCTAACATCTATGCCAATCTTCCTATATTTTATATGTGGGACACCTGCCACACCATGGCTTGATAAGCAGCATTTAGGTCCGTGCCCAGGATCTGAACTGGCAAACCTCAGGCCACCAAAGTGGAGGGTACAGACGTAATTGCTGAACCACCAGGCTGGCCCCATCAGTATACCCTTTTTATTTCATTCATCTTGATCACTACTAAACAGTAATCTACATTTATTTTTAAGATAGAAAAATGACTGGATGACCGATTGTACCAGTTTAAGAGATGAAATATATTTAGAGTAATTATTGATATTTATTTGTTGTTCGTGTACCAGAGACTATTTTGAGCATTCATTCATTCATTTTTTAATACATTTAGTTCTCTCAAGAATAGAATGAGGTAGGTATGGCAGATACATTTGCAAATGAGGAAACCAAGTCACACAAAGGTTAGGTAAATTGCCCAAAAACACTCATCGAGCAAGCAGAACAACCTGGATTCAAACATGAGCTCATCTCAACTAGAGCCCTTGTGCTTGACTGCCTGTCAAATTTTCTATGTTAAATTACACATCTCTAATATCTCCTCTCTGTTATTATATCTCAGATTTGCCAGGTAACAATAAGATTATTTGAGACAAAAATGGTTTCTTCTTAATAAAAAACTTATTTAATGCTCACAACAACCCTTTGAAAAAGACCCGGTGATAAGCCTCATTTTACAGATGAGGAAAGAGAAGCAAAGAGAGGATCAACAACTTGCTCTAGGTCACACACGTGGTAGGTGACAGAGCAGAGATTTAATCCCAAGCTATTTGACTCCAGGGTCCGAGCTCCCAAACTGCTATGTTAAACTTATTTGCTGCTGAAGAGTATGTTGTTCTGAAGTTGATTAGATGTTATACATTTTTTTAGCAAATAAATATGAAGAATAATTTGAACATAGTTATTTGAAAAGATGTCCAACATTCTGAATTTTCAAAATTGTGCACTACGTAGCTCTTAGACATTTTATTTCTCCACTTTGGGTAGTCAGAATATATCCACATTTCATAGATTTCATTTCAGTTTTGTACACAATTGATAAAGTCCTTCGGTTGATTAGAGAAAAAATCTGCAACAATTCCATTGCTATCCTAATTATGTCCTAACGTTAGTTTTTACATTTGATGTTAATTTCATTTAGAAGATGAATTTTTAAAGGAATAAATGTGTTTCCTAGACTTAATAATGAACCAGCCTCATTGTGTCACAGTTGCCTAATTTAATGACACACTCATTCGCATGTTAACAACATTGTCTGCCTCCTTAAATTTGATTGAGGAGAGACGGCGCTTTAGGCTCCAAGTGGCCCACAGTTACTCTCTCAAGCATGCTGCCATCCACCCTGCTCCTTTCAGTTTGCATATCAGATTGTATCTCATGTACTAAGTGCCTTGAACATCCCCTAACACCCACTTCCTTTCCTGGGTGCCAGGAGAATTGACTTGTGAGCCTAGTCTTCAGAGTTTGATCCCACTGTGTTGTTTCCTAGTGGGAGTCATTTCATTATTTCTGTACAAAGTCTACTCAAAAACATAATGCTTAGCATTGGGTGCATTTGTGTGATGTCTGATCATGAAATTACCATTACTAAAGAAATCAGCATACTCAATATCTTCCAGTTGATGATAGGAAAGTTATAAGGACATATTCAGAGGTTCTCACTGAAATCCCCTGAAAAGCTTTTCTAAAAATCACTTTTCTAAAGCAAGAACTTAAAAGCTGATCTTCAGATGATTTCATTGCTCTTTTAAATTCCTCATTTTGCTTCATCTCATGATTAGAATCAAATATGAACTTGATTCACTGCGCTGAGACTGATTACAAGCCCACATGCTTGCAAATTTTACTATGAGTGATTTATCTGTTCTCTACTCATTATAGAAAATTATTGTCATCACCTACAAAATTCATTATAGTATATCCATATAAAAGAGTATAAGATAGGAAGTAAATTTTGGGCATTTGTTAGATGATATGCATATTGAGAATTTTGTTCTATTAAGATAAAATAGATGCCTAGGACTCTGTTGAACATATTTTTTAAGAATGGGTGATCCACTCATGGATTCAAAGACTAAAAACCATATAAAGAGAAAAAGTGAAAGTCTTCCTCCCATCCTTGACCCCATGGGTCCAGTTCCCACATTGCCCCCAACTTATATGCATACAATAGCTGCTTGGGGAGTTTATTACACAGTCTTTTAGAGTTTCCTTATGCCTATTTCAAAAAATACGTAAGTAGCTTCTCATTTTTCCCGCTTTAATATCTTACAATTTTTTTTCTCATAGGTTTTGATAATTGTTTTTGAATTTTATTCCTAGATATTATGTCCTTTTTGTTAATATTTCAAAGAGTCTTGTCTTCATTATATGTTCTATATAGATGTTGTTTTATATATGAATGTTATTAACTATTGTATATTGTGTACTTTACTAATTCACTGAATTCTTTTTAAATAGTTCTTAACATAATTTTCTTGATTGTTTCTTGGACAACAATTATATCTTGTGCAAGCTAAAATATTTTGCCTTCTCGTTTTTACTTTCTATAGCTTTAATTTTTTCTCTGATATAATAGTACCAACTAAGAGGCTTATTGGGAGTAGTGAATAAATTTACATATACAATGTCACCTGGCATATAGTAAGTGCTATGTCACAGTTTGCTGTTATTTTTTTCTTTGTCACCTGGTTCTATATTATCTGCTAGTTTCCTTTTGTATCATCCATGCCAGGAGTGCCCTTACTTCTTATCAGGACTTTTGTTGTATTTGTAGAAAATTCTCAGTATCTCCTTAGAATTAGTTATTTAGTGCCAGTCGCTATGATACCAGATACCACTCACTATGATAGATCCTTGGGATACATGTTATGATGAACAAGAATGGCCTTAATAGAACACGCAGTCTGGCACAGGATACAGAGAGGCACGCAGATGATTATTTTAATAATGTCTTCATCAACCATGTATATAGCTTTAGCCATCCATGTTCTTAGTTAAATATTTGACAATGTATTTCCAGAAACTTAGGAGTCGCAGTCTCGTCCATCTGCAAAGTTCCTGCTGCCATGACTCATTACTCAGGAATACCCTCCTTATTTCCGTGCAATGGGATGAGGTTAAATAGACTGCCCTTTGTTTTGGAGAAGGAATACAGCTTCCAGGTTAAGTTATATCTGAAACAGTCTTTCTACCTCTGCAGAAATTGTCACTTTGCTTGCCACCCCTTGAGGTCTAGCAGAATGGGGTTTTATTATTTAACTATTTAATGCCCTCGTGCTGTCAGACATTATTGGTATATGGAGTATTCAGTGGTGCAACTAACATTTTTGTCTTAATGGACTCCTTTCTATGACTTGATAACAGCACACTAGGCTATCTATAAACCTGTAGGATTGAATAATCTTATAAAACTCTCTTTCTCTGCCCACAGTGGGTGGTTGCATTATTCTACTTTCCATTTTATTTTTTATCCTCACTAGGATATGGCTAAACTAGATTTCTTCCTTTTCATTAAGTCTCTCAAAATAACAAAGTCCAAGTGGTTTAAAATAACATTTAGATCCATTGAAATAAGGTAACCCTTATTTTTTAAGAGAAACAAAATCTGACAGCTTTTTACACATTAAATAGAAGTAGGGCAAAGGAAGTATGTTGGTCATTATTTCCACAGTCCAAATGCAAATTCCCAAACCTAAAAAATGGCTTACTTCTCTTTCAGTGCTTCTGGGAAATTAAATTTTGGAATTGGGACAGAAAAATGCATGTTTTTGTTTTTGCTGCAATTTTTGTTGCAAGGAGATAGTAATTTTTCCAGCAGAGAAACAGAGGACGACAACTATAATGGAAGCATGGTTACCATAATCAGGGATGTCAAGGCTGTCCTTACAGAGAAGTAACTAGAATGCCTCCGGTACGTGTGCTAGGAGCATGCTTCTAGGGTGTATTTGTAGGCAAGAAAACAGCTCAGGCAGCTAAAAAATTGAGACTGTGAAGTTAAGAAGTCCACGCAAAACAGGGAGGTTGAAGCAGATGCCAAATGACCCAGTTTGTTCATTCTACAAAAGGGAATTGAGCATCATGTAAAATATTGGACTAGGTCATCAAAGACTGTGTGTTTATCTCTAACGTTGATGATGGATTCATTTGTAGGTTCATTGTTTGACGTTAATGAGGGACAGCCCAGAGAGAGTTCCATATGAGAATACGAAATTATGGAGCAAAGGAGAGACTGTGGCAAGAAAGAGGAGCTGAAGAACAGATTTGGGAGCCATCTGCTTGGTGGTGACAGGTGAAGCATGTTATTCTCCCAGGAGTAAGGGGATTTGAGGGCTAGACCTTCATAAACTGTAGAGGGCATCAAGAAGGAAAAGAAAAGTAAGGACAAATAAAAGCAGAAGTTAAGAAGTGTGCCAGAATTCTGTATATATATTTTATTATTTCACAGTTTCTGCTCTTGATTTAGAATGTCTGTGAATAACTTATATTTCTCTCTCTCTCTCTCTTTTTTGTGTTGAGGAAGATTTTCCCTGAGATAACATCCGTGCCAATCTTCCTCTATTTTTCAGTATGTGGGCCACCAGCACAGCATGGCCACTAACAAAGCAGTGTAGGTCTGTGCCCAGGAACCAACCCCGGGCTGCTGAAGTGGAGGGCGCCTAACTTAACAACTAGGCCACCAGGACTAGCCCTATATTTTTCTTTTTAAATAAGTATTTTTGGTATTTATCATATGTTCTTTCTCTAATATATACCCATCAGTTACTGTCTTGGATAATCTAGTACAATATGATTATATAAAATAATTTCCTAGATAAAGATTGGTATAATTTTACTGTTTAATAAACCTGGGTAGAAACTCTCATGGAACGTGTTGAGCAAAATACAACTTCCTTAGCATTACTTTGTATAGAATTGTTTTCCATCAGGAATTAATCAACTTTTTGGTTTGGAAAGAGACTTGAATTAAATGTATCTTTCAGAGCTTTTTTAGAGCTATCTACTCTGGAAAGTTTCTATGATCTATTATTCTGTGTGGCATATATGAAAAGCTCATTTGCTTCTGTTTTAATTTAGCAGTATAAACTATAAGCTGGAAGATTAAAAAAGGCTCAGATGAATACATACCCCAGGGCTTCTTTTAAGTGTACATTCGTGCACAGTAAATCCTGACCATTTAAGTGTTCTGATATTTTTATTCAAAATAAATAGTTTGCTGTATATCTTAAGTTATGAAGCTTAGTGATTTAGATGATCTCAAGACAGTTATATCCATCACATGACTACTGTGCATGATCCTCCTGAATTGCCATTTAGGGACATGGAGATCAGCTATGGCCCATTGCTTTGGGTGACAAGAATTAGTCCATTATCCCTCAAAAATGTGTCTCGTTATGTCCCACTATCTTTGCCAAAGATTGTTTATTTATACAAAACCACCTCTTTTTTTTTAGTGTTTCTGAAAGTTCCTGGAGTAAATGCCGTATTCTATTTAATAGAGCAAAGTTAGGCAAGGCATTTAGATAGCACCTGTCCAGAAAGCTTTTTTCACAACGGAAAGGTTATTTAAGCTTTTGGTTTGTTTTCAGAAAATAATGGCTATTCTTTTTGTCTACCTCATAGAATCTTAGCAATTATTTTAAGTGAGAAAATGAGTAACATTCTGTAAGCTAGAGAGGGGGAAGCAACTTGAATGCATTCTTCTTGCGGATACCATGAGTATCCTTTGTGCAACACACCATAACGGGCAGAGCTAAATAAAGCAGTCCTTGCTGTTAGGCTTACAATGCCCTGGGACTCAGTTTGGGGTCATACAGAAGGTGAAAATACTGATCCATTAGACCAGGACAGACCTGGTTTATATTCGGTGTCCCTGCTTTTTATTAATTCCACTTTCATTGCACTCTCTGACGTGCCCTGATTTGGGTGATAAATCATACAGCCACTCTAAGACTTCTACGGCAATGAGGAACTGCTCTCATGGCTCTTTCCCTTTCATGAACAAATGCTTCTCCTGATTTTCTTCTAGAGCACAAACCCGGGGGCACACTGGCATCACCTGTTGAGCTTTTGTCCCCAGGCTCCCTTAACAGAGATTCCAATTTAATCACTTATACGTGAGTCTTGTAAGAAGTGTTGTTGTTGTTTTTTTTTAAGCTTCCCAAGTGATTCTAATATGTGGGCAGGGTTGAGATCCACCGTTCCGTATGAAGGTAGCTCAGACGAATGGACAAGCAGAAACTTTGGAATTAGAAAGTCTGCAATGGGCACTGAGTGGTTCTGCTGTGTTGCTCTGGGGCCTCAAAGTCTTTCCTAAGTTCTCTGAGCCTCAGTTATCTGACTCATCAGTGAAGTGGAAACAGGGGTATTTATCCAGCAGGGTTATTCTTAGTTTAAGTAGATAATGTGTATATTATATGTGGAAAATAGTAAACATTGAGAAATCCCACTGAGCCATTCCAGAGACGCACATGGTCTTAGACAGGGAAGGGGTGAAGCTGTTGAGCTGAGACAGTACTTCCGGAAGTATGACTCACTCGTCCCTACTCTAAAATAAATATATTTTCTGTAAAAATTTCTTTCCTTAATATTTTGATCTGAAAGTGAGTTTGCATAAGTCTGACTGCCTAGATTATTCAGCAAGTCACAGGAGACGGAAGTTTTTTCTCTTCTTTTTTTTCTCCAGTTATAAAGACCCCTGAGATTAGCCGCACTATCAACAGTTACTGATCATGAGCACATGAGTAGGTGTTAAGAGCCCCAGTTCTTCTGTGACTTTGAGACTGTTAACTCTTCTCTGTGTCTTAGCTTCCTCATCAAAATTAGTAAGAGCCACATTTTTTTCTCCTGGAGCTATGTTTTAGTTTTTCTAGGTATTCAGTGCTTGGTACTGAGGGAGGAAAATAGGATATAATACCCTCTGTAGACAAGAAACTTAAAACTACGATAATTTAAGTAGTTATACATTAGGTAAAATAATAATAATAGAAATAGAAATACGCTATAGAAAAATTAACAACTTAGAGATGGTATTTAAAGCGTATGACAAACAAATCCACAACTACCTGCTATTGATGGATTTTCAGTTTCAGCTATTGAACACAAGCTACAATCACTCATTTTAACACTTTATTATGACTTTTGGGGTACACATTTTTTCACTTATAGAAACCTTGCCTTAGCCGGTATTCTATTCGACAAGTAACACACTTTAGAGCATAGAAAACTCATTTGCTGTTACTCGATGTAGACATTTTCTGATTCACAAAAATTCTGCCTATCTTGCTTTTGGAGGTTTCCTGCTTTTCTAATTAAGTTCTCCTTATGTAAGTGTTTCACAGGCAAGTAATATTTGAGGAAGTGACGTGATGTGATACAATTCAGTCCAAACTCGTGCAGAATGATTCAATGTAGAAATGTAATCTTAGGATCATCTTAGCACGCTGCCTTATTAACCACATTTTGTTTTTCAATATATTTATTGATATTGTACCTCAAGACTCATAGAGGGTGCTGAAAGGGAAAGGCCAAAAAGGGGAAAACAATTAAATCTGAGGGAGGGTACCCCATCAGCAATCTTGTCCCTCCTCGGCTCCTGTTCTGTGCCCTTGCCACACAATCAGACTCAAAAAGCCAAACAATCACCTCTTCTCAAAAGTATCAGAGCAGATAAACAGGAAGGGTCACCACGCTGAGGCACAGCCTACTCAGAGGAAACAATGTGATCATTCAGCATTCTGCTTTATTGCAGTCATTAAACCATTAACAATGAAATGATGTGATAGGTAAAATGCCATTTTTACGTGTCACAGGTGTCACTTTCTCTAGGTTCATAAAATAGACTAATATTTGATTTATTGCATACACCCAGAAACACATGGCAAACACCCACCCACTTTATTCACTTTTGGTATTGAGCCTAATAGAAACCACTAGTAACAACAACAACAACAACAACAAAAGCCTTATTGAAATAAAACATAAGAAAGTTTTTATATTCTGTACTTAATGTCACCAAATGGTGTGGATCAGAATACAAAAGAAAATGAAAGGAAAAGCCAAGATTTCTTAAGAGTCATAAAAGTGGGTCTCAAGTGTTCATTTTCCTAACGAGAGTAAAACTAGCAAAGGGGGAACATGTTGAGTCACACAAGAGGATGGGCAGACGTGGAGCTGCTCTCAGGTTCAACTAGTTCCAGAAACTCAGTTGCTATCTTCAGCTCTCTCTTTCTGTGTATGATCTTTATCTCTGTCATACATCTCCCTCTCTCTCTATCTCTTCTTCTCTGTATGCTGTCATCAACCTCTTCTTCTGAGATTGTGGAAACCGTTTATTCTACTGAAGAGTCATTGCTTTCTCCACAAAGTGGGAGATGTGGCTATCAGTAGCTCTAAGCTTAAATTATCGTATCCTAGAAGCTTCAGAGGACAAAGCAAGCTTCATTTTCTATTACATGTAAATCCTAGGGAATAACTTGCCCAACTTGGGTCCAGAGCCCATCACTTGATCCCATCATTAAGACCAGAGGGTACACGTTCTCTCAACGCTGATAGTGGTGGGTGTTTGGTGGGTTTCTAGAGCTTGAGAGAGGGAAGACTGGCTTTCGTTGTAAGAAAACAGTAAGTTGAGAAAGCAGAAAAGGACAGTCCACTTTAGCCCTTAATTTTAAATCAATCACCAGAGCTTAAGACACAACTTATGTTTTAAAAAAATAATTATTACTTATGGCTTCCTAAGCCCAACAAACAATGTTCTTGTTTTTCACTGACACAACCAATTATTTTCTAGATAATTATATTTCTAGGTAATTACAGCAATTATCTAGAAAATAGAGTAAAACAAATATATTGAATAGCACCCTACTTTAGGAAAAAACTGTTCTGCTGGAAATTTTAGTGAGAAAGTTTTTTCACCACTGGCTTCCAGCTTTTCCTTTATATTCCACGGCCTGTGTCTAGAATGTAAAAGTTATTTAGCTCAGGTAGAAAATCCTCCTATCAAAAGGGAACATTTGGTTAACTGTAGTAGGTGCAAGAGTGCGAGTGGATGAAGGGAGAAAAATACACCTTTCCATTTGAAGGAGTTTTGGTAATGATGGTATTAACCATTTTTCTTTCTCATCATCCCATTCACTCCATCATTACCGCTGTACCCACCATCATTTTTTCCTCTCTCTGGATACTTTTTTTTTGATCACCAAGTGTTCTTCTCTGCTTTTCTTCTTCCTGTCATATCTGAAGTACTTTACCATCTCATGTGATTTATCCTCGACAAGAAACAATTAAGAAATAGTCTATGCCATTATGGATGATACGATAAACATTTGTTGGAATGTAAATTTAAATTCCAAGAGACATCTTCATAATTATCTTACTTCTTGGAGGGAACAAAAATGTATGTTGAAGAACCTGGAAACAATACTGATTTGTTATATTTTATTATTTGATGCCTTTCATGCTGAAAAGCATTCATTTAAGAGAAGGAAAAAACATGGGGAAGATGATTTTGGAAAACAGTAAGAGTTCGTGAATTGTATGAGAAAGGCGGGGCTAGTGTTTTCTTAATGTGAGTAGAACAGAAATTGCAAGATACGTCTCCCTGAGGATAATCCCATGCACTTTTTATGAATCACTATGCTGATGTAGAAATCAGATAGATCATATCTAGCATAAATGGGAATCAGAAAATTATGTAATAAGAGAAAATATAATTTTGCAAATATGCAAATTATCATTGAATTGTTTGCTAATTGCATGTATTATCGTAAAAGGCCAATATTTCTCTCTTAAAACATTTGTAAGTCATTTGATGGGGGGGCAGGTAGGGATGGAGTGAACAACTTACAATTGTCCCAATGAGAGTACTATACTTTCATTTTTCTTGTTCTTGTTTGATATAAATTCCTGTTGATATGGACAGGGAAATCCAGCTGGGTTGTGGAATGGTTCTCTGTATCTCAGCAATTTCCATATTTCTCTTTTATTGGTTACAGTTTGTGATCTAGTATTTGACACCAGTAACTAACCAACTTCATCTGTTTGTTGCTACTTTTGCTCACATATGCCTTTCCACTCATAATTTGCTAGCTGCTTTTACTCCATTTTAGAGCATTGGTATCTGGGCTAACTAGTTTTATTAGATGATGTTCGGAGATTTCTTCTCAGGTCCTCCCCTGTAAAACTTAGACATGGAGTTAAATATCTTAGGGCTTTTTCTAGCTGATATATATATTTTTAATTCAATAATTTCTACCCCTTTTTTGTGTCAGTATGGAAATGTGGTGTCTGAACATAAAGGAGTAAAGCTTATAAATTTTCTCTACAGCACCATCTATAGGCCTATCGAGTCAATTTTCATGTCATTCTCTTTCACTGCTTTCTTTCAATGTTAGTTAACTATAAGAAGCATTTTTTGTTTGCCATTAATATTTTTTCAATTTCAACCTTGAAAATTAATAAGTAATTGTCCTCAATAATAATGACATGAACTGAACTTTTCAAATTATAAAACTGACACCTATTACTCAAGAACTAACTCGCAAGAGAGCCAGGTGTAAAAAATATGTATACTCCAAATAGAGTCCTTTTACAAACAATGTCAAAGAATTTTTAAATAAAATTATTTATTTGTTGAATCAAAATAACTTTAATTCTTTGAGCTGAATTCACTTTCTCCTGATCAGTTTTTTGCCTTTTGGGGTATAATTTGTGCTAAATGATTCAACAACGATCTCTCTTTTCCTGGTATTAGTTTTAATTTACAGCACTGTTCTTTACCAGGTTCCACTTGCGAGAACATTTTAACATTTACTAGCAACATAAAAAGGTTTTAATATCTATAGTCCATAATCTGGCTCAATGACTCCATTAGAAGTTATTTTGTTTGACTAATATAATATAAATACATATATTTCCAAAGAACGCCTCAAAAATTGCAATTCTAGTGGGGGAAAAGACAATCGTAAGCATTATGTGTGACATTTTAACAAATCTTGAATATCAAATACATTTTCAGTGTTTATTTCTATATTTTAATTTCATTTGCACAAAGGTTGCTAAGAGCTGAGAAAGGAAGAAGTTTTAGGTCACATTGAGGAAGAGACACTGCAAGTCATTGAAACAGAAAAGAGTGATTCCGGAATTAGGTACAGAGCACGAGTCAGATGCCCTGTGCAAAGCCATTAATAACCGAGTGATCACACGGCAGAGCTGGTATGCTTGCTACTAATGTCACATTTACGTATGATTGTTCTAGCTGGAATTGCTGAGGTGTATTGCTGTTAGTCTTCCAGGTGAGCAATTTAGCCTAATCTTTTCCTACTGCATCTGTAACCTAATGAAGCACATGTGCTTTCACATGGGAGACAGGACGGCTCCATGAAGTAGGTGCCTACTATCTTCTCTTCATTTCACAGTTTACTGCCTTGATCTCTACATAAACTATCATTATGTTAATCACCCACTCTCTTCCATCACATAATTCGTTAATTAGATGGTTCTAAATCTTTATCTATTGTAGATCTTGTGTATAAATCTTATGCTTCCTCTTCCTTTCACAAATAAGAATTAAATAGTAACACTATAAAAGTTACTCTATCTAAAAAACAAGCTTTTTCCTATACATTACAGTTTATTTTAAAAACCTTTGAAAAACTAGTTCTACATATGGTTAATAACTTTGAAATAAAATTTGGTACAGTAAAAAATTTGGGTACCTAAAGAAGATGTAAAATTATTTCAATGAAAGCTAGACAGGTAGATATGATATAGTTATGTATATTTTGTAAGAATATTTCACTTACATAATGAAAATTTTGTGAGATTATCATGCAAGATGCTATTACTTCCAAGTTGCAGATAAGAAACTTGTGGTTTATCAAAGTTAGCAAACATGGCTGAGACCGCACAGGTTTACCATATGTAGCATAAACCAAATTTTGTCCACTTCACTTGACTTTATAGAAATAAGGCGTGGTTATCTTAACAAATACATTTTTTGTGGTTCTCTAAGTATTTACATTCTTTAGAAAATCAACTATTTTTCTGTAATTTAAAACCTTTCAACAATAAAAAATAATCATAACTTGCTAATGCATAATTAGTGGGTGGCATTAAATCCATCTTGAGAAGGACTCAGCTTTTCCTTTTGAAGAACGACTCTTTTGGCTATTCACACACATACTCCGCCCCCTTCTAAACAGAACCAGCAAAACTCTGTCTTTTAATACACGCAACCAAGTTTATGTTTTCTCACAAAAAGAAAAAATATTCCAAAAGAAACAAGCAGAAAACATCAACACAACATTTCTCTTTCTAGAGAAGCTGAAGTGCTTCATTACATCTCACCATATCGAAAATTTACATCTCGACAACAGGCACTTCACTGCTGGCACTAGGCTGTGACAAGACATGGCAGAGGCTGTGTTTACAACAGCCAACTTGAATTTAACTCAAGGGGCTCCTGGCAGAATGTGACACCATTGATCTGAAACCACCGTTACATGGTCAAAGAATAAAATTCAGCGAAAAATGAGAATATAATTTTTATCTCGTGCATTCTTAAAGAGCTTCAGGGAGCTTGACACACTGGAGAGGGGTAAACTCTAGGATGCCTAGAGACCAGGTCTCTCTCTCTCTCTCTTCCCTGCCCTCCCTCCTTCCTTCCTTTCTTTCCTTTCTTTCTCCTTCTCTTCCTCCGCCTCCCTCTTCCTTTCTCCTTGCTCTCTTTCTCTCTTTCTTTCTTTATTTTGTCCTTAGTGGCAACAAACAACTACTGTATTTTCTCTCAAATGAAATATGAAGATAGGTGGAATAAAAATAACTGAAACTATCAGCAGAAAATAGCTACCTTGGCATTTAATATAGTTTTTAGCACAATTACGTGGACGACGTAATCCAACTGAGTCTTTGTTTTGTTTCCATTTGTATCTTTCAATTTATAACTCAGAAAAAAAATAACTCCTCTCCGAGTCCTTAAGTAGCTTTTCACATTATGCTGTGGTGGGATTGGGAGTTTTCTTAACGACCTCATTTTGATTAATGAAATAAATAGTAATATCTAGGAAATGCAAATTAATCTTAACCTCAGTCAATGCAGGTCATGGATGCTACAGAGCTCACGAGTTAAACAGTCATCAGTAAAAGACAGAAATACAATACAGATATAATGATTATTTCTAGGAATATGTTTTCATAATTTGTGCTCAATAACTTTTTAAATTAGCTTTATATTATTAAAAAGCATTACGTGTTTTTAATCATCTGTTTTGTGGAGATTACCAGGATATATATATGAGATGAAGAAAAAAATGTTATGTGAATGGATTCTTGAAGCATAAGATAAACCTTCCACTGAAAACATCACACATAGAGTGCATCATGCCTTCAAAACGGACATCTCCAACTGTTAAAAGGAAATGAAAATAAGGTTTTCTGTAAAACTCTGTTAGATATCTCAATAATGGTTCTAACAACGACTAGGAAACTTATTTTGAAATTGCAGGTAAAGAATGTGAGTTAACTTGTTCCATCAAATATGAGAACAGAAAAAAGCAATATATTTAAATATTTTTATTTTGTATAATATGATTTTAAATGGATTGACAGATAAATTCATCAATTAAATATAAATAGATATTTTCAACATTATCTACATGTTTTATATTATAATTGAAAAAATGATCTTTTCCATACTCGTTACTGAGAAAAATCATGTTTCACATTGCATTTAGGATTGCCATATACATGATTCTATATAGTATTTTATTCACAAAATATTTTTAAAAACTTTTCTTTCTCAGTTGAGTTTGTGGACTAAGAATCATATCTGCTCAGTAGATGTTGTTTTTCTTTCATAAATAAACAAATTTATATTAAAAGAACAATTAGTAAAATTCTCGGGGCTGGCCCTCGGGCATAGTAGTTAAGTTCAAGTGCTCCTCTTCGTCAGCCTGGTGTTCACAGATTTGGATCCTGGGCATAGACCTAGCACTGTTTATCAAGACACACTGTGGTAGCATCCCACACGAAATAGAGGAAGATTGTCACAGATGTTAGCTCAGCATCAGTAACAATCTTCCTCAAGCAAAAAGAGGAATATTAGCAAAGACGTTAGCTCTGGGCCAATCTTTCTCACAAAAAAAAAAAAAGAAAAGAAAGAAGAGAAAAGAATTCTCAAGCTAACAAAATTGGCACTATTTGAATTCAGGTCTGGCATCAGTGAACATGGAAAATTCTTTTATACCATGTTGCTTCCTTGAGAAATTGAAGTCTAATGACGTGGTAAAATGCTTTACACATGACAAAATATGAACTCTAAAAGTACCAAATGAATGTAAATGCCAAACATGTCACATAAAAATTTAGAAGCAAAGAAGTTATTTTAGGTTGGGATTGTCAACAAAGAAGTAAGGTGCCCAAGTGTCCTGATTTTCCTAGGACTAAGGAGTTTCCTGGGGCACAGGCCTTTGAGTGCCTAAATCAGGAATATCTTGGGAAAACTGGGATGAGCTGAGTAGTCTTAAGAGGTAAAATCATACAGGGTCATGAGTAACTCAACAAAAGAAATTTGAGCTCCTTCAAGATGAAAGAACAGAAAAGTCTGTTCCATGCTTGGGATATTAAGAAAAGGATGTACTTCATTGATGGCATATATAATTGTCAACAAGAAATTCCATTGTTTTAGGATCAGGAAGAATAAAACAAATGGGGAGACCCAGATTCTGTTAGGGGAAGCGGGGTTGATACACTCACATATTACCAGGCCAGATACCAGGGTTGGCTTCGATGACAAATCTTTGGTGATTGCTTTTGAGCACTGTGCACAATTAAACTCCATGTCTTTATCATGTGTTGCAGAGAAATATTTATGTCCCTTTCATAAGTAGAGCTGACTACACTTCCAGTGGTTTTCTTCACTTAAAGAGAACTTGTGCTCACATGAAAACTACAGTTTTGGGGCTTACATACTGTGTTCTGTGTGTTGTTCTTTTCAGAGGTTCTTAAAGCAGGTTTCCTGCATTGAAAAGAAGAAATAAAGTTTAGGACATTTATTGAACTCTTCCTTTGTGCTTTACAAATACCACCACATTTAATGCTCATAGCAACCGAAGAAAGCAAATACTACTTTTATGTCCACTTGCCAAATGAAGAATTCGAGTCACAGAATGGTTAAGTAATTCTTGCCTAAGATGATTTTGTTAGAAAGGGGTAAAGGCAAGATTTGAACCCAGGTATTCTGACTGTAGGGCCCATGCATTTAGATACCACACAATATCGAGTACTTGAAAAGAAAATGAAATAATTTAATACTTTACATCATAAAGAACTCATAAGAGATAAGATGCCCAAGATTCTTACTTCTGAGGATGAATGTGAATCTGTGTGTTGAAACCTTGAAGTTATTTCTTTAAGAGTTAAGAACTCAGCGTTCATTCTATGACATGATTTTCCTGGTTCGGTCCTGTTCCCTACACAGTGGGAGTCGGCTTTTCCAATACAGTTGGGAGAATAGACAGTCCAGACAATCCAGGACTGAATTGCTCTTGCAGATCTGAGTTCCTTGAATTTGCTCTTTTCTCCACTTAAGTTCACTGATAAATTGCAAACCTCTACTCTACTTTGTTCTGCACTGATACATTGCAAGCATTTCATTAAAATAAGGCTTAACCTTCTTGAATAGACCAAATTTTTATTAACATTTTAAGAAACTGTTTCACCCTCTGAAAAATCAGAATACGAACATATTACGATATAAAGTAAAAAACAAAGCAACATGTAACACTTACAATGGTAGGTACTATAAGCAGTTTACATGTATTAATTTACATTTGTTTATACAGGTTTCCAAACCAATCCTATGGTGGAGGTACTATTGTAGTTCCCATTTTAGAGGTAAATAAAGTGAGGTAGAGAGGATAGGTGGTATGCCCAGAGTCCGACAATTGCTAAGCAGCAGAGTTTAAATTCAAACCTAGGCAGTCTGGCTTTATAATATGCGTCCTTGCCCACTGGACTATATTGCCCATTAGATCTACTTTTAAAAGTCATTGGATTGGTTGATGTATTCTTAACAATTAACTAGAAACTAAAGGCTGATCACTCAGCAGTAATCGGGTTCCTGCTGTGGGTTAGGCATAACCCACAACCTAAAGATTATTTCCTGACATACTATTTTATTTGATACTGTAAGGTAGACGAGCCATTCCATTTAACATTCACTTATTTCTCAGAAACTTAAAATCCTTATAAAAAACAGTGAAGATCTAGACAAAACAAGACACAACATCACTAAGGAAAACTGTCTCCAACCAATAACATTATCCTTTTTTTTCTTTTTCAAGAATGATCTGATTTTAAAGATTGGGTACAATGTTCTAGCTTGAAATAGCATCTGGCTAGCAGCCCTTTTACAACTCCTCTTAACTGTCCCCAAATTCATGTCTCAGAAAAGAGATTTCATAACAATGTTGATCTTATGTAGGACTAAGTGTTGTGCTATCACCAGAATGGGAAAGGATTTCCACTAAATTCAAAAATAATAGAGCATGTGTTGTCAAATGGAATTGCTGTTGCATCAGTGCTTTGTTTTAGGAATTGTGCAAACCTCTCCTCCTGAAATCAGGAGGAAGTTTTTTAGTCATCTCTCATTATCTCCTTCCTTTTTCCAAATTAGTATGCATTAAGTACATTCGTATACATTTAGTATCCATCAGGAAAGTGTCTTCCGCAAGCCTACTACTTCTGTTTCTTGAGGCAGCCAAAACGTCTCTCTCAGGTCCCCCAATGGTATTTAATTTCATTCTAGATCTGGGAAGAGACTGAAACTTCCAGAAGATAACTAAGCAGGAATTTGTGGAAGACAGTAATTATTATAGGTGAACTACAGACTGTAAAATGTCTCCAGGTTCGAGTGGAAGTATTTCTCAGAAATGTATAGTGAGTCATTAAAATTAATATTTTTAAAGAAAAACTGGTAAATTAGAAAATATTAGATTTTTTTAAAAAGCAGGTAAAAAGCTGCATTGATAATGTGATCCATTCAGATTGGATCAAAGCCTAGTTAGAAGTGATGGCAGAACAGGGGCAGAGGCCACTGACTACAAGGCAAGGTGAGTAGGCCCAAGCCCTTCAGGGAGGGGCCTGGGGTGAGCCTTTCTGCAGAATGAGGGAGAGGCCTGGTCACACAGCTAGGAGACAGGTCACATGGGCTTTGAAGACAATGCTAACCTATTTCCCAAATTTGCCTAAGATAAGAAAAGGCCATTGTCATGTACCTGATGATGGCATCATTATACACGGAGTATTACCTTCACATGAAATGCTAATGGCCATACAGGTGCAGAACTAAATTTTTCAAATGCCTGTGTGTGACTGCCTCTAAGTCTGAGATACAGCAGCTTTGAAAGAAAGCTTCACACATGTTACATATCAGCTCCTAGGAGAAAGAAGAACATTTAAAAATAAGTTGAAAGTAGAGATCCTAAAACAATTGTAGTTTCAGTTCCATGACATGTCTGAGCTATGAATAGGCATTGCAGAGAGTTGTTTTACTGCTATCATTTCTTAGGTCACTTGTCTCTTGCTAATTTCAAAGCAGGAGTGCTTTCTTATTTTTCTGACTAGGGTACTAAAAAGAAATTTCCAGTAAGCATACACCATTTTATTATAAATTTCTTTGACTTCAGTGAATGGCATTTTAAGTGGAGTGCGGGTTTGTGGAATGCCGCCAAATTTGTATTTTAAAATTGTAAACAAAAACAAATCTCTCCCCTTCCTCCTTCTATTGCTAATAGCTGTAGTATATGCCGTTCACTGTGTCATTTAAATAGATTTCAAATAATTTTCCTGTAATTGCTAATCATTTTAGTAGGTGGCATGAGATTAGCAATCAATAATCACATGAAACTGTTGAAAATGAAGCTCAAGGATCAATAGAATATTCTTCTCATGGGAACACGGCCTACTCAGATGGCTGTCCTCACTGTTCCTTTCTGTTTTGTGTTTATTGTAGATTCACAGGCACATTTCTTAAGGGAAAAATTAAAAATCAGAGAAATAGACAAAATGCCTCTCACGAGCATCACGACAGAGATGGCATTTGTTATAAAAAACATATCCTAAGAGAAGATGGAGATGGTATATAATTTGGTACAGATGCTAAGTTTGCAAAGTAAAGTTCTTAATCTCTAATCAAAGAGTATGTGTTGTCACTGATCCACTTTCTTTCGAATGTTTTGTTTTGTTTTTTTTTGAGAAAGATTAGCCCTGAGCTAACATCTGCTGCCAATCCTCCTCTTTTTGCCAAGGAAGACTGGCCCTGAGCTAACATCTGTGCCCATCTTCCTCTTCTTTATATGTGGGACGCCTACCACATCATAGCTTGCCAAGCGGCGCCATGTCAGCACCTGGGATCCGAACTAGCAAAATCCGGGCCGCTGAAGTGGAACGTGCGAACTTAATTAACCGCTGCACGCCACCAGGCCGGCCCCTGAATGTGTTTTTAAATGTATTATAAAGATACACACTTATCTCAGTATGTGGAATTCTATTAGGGGGTTATTTATAAAGATACACACTCAGCATACGTAGAACTTTGTTCTCAGGCTGAGACAAAACATTACATTAATAAATGTTAGCTTTACTTTCATTTTTTTAGGCATTAAAACATTTTAATTACTGATGATTAATGGGAATATGTTATTTCATGAAAAAATACAAAATTACTTCCTGTTGCATTGCATTAAATAGATTTTCATATGTAGTTCCCCCTTGTTAGATGCAAAGTTGACTCACATTTATTATAAAGTTCATTACCCTGTCTACAGACAAATGCGCTCTTGCACACTTTATAAAAGCCATGATTTAACATTAAAACAAATTTTAAACTGTTTAAAGATATTAAGGTACTTTTGTGGTAAAAAGTAAAAAGAGATTGAGGGAGAGACGGAATCCTTATGTTGTTGTTCTCGCCTTTGTTTTCTGGAGGGATGTTAGAGGAATCAGGTCTGCCTCAGTGCACCTCAGTATTTTTGGGGAGCACTCCTAGAAATTTAGAACAGGGGTCAAGGCTGGGTTTGGGATAAACCCGGGAGAAGAACAGTAAGCGAGAGAGAAAAAAAACTTTAGAAATAAGAAAAGTGATTTAAATGAAGAAAAAACAAAAAAGTAGCATGCACTAACCACAGTGGGTGATCTCCAGCGATATTCTCTTTACTCATGTAAATACTCCAAAAAAAAAAAAAAAAACCCTCAACTCATCTGAACTAAGGAGGAAAAAAAAAAAAACCCAAGCAGGAAATTCTTTAATTTTGCCCTTTGAGGGCTACGTGTGGGTGCAGGCTTGCTGCCTACCCTTGACTCCCTTGGGAAATATTCCTTGGGAAGAACCTGGTCCTCCTCACAGTCCACACAGCACTCATTCCCAGGAGGTGGAAAACGCTTGGTGGGGACAGAGAAAGGGTTGCCACTCATCTGTTGCACAAGCGCGAAGCAGGAGCAAGCATCTGCTGAGCAGGGATCAGCGACCAGCGGCTCACCCCAGGGCTTTCAGAAAAGAGGAAATCAAGGAGAAACCCAGACTCTCAGGCCGGGTAATCGCTAGCTAAGATTCCGCATGGACGTCGCTCTCTCTGTTACAAATGGACTCTCAGGTCATGGGGTCCTGACCAACCATGCCTGCCTGAGGGACGAGCTGGGAGTCACCCCATCGCAGTTATAGCAAGTAAGTGATTGCCAACTTTGCCAATACCTATCTTTTCCTCCTTGCATTTTAATCTTATTTTCTTGGGTGAGCAGCAAAGAGAGTGGCCAAGAGGTAACTTTTGTCCTGAAATCTGAGTACAGTGATGCGAACATCTCACGCACACGCATACACACACTTCTCTCTCACACACCCACGAAGCCATGGAATCTCGCGCTTCTAGGCTCGTGCGCCTTTTGAATTTTATTTAATATTCGGAAACTTACTGATTTCCTATGCCTGTTGGAAAGACCAAGTAGGATGGGGGTGAGTGGAACGCTGTGCCTCATCATTTATTCATCGCGACTGTCTCGACTGTTGACACTAGTGGCAAGAGGCACACTCCTGCTCTTGCAGGGGAAGTCTGACACCTTGAGGACGGCAGAGGGGGTGCTGGGAGCCCAGAGGAGCCGGAGTGGGAGAAGCTTTGAGAGTTACAGCGTGGGGGTGGGGGTTACTTTTTTCAAGTCTGGCGACCTGCCGCCTGGGTGCTGGTTTACTGGGATGGCAGCAGGGCGTTCAGAAGCCGGTCCTGACGCGAACTGAAGTCGGACAACCTGCAGAGCCCGCCCGAAGCCTGGAGGTGTGTCTGGCGTACATCCAGGACCGCAGAGTGCGTTCCGGCCACCGACGTGGCCAGAGGAGGGCTGGCTTGTGGTCAGCTTGCCTGCCCAACTGGCTGACCTCAAGCAGTTGGCCCAGAGCAGCGGAGGTTAATCCCAGGCAGCCGAGTCGGAGACCTGCCCGCGCGCGGGTCCCCTCCATCCACCGCCGCGCAGAGCGGTGCGTGGGACGCGCATCTTCACAGCTGTCCCTTCTGAACAGGGACTGGGCAGACCCTGAGTCAGGCAGCCGCCCGGGACGGAAGGCGAGGTGCCCTCCTCTGGGCTCAGCGCTGTCAGCCGTGAGAACGTTAACTTTACCCCGAGGGATCAGTGGGGGCGGGGGTGGGCGAGGTTCTCCTCCCCTGGCGCTCACCTCCTCCTCCAGAGCCTCCCCTCCCCCGCCTCCCATGGCATCGTTCTCAGAGGATCCTCACTCCGCCCAGTTCGGTGCCAGCTGCGTGGGCTCCAGCTTCGTGCGTTTTCCTTGGAATGCTCCAAAACTCGGCAACGACTAAGGAAATCCCATTGGAATTTGCCGGACGTGCTCTCACCCGGCGTAGCACCCGTGCCGCCCGTCCTCGGATCGATCCCTCTCCAGCCAGAAGATTGCAACTTTCCAGGTAAAGAGGGTGTCGCCTCAGAGCTCCACTTGACCGGAGCTGCACCTCGCCTCCTTTCTGAGATCTCGGTTAAGTTTCTCAAGCTGCCTGGGAAGCCCGATCCCTCTTGGGAGGCGGACATCCCTGGAGGTTAGGAGTTCAAAAGGCTCCAGCTGCATGGTTTCTCTTTAAGGCTCGGAACCGATTTGTGAAGCTTTCTGTGGTTGACCCGGGCTGAGCGGGAGTTGGAGGATGCTTCTCAGCCTCTCACCGCACCGGGCTTTAAAGCAGGGGAGAGGGCGAGGAGTGAACCCCCGGTGTGACTTATATGGTAAACAAAGCAGCTGCAGCCACGCCGTGGTGCTGAGGAGAAAGGCTGTTTTTAGCCTTTTATGCATTTGGGGAAAATGGAGATCTTAGTGGCCCCTGGGAGTACATAAATGAGCCCTCGACTCTCTGGTACCTAAACTGGGGGAATGAAGAGAAGTTAATGATCAATATCCTGCCGATCAATTACACTCTGCGTCATTTTCATTCTCTATCAGGAAACAGAAACATTTTTATCTCTGTTGCTGGACCCAGGCTAGGGATTCCTAGTTAGCTTGGCAACTGAAATTCCAATTAAGCCAATGACCCCTGTTTGCTACTTGGGGAAATCACTGAAATTCATAGCACAACTTGTTATCCCAGCTGTGGACTCAGCTGGCTTTTGTGACTGAGAATACTGGAAGGGGATGGGGGGTTTGGAGGAGACTGAGAAAAGGAGTTCTGTTCTTGTCTGTATTTACTCTGTTGTGTCCACTATGGTGCATCCCTGTTCACATGGTTTCTTAGAGGAGCCCTTCCCGGTTAAATTCTGCAGCTATAAAATGCAGCAGGTAGCTTACTGAGTAAGCTCCAAGCCAGAAGAGTGGAAGGAGGGGTGGAAGCAAGGTTTACTTGTTTTATTAAAAACACATTTAGAACAGACTTGTAAAACTGAAAAAAAAAAAAACTTTCAGGTCTCATATAATTTCTGGCTTTCCTGTCATGGTAATCACAAACAAAACATATTACAAATTATTTAAGAAAAAAGGTTAAGTGAAGTTTTTTTTTTTATTTTTAAGTAAAACTGAATTAAACAGCGAGAGTAAGAGTGGGTGGATATGTTAAAAGAATGAAATCATCATTACCGTGTTATGGTTTGCTATTTAAACTTACATTTGTGTTACCCATTTCTGTTCACCTGGTCAGTAGACCAGGAAACATTCCCCCTTGAGTGTTTAAGGCAAAAAAATCAGTAAGGTATAGAGATATCTAGTACTTTGGATATTAGAATCAAAATTCAGTAAGACATTGTTAAAGAAGCACTTTAAAAACTAGATTTATGAATTAATGCAGTTAATGCAAATCAGCACATCAGTAGACGTTAATAGGCTTTATCTAAGTTTTTTATGCAAATGTCTTGGATTAATAAAAGTTAGTACAGGTAGAAGGAAAGAAAGCACTTACATTACTTATGAATAAGAGACCATAGAGCTGGAAAGCCTTTCAATAGAGCTCTAATCAGAGCTCAGCTACACGGCTAAGCCTGCTATTGCTGTTGTGGAGTGAAGAGCGGATAGATTTATGCCAAGGAAGTTATGCAGAAAGAAAAATACACACTAACAGGTTGATGAGATTGATACCTAAGAGCTGCTTACTATTCACTGAATGAGTAGATAGATAGATAAACAGTTTAAATAAGGCATAGTGAGAAGACTCGTAATTGCAAATTTAGAAAAGTTCTTCCTCTTAAGTAAGAACTTAAAGGAACATGGGCATTCATCAAAGCATAAAGCATCTAAGTTCAACAGATACAAGAGACATGTCTCTTTAGTAAAACCTGTCAAATATTAACAGTGTGTCTGAAAATCTCTGATCTTGAAAATAAGTTTCAATTTAATTACTTAGTGGTGGTTCTCAAAGATATGAGCTTTGGGAATAGATTTCTATTACTACTTATAAGAGCTAAAATTTTGTAACTTTCATACTGTTTATTTCTCTGTTGCTGGTATTCCTGGAAGGTCAAATCCAAAATGCACAGAGAAAACCATAAGAAAATTAAAGTTCTGTATAAATTTTGTGGCCACTTTGGTTATTAAAATAGTAAGAGAACAAATAACTTTCCATATAAGATAACCTTAATTAATTTATACTTTACATAAATAGGAAACACCAGAATGTTGCTTTTATTCATTCTGATTAGGGGAAATTTGAATATTTTGTTTAGTACACAAATTTAAACTTGTAAACTTAAACCCTATTATAAACATGATTAAATTTCTATGAAAGTATTATAATAGCCTTTAGGATATGCTAATTAACCCTACTGAATTAAAACTTACTTTCACATATTGTTTAAAATATTGTTACATTTTTGTACCTGCATGTTTAATTGCCAGGATAATTTATGGCAACTCAAGTTATCAACATTACATTTAGCAGCTGAAAACTAAAATAATCTACCATTTCAAGTTAATTCATATATTGGAACAAAAATAAATATATGCACACATTAGTACAATAGTTAATATCTGAATATCAGTGCTCAAAGAGATAAAGGACTTTGCAAATAAAGTTATATATATGAGAAGTGCTAAAGAGTAGCTAGGATAGTCAAACTGTGGACTGAATATATTTTTATGAAAATGTGATTGTTTTATTGTTGAAAATGAGATAGGTGAAGGGGATTATAATAAATTAAATTTTCCTTTTCCACTATTGTCATTGCTAAACATTTTATGAGATCAGCTTCTAATGTGCATCTTGACTTTCCACATTGGATTGTCTGGGCTAAATTGAAACCTGTGTTATTCACCTACTTAATATCTGTGGAAAACCCACCATAAGCATTTGAGTTCTTATTGAAAATGAGATTGAGGAGACAACTCAAAATAAAAATCTTGGCTTTTAACCTAATTTATGCTCCATCACTCCCCACCAATAAACATTAAAACTGACTAGTTCAACCCGACTTCCATTGGACATTTTCTTCTATCTAGTTGTGATGAAAACTTGCTTTAGAACTACCTTTCCTCTCATGTTTTCTAGTTCTAATCCTCTCAGATGCACTGGGACCTCAATATTTTAAGAGATTCAAGAATGTTTTGATTAGGGATATAATATCATGGCTATATCTTTTTAACCAGCATAAAAATAGGCCTAATCTCCGAGAACATTGTACTACCAAAATAACTCTGTGATAAAAAATACATTTAGGAAAAGAAGCTACTTATTTATGAAACTGAAAATTAAAGACACGTACATTGAAAATACATCAATTTACAACTACGTTGTTCTGTGAACTATTCAATAAATGAAATCTATTTACATTTTTTAAAAATCTCAATGATCCTTCTGAAACTTCGGTTTCACTTAAATAGGATATGAAAGAGAGATAACAGCTTCACTACTTGATCTGCTCCTGTAACTAAACTGTAGATGATATTCCATTAATATTAGCGTGTGTTTTGTCTCCCTTAAAAAACGTTTCCTCTGAAATACAGCAGTTCATAGAGTAATGGCTGCTTAAGAGGCAACAGCTGACACATGGGTATAGTTTTACACATAAAATTATAAATGTTAATTAAAACATTAATTTAAAAAATGCCTTGATAGCTTTATCTAACACACTGCATTCTTTTTAAGAAATGGCAAGTGCAATGAAATGAATCAGATATGCATTCATTACATTCTGCTTGTAGTTTGCTGTTATATTTTTGAAATATGTTGAAAAAGTCACCATAAATAGTTTCCTTGAACAAATACCATCAAGAACTAAAATTTATTTAAGACGGAAAAACAAACTATCATGAAAAAAGGAAAAGAGGAAAAAGGGGCAATATTTATGGATACTTAATGTATGCCAGGCACTATGCTATGGACATATAAGTTTTTTAAAAAAGTAAACTTTTTCTCATGTTTATCTTCACATCTAGCTTAAAACTGAAGAATTATTACCACCTTTTAAAGAGTCTGAAAAGATTAAATTTCTAAAAAGTCACAAAGCTGCTTTGTGGTAGAGTGAGGACTTGAACCCGTGTCTACTTGATTCTAAAGCCTGTATTCTTTTTACTTAATTCTTATGGTTTCTAAAATAAAATTAGTAATCTTTTAACAAGGTTCATAAATTCACTGGATTCTTACAGCTATTTATTTAATTAATTTTTCAAATGATGTAACATTGGGGCATAGACAACCCCATTATGAGGCTAAAATTGGAAACAATATTCTGTTGACTAAACCTCCATCAGTTTTGAAGCCAAGCAAGAGATACACTACTCACCTCAAGCAGGTTGTTCTCAAAATGATTTCTTTTTTTACTCTTGAATATAAATGTAAGATGTGTGGAAAGAGGAAAAGGGTTTAGTTTCATGGATAAAATTCAAGGTTATAAATTTTTCTTTAAATAGTCATGAGATTATAATTTCTAAATAAAAAGTTCTCATTCAAAATGTTAGAGCATCTGTAGACTATTAATAAAATGTCTTCATAGAAGAAGCAGTCATGTTAAGACATGTTAGTTATATATGGCATCTTATCAATGTTACATAAAATTTCTAGACAAGTGTTTTGTCTTCATTTTATGTGAAATATTAATTGCCTGATTATTTTTGACATCCCTTGATACATAACAAAGGGAGTTCTCATTCATAAATCCCAGAAGACATCTATCAGCTGGCAGCACATTGTAAGAACTTTTCTGTGGTTTTTTAAAAACATACCTGAAGTTAAAACGGATGTGATTATGTTCAAAGACCTATTAACACTGAAGTTAAAGAAGTAGTTTCTTTAAATACATGTAATGCCATTACGAAAATTGGCACTGAAGTGGCATCCATTTAGTAGATATTTGTTGACTATTAGTAAGTGACTAATTGGATAAATAGATGGATGACACGAGTAAGCTCTTCATCTTTGCGTTTCCTGGTAAAGCTCCCTCTGTATAGAACAGCTTTTACTTTATTGCTTCCTGTCAAAATGTTCCCCAAGCACTAAAGCCTAGCTCAATGTTACTGTCTCCTTGAAAGTTTCCTTCCTGTCTCCAGGTGTTGAAATATAAATACAAGCAAACCTTGTTATATTCTGCCTTGCAGGTGGGTAGAGGTCTGTCTCCTGAACTAGACAGTAAACTCCTTTAAGAAACCCAGAGGATGCTCAAAAAATGTGTGAGTTTTTAACTGAATTAGATCGTCGTAAATATTATGCGTTTGTAATTGGGCATAATTAATTTATTTTGCTGTTTTGTAATACCTTAGTTGTCTGAATTTTGAGCATATTTATCCATATAATGAAGCCAGCTATAATAGTATTACACTTATGTGATATATTGAGTACTATATTATTTCCTACGTTCTAAAAATAATTAACCCACAGTTATTCAATGAATGTAACTTCCACTCAACTAGTTACTCCTTAGTGCTCATTTTCGCAGGATTTATATAACCAATTATTAATGTATTTTACTTTGAATGGTGCTGTGATGAAATTCTTAAGGGAGAGTTTTTGTTTCATTACACTGTGAGAAGTGTGGTTAGGGTTGAAAGAGGACACATACAAGTATTTCTAAGGTGAACTAGAGAAAGCCAGAGACTTCTTTGGAGTGATTCTATTTGGTAAATTAATTTGAGATGTCACCTCAAAGACTTGACAGTACATGGTGTCCAGTTGTAGGTAACACGAACTTTTTTTTTTTTTTGGTCCTTTCATTCTACTTCATTGAGAGTGGAATTGTTACAAATCAAGGTTTAGGAAAAGCGTTCAGATATTCTACTATATTTTTATGTATTTTACCTCTAAATGATTGTGGAAAAACAACACAACTGTGTAAGCTGGTATCCTGTGCCTACCAGGATCGTAGTTTGTAGCACGTTGAGTTATAATTTTTATTTTCATAGAATTAGTATAGTGTTCAATGTATACTTTTTGAATATATGAATGCAATAAATTAATGCATGGATGATTGATCTGTTGTCAGCCAGTATGCTCAACTCCTTTATTTTAATATGCTGTTCTTTCAAGTAACTGGGCACATACCAATATGAATGCCCAAAAACACAATGCAGGGATGAGAGGACAGGCATGATGTGTAGTGAAGTGAATGAATGGAGAATGAGTGAAGAATGGAGAATCTGAAGGGACAATGCTTTATATACCATTGTCCCAAGTTTTCGTGACAGGATGAGTATCATTTTGTGTAAAGATCTTTTTCATGCTAAGTGGAGTGAAGCTGCACACCCTGAAGATCACACCGAAGGCTACACTTTAAATAAATTACCTTCTATTGTGGTTGTAGTTTGAAAAGCACAGTTGGGCCTTGTTTAATTTCATCTAGCCTCATATAAGTATATACATAGATTGCTGTGTAAGCAATAATGAAAGGATGGGAGACTGCTCCTGGGTGATAATCTCTTAAGGTAATGCCTACAGAGGAATTATCAGAGAAAGTGAGATACAAATTGTTAGCAAAGAGCGTAGAGTAGCCCATAAAAGACAATGGAAGTTATTTGCCAATGTAGCAGTGTCTCTGTAGAATGGCTAGATATGTAATGGATGACTTGGAAGATCATCTAATTCAAAAGCCTGTTTTTAAACAAGACTCTCAAGTCTTACTAAATGATTCTTTGTCACATATATAACATAATATATATATATATATATATATATATATACACACACACACACATATAGAAAGCTTTATTAGGGGCTCATTTAGTGCATGACAGTCACTCTTCTAGACCTGAAGAGTACAGACAGGCAAATACTTTCCTTTTTCTTGAAGATTTCAACAAGGGATTCTCATAAACCTCTTATTAGCACGTTCCAGTATCCCATATTATCTTACAGACGTCTTACTGTTTATTGTCTCCTGATACTTTCTCACTGAAATAGAGAACTTATTAAGGGGAAATAACACAAATTGTATTAAAATAGATATAGCCTATGTTTGGAAATAAAAAAATAACACTGGGTTATGTTAGAAGAAATCCTAATGCACCGTCCTTGTCTCCGATTACTGTTTCCTATGAGTGAGACTTGGGTTTTCCAACTGTAAATCTATGTTAAATTTAAAAATCATCCTTGACACTGTTAAACATGATGCTTTCCTTTTCTATATAAATATTAGTAAATTATTGTTCAAAGGCGGCGTATATTAGGAGATAAAAGTTGTCTTCCAGAGTCTTGATGGATTTGAGGTGAGACAGCTACATGTTGCCCAAAATCCCCTGGAACCAATGAAGCAAACCTAAGAAAAGAAGCCAGGTTTAGAGCTGGGGATGGAGTGACTTGGATCCTCACCCCCAATGCTTTGCCTTGAGACATAGAGGACCTTGCCTCAAGATATGCTTGGAGGGGTGGATTCATCCTAGAGTCATCTTGGAGTTTTCAGTAACCACTGTTCGTGTTTTCTAGTGAGCTCTTCTGTCTACAGCTGAGAATGGATTGATGACCTAGCAAAGGCCATCTTTCTCATTGTCTTAAATATTGGGAACAAAAAAGGAACCCAACTAGCTACCTTAATCTTTTAACAATCATTCTGGGACCTACATTCCTAGGACTACCCTCTTTGTCAGAACTTTGCTTTCTGCGAGTCAGCGTATGAAATAATCAGAATGCCTACCTCTAAGCCTCTGAGAGCCTCTACAATTAAGGAGAAAGAAATATTTTTAAAGAACAGTCACATATTAGGGTTACTATTACTCCGTAGGATATTAAATAGCTTTGTCTCTGAAAAAGAAAAAGATATGTCCCTCTGTATGTGCTGTATAAAAAGAAATGTTGGCAGAGGGAAAAGACTTCTTTGCTTATCTAGTTCATTTTAACCTCACAGCTTAACATTTTGGTTTGTAATGTGCAAGCTACTTAGAGAGCTGAACTGCATATTTTCATTTAGCACTCCAGCACGTTCTTGGAACAAAGCGAACCAGCAAATGATTTTGCCCTTTCATGAATAAAAGAAGTTTTAATGAGAAAACATTTCATTATAATAGTACTTAGGATAAAGAATTTTCCCAATATATGAAATATCAACAACTTGAAGTTGAAGAACAAAGACTGCTTTCTATTCTGTTGTACTTAGTAGTGAGCCACTAAAACCAGAACTTTCTAATATGCTTAAATACTTTTTTATAAGTTATTACATTGCTGTAATTGATATATTGGGTATGATTAAATTTGAAAATTGCCCCTTTTTAAATTAATAGTTAATGGTAATAATTTTTGGCAACACAAAATGCAGAAGATCTGTTTTATACTATAATATTTTAGCCTTTGATGTTTTTAAATGTAAATATCTACAAAGTAAAAGTAGAGGCAGGACACAACTTGATTAAGAAGTAAACAAACTGAGTATTTAAAATGATCCATTGTTGAATAACCTAGATATGTTTGAAGCATATAACCTTGACTCGTTTCAGTTTATTTAAAGAAAGTTAGCTGAAAGCTGAGCTATATTCTTATAATGCTATTGGTCTTAAGAGTTAGAATAAGATCTTCTCATCTATGAAAATATACAAGGATTATGGGTCAAATATTTAATATAGTTAAAGAGAATCTCTACTCATAAAATACATTGGTATTCAATAGATTTTAGAAATATTTCAGGGTCTGCCAGGGTTTACTTTGATTATATTAATCATAATGAAATGGATATACAAGTATACCAAAAACACTGACACTCACAGGGTTTCATAGAACCTTTGGTTCATTTCCAGTGCAACATTTAGTAATATCTATTGCTTGCACTCCATCACTCTTCTACCTACAGATGGGCATCTTCAGTTGTCTAGTTGGTCCTGGATTTAAGGCTCCTCCCTCATAGACTAGAGGCTTATGACACAGCGTTGCCATATATAAATGCTGCCTCAACCAGACCAGAGTACTTCCATATGTAGATGGAAAGTATGATGAACATTTATAAAATTGTGGTAACATCCTGTGTTCATGGTGAAATTCAGTTGTAGCCTTTATTGAAGTATGACTTCTGGTGAAACACTATTACTAGTTTCTTTTCTTTAGGTTAGAAGTTTCTTCCTAATATATTTAAGAAAATTTCATATCAAGAAGGGCTTAGCAAAGGATTTTAAGAAACTAAATTTCATATTGTTACATTCTCCAATGGTGCACAAGGATGGGAACAATGAATTTAATGCATTGTGTTTAAGAAAAATGATCAATTGTACTCTCTGCTCCATTGGGAGGAGAAAATCATTATATGGTTGGTGCTGGGACTTCTAGCCATTTTTGTGTTTTATACTAAAATGAATGCTCACTACGATCATAAGGATAAATCCTAAAACTACCCACTAAATGGAGATTTTCAAATGTCTTATCTGAAATGGCAAAATACTTAAGATATATTATTGATCTATTAATCATAGCTAATTGTTTATTTTAAAAGGAGTCTAACATTTTAATTTTAATTAATGCAACAAATACTTTCAGTTTCTTTTCCTAAAATTCTTGCAAGTTCTTTGGAAGAGTTTGTAAATTATTTGAAATATAAACATAAGACCAACCAATCAAAATATTTATCTGACTTTTGATGAGCTATTGTTGTCGTTATTTCTTATGATAGAGTAGGTTGAAGTAAATTTGAGGGATAGTATGTTTATCTTTAAAAAAATAAAACTTTATATACACTGACACACATAAATTTAAGGGGGAGTGGACTTGCTGGATAGATTTAATTTTTAATGGTTTTCAAGAACAACTATAAACCTGTTGTACTTTCTACTTTAGTTTTTTTAATTTTTATAATTGCAGATACTACATTTGCTGCTTCTAGATGGCCTCTAATCCTTCTAGTACTACCATGTCTCTGTGGGCAACCAAGAGTTCTCTTTAGTATGTTTAGTGTCAGTATTTTGGCAATGAATTTTCTCAGTTTTTGTTTGATTGAAAATGTTTTCTTTTTCCCCTCACTTTTAAAGCCAGTTTCATTGGTTAGTGTATTCTAGATGGAAAATTATTTTCTTTCAGTACAGTCGCACTACATAGCAACATTTTGATCAACTAGGTACTGCATAAATGATGGTTGTCCCATATGATTAGTACCATGTAGTCTGAGTGTGTAGAGGGCTATAACATCTAGGTTTGTGTAAGTACTGTAGAGGAGGAAGAAATTTTCCTCTACCCCTCTAGGTTTTTCTGGCTGGTCTAAGAATTAAATTGATGTGGGACAGATTAACAGGAGAAAAACAAAGAAAAATTTAATAACATGTATACAGTGAGAGAAACCCAAGAAAACTGAGTAACTGGCCAAAATGGCCAAAGCCCTCACCTTAAATAGCATCCTCAGCTAAAGACAAAAGAAGATGTTAGGGATGGGGAGAGTCAGGGACTTCAAAGGGAAGGAAGGCGATTCACAGGTAGGTGAAAAGTAGCAAATGTTTGGAAAACAAGTGTTTGGCCACAGAGAAACAGAAGAATACAGGGAGGAGCCCAGTAAACAGGCTTTTCTAGGTTCCTCCTTGTCTCCCATCTAGTTCATGTTATTCTAAGGTGGTGGCTCACTTCCTGAGACAAGTATTTTTATCCAAATTCTTTTAGGCAGTTAAAGGGGAGGTAACAAGAAAAACTTTCTGAATCTTTTGCGTCTTAAAAATAATCAACCTAAAATAATCCTCATTTTAAAGAGACACATTTTGGGGTGGTAAATTTTGTTCCCTTTCAGTACATTTTATCATGTTCACGCAGCAATGAAATTGCCTAATAACGACTTTCTCAGAACATATTCCCGTCATTAAGCAACCCCCTACTGTACTTTAAATATGCAGCTAAATTGACTTTTGACTTCCATCATTTCTTTTGAGAAGTCAGACATTAATCTGATTATTGAACCTTTGATTATTGCATAACGTTCTTTATTTTTGGTTGCTTTTATGTTTTCTGTTAGTCCATTTAGGAATTTTACAATAGTGTATGTAGGTGATATCTTTGGATTTTTACTGCTTAACATTTAGAGCATTTCTTAGATACGGCTTGGTATCTTTCATCAATTTTGGAAAATTCTTGGTCATTCCCTCTTCAGGTATAGTCTTACACCTTCCTTTCTTTCCCCCTAAGGCCTCCAAATACGCATTTTTACCTTTGTACTCTGCGCTATTTCTAGCATTCCTTTAAGTCTTCTGTTAGTGTCTTTACCATCCATTTTTGCTCTCTGTGCTGTAATCTGGATATTTTTTGCTACCTTATTTCCCATTCATGAATCCTCCTTTTTTTTTTTTACCATGTCCTATCTGGTGTTAAAATCATTTATTAAGTTGTTAATTTCAATTCTTACATTTTTCACATTTAGTGTTTTAATTCTTTTCTATAGATTTTATATCTCTCATAAAATTTTCCATTTTTCCATCTAATTTCTGAATATTGTTGATTAGCTCATTTAGTTTAAAGCCTGAGGCTGATAACTCCAATAACAGGGTTATGTGTTGGTCTGTTTTTCTTAATTTTTTCTTGGAATGCCTCATGCTTTTTTATTTAAAGATGACAAATTTGTATCAAAAATTGTAGAAGCTTTACCACCCTCTCTCAGAGAGGATACCCCCTGTCTTCTGGCAGGCAGATAGAATGGGTGTAGACATCTTAATCCAGTCACAAAGTGAGCTGCTGAGATGCTAATTTTCAGACTTTGCAAGGCTCTGAGAACGCCTGATTAACCCCTGTTATTATGTTATAGGACTCTTGGGTCTGAGAACCTTGGCTATTTAATAAGTCCACTTCTCTAAGTTCCTGAATAATGAATTTCACTGCTGCATTTTTGTGAGATCGAAGAATACTGTCCTCTGATTTTCAGCATCCTTCTGATAAGAGTCTTACTTATTTTCCTGTAAAACTTAAGATTTTAACAAATGCCTTGAGAGAAGACCTGCTGAGTGTGAGATTCGCTTCCGTCTGTCTCCCTTCTTACCAGGACATGAGAACCTTGCGTTTGGTTACCTTGGTAAATTCCTTGAGAGGAAACATGGTTTGTAGAAGGTCAATTCATCTCTTGTGGCTTCTCTCCATCCAGGATCTTGGCTCCTCAAGTCCTAGTTAGCTCTGCAGCTCTTCTTTAGACAAGATTTGTTTATTTGCTTGTTTATTTATATTTACCCAGCTGTTCTAAATGTTATCAGAAAGAATGTTAGTCCACTACATGCCATTCTATCATAGTCAGAAGCATAAGTACTTCTCCTTTTATATTTTGAATTTAAATTTGACTAAATTTGAAAAATTTAGTCAAAATTTTAAAAGAAAGAAATTATACTCATATGGTACAGTATGGATACACGATTATACCCACAGAGAGATAAATATAGCAATCACAAAGGAGTTTTGGAATCTTTAACCTGATTATTTTTTATTAGCACACAGGTAACATTATTCTTGCAAAATTACCAAGTCTTTGACATTAGAAACTAAACAACCATTTTAAAGCTATTTTGTATAAAATAATAAATTCTAAATAAAACCATATTAATGTGGCACAAATCAGTTGTAATGAAGTTCTGACTAATACCTCTTTCTTATTGAATAGCAAACACACTATTAACTGAACAAAAAGTAGAGACAATATAATGCAGTAGCAATTTGACCTCTCTGTCACTGAGGTGAGATTTTTTTCAGGCCTCTGGTTTTCTGGGCAATCTTCATTTCTCCCACTCAAAGTTCATTCTAAAAGGATAGATAAGTGCTATTGCTCACTGCTGTTTGTGTTACAGCTATAACTGTTATTGCTAAGATTGCCTAAGGCCTGATATAAAATATTTCTTAAACATGGTCTGCAGATGTGCCCAACACTATATTACACCAGATCATATCCAAGATATTATCCAAAGTTGCATATGAGGCATCATCTCTGATTTTACCATCAGTATCATTCCAGCATATGATTAACATATCTGCTAGCTGTTTTTATATGATCCAGATCAGACCTTGTTTACCCTAAGGTGTGCATTATATGTCTTTTTTTATGAATCATAGTTTTAATCTGTGCAAAAGAGATACAGGAATGGATGAAGGGAATGTTGTCTTCCCAGTACAGACTTGACGATGATTGGATTCAAACACAGCATGGGCTCAGCTCCAGCCTGACAAGTTGAGAGTTAAGTTGTCAGTGCTGAAACTTTGGTGGCTGGAGAATCTGTCTTACCCCTTCCGGTTTAATATTGCCTTGAAGTACAGTGAGGCACTGGTGGATGGCCTGAGTGAAGGAGCACTGAGATTTCCTCAGAAGGTAGGGAGGAGTTAGATTAAATTCTAGACTCACTGCTGGTTGATTGTGTCTCAGAAGGGAGATCCACATTTGTCTGTGGGCTGACATTCCTAACCTGTCCCTCAGCCCAAAATCTAATGCCATAGTTGTGACCATGGTCCTCAAGACTATATGTACCACCACGGAAAGGAGTTCATCTCATGGTCAACAGCAAGTACACCATCTCTGAGCTTCAGGAGAACCCGTCCTAAAGCCAGACTTCTCTTCCAGTGGAACGAGTTGGCACCAACCTTGGGATTCATCCAAGCTGTTGTATCAATAGCTTGTTCTTTTTATTTCTTAGTAGTATTCCATGGTGTGGATGATACACAGTTTTCATATCAGTTGAGACAACACGTAAACAAGCTGGAAGACATAATGATCCAGGATCTCACTTCCTCCCTGAGCTACCTTCCTGTCAGTGACCTGGGCCACCATAGCTACACACTGAGTTTCCTACCCAGGAAGCCCGTAGATTTCATCTAACTGTGGGAATCTAAGGCCTTGCAATGGGCTGTGATGGGACTTCAGCCAATCTTCTGGTACCTCTGGAGGGAAGTAACCAGTCTTCCCTCAAAATTGTGGGGTGCCATCTGGAGGACTTTAGGGTTATAAGCTAAACTCAGGACAATCCTTGAAGAAAGAGCAGCTATTTGGGGCCTCTCAAACCCAACCCAGAGATTCCTCTAATTTCTATTCCACTGATCTGTAAAAGCAAATACTTTGAGTGTTTTGTGAAGAGTTACCCACCTAATATAATGTTCTTCAAATATTCTTCTCATCTCTTGCTTTGTGGTACTGTATTGGACCTTTCAGTCACATTGCAATCCTCCAAATACACAATTATCATGCTAAATAACTAGCTAGTTTTTAATGATGCTGGGACTTCAGTCAGCTAAGGGTATGAGAAGTTTAAGGTGCTCTGATAGTGGCTAGAATGAAATTTTCCAACTTTCTTTTGAAAATAATAGCAAAGTAACACAACTTAACGTTTAATGAGTGACTAGTCTATGGCAGGCCCCAAGCTGATTGGTTTGCTTGCATTACCTTATATTGTTAGCCTCATGACAACTATCACCATCCCCATTTTACAGATGGAGAAACTAAAGGCTTAGAATGATTAAATAGCTTTCCCAGGCCACATAATTAGTATGCAATATAGCCCTCGAATAAACCCGAACCTGACAAATTCCACAACGAAGTCTTTTAACAATTATGCTGAAAGTGCAAGTTGGAAATCTGAGGCATTTTTTCAGTGTACTTGTATAAATTAACGAGCAGCTTCAAGTTTTCCTGTGTGTCAGTCTTAGCATGTATGATACCATGTTTCTGAACCTTTTAAGATTTTATAGTGCTTGGTAAAGTATTAACTTTTTAAGGACTGGATTTAAATCCAGTTGTGCAATGTCTGGAAAAATACAATGTCCTCATTCCTTCCTTTTCATTTCTTATTCTTGTTTATCAAAGTCAGTTTCAGGAAGAATCACCAAATCTTTATCTTTCCCTTTTCAAGTATATTTTAAACATGGTCGGTCCAAAGTCTGCTTCTTGATTTATACTTTTACTTGTGTTCTTTTTTTCTTTGAGAGACACCGTCTCTAACCCCTAGAACCATTCATTTGTTTTCCATCACTATAATTTTGTCATTTTGAGAATGTAATATAATTGAAATCACGCCATATTTGACCTTTTGAGATAGACTTATTTTACTCAGTATAATGCCCCTGAGTTGTGTGTATCAATACTTTGTTCCTTTTCATTGATGAATAGTATTCTATGGTGTAGATGAACTGGACATTGTTTAACCTTTTACCCATTGAAGGACACCTGGGTTATTTCCAGGTTTTTGCCTTTACCAATAATGCTGCTGTGAACATTTCTGTACAGATTTTTACGTGAACATATCTCTTCATTTTTCTGGGCTATGTGCCCAGAGTGTAATTTTGAGTCATATTTTAGTTGCATGTTTAGTTTATTAAGAAGCTGATAAACTATTTTCCAGAGTGACTGTCCCACCTTACATTTCTACTAGCAATGAATGAACGATCCAGTTTCTCCACATCCTTACCATGTAAGGATGTAATAACAGGATAAGGTAACATCCTTACTTTAGTGTCATTCCTTTCTTTATTTCATTCTAGCCATTCTTCTAGTAGTGCTATCTCATGGTGATATTAATTTGCATTTCTCCGGTGGTTAATGACGTTAAACATCTTTTTATGTGTTTGTTTGCATCTGCCTATTGTCTTCCGTGGAATGGTTCTTCCTGTCTTTTGCACATTATCTAATGGTTTTTCATTTTTGTTTCTGTTTTTCATAGAGGTTTGAGAATACTTTATATACTAGGCATTTATTAGATGTGGTTTGCAAGTTTCTTCAAGTCTGTAGCTTATCATTTCATCTTAACAGGATCATTTGCAAAGCAAATATTTTAATTTTGATGAAATGCAACATATTAAATTTTTTCCTTCATATCACTTTTTATTTTTAGAAAGAAAAAAAATAAGGCATAGACAAAACAAGTGATTTGCCCAAATTCTCACAGAAAAGAAAACCAGTTTATTGCCTTCATCTCTTGCTTCTGGTTATAGTGGTCTGTAGATGGGTATCTCAATCCTCCTTTGCCTATCTATTGGCTCATCCTAGGCTATTCGTATTTCTCTTGACATACAGGTTTAGCATAAGATAAAAATTTTTCTTGTATATTCTTGATTAAATGCACGCTTGCTTATTATGATCCTCTATAAATTACCTATCATCATATATACTTAAGCACACTGTCAACTATTTTTTTTATTTTATTTTGTATTATTTCAGAAGTATTTACAATGCATCACCTCAAACCACTGATACAAAATTTTTGCTTTTGTGGTGATTAGTATTAAGTGGGTCTGTCTTGAAGTCCAGATACAAGGTAAATTAATTATTTGTGCATAAAAGTTTCCCTTAGGAATGACTCTTAATTTGTAGAGAAGGAAATAGATTTCCAGCCCAATACTTGACTCTGTAGTGATCAATATTCATAGTGTTATTATAATGCAAAGGAATTTATTTCCAACTGTAGAATTAAACTTCAGACAAAAGATGGAAGGCCAACTGTGGTGACAGAACCTACTGGAAATGTTATAAAGTTGAAAATGTGTAAATAAATTTATAGCTCACTGAAGTCAGGAGGTGGGAGTCAAAATAAGAAGAGAGCATTAAATATAAATTTATTAATATTATTTAACTAATAATATTCTAAAATATAAAATAGTTTGGGCCATATGAAACTGTCTATATATGATCATTTTTTTCTTGGAAAAATGACAACTTCGTATGATTTAACCTAATACTAAAATAATTATGAGCACTGGAGGGAAGAAGTAGAGAAGGATGAGAAGAGATGGCATAAGTAAACTGGGTACTTATCATTCATAGTAGGACGCCAATAGAAAAGTGTCTAAAAGAATCACATAAAATATTTTTCCTACAAAGTTTATTCTTGCAATTATTAACTTTCATATACCAATCAAATTCATACTTACAACTGTCTAAATATTTTTTCAGCTTTATTGAGGTATAATTGACAAGTAAAATTATAAGATGTTTAAAATGTATATTGTGGTGATTTGACTTATGTATACCTTGTGAAAGGATTCCTCCCATCTAGTTCATTAAGACATCCACCACCACACATATTTATCTTTTTTCTTGGTGAGAACGTTTAGTTTCTACTCTCTTAGCAAATTTCAATTATACAATACAGTTTTGTCGGCTATATTCACCATGTTATACATTAGATCCTCAGATCTTATTTATCTTACACCTGAAAGTTTGTACCCTTTTACCAACCTCTCCCTACTTTCTCCATCCCAATCCCCATGCCCTGGCAACCAGTTTTCTACTCTTCATTTCTGTGAGTGCCACTCACTTTTAGATTCCACATGTAAGTGAGACCGTACAGTATTTGTCATTCCCTGTCTAGATTGTTTCACTTATCATAATGCCCTCAAGGTTCATCCATGTTGTCTCTAATGACAAGATTTCCTTCTGTCTTATGGGTGGAGAGCATTCCTTTGAATGTATACAGTCATGCACCGCATGATGACATTTTGGTCGACGACGGACCACACATGCAATGGTGGTCCCATGAGATCAGTACCATATAGCCTAGGTTTGTGTAAGTACATGTAAGTCGCCTAATGACACATTTCTTCAAACATTTCCCTGTTGTTGAGCGGTGCTTCTTAACCACATCTTCCTTGTCCATTCATCAGTTGACAGACACTTAGCTTGTTTCTCTATGTTGGCTATTGTGAATAATGCTGCAATAAACATGGGAGTGCAGGTGTCTCTTCAATATTCTCTTTTCATTTCCTTTGGACGTATACCCAGATGTGGGATTGCTGGATCACAGGTATCTCTATTTTTAATTTTTTGAGGAAACACCTAAATATTTTAAAATGAACACTTCAGATGTCTTCTTTGACACATTGCATTAAAGATTTCTAATTTTTAGTAATCCTCTTCATTTGCACCATTGATTTTTAAGGCCCATTGTCCAACATAGCTAGAAATATTCTTTTTCTGTAGTACAAGGTACCTAACAACAGTAATAATGAAAAGCAGAACTAAATAATTGATGTGGTTTCTTTTGGAATCAACCTCTACTTCGTTTTATTTATCTTCGCAGCATTTTCACTGACATAACCTGTCAACAAAGTTGCAGAGTAAAACAAAAACATCAAAACACAAGAAAATGCACATTATTTTCTGCTTGCAAAACTTCTCCTTAAGGAAAAATTTATGTCTGAAAATTAATTATTGATGATCTGACTAATAAAAAGATCATATTTCAAACTCTAATCTGATTGTTCTTACAGTAAATTACCCTAGGCAGATGGAGTTTTGTGGTTGATGGAATATTATGGCTAACAGCATTTGAGAAAAATGATAGCATGATGACACACTTTCACAATGTCTGTCATCGGAATTGTGATAAACCGCCCCAGTTTGTTTGGGAGGAAGTGATTAAAAGCCTCAGTTTTGATGTTACATAGACCCCAGTTTGAATCTTGACCGTCACTTTCACTAGCTGGATAACCTTGTATAAATTACTTAATATTTCTAATTCTTAGGTTTCTCCTATAAACTGAGGATAAAAACTATCTAACTAAAAGAATAGTCATGCACCACGTAATGAAGTTTCAGTCAGTGATGGACCGTATATGATGATGGTAGCTTAAATTTAGCACCATATAGCCTAGATATGTAGTAGGATGTGTCATCTAGGTTTGTGTAAGTACACTCTATGATGCTTACACAATGACCAAATCACCTAAGGATGCATTTCTCAGAACATATCCCCATCGTTAAATGGCACATGACTGTACAGTTGGTAAGAGATGTAAAATAATATATCACAGTGCCAGGAACATAATAATTCCTCACTAAGTGGCAGGGTTATAGCTAATAATTTATTACTGAAACTGAATTATGAAAATTCAGTTGAACTCACCACTTGTTTCTAAGTTGAGTGATTATAACTTTTTCATTGAAATCATGTAGATGTCCAGGTTAACCCTGGATATGCCTGCATTACAAAACAAATAAGAGAGGGGGATGTCATGAGTACAATTGTGGAGGCCAGGAACTCATGGCCTCTACTATAATCCTTCCCATCTGTTTTGTAGTGGAGCAAGGACTTCTCTGAAGGGGGAGGGTAGAGGAAAGGAAAGCATAAGACAGCTCCAGGAGAGACTGTGCAGAGCTCTCAGGAATCAACAGATCCAGCTAGTGGAAATTCTTCTTGGTACTGGCCTAGTAGTTGTAATAGTAATGCTAATACTACTAGTGGTTAAAGATTCAAAACTTTTCTGCATATTACCTTATTTAATTCTTGTGCTAGCTTTGAGATAAGTTCTGTTAAGATCTTAACAGATTTGGGTAAGAGCATGGAGTCATACATACCAGGGTTTCTATCTCAGCTCTGTGTTATTTTGGACATGCTCCTTATTGAATTTAAGCCTCTATTTCTTCTATAAATAGAGAGTATTTTTGATAATTATAATCATGGAGGAGGGCACTTAAGTCTCAAGGCCTTGCAGGAAGTATGTACCATACGAATCTTGAATATGAATTCAATATAAATAGAATATGAATCTTGGCATGTATATTCTTAACTCCCCCTCAATGCTTCTCTCCCTATAAGAATAAAGATATACTTAAAATGTGACACATAAAGAAGTGGACATTGTCCATTGTCTATATAGTGATTTGTGTCTCAGCAAATAAAGGGTAAATTGAATACAACTGAATTATTTTACTACTTTCTCTTCCCAAAGAGATAAAAATTCTAAATTTATAGTTACAAGAAAAAAAAGAGGTAACAAATCATCTGAGTTATTTCATTCAACTGACATATATTTGAGTAATTACTAAGTGCAAGACAGTATTTATCTAAACCGTGTCACCCAAGATCATTTAGTTAGGAAAAAGATACACTAGGCTCGACTTTAACTCCATCACTATGACTTTGCAATTGAGTATTTTCTTCAAAAAATTGGTCTAACATTTATCAGTAGTTGTCAAACTTTGGCGTATATCAGATTGTTTGGTTATGCCCCACAGTTTCTGGTTCGATGTGTCTGGGGTAGAGCACGAAAATTTGCATCTCTAACAAGTTCCCAGGTGATGATGCTGCTGATCACACCCTGAGAACCACTGGTCTGGATCAATGGTTCTCCATCTCCACACTGTAGCATTCCTGTGTGATCAATATGAAATTTGGTGCAAGTGGTTCATTATTAATTATAAAGTAGCAGTGTTTGGAAAAGATATATCGAAGCATTAGAGCATGTTTATATTTACCCTAATAATATCACTCCTAATATATAAATCAATGTCCTGGGAATTGTGTGTAGGAATACGCTGCACATATGAATGCCGTTCACATCATCTGTTGATTTGAAAAATAAGCTTGAGAATAGCTGAGCTACAAACATTTAAGTTATCTTCCACTTTTTTGGGCTTTCCTTGTCACTGTTATGCCAAATTGTTCAGTGGATTCTAGTAGCTAGTAAGAGATAGAACAAAGAGGTTGGACAGAATATGCAAGAATAATAAACCCATGATATTTGCACACCATCACAAAAATGCAAGAACAAGAAAGAGTAAGTATTGTAGCAGATTTTGGACAAGAGCATAGGTGAAGCATTTTGCGTTCAACAGAGAGAAACACCCTGAAACTTCTGATAGTAGAGAGAGGGATGGCTGTGGATGAAGGATATGGGACAGTCATAGACCATATTTTACAGTGAAACATAAGGCATAGTTGCTTCCTGAGAAGCAAGGAGTGGACAATTTTAGGAGGCGTGAATGAAAATTAAAAGCTTATAAGAGTCATCCAAATAATGAAAGTTAGCTTTCTGAAACAAGTAAAAGTATTGACTAAAAACTTTGAGAAGATAACTGTCATTAGAAAATGGATTTCACAGTGCCAAACATTCCCATGTATTTTTTGTTTTGTTTTTTCCAGAAGCAATAAATATATAGGATGTACAGTTAAAAAAATCAGACAATGGGATTTATCCAGGATTGATCTAGATGTGGTAGAGAAAGAAATGTGTGTCTTCACTGATTTTGTGCTTGTCTAAAGACCCCATAGTGGAACTGTCTCAGAGTGGGCTCAGAGGCAAAAAAAAAAAAACAACCGCAAGAAACATGATGAGAGCACATTCTTGCACATCTTGGAATTTATTTAAGAACTGCTGAGGAAAACAATCTATTTCAATGTAACAGTGTTTGTGGCTTAGAGTTTGTAAAAAATAATTTCCTTGAATTGGCTTGGTCATTTTTGACCCACTATCAGGAACATGATTCATACTTAAATGCAAACTCAATGGGCAAAATTTTGATTTTTTAATATATTAAGTAGGAACCTTTCTTAAATAAAAACACAAAATAGTCAAAACCATTTTAGAGTAAATCTGACTTAAAGTATTCAAAAGCAACACAATTTAAGATAGGAAACAAGAATTTGGAAGGATGGGTCAGAGTAACAAAATTAAGTGTTTTGCCAATATTGTATTTAGAATCTTTGAAAAGCTGATAGCTATGTAGAACATATATGAATCACATTTATCTTTTAGGTGAAACTTTTGCTACTATTTATGTAATATGGACTCATACTGCAGTATCAGTGATGATGCTGTCCAACTCTTTAAATCTTCTAGGTGTAATTGAATTTTTAAAAAGTAACACTTTGGGTAGAAATATGAAACATATTGACTTTTTCATTAAATATACCTCAAGTTTGCTATGCTGAACTCCTTTTTCCTGCTGAGAAATGGCAATATAATTTTTTAAGTCGCTTTCAATTATTCAAGCAGTGTAGTTCTGATTTCCAAGACTCAGTCATGCTAATTTTCTAATGTCAGTTTTATATCCTATTCACTGAAAACCCTTTCTTTCTTCAAAAGAGCATTTCTGTGAGTTACGGCTATTAGGCATATGTGTCATTTTTTTAAAACCTTTGTTCAAAAATTGATTTTATGCTAAGTATGAGTTCCTGCAAATATTATTTAAGTCCAAATACAAAATTGAATAATGAAGCTTTCTTTTTACTTATTTTGAATTTTTAAAAGTTCAAGCTTATACCATGATTGTTAATTGAAATTAATAGTATCCATTTCATCTAAATGTACTAAATTGATGAGGAAAATGCTAACATAACATGAAGCTAAATAGTATTCCAGTAAAAAAAATTAATATATTATGATTTATAAGCTCAGTTATAGAAAATGATATTTAAGTACAACCTAAATATTCAACACTTTGTGGGGGTTTCTTATTTAAAGATAGAGACATATAGTCAGCCTACTCTTTCTAGATAAAATATAAGGAAAATAAGAAAAATAATTTAAACTACAACCTCAATTTCTGTTAAAATTAGAAAACAGTTAAAAAGAAAGTCAAAGGGGTGGAGAAAGCAGTGGGAACTGAGCAGGAAGCCACTTAGGGAAGACAACAGGAACAACAGATCTTGTAATCCAAGGTCATGAGGATTTACACCTATGTTTTCTTCTAAGGGTTTTATAGCTCTAGCTCTTAAGAGTTAGATCTTTGAGCCATTTGAATAAAATTTTCTTTGTGGCATGAAATGAGGATCCAACTTCATCCTTTTGCTTAGGGATATCTAGTTATCCCAGTATCACTTGTTGAAAAGACTATTCTTTTTCCATCGAATTGTCTCCACACTTTTGTCAAAAATCAATTGACCATAAATATATGGGTTTATTTCTAGACTTTCAATTCTATTCCAATGACCCACATTTTATCATTATTCTAGTAACACACAGTCTTGATTACAGTAGCTTTGTGGTAAGTTTAGAAATCAGATAGTGTGAGTCCTCCAACTTTGTTCTTTTCTATCAAGATTGTTTCGGCTCTTCTGGGTCCCTTGCATTTCCCTGTGAATTTGACAATCATCCTGTTAATTTTATCAAAAAAGTCAGTGGGGATTCTGATAGGGATGGGATTAAATATGCAAATAAGTTTGCAGATTAGTGCCATTTTAACAAGATTAAGTCTTCCAATTCATGAATACAGAATGTCATTCCATTCGTTTCAATCTCCTTTAATTTTTTTTTAGGATGTTTCATGGTTTTTAGTGTACAAGTCTTGCATTACTTTGTTAAACTTGTACCCAAGTATTTTATTCTCTTTGATGCTATTATAAATTGAATTGTTTTCATCATTTCATTTTGAATTATTTGTTGCTGTTGCATGGAATTATAACTGATTTTTGTATATCAATGTTGTATTCTGGAACCTTGCTGAACTCATTTATTAGCTGTAATAAATTATTTTGTGGATTCTTTAAGGTTTTTCTATATACAAGATTATGTCATCTGCATATAGAGAGTTTTACATCTTCCTTTCCTATCTGGATGCATTTCATTTACTTATTTTCACCTAATTGCTCTGACTAAAACCTCCAGTATACTATTGACTAGAAGTGGCAACAGTGGACATCTTTGTGTTGTTCCTGATCTTAAGGGACAGTGCCCAGTATTTTTCTAGTAAATTAAGTATGAGGTTAGCTGTGGATTTTCATAGATACCCTTTATCAGGTGGAGGAAGTCTCTTTTGTTCCTAGTTTGTTGAGTGTATTTATCATGAAATGGTATTGAATTTGACAAAAATGATGATGATAGTTTTTATAGTTCCATAGCAGTTGGAGACAGACATTTTATGTCCTAATCATATCTGCTTATTAGCAATATTGAAAATCTATCAGTTCAAAAATATCAAGATTATAGAAAAGTATTAGTAAAATATACAATTTTGATATAATTTTGGTTATGTAATGGGAAAAATCATAATCAAATTGTATTGCATCTTAATTTATAAAACATTTTTAAAGCATTTAGTTTCTCCAAAATAGACTCAGGTGTAATAAGGTAGGACTCTTGATTTTCTTTTCTTTTTTTTTTTTATTGCAGTAACATTGGTTTATAACATTATATAAATTTCAGGTGTAAATCATAATATATTTTGAATTCTGTATAGATTACATTATGTTTGCCACCCAAAGACTAATTGAAATCCATCACCACACTCATGTGCCTAATCACCCCTTTCACTCTCCTCCCTCCCCGCTAATGAATAAAGAAGATGTGGTATATATACACAATGGAATACTACTCAGTCATAAGAAATGATGAAATCTGGCCATTTGTGACAACATGGACGGACCTTGACGGTATTATGCTAAGTGAAATAAGTCAGAGGGAGAAAGTCAAATACTGTATGATCTCACTCCTAAGTAGAAGATAAAAACGATGGCAAACAAACACACAGCAACAGAGATTGGATTGATTTTCAACTAATTGAAGCAGCAATAATTCTAACATGATTTAAATTTCACAGATCTTTATTTTAAAAACCAGAATGGAAAATGCTATTAACCTCAGGTAATTTATTGGATTTGTCCATCTCCTGCCATGTTTTCTTTGCAAGGCTGTAGGCAAGGCATATTGAATAATTTGCTTGCATTGCAGAAATGTTTTTGATAGGAAAATTCCCAAATGCATATAAATTCCAAGAATTAATTAATTAATGTCCAATCATTGTCCTTTTCTGTTAAAAGCCCTTAAGACCTTGCCCAGTAATCGATCCATCCTTGGCCATAGTAGGTGGAATATAGAAGTTTGGGAACCAAAGGCCTGAACCTGTGGTGAACTTTTGGGTCTAAGTTCTTTCAGGCTATATAACTAGATCTATGTCCTAATTTCTCATTCTTACTCCAAATTCCTTCTGGAATTCACTGTGTTGAGACTTCTGGACTCATGGGATTCTGCCTGTGCTTCTAAGAGCTAGTCCTTACCTTTTGTTGCCTTAGTCTTTCAATGAGGTTCTTTTCAAACTATGATTGTATCAGCATATAACCCCCGTCTTGAGCATTCTGTGTCTATGCCCCCTTAAGACATGTAACTTTTTAGATCTTGTGCTTGCAGTTTGGTGTAGGAGGAATTATTACGGAGGGATTTTTTTTTAAACAGCACATAAATCAATGATTCAATTCTGTTTTAAAAAAAGACTTAGGGACTTTACTATGAAGTAAGCCTTTTGGTAATTTTTTTCATTGAAATAAGATATATTCCAGAAAATAATAAATTCTGCAGTTCCCCTGAAAGAGTCATTGGAAAAAAGTAGAAAATCTACAGAATCAGAATATAAAAATTAGAAATGTAACAACTTAGGGAAAGAGCTTTTCTATTAGCTGTATTAAATAATCTAAGTTCTTTATCACACATTTTAGTTGTTTTTTTTTTTAATTGAGATGTAGTCGACCTATAACATTGTATAAGGTTAAGGTGCACAATGGTTGATTTGATGGAACTATAAACTGTAATATGATTACCACAATAGTGTTAGCTAGCATCTCTATCATGTCACATGGTTATCATTTCTTTTCTGTGGTAAGAACATTTAAGATCTAGTCTCTTAGCGACTTTGAAATGTATAATGTCATATTGTTGACTATAATCACTATGCTGTGCATTAGATCTCTAGGGCTTATTCATCTTCTAGTTGCAAGTTTGTATTCTTTAGCATCTCCTAACTCCCTCACTCACTAGTCTGTGGTAAGCACCATTTCACTCTATGAGTTCAACTTTTTTAGATTCTACATATCTGTGAGATCATACAGTATTTGTCATTCTCTGTCTGGCTTATCTCATTTAGCATAACACCATCAAGGCCTATTCATGTTGTCACAAATGACAGGATTTCCTTCTTTCTTATGGCTGAATAATATTCATTATATAAATGTATCATATCTTCTTTATCCATTCATCCATTGATAGACACTGAAGTTCCTTCCATATCTTGTTTATTGTGAATGACGCTACACTAAACAAGGGAGTGCAGATACGTTTTTAATATCCTGTTTTCCTTTCCTTTGGATATATACCCAGAAGTGGGATGCTGGATCATATGATAGTTCAATTTTTAATTTTTAGAGGAAGCTCCATGCTGTTTTCCATAGTGGCTGAATCAATTTGCATCCCCACCACAGTGCACAAGGGTTCCCTTTTCTCCACATCCTCACCAACACATGTTGTCTCTTTTCTTCTTGATGATAGCCATTCTAACATGTGTTAGGTGACATCTAATTCTGGTTTTTATTTGCATTCCCATGATGCTTAGTGGTGCTGAGCATCTTTTCATGTACCTGTTGGCCAACCCATGTTCATGGATCAGAAGAATCAATATTGTTGAAATATCCATACTACCCAAAGCCATCTTTAGGTTAAATGCAATTTCTGTCAAAATGCCAATGATATTTTTCACATAAATAGAAAACACAATCCTCAAATTACTATAGAACCACCAAAGACCCCAAATAGCCAGAGCGGTACTGAGAAAGAAGAACAAAGCCGGAACATCACACTTCCTGATTTCAAACTATACTACAAAGCTTTAGTGATTAAAACAGTATGGTACTGGCATAAAAATAGACACATAGACGAATGGAATAGAATAGAGAGCCCAGAAATAAACCCCATTTCGTCAACTAATATTTGATAAAAGAGTCAAAGTTCTGAAAGTTGTCTTCTGTCCACGTTGTCCACAGTTAAGGCAAGAAAGCCTTCCCTGAAGAGAGATCTGAGTGGAACATCACAGTTCCGCCAAAATGTTTTCCCCAAACTCTTAGCCACAATTATAATGAGCTCTCTGGAATTTTTGAATCATTAATGTGGAGCACTCTTTTTTTTCTGCGTTAGACATTGCACGAGGTACTATTTCCCTCACTCCCAAAGATTCAAAAAGCAGATAACAATGTAATTTTATGAGACAGGCTTGGCAATGTTTTCATTTTCATTTCAATTTCATTAAAGACCTTTTAAAGAGCCATGCACTTTTGTTGTTTCAGTGAACCTTTTAAAAATAACACTGAGATAATAATTTGGAAGCATAGCTTTGAGTTCATAGAACATTGTTTCTTTCACAGTTATGTTCATTTCTTCTTTTGAATTCCGAAGAAAGAGAGCAGAATCTTAGAAATGTTCTCTCAATCAGTAGTAGAAGAAGAAAGGAGATGGACGTGAGAAGAACAAGGACTTTTTGCACCTGTCAGACTGAATGAAGTGTGTAATCAGAGAATTTATGACACCTCCTATGACCAAGAGGGTGTCAGAGTCTTCTTTTGAAAATAAGTAAAAGTCACATTTGCAAACAAACAATTTGCAAGCCTAAATTTATATCATTTAATTGAAGGCCTCAAAATAGAAAATTAAAGGGCTTTTAATCCTTTCATTAATCACCTTAGGCTAGCTGCTTTTTTCTACTTTTAAACAGCTTGTCATATTTTACAAACAGAATTGCCACCAGTAAGAGTAACAGTGGTCATGATTCATCTTGGAAGGATGGAGAGATTTTAAATCTCTGTTTGCTTCTCTTTGGATATAGCAGTGCAGTGGACAGCTACTGGGCTAGCCTAAGTTGATTTATTCCCTTTATAATTTGTGGTGGGTTCAGAGCAGAGCCTTTTCCATAATGAGGTGGGTGTGACTGAAGTAGCTCATCCTCAAGTAGTTTGCAATGTTTCACATGGTTCTATATTGCTAATTTGTTTTTCTGAAAAAAGATACTAAAATTTATGATTATGATTATGATTAGGACTCAGGTGTAATTAGACAAGGATCTTGATTTTCAGATAAAGCAACAACACTGCCAACTATTATTACTATTATTATTTTGCTGACAGAGGCTGAAAAATGAGTGTGACACTTTTAAACATCCATATTTTAGGGGACGGTTTGCTTTTGATCAATTTCCAATGGAAATGCTCAAATGGAATGTTTGCATAAGATTCAGCAGCCCTTCTGTGCAGGTATAGATGCAGTGATGAGTATTGATGGCAATTCGGAAGAGTTTCAAAGCCTGAAAGAATTGTTATAGCATATTACATAAGGATAGAGACAGAGACAGAGACAGATCGAGAGCAAGATCGAGATAGAGAAGAGAGAGAGAAGTGTGTTTGACTTAGTTTGAAATCCTAATCAAATATGGAGAAGGGGCAGGGAAAGAAGTTGGCACATGTAATAAGTATAGTTTTTTCGTAGAGCATCTGAATTTATAAGGTGCTTCAGAAGTCATTTTTCTATAAATTGATTTCAGCAATTTTCTGCAGTTTTCTTCATGGACGTTATTAAGGTTGGAATTTTCATTAGGCAGTTCCCTGGGAATAGAGACGTAAAATCCCAGCTGTCTTCAAGAACAAGAGTAGTGTGTTGGCACGTCCTGATGATCCAGAGTGAGAAGAAGCTAACAGGGAGCAGGGCAAGGGTCCCGGCACCATGGGACCAGGCGCGGGAGCGGCATGTGACAGGGGTTTATGACACAAGGATGACACAAGGGGTTTATGTTTAGCTTCTGTGCTAGTAGGAGAACGTACTCTATCCTCCCCCCTCCCCGAATAATAAGGTAAAATTGAGAAGAGCAATGATTGTAATTATCCTGCTAACCTCTCACTGTGGCTCTGAAGACCACTCAACCTAAAGTAATTCTCTTTTTACTCTGAAACACAAAACTTTCACAGGTTAAGTACACTGACTTGAGAGGTTAATAGAAAGTAAGCAGTTTTCAGAGACACTAATGTCATTGAAGTTGCCCATGGAATTATTCATTAATTGTGTTCTAAATGCCCAGGATATATGGTTGCAATTGTATATCTGAGTTTCTTTGGTATCGATAAAGGGTTGGTGATGTACCAATAGATCTTGTGGGAATAATAACAATAAACTCACCAGATTTTAGCCTATTATTTTCTTTTGTCTTATATTAAACTCAATACTTACCTTGTTCTGTTCGGCAATATCAACAGGCTACCTTTTGATTTGTGCTAAAATTGGAGTTAACATATGGAGATCACACTGTGTAAAACAGTCCTATTGGCAACAGTGCAATGTATCAAAGATGAAGGAGGAGGGAAAAGTACACTTGTTAACTCTGGGCTGTGATAACTATTACTATTAATTACTATTAAAAATATTATATTATTTTATATACTGACAGCATTGTATGATTGACTCCTCTGGCACTTTCTTCAGAATCTTTCCCTATTTTCTGTATAGAAAGTCCTTTGTCCAGATGAATGTCCATAGGGCTTATAACTGAACTTGTCAAACTCAATCAGGACATCATTCTTTCCATTAAACTTCCCTTCCATATTCCCAACATTATACTATGAATATACTTTCTCTGGCTTTACTCTACTCTACTCTTCTTTCAGTGCCATTTCTGAATTCTTCCAATTTTATTTAGGAATCTGTTTACTTTGATCTCAATAAAAATGTGTTGTTGTTTGTTTGTTTGTTTTTCTCAATAAGACTGTTTAAACAGTGGAATTTCTCACAATTTAGTACATCAAGAACTCTACATGTAGGAATTAACTGAAAGGTTTCATTCTTCAGTTATTTGAGTTGACATTAGGTTGGTTTCGCCGAATTGTTATCACGATGCTCATTGTAAAATATAAAGTGCAAGTCCCTTGGGAAGGAAATTTTAAGTCATAGGTTTCAGAATTTTGTATTTAGTAATATCCAGATTACTTTACTATTATCAGGACTCACAGCTAAAAAAAGCATAATATTCCAAAATAGTACAAAATATACCCTATAAAAGAACAAAACCTCAGGGTCAGATACTATTGAGAGAAAAGTCCTCTCCTACCAGTCCCTAGAAGCTTGTGTGTGCTGGAGGCATCATTACTGTGAATGGAAAAGAAAATCAGGGACTTCTATTTAAAGGAATAGAGGGTACTAACTCCAGAATCCTCCAGTGAAGCTTTTACTAAAAGGAGACAAAGTGTACGTACAGCATTGGAACAGTGGTAAAAATATGTTTACTTTATTATATAAGCAGACATGTATTTGCCATTGATAGAAATAGGTTGCCTATAGCACGCTGCATTGTCAGAATTTGTAATATTAAGTTATACAGAACCCAAAGACAATAATTCCTGCCTATAGAAACCAGAGGTACTAATCAGTAGTATTCGTTATCTCATGTATTAAAAATAGTCAAAAACGTTTTCAGTAGGAGCTGTATTAGGAATCTGAATTCTTTCACACAGAGTATTCGAAGTGGGTTGGATAAGTAGGTCAGTATGCTACCTTCCAGACCTGAAATCATGTGCTCTATGATATATTTATAATAATCTATGCCACATAAAAATAAAATATCAACAATTTGAGACAATCAAAGCCTTTTTTTTACAATTAAGAATCATATATAATTAATTTCTTATTTACAGTTTGTTGATACAGTTCTTAGTTGTTAAGACACGTCTTTGTGGAAATATTTTAATTATCTTTTATGTATCTTTATGTGTGAAATCACTTGCATACGTTACTCCAAAACATGCTCTTCACCTCAGAAACGGATATAGCTCTTCCTGGGATTGTTAAAAGAATTCATATATGAGAAAACACTTTGAAAGAGTACGACGTTGTTTCTATATTAGAATTATATCTGTGTTTGTTATTCACTCTGCCTATATTGCTCTTTTCAAATTACCAAATGTAATCTTATGTACTTTTTAAAATACTCAAGCATTTTATTGTTATTATAGATTAACAAAGTGAAATTTGAAGAAATGTAAAACCACTTTCTAACCTATGCAATATAAACCATTTTAGTTAAAGCTATTTTTCAACAAAAATAATGATCCTTTATAAATCAGTCATAATCTCTTTTTTTTCTTTTCATAAGAACTGATAAACAAGGGCTGGCCCTGTGGCCAAATGGTTAAGTTCGCGTGCTCCACTTTGGCGGGCTGGGGTTTTGCTGGTTCAGATCCTGGGCATGGACATGGCACCACAGGTCAAGTCATGCTGAGGCAGTGTCCCACATAGCACAACCAGAAGGACCTACAACTAGAATATGCAACTATGTACTAGGCGAATTTGAGGAGAAGAAGAGGGAAAAAAAAAAGAAGATAGGCAACAGATGTTAGCTCAGGTGCCAATCTTTAAAAAAAAAAAAAGAACTGATATCCACTCTTCATAGTTCTTTTCAATTTGTATTGAAAAGCAAACAGAGGGCGAGAGTCAAGTGTATGGGCTTTGGAACCAGACTGCCTGAGTTGATACCTCAGCTCTACAACTTACTAGTTGTATGGTCTTAGGGAAATACCTTAGTCTCTCACTTTCCTCATCTGTTAAGTACTTAGAATAAGGTTACTTTCTCTTGTAGTTGTGAGAATTAAATGAGATAATGTATATAAAGCACATGGCAGAGGGCCTAGAACATACTAAGTACCCAGTGAATGTCAGCTTTCTTTACTGTGGTCTTTCTCTGGAAGTTTTCTAATCAATTCCCTCCTCCAGTATAGTCCCTACTTCCTAATTTGTAAAGGGTTTCTTAAACATCTGGACCATTGAGAATCTTGCTATCTTGATTTAACCTTCCAGACAATTTTGCATTCGCTCATGACTTTATGGCCTTTAGATTGCAGTCCTCAGGAGCCACACTCAATCAGCTAGAAGATCTTAAAGTCCAACATTAACAAGATGTATCTCTTGATGGCCTTTTTGATGCCTCCCTGCACACATCTCAGATATTTCTCCCAGAGCTGCAGTTACATTGACCTTCATTCTGAAACCAGAAGGAACAAGCCCAGCTTGTTCTAGTCTTGGAGCCTTAGCCTTACTTCCTTCCTCTGCTGGTGCTACTGTTTCCTTTGATCTTTCCAAGCTCACTTCTCTTGTCATTCAGATTCCAGTAAACTTCCTCCAACACAGTAATGGGACTAATGTAGCCACATGGGTCCTATATATCACATCACCATGTTTATTTGTCTGCACTTCCTGATCTTCATGGTTATTTTATCAAATTTGATCTGTTTCTATCTCCCCTTCATGAGATACAAGTTCTGTAAAAGCAGTGGCCGTATCTGACTTATTCACTTATCATAGTATTCTCAGCATATTATACAGTGTCACCTACTAGGTAATACATGTTTATTGAATGCATAAGTGAAAAAATGAATTGTTTACTTCAAATGAAATGGCAGAGCATTTTTAATATATCCAGAATATCTTTCCCACATTTCTCTAATTGTCAAAATTATACTCATCCCTTTTCTGTGAAACTCTTTAAGTCTCACACAAGAAAAAATTAGTCTCTCTCTCATGTGCCCCTGTAATGTATGGCTGCCTTAGGTGCAAAGGCCTTTGTCAGATCTGATTTTCTAAGAGGAACTACTTACGTGCTTGGCACATATTGGGCTCTAGAATTGATAACAATTTTCTGAGAGGGTCCATCATATACAGCTTGAGGGAGATTCTTTTGTTTAGATTTTTTTAAAGATGAGTTGAGAATTACTGTCTTCACATTAGGGAAAAAGAACTGCATGAGTTTATTATATAGCTAACAATCATATTTATATATTAAAAAAACAAAGTATGTACTGGTTTTTAACATTCAATTATTTTTACATAAACTTCACAGAAGTCTTTGATAAATGCGACAAAATACAATCTTTTTGGTGAGATCTAGATTCTGCTTTTGACAATCTATTTATCATGATTTGTTTATCCACTTTAGTGTTCCACGCAATTCTGCTTTGGAACAGTCTCTTCTTTGTCTAGAGGTTTCTAACACAAACTGTAATACTTAATCACCATCTGCTCTTGTAAATAGCTCGAGTGTACAATCTTCATTCATTCATTTTTTTTTTTGACAAAAGAAAGGCAATTATTACAGGGATAGGTAGTGGGAATACAGGCATCAGCAAAGCAGTCCCTGTTGTTAAGGAGAATATATTAAGGTATGGTGGGAGAGAAAGATAGAAAAACAGTGGATACAATGGAGAGTTTAAATGATCAGAGAATCTATTTGCTCAGAGAAGTAGGAGACTCCAGCAGCAGGAATGGAAATGAAAAACCTTCCATTACTGGGGGCAAGGAGAGTCAGGAAATTCTTCCAAGAGTAGATGATGCTTGAGTTGAGTCTTGAATTTTAAGTGGTGATAACCAATTTGGGCGGGAGATAACCTTGAACAATTGTATTCTTATAGCCCTAGCTGTTGAACAGGAGCGCACAGAGCTGGAGCTGCCAATACATTTTCTACGAAACACTGACTTCCTGTTTTTCCCAGGTCGTCTTTCTCTTTGCTGTATGTATTTTATGTGCAAACATTGTGAGCACTCTCTTCCTCTGAACTTTGTTCAATATTGAGAAGATTTTAATGTCTCTGATCTTTGGCAGTAAGACAACACTTTCCAAATAGATTCCACCCTGAAAACAGAACCCGTTAAACAAAAGTTGTTGACATTGAGTCTTTCTTTCGTACACACTTGAAAGTCTCTTTAGGCTGTAAGAGTTTACAAATTTGTTGATTAAGTACTCCATGATTACTTTATGAGTCCTCTTAGCTACTTCCTTTTGTTTATGTCCCTAGAATGCACTGACTCACATATAATATTTCTTTTGAGCAAGGACCATGGCCTATCCATCTTAAAATTTACTAGCACATTGTCAAATATACATTAAAGTTTCAATAACCCTCTTCAAGTGAATAAATATTTTACCAAATGCCAATTTAATATATTTTATGACAAATATTAATTGGTTTTTTGCACAAAGATACTCAATAATATCATCGTGTTATGACCTATAACATAATTTCTTCGTCATAATTAGCCCAGCAAAATCACTTCACTTCACTTTAAGGGATCTAGCAGAAGCTTTACATCTTTTGTCCCATAGAATAATTTCTTAATGGTCAATCTCCCTTAGATTATGAAAATTAAAAAGTAATGAGAGTGGTAGAGAAGAAAGGAGATGAACTAAATAATGCTGGAAAATAACATTTTGTTGAGATATTATAAGGCTAAGACACAAAGAACTGTACACAAACACTGTATTCTGGTTGGTAAATTTGTTTCTCATTGGAGTATGGTCTAACAATTCTGAAACTATTTTATGTGTATACTAATCTTCAACAAATAGGTTAATATATTGTAGATAAATGAGGCAAGTTTCTGATTGTCAGAAAAAGAAGTTCACAAATAAGCAAAGGGGAATACTAGAATGCACATCAATGATACCTCAGTAGCAATGAGTACATCTAGCCCCTAGATATTAATTTCTAAATACGGTGCTCCAGTAAAAGGAACTGGACCTCCTCTGAAAAACAATCGCTTTTAGGACTGAGACAGGGAAAATACAAGATAAGCCTGTAGCATTTTGTAGTGTCAGAAAGTAAAGTACTCAATAAATAGATAAAAGGATGAGAGCATGTCAAAAGAACACAGATACCAACTGAAAGAGCTCCCAATGACCAGAGCTGAAACAGTTTGAACACCAAAAGAAATAATGATGTATTATGTTATAACTCAAAAATAAAATAAATATCCACAGATTCATAATGATATAAATAAATGATCAAATAAATAAATAAATAAATAGGGGTAGAAAGGACAAATTTTCCTTAAAATAGAATTCCAAGTAATGAATATAGAAGGAATGAGAGAAATAGAATATCGCCACAGTAATCATTGCTGCAGGCAGGATGCACAGATGGATGCTGAAATACATCACTGGGCAAGACTTCAAGGAGAAAAGGGATATTTGCATTACCTCCTCTCAAAGCATCTCCCCAAGATATTTATTAATTATTGTGGTGGTTTTAACATATGTCGCAAAAGCCTTTAATAATCCTCCCTGCAGGTGAAGCTTAATTCCAATCACCTTGAACATGAGTTGGACTTGTTGATTTGTTTCTATCAAATAGAAGAGAGTGGAGAAAACTGGCAGGCATGACCTTATTGAGTGGTCAAGGTTAACATCATCAGTAGTAAGTCATGTTGAAATTATGCACTGATACCATGAGATAGCCACATTGCCTCTGTGATATTCTTTCCCCAAATCTATAACCTCAGGCTAATCATTAGAAAACACAGCAACCTAAACTGAGGTATTCTACAAAATACCTGACCAGTAATCTTCAAATGTGGCAAGGTCATGAAAGACAGGGAAAGATTGACAAACTGTTCACCGATTGGATTAAGGAGATAAGATGACTAATGCAATATGGTATTCTGAGATGGACCCTGGGAATGAGAATATTAGAGGAAAATTAGTAGTGAAATCCTAATCAAGACTAGTTCAGTTAGTAGTATTTTACCAATGTTAATTTTTTTGTTTTTGATGAAAGATCATGCTTCTGTAGGATATTAACATCAGGGAAAGCTAAGGGAACACTCTGTACTGTCTTTGCAACTCTTCTGTAAATCTAAAATTATTTCAAAATAAAACGTTAAAGAGGAGCCGGCCCGGTGGCACAGCGGTTAAGTTCGCATGTTCTGCTTCATTGGTCCAGGGTTCCCCAGTTCGGATCCCGGGCACGAACATGGCAATGCTTGGCACGCTACGCTGAGGTAGGCATCCCACATACAAAGTAGAGGAAGATGGACACGGATGTTGGCTCAGGGTCAGTCTTCCTCAGCAAGAAGAGAAGAATTGGCAGCAGTTAGCTCAGGACTACTCTTCCTCAAAAAAAAAAAAAAGTTAAAGAAAACGAGTGCTTTAAATCTGGTTCCTAGGATAGACTGGGCATTCAATAATGCTTTTAAAATGAATTAATTAATATATTTGACAGTAACAAATTTACTTAGAATTATTTTCATTGATTTATATGATTCCAGACTCCCATCTAGGCAAACTATTTCCTCCAAGTACACATGAACTTTTACGATTCCATCTTTTCACTGTCTCCATCTTCCAAAAATGCCTTCTATTTTTTACCTACCTGATACATTTTTCATCCTCTAAAATGCGGTTCAGATATTACCTTTCTGTGAAGCTTTCCAAGTATCTATAAATCTTCCTAACTATATTTTTGCTCTCGTGATATTATACCTGATACTTTATATGATTTTGTCACCGTCTAAAAATATGAGCTTCCTAAAAGGAGGAGCCGTATCTTTATATTTTTTAATACTCAATTTAGTGCCCAAAGACAGTAGAAGTTCAATAAAGTTTCCACGGATGAATAAATGAGAGAATAAATAACTGATTGTTCTAAGTATCTGACTTGGTTAATATATTAAATTATGGGATATTGGAAGAAAAGATTCATGTCTTTATTTTTTTTATCACTTTTATTCCGTAACTTACCAGAACACATAAGTTTCATTTCATATATGTAAGTGAATGCCTTGCAGCCCAATTTAAAGAGGTCATTTAGTATTGCACAATTACGGTCCCCAGTTGTAGTACGAGTAAAGTGGGGTGAAGGATGATGGACTGGAACATCTGCTGGGATCTTTTTTTCACTCCGGCTATTTTGTGAAGAATTCTACACCATCTTTCAGAGTAGCTTACAGAGATCCTCTGTTAGAAGAGAGGGATGCCCCACTTTTTGAAATATTTGCTATTATGAATTATTTTCCTTATCTAGGAAAAGCAATTTTAGAAAAATTTTATGTTACACTCCACAGTAACAATAAAACATGTTCACATTCAGGGCACATTGCCTTATTTATGGCACAAATAAGATGCGGACTGACTTTATGCCTAGACAAATGTTTTCCCAAATGTTTCCTATCAAAAGAAAGATAGTTAAATGCTTGAGCAGTTGAAATATGGTAAAATCAAATGCTTACTATTGTATATATCATTTGTTAGTATTTATTACTCTATTCATAAACTTAAAGTATTGAAAGTTTTTATTTTCTTTAAAATACTGGATTGATCTTCAGCTTAGAAAAACCAAGCCATTAAATAGAAGAGACATACTCTTCTTGTGGGACTCTTTCCTTGAAATATAGACTTAGGAAATTTATATTAATTTACATCAAGAAGTTTAAATACCAACGTTGTATCATAGTTTTATGATTTACATTCTTTCATATTGTAGTAATTCCTCTCATTTAGTGTCCTGTTAGTTCTGTTTTATTCGTATATTAAGTGACTGATAAAAATACTTTTCTTTACAAATGTATATATTTTATCGTAATAGCTCTTAGACCTATCTAGATACTTAACTATATATGTTGAATCAGGGAGAACACCTCTGGTATAAGTAGTTCATTCATATTTTCATTAATTTTATCAGACACAGTTATAATTTCCAAATCTATAAAACTGAAGCTGACAGATAAATGTTAAATGCATGGGATGGCAAATCATTAGAAATTGGTCCTCTCACAAACTATGAAACTAGCTGATCAATATCTCTTTAAGAGTCTGTAAATTAACTTTGTAAAATTAATTTAAATATTTCTTTCCTTAAAAATAAAAGTATATAGAGATCACTACATTTTTATTGTATATATCATGGAATATGTGTGCCAACTTACATTTGTATTAATTTAAAGAACTCCAAGCTGAATTTAAACAAATAAAATATTGAAAAATTATTTTTGTGAGTTTACATCTAGAAATTTTGCCAGTTAGAAATTCACTGAAACTAAATATAATCACCATCAAATGAATACCCATGTATCAACCAATTTTTGTACATTATATCTCATTTGCATGGTAACAGCCCTGCATGTGGACATCATTATCTACCTTGACAGATAGAAAGGCTAAGTCTGAGAGGAGAAGAAATGACTAGCCTGAGGCTAAGTGGCAGAAGGAGACTGCAAAAACCCAATATTTTTGGCTCCAAAACCAACACATCTTTCATTGTCAATTTAGCAGCCAGGAGTACTAAAACTCCAGTGTTTTATCCTTATGAGAAATGTAAGATCACTTGAGGTCTCTCACACCAAAACTTCCTGGGTTGTGAATTTTAGTTACTGGATTACAAGGTGTTTGCAATAAATTTAGGGTTAATTCAACTCCTGGACTTCCAAAATTACAAAAAACAAAAGGTCAGGGCTGAAGCTGAATAAGCATTGATTGTGTGTCTTCGAGGAATCAAGCATCGTGGTCCGCTTAACGTATTTTATCTCAAGTCTGTAACATGAGGTTCTGAGATAGTCAGTATTATCTCTACTTTACACATGAGGAAACATAACTTTGAGTTACGTAATTCTGTCCAGACCGCAATGGTTGAAGGCATCAATGTTGGGGTACAAACTAGCTCTTGCTGACTGCAAATTGTATGTTCTTTAAAAAAGCAAAATGTAGACATTCAAGACGATTTCTAAAATTTGACAAAAGAAGAGGCAACAGAAGGTACAATGTATTAGGGTTCTCTAGAGACAGAGAATCAATAGGAAATACATATACATATATAGGTTATATATATGTATTACATAAATATATGATATTTGTCATAAGGAATTGGCTCACACAATTATGGAGGCTGAGAAGTCCCATTGTCTGTCATCTGCAAGTTAGAGACCCAAGAAAGCCGGTGGCCTAATTCTAGTGTGAGTCTGAAGGCCTGAGATTCAGGAGCACTGTCTCTGTCCAAGAGGAGAAGAGCAATGTCTCAGCTCAACAATGAGGCAGAAAGAGAGAATTCAATTGTCTCTTGATTTTTTTCTCCTCTTGGGGCTATCAACAGATTGGATGCTGCCTGCGCATTTTAGGAAAGGCAAACTGCTTCACTCAGTCCATCAATTCAAATGCTAATAATCTCTCCTGGAAATGGCCTCACAGACATACCCAGAAATGTTTAACCAGGTATTTGGACATCTCTTGCCCAGTCAAGTTGACACATGAAATCAACCATCATATACAGGAAACGAAAAAGAATTATCAACTAGAAAAATCAGGTCATTTTTGCAGAAATTTAGCGAAGGGCAAGTTAAGCTCTACACAATTGCTAAATCCCAAGGGGACAGCATTGACTAGGTATTGATGCTAACCGTCCCCTCCAGTTAAGATAGTCTTTCTCTATGTTCATTCATTATATAACCTTTAATGTAGAGATCTAAAATAATTCTTGACTAAAAGATATTTCTAGTATAATATACCTTATCTTCAGTAAAATTGTATACAGAAAATGTAGAATTTGCATAATAATGACTAATTAACTTCCACACACTCAATGTTAGTTTCAATGGCAGAAGACTGTAATTATAATGTGTCAAACATCTGGTTTAAAGTAAGAAAAACAAATATTTATAGACATTCTAGTTTCTGATACTATGTAGACAAAATATTTGAGAGATGGAAATATTTTTTCACTTTTCCTGTAAATGTTCCATCAGTGCACACAGAGAGCTTGTGAAGTGTTTATATCATGGCACTTTGGGATTCTAATTTTGAATGGAAAATGGGAAAATCACAACTAAAATATCAACTCCCAGCTTCACTTTCATATAATTTTAATAAATCAGTAATTGTTTACAAAACTAATAAGCTATTTTACCTGACGTGGTGTGGGGTCATATCTCTCAGAATTAGAATAGATTTTAGTAGTCTAATTCCTTAATTTTCCTTAAGGCAACTGGGTCCCAAAGAAGCAGAGAAAATTAGCAGAGATCTAAGAGCCATTTGTAATGGAGCCAGAGTCATAATGGAGGATTCGATGAAATAGTCCGCAGCTCTTTCTCATTTCTTAAATCAATACTTTAAATTAGTTTATGCCAACTCCTAGAATTACAAGAGAATTTTGACTTAAAGAAAATTAGTCTCATTTATTTTAAGCTTAAATGAAGAAGATGGAAAATAAGCTATGCCAATTCTCTAAATAATCCTATCATATCTGTTAAGCATCCAAAGGCATAGAACTAATTGAATTTAAAAGAAAATACTAACATGCCTGCTGATAAAAGCTGTTTTAAGGGCAGTCTTAAATATTTCAATGCCATTATACTAAAGCGATAAACTTCTTGGATGAGTATTTAAAAATCATAATACAGCATTATATCATTAAAAAATGATCATAATGTCATGGGCTGATGACTGTACAGAATAACAAAATTCTCTGGACAGCACATCTATCATAAATTTGGACAATAGCCAAATAACCTATACAAACTACTTTGCCAAATAAATTTCATCTTTTACGTTGCTATGGTAATTACTATACATGTTGGAGGTTTTTAGGAGATGCTGAATTCCTTGTTCATAATGAACTTTTATGAAGAGTATTCTAAGCATTCTAGTTTAAAAAAACTAATCTGCTTTTGATTTGCATAATTGATGTTTGAGTTCAGTGTAGAAATAACCTCACTTGGTAAATTCAAAGGACATGAAAAGATAGGGTAAAAGATGAAAAAGTTCAAGACAAAGGGAAGAGATTGACTTTTATAATATTTATGCCTTCTACTTTTCTGTTAACTGTATAGTGATTTTCAGATGTTAAACAGTCTTAATCGTATCCAGGAACAGCACAGGGAGTGAAAATTGCCATGCAGCGCAAGCATCAGAGCTTTAACCTTCTGGGCTTAATTTAACATTGGGAGTGAAACAGCACTTAATTATTTACCATTGCTGCATCTCATATGAACAAAGGGCTGGGTTATGTTATCCTTCCTTGGTTGGCTCCATAGTAAATTGAATTGGATTACTTAAGGGGCTGTGAATGGAGAGTGGGGAGGAGGAGATTAGGTGCCTATGACTTGCCACGTGGTCTTTTTTTAGAAACAGGTGAGCAGGCATCTATGAGCCTGGTAATATTCCCCAAAGAAGAGAAGAGCCAATGGGGGAGTGACAAATAGGACTCCATTACCTTGAGTACAGGTCAGTACTGCAGCCAAGACTCAATTTGCAAAGAAGCCTAAGATCTGAGGGACTGACATTAAGCCGAGGTCCAGCCATGCTGGTGAAGACTCAGAAGAACTCTCTGAGAGCTAGTGATGAGGAAACTGAGGTTCATAATCAGGGTACCCACTGCACAGGTAACTCAATCACTGGAGAATTGGAGAACACCATAAAAACCCCGTCACTGGGAAACTGAACAGCCATTCAGTAGAAGAATAATAGGCAAAATGTGTAATATAGGATTCGGAAAATTGGGCATAGGATAGAGAACACATTTACCAAGTCCTGGTGACCTTGTCAAGTTAGTTAATTGAAATATCCATCCCAAGGGACACTAATAATAGTGCTTACCCCAAGGGATTTTCCTGAAGATTGATTGAGTTCATACATGTAAAACTTATGACAGTGCCTGGCACACAGTAAGTGTTCAGTATTTTTTGTGGTCATGTTGTTTTTGTTGTTAAAAAGGGAATGGAGTTTAAAGTAGAATCTTAATTTCTGGAGATCTAAGCAATAAGGCAACAACAAAATTCCTAGGGACATGAAGGCAGCAGCCTCATTAAGGAGTAGCCTTAATAGAACTCTCGCTCCTGCCTTACTAAACCAAAAATTGGCTGGAAATGTGGAGTAGAATTCAGCCCGAAGATGTTTACCACGTCTGACTCTGATTTCTCACTGAAACCATCAGCATTTTCATTACTCATCCTTTTGCTGCATCTTCTGGATGCAGTACTTAGTGGCTGTGTGACCTTGCAGAAATTTTTTAAACTTTTCTAGTAAGCAGAAACTTACTACCTTTTCCTGTGACTTTGTAAAGTTCTTTCATATTCCCCAATTTATACAATCACTAAAAGGTTCAGTATTTAGTAGGAAATAATGAGTCACTTAGTAATTTATAACAAAATTGGGGTAACAAAAATTCTAAAAGACATAACAGGAAAGTGATTGTGTAAAAAGTATGACTACTTATGAAAAATACAAGTTATTGGAGGAGCAGGAACTAGCGTAGAATGGGGAACTTTTTCTCATCTTCATTCCTTTAAAAGCTCTGCTTCCTCTTCTTGAAATTCTTTGCTGCCATACAGTCACTGGGGAAATATCTACCCATAGGTAAATTATTAGGTAAAGATCCGTCTCCTCTAGCAAGCATTGTCCCCCAACCCCCACCACCCCAGCACAACTGCTTTCTCTTCTGAATCTCCAAGAAACATTGTATAAATCTGTACTGGAGAACTTGTCGCATGGTACTTACCTTCGGTTATCAATAAAACTCCTCCTCCACTTAATAGCATCCTCTCTGATGCCAGGCATTTCTTGCAGTTTTTGTTTTAACAGCTGTACTGAGATGTAATTTACATACCATAAAATTCACCCACTGGGATTGTGTTCTATCTGACTTTATATCCTCAGCCTGAAAAATAGTCCTGGTCCTATACAGAATAGACTTCAATAAATATTTTTTGAATAATTGAACCAACGTATGACTGAGAAAAGATTTGCAGTAGACACCAAGTAGATGTGAAACTGATATATCCCCAGTCAACTAGTGTCTTCAGGACTGAGTCAGTTGATCAGGTTGTCCTCTACCATTCTCACTGGCTTTATGTACTTTCCTTTAGAGGGTTTGCCCTCAGATAGAGGAGAGGATATTCCGCACCAAAGGTGCCCCCTTGCCTGAAACTGCAGTAGACAAAGATAAATAAATTAGCTTCAATATTTACAACTTGAGACCTTGATAATAGCCTCACCATGATATTTTCAGTAACTGAAAATGTGGGTGGGGGCAAGGGGGCGAACAGCCTATCCTTTTTTTGTATTAGGATAGGTTGTTTTAAGAATATAGAGATCAATGGATTTGAAAACATTCATGAATTGAATCTCTAAACATAAAAAAATTTTAGGAACTATATATCAGTGGTTACAAGGGAGTCTAGATTTTTCCCCCAAAATGCTAAGAGCTCTCATGGAAATGCTAAAACAGTTATCCTATTGCAGATTATAAAATCAATAAGTACAGGGAACTCTGTTTTCCTCTCTTTTATTTCCTCCAAATGCCTCAAATGAAAGCTATATGAGAAATGAATGTGATATAATAACTACCCCACTTAGGGGAAAAAGCTAATATACCCTCTTTTATTTATAGGTACAACAAATAAAGATACATGTGTAAATTTGTAAAATTATATCATTATTAAGAAAAATTTTTATAACTCCAGCATAATGGTACACTTGTGTATCTTTGTTATCCAAACAAAAATAAATATTTTAGTTTTAATAATAAATGTAATACTTTTTAGAAATAAAAATAACCAAATTGACTCCGTAATTTAATAAATATTTTCAGTGAAGACTACACTGGAAAATTCTCAAAACTGTATGATCTTCAGAAACCTAATTTCTCTTGTAGTTATCATAAAAGTCACATAGTTTATTGGCAGAGACAGTAACAAAAGCAAAGACTAATAGAATCACAGTCTAATCACCATAGTCGTTAAAGACTATCCAATTTAGCCATCCATCTAGTTCTTGCTTCCTCTCTACAACATTCTCTTTAAGTTGTCTCTTCAATGCTTGAATACTGTGAGCAACAGGGAGTTTACTAGCCTCTGAGATAAAATTCAGCCTTTGAACAAATAAATGATAACCCTTTTGTTGAGAAGAAAGCTTTTTCTTCATAATTTCTACCCATTAGTCTTAGTTCTAGCTTTTGGAGTTGTGAAAAACAAGTCAAATACCTTTTAAAGTATGAGAGTCTTGCTAGTTATTGACTGTTGAGTGTTCCTTCTCATAAAATAAACTCACTTTGTGATTAAACAGTTTTTCTTTTTTTTATTGAAATGTATTGTATTCTCCTTATCAAAAACTTAGAAAACATAGAGAAGAACAAAAATCACCAATTACCTGTAGGTAAACTTTCTTAATTATGTGTTAGTTACCTCCTTCTTATAGATTTTATCATTATTGTGGATGCTAATGTTATTATGTGTAAAATTTTATCCATGACTAGCACATCATAATATGAGTATTTTTTCATGATATTAACTTTATTATGTATTATCTTAATAGTTGCATACTTTTTTATGAAATAAGTATTTAGCTCTTACTTGCACTGGCTGACATTTACTGGTTTTAGAGTCTCTCCAGTTTTGCCCAATAAAGGTTGATAAAAGGTTGTTTTTCTTTTCGTGCATACATCATTGCCTGCCTTGTAAAACATAACTCTAGGATAGATTCCTGGGAAAGGTGTTCCCAGGGTAAAGGGCTTGAACCTTTCAAAAGACTAATACCCATATTTCCAATTCCTTTTCAGTTTAAATTATCACCAGCAATTTACAAGAGAAGTATTTTCACTGCATCCTTTCTGGTTTTGGTTATTCTTTTGTATGTAAGCTGATCACATTTCACATGTAATGCTTTTTTATCTTATTGGTAGACTTCTCAGTTTTAGAGGTCAGTAAAGTAGAATTAATTTTTAACTGATATTTTCCGTTTATATTTCCTTTTCTCTGAGAGGTCTGTTTTTAGACTTTGAATCTTAGTGCGGTTTTTCCTACTAATGACCTCTTCTCAGTCGTATTTATTTTAAACAATTTCCGTAGTCGTTTTGCCTTTTAATTTTGTGTATTAGGTTTTAATACTAAGAATTTTTGAATTCTATGTATGTATGATGTGAGTCTTTCTCGTAGTCATTTCTCCATTGATTTTGCTTAGAAAACTCCCTTAGAAAGGATGGACTAATAGTTACTGACATTTTATTATAATTTTATTTGTTTTAATATTTAACTTTTAAATCTATGTAGAATTTACTCTTATGGTGTTCCAAAATAATTATTTCCAAAACTTCTAACCGGTTGTGTCAATATCGTTCATCATTTTTCCATTCCCCATTCTGATTTTTCATACTTCCCTGTTCAGGCATTACTGTGCAATATGTGTTCAGTTACTTCTATCTCTTTCTCTCCCACTCTCACTCATGCACACACGTGCGTGTGTGGGCACAATTTCAGAAACTAAAGGTCAGCTATGGACTGCAGGATCTGATTGTGTTGGGGCACTTGGAATACATTTTGCTGTTGAAGAAGTCATTTTTGAAACTAGGTTATTTTATCTTTCTTTGTCTAACCTTGTCAACTACTTATTTGCAACATGTATCGTTTTCCCCCTGGCGTTTCTTCTTAATATTGCTTTCTTTATATAACAAGTTATGCTTTCATTGTCCACAAGACAAATACTGACATCTTTGACACAATGAAAGCAGCGTAAGTGCTTGTGGTGTAGTAATAGCAATATGCATCCTTGTTACAAAATGACATGTATTCCTGAAAAATTTCAAGTTCTACAAAATTATGAAAAAATAGGATATGGGAAAGAAGGATCAGAGTAAGAGTATTCAAAATATATTCAACCAGAGCTAATAAAAATATTAATAAACTCAATAAAATATGAGTAGACATTCAAATCTCCCCGAACATTATACCACCATCAGAGTCTGTGAGTTTTGCATTTTTATTCCTAGGAGTTAATATTTCCTTTTTCTGATATAGCCTCTTCCAAATTTGCTGTAAAGAGGGCCGATGTGAATCTGATTCTTTATTCTTTTCATGTATTAGATGTCCCCAAATATGACCATATAATATTCTAATAAAGCTAAGCTAAGTTCATCACAAGTCACAGCAGTAATGGGGGACACCTTGACAGAGGTTTGCAGTGTCACCATAGGGGAAGTAGGGTAGGATACTTACAGGGATTTCTGCCCTGGGTGCAAGTAGTTTAAGGTGCATCTTTCAGGGCGGGAAAATGGTTGGGATCCAGCAATATTTGTAGATTAGGATTGGTGGATGTAGCAAAGTGAAAGTTCTAAAAGATGCTTGACAAGTAAAGTGTTTAATAAGGGAGCTGTTTGCACAGGTGAGCAAAATGTTATCTCAGATAAACAGATATGCAGGAATTTCTTGAGGTGAATAGTGAAATAGTGGTTTACAATCTTATCTTCCCTGGACAATTTTTCTAGAACAAATAATAATTAATGTTTACATAGCTATTCTAATAGTGGTTACAGTTCTCATATGGGATTCTTTTTCCTCTTTTAGAATTTTTCTGTCTATGAAGGAGTTGCTCTTACATATCCTATGTGGCACTGTGGATCACTTCAATCTGAGATCTTCTATCTTTTATAATTATGAAAATTCTTGGTCATTACTACTAAAAATATTTCCTACACTCCATTATTTTATTTTCTTTTTATGCAATTGCTATTTTATAGATGTTAGCCCTTAAATATCTATTTTCTTTTCTCTCTCATTTTATATTTTCCAAACCGGAAGAATTTCATGACCTGAACTTTCAGTTCACTTTCATTCTGTTGTCATTCTACCAGTATCTCCAATTACTTCTTCTTAACAACTTTTTAATCCTCAGTTTTTCTCCTATCCTTTTTTGTAATTTTGTAGATATTAATATGCATACTTTAGTCTCCCGTTGTCTGGTACATTAACTCTACTTCTTCTATTATTAGATATTCAAATTGCATTCCTAGGCTATCTTGTATCTTTCCTCTGTGCTCATATTCCCCTGGAAGTGGCAGCCGAGTGGCTAATGTCTTATGCCCTTCGGATGGTTTTAGGTTGTAGGGGTAAGAAGCATATCCAGAGCTGTGAGCTACATAGGTGTTGATTGACAGCTTACTGTTATAATTCTTCATACATCTGACAAAAGCTTGGGGGTAAAGATAAGCAAAAAAGAAAACTGGCTGAAAAATAAGACCATTTTGCACAATGTATTTGATAGTTTAATGACTATTGACTGGATGTTCAGTTATTTGTTGTTATATTCAATAGGCCGGTAAGTGCTAAACCTATTTCAGGAAAGTGATTAAAGCAATTGACCCTATTTGTTTTATTCTTTTATCTGAAATATTAATGGGATAACTCTAAAAGTATAGTCATTAATTCATGGGTTCATCAACAAATTTTGGGCACTTACTAGTTGCTTACCACTGTGCGTGCAAACTGTGTAAGTCACAGTCTCCTGTAGAGTCAGAAATGTTCTGCATCTAAGAGATCCACAGGGTTTCTGAAGATGCATACAGAAGGCTATTTAACCCCGCCTTAAGATGAAGGGAAGAAAAGTCCTCAGAGACTATGATACTTCACAGAAGGTTTTAAAACTTGGCAGGAGTTGCCAGAGGCTCAAGAGGAGGGAAAGTATTCCTGTTATAAAGAACAGTATGAGAAAATGCTTAGAGCTATAGGAGCTAAGTAGTTTGGTACTCTTGTCAGTGTAAAATAAGGTTTTCCAGGGGCAGTCTGGGGAAAAATGTCTAAGAAGTCATTTGGAAGCCAGATCATGGAGAGTCCAGTATTCCATGATGTTAGTATTTTTCCTGTGAGTGGTTATTGGTTGTTTAAGGATTATAAATGAGAGAGTCATTTGATCAGATTTACACTTTAGAAAGATTAGGTATCTGGACCTGTGGAAGCTAAATAGGGCAGATGTAAGAATAACATCAGTGAGATGGTTTAGAAGGAAATGACTGTAGCCAGGTAAAAGATAATGAGGGGATAAGGTAAGTCAGCATTATAGAGAGGGAATGCTACTGAGCAGTTGAAATGTGGACAGTAAGACTCCAGAAATGATTCTTAATATTATTGAATGTTAGTTAACTTAGATTTAAATAGCCACTTGTCTGGGCTGGCCTGGTGGTGTAGTGGTTAAGTTCTCGTGCTCAGCTTCAGCAGCCCAGGGTTTGTGGGTTTGGATCCCAGCTGCAGACCTAGACACTATTCACCAAGCCATGCTGTGGTGGCATTCCACATACAAAATAGAGGAAGATTGGTACAGATGTTAGCTCAGGGTCAATCCTTCTCACACACACACACACAAAATAATAATAATAATAAATAGCAACATGTGACTAGTCAGTACCATATGGGATAGCACAGGTCTAGGACTTAGATATAGTCAGGCAACATGGATTTTAGAGCATAGTTAAGCATATAGCATATTTAAAACATCGATATGGGTTTTATGGAATATTTTGAATAATGAGCAATGGATGAGAATAACTAATGAGAGTGACAGATGGAGAAAAAGGCAATGGGCAGAATCCTGGTAATAACAGCATTTTAGCTTTGGATGGAAGAGAAGGAGTCTGGATGAACTACTGAGAGAGATGATGTTGAGGCAAAGCATTAGAGAAGGGGGTCATGGAACCGAAGGCAGGACAAGTTTCATTTGAAGGGGCTTGGTCACTAGACGCTGCTGAAAAATCGAGTATTATAAGGTCTTAAAAGTGCCACAATGTACCTGGCAGCTTAACAGGACATGACTGACCTTAAAAAAAATTTATTCCGTGATAGACATAAATACCATGTGAAAGAGTAAATGAGTAAGTAAGAGATGAGTGTAAAGTTTATAAGATAAAGAAAATCTGAGATAAGAGGCAGAGAATTACCAAAGATAGTTAGAATTTTAAAATAATTGTGAGATTTCAGTACATTCGAAATTTGAAGGGAAAAGGTCAGTTTTCAGAAAGAGATTTAAAGTCTGAAACAGACCTAGAGACGGGTGAAAATTCAGACAGCAGGATTGATAGCTGGAGTGGAGAGAGACCATTTTTTCCTTTGAAATTGGAGGGAAAAAAGAAGTAGATAAATGCACACATTCTGACTCTCAGAGTGGAAATTCAAGCTTTGACGGCTGCATATGTTTTCCAAATCACATGAGACTAAAATGATAGACATTTTTGCCTTGCCTGTGCCATTCTCCTCAGTATGTGTATTTTTTAAATGGGGATATTTAGTGTTTAGTTTAAGTTTGGTGCTTGTTAAATCATTAGAAGCTTCAATTTTAAAAATGGGTATAATCTTGACTTTCTTCTTTAAAATTCCAGGATGTCATAATATTTTAGTTAGTAAAGTGCTTTTCCTTTCATTGAGTACTGTAACACTATCTTCTTGGAATTCACAATTGGATTTCTAAAACCTTTTAAAGAAATTTAATAGTTCATTGTGCTTTTACAACATCAAAACAAAAGAAAAAATTTGGCAGTGAATTTTTGGTCAGGCTAAGTCACAAAATATTTCAGTCAAAGTGTGGCATTTTTGGAATAAGACTTTCAGCTACTGAAATGTGCCTATAACATCCTGTCCAAAGAAAGTAGAAAGGGTCTGGAATTTAGAATGGTGGCAAAACTCAGAGCTTTATGCTTTTATGTGGAATATGTATTATGCCAAAGATTATTGAGATAATATGCGATACCAATAGCAAGAAGAAATACAAATTGGACTGATTCTGAATAAGGTATCTGGGGATAAGTTCTTTCATATCAGATTCCAGAAAAAGCACAAATGTAACTTATGTGTGGGTTGGAGTATCCTAACAAGAAGAAGAGGACTTTATTTCTCACTGTGTCATGAGATCACACCTGTGAACTTGTATCTGTTGACAGTGAACTAGAGAATAAAAAGAAAAAAAAAGAGTGAGAGATGTTTGGGGAAAATTCACTGTGCCTTTAATAATGTCTACTTGAGTGGAGATTTCTGAATATTTTCTTTCCTTTACGTTGCTTGGAATTCAAGTTCACTGTTCCTTCCACCGCACAACTAAGTTTATCCTTTGGGAATATGCCTTCAGATCCACATAAATAGCTAGAACTTCTGTTTTCCTGTATATCTTTTTGTGGCTTAGATAATTATGTGTCCTCGTATCCAGTAACAATTCCTTAAATTTCTTTGGGGATTGATATTGAGTTGTAGCTCTTGTCACCTTTTTGTTTCTTTTAAAGCCTCACTCCTTTAGGGAAAATAAACCTTAAGTTAGTTAAAATTTCACATCACGAGATTTGAGGTTTTTTCCATCACTTCCCATTTCTTTTCTGAGTCTTTGAAATATAACCTGATGAAGCAGTGATTTCACTTCTGGTTTATATGTTATAACGGAGTCATTGAATTCAGAAGATCTGTTAAATTCTGTAATTTCATGGGGAAAAAAAATCTTTTCCCCTCCAGAAAGTTCATTCTGAAAGTGCGGGACCAGGAAGAAGCTTTTATTTTCACACTTCAGTCAAAGTATTAGCTGCACTGACTGCCCTGTTCTTTGACAGACTTTCTATCCAGTAGCAATTCCATCGCGGCTGATAAGTGTGTCAGCGCAGGAACTCCATCAGCCTTATCAGCACCTGCCACTCACTGTTGGATTCATATATCTCAGCTTTAAAATGTTAAACTTGATTTCGTCCTTCTGTGAATATCCTTGCATCTCAAGTAAGCCAGGGGAGAAGTCTACGTACTGAATTATATTCTCTTCCTTCCTCTTTTAAGGTTTTAGCCATCAGAATTGTTCTCTCTTTCTCTCTCTTTTTTCAATATTCCATCATAAATAATTAAATTGTATTTATTTATTGTATTTAAATTTTAAATAAGTTTCAAATCCGTCTGTCCTTCCCAATGTGAGTTCTTAAATTTTTTCAAATCCAAGAAATTGAAGGAGAACATTATAGTTAGGAAAAGATCTTCCTGAGTACTAACTGCTCCTTCTCACCCAGGCCTTCATAAGTGCTGTTTTCCTCACTTTGCTGATGGAGAAGCAGGTTCTAACATCATGGCTCATGCCCAGTTCTTGTCTTAAATACAGTGCTGACTAAATATGTCTTTCTTTCCGTGTAGTATCCTCTTTTTAAAACATACTTAGGTAGTTTACATTTATGGCAGTTATCTGGGTTAAATGAAATAGATTTTGATGTCTAACTTCTCATTATCTGTCCCCTCCCCCAAGTTCTCTAGTACTTTCTATATTGTGCACCAGTCCCTTCATTGTCACCGATATTCTTCCCTTTGAAAATGAGAAGTCAGATGTTGTTTGCTATCTAATTCTTTATTTGGTACCATGTTTAATAAAAGAAAGTAAATAAAATAAAATACAATTTTTCCATCATCTAGGCTGATCCCTAATCTTGATTGAGCCACAATTCACATGAAGTTTGGATACAGTGTGTGTGTGTGTGTGTGTGTGTGTGTGTGTATGTGTGTTCATACTTTCATTTTAACCTGTATTTTGGGTAAGCTATATTCAAACATTAGTCTTAAGCAAAGACATTATTGGTAGGAAACCTAGAATTCAACTCTGAAAAAGGAATATTCACATATTTTTCCAAGAAGCATGGGTGAGGAAGATGTGAGATAATAAAGAAGAATGTGTACTGCTGAAATGGAATATAAATGTTAGTTATTGTCATTCTGAAGGATTTAGATTAATAAATTACAATGTGGAGGCCATGACATTGATCCCACATGCTTTTATGGATGCTGACATGGATTTGGAAAGAAGTGCTGGGGAAGTGGGTGACAAAAGGCTGACTTTCTAAGACAAATGTGTTAACGTTACTACTGATACATAAATGGGGCATTCAGGATCAGAAAATTAAAATAAGATATGTAGAATCATAATGATTCTGATTTATTGACATTTTAATTATACTGGAGGAATATTAAACTGTTCTTGTTATCTGATCATATATATACTATTACCATTATCCTGGTGAGTTAAAGCATCCCCAAAATATGAAAATTATAATCACACTTCAAGCAAGTAATTTGCACATCTAAAATTAATACATTTGAACACCAGTATTACTCTTCATTTTGCTCTAAAAATTAACATTGCCACTTAAAAAACTCTCAACACCCCCTGTCTGCAATTGAGAAAATAAATTTACATAATGCTGTTTAGTTGATCATTATACGTTTAAAACACCAAAACTAATAAAATGTGAAATATTTGAGAAAAGTTTTCCGGATTATGGGATTCCCAGTTTTTGGTTAGTCTGTGAAGGGGCCTCAATAAAATATTAAATCTATTATGCCAGAAAGGAACGAAATAATAGTTTTATCTTTTAGATTCTGAACAAAGATATTTGAGAAATCAAGATGAATAATCTGAACATCAAAGGGTAAAATTTAACTACTTGTTAACTAAAATTACCATTAAATTGATGTAACATACAAACAATGTGTAATATCCCAAATTGAAAACATCACATTAAATATAATTACATTTGTTAATGCAAAGCATATTTAATCTACAGTTAAAGCATTATTCAAATTACGTTAATTTACTCATAAGATGATTAGGTCTAAAAAGATCAATTAAGATGAATATGCATGTTCAGGTACCTAGAATGCCCCATTAATTTTAATTTAATATAGTAAATGTGTGTAAATAAACATGTGAGTTGAATATAAATGACACAGAATAATAAAATAGTTCATAAGTATGAAATCAGAAACTAACAGCAATAAAGAAATTCTATTCAAAACATAATATATTATTCTCTAAATTTGTGTCATTAGGATGATACCAAATCAATATACTTTCCAGCAAACATGTTCTTATTAATCTATCTTAAGATGATCTTTTATTTATTTGAAATAATTTCCTCTTCTTCAACTGTTTCTTTACTGTAACTTCCAAATAATAATACATTTTATTATGAATATAGTTCTGCCTTGTAGTTTATTGTTTCATGATATAAAGTAATAAAATTAAGAAAATAGTATTTTGCAGGGCTGGCCTGATGGCTTAGTGGTTAAGTTCACACCGTCTGCTTCGGATGCCCAGGGTTGCAGGTTTGGATCTCCTGCACAGACCTACACTGTTCATCAAGCCATGCTGTGGCAGCATCCCACATATAGAAGAAGAATAGAAGAAGATGAGCACAGATGTTAGCTCAGGGCCACTCTTCCTCAAGCAAAAAGAGGAAGATTGGCAACAGGTGTTAGCTCAAGGCCAATCTTCCTCACCAAAGAAAAAAAAAGGAAATGATATTTCATAATCAACTTTCTATGTTTTTAATTCTTTTCTAAACCCTTCCTTTGAAAATTGAATTGCCTAGACTCATCTCGTTCATTAATATCATCAGTGCACATTCCTTCCCCCTCAGTGAATTCCTTACAAAGAGAAAAAATAAAATTATGCTCATCAAGGTCAGTATGATATTTTATTGACAGTAATGTCATAACTCACATTACCTTTGTTGTCAGTACTTACTAACATTGAGAATAGAATACATGACAGGTGAAAAACATTTTACCCAGGTAGTGATATTCCATAATCTCAACAGCATCTCCATGATTAACAAAATTGACTGTGAATGATATATTTGAAGATCTCTGGTCCAGTTTTGGGACTTTAAAATATAGCCTTTGATTTTCAAGGTTCTCTGCTAAAAACTACATATTTATAATAAATTTTGTAAATAATATCCAAAAATTATAGGTGCATCCTCTGACGAATGTCACTTTTTAAAATAACTTGCCGAATGCTAACCTCTTTTTATTCCTCTTAGATTAGGACTTTGCCACTTGTGTTTCTAGGTAACTGAAGAATTATTTTCTATTTCCATTGTTTAAGGGGAAAAAATTCTTAACTCTTATTACTTAATAATGGTATCATTGTTATTATTGGCATCATTATGAGTTGTTACATGTGATGCAAAGTAATTAAAAAATATACTAACGCTAATCCTTGTGTTTTTTGGTTTTTGTTTGCACTTTCAGAGACAAAGAAATAGCATGGCATGAAACATGGCTCAGTTCTATTACAAAAGAAATGTTAATGCCCCCTACAGAGATCGCATCCCTCTAAGGATAGTTCGAGCAGAATCGGAACTCTCACCGTCAGAAAAAGCCTACTTAAATGCTGTGGAAAAGGGAGATTATGCAAGCGTCAAGAAATCCCTAGAGGAAGCTGAAATTTATTTTAAAATCAATATTAATTGCATTGATCCTCTTGGAAGAACTGCTCTCCTCATTGCAATTGAAAATGAGAACTTGGAGCTCATTGAACTGCTCTTAAGCTTTAATGTCTATGTCGGAGATGCTCTATTACATGCTATAAGGAAAGAAGTCGTCGGCGCTGTTGAGCTGTTACTGAACCACAAAAAGCCCAGTGGAGAAAAACAGGTACTTGCAAAATACTATTTTTAATTTATTTTCCTTTCGTAAAGGTTCTATAGATATTCAAATTCTCCCAAATTTTAAGAAATAGAAGCATTGGAATCAGAAGCCACGGAAAATAACTGTTAAGTACACAGTTCACATCCTCCGACAGTCATCTCCTCCTGCACTGCCTACTCTGGCAAATCAGACCTTTAGTGAGAACTAAAGCAAAACCAAGTAACATATGTTGGCTTCCCGTACATTGGAAACATTTCTATGTAGTGCTCAACATATAATGGTTTTGGGGGCTTACTGTGTATGTGTGGTGTTTTTCCTCTTGTTTTTTATTTCCTAACATTCTACAGCAGCAGACTGAATTCTTTGGCCATTTTCCTGTTTAACCTGCTTGCCTCTTCTGAGATTCTGCATCTTACTGCAAAAGTGAGTTGCACCATCTAATTTTGATATTGCTCTGAGCCAACTCTAGTGGATTCTTTTAAATTGAGACTTAAATAAAAAAACAAAAATATTACTAGAAAAGAACTGAGCTCTGAATGTAGACCTAACTATATCTAATTTACTAATGGCAAAAGTGTAGCTATAGGTCAACGTCTTCAGTAGAAAATAAGCAAAAATGGGGCACAATTATCAATACAATGTGGTTTTTTCCCCTGTTATCTTCCTGGTTTTTTACCACTAAGGAAGTGGAGAAATTGTAGACAGAAACAAAAAAGGAGTCTGTTTTTGTTTGTCTAGATCTTTCCCTTTGTTACTGCCTGTACCTGAATCTATTTGATCCTTATTCCTTTCACATGGGACTCTTCAGTTCCCTGTATCAAGTCTAATTGACTAATTGCAAAGACATTGCTCTTACTGCAGTGGCTCAAAATCTGTCTTTTAAAGTGAAATCACATAAAATGTGTGTTATTACAGCTCTAGCAATTTCTGTCCTGCTTGATAATGCAAATCTCTATCTCTGAAAATATAGACTATTAGGAGATGTTACATTCATTTAAAGCAAAGTCTACTGTAGCTACCATTACGTTTGCTTCACTGGAAGACTTTTATACGATCCTTGCTATTATTGGGAGAAGAACTTCTTGGCTGAGTGTCACCTGAAAAGCTCTCCCTGTGTTCTCAAAAGTCTGTGCTCTATGGACCATTCTTATAACTCATCACTGTTCACTCTTTCTTCTTACCCAAACCTAAACTTTGATAAAACAACACTCCACAGTAACAGTATTTCTCTGCTTGTCGTTATACTGGTGTTTTGTTGTTTGTTTCATACCCAGTTATTTGTAGGTTACCTTCCTATCATATTGGTAAAACTTTACTGATAGGAAAATTTGCTTGTTTTATCTATCCTTTCAAACTTTTACAAACCCTGGCAGGGATGGATAGGTAGTGGGTGCATCTAAAGACTTACGTTATGTTATATCCCAGCTTATCACCACTAAGGAAGTGCAGAACACAGGCGGGAATGAACAGGAGTCTGTTTTTATCTGTGTTAGTTCAGGTGCTATTTCCTTAGTCACCTTATGATTTTGAAATTTCTTCCGCAATCACACCCTTAAAGTATTTGCATTTTTTTTTTTTAATATTGGCACCTAGGCTAACAACTGTTGCCAATCTTCCTTTTTTTTTTTAAGGATTGGCACCTGGGCTAACAACTGTTGCCAATCTTGTTTTTTTTTCCTGCTTTATTTCCCAAACCGCCCCCCACCCCCCAGTACATAGTTGTATATCTTAGCTGCAGGTCCTTCTTGCTGTGGGATGTGGGACGCCGCCTCAACGTGGCCTGATGAGCGGGGCCATGTCCGCGCCCGGGATCTGAACCCTGGGCCGCCGCAGCAGAGCGCCCGAACCTAACCACTCGGCCACGGAGTCAGCCCCAGTATTTGCATTTTTAATAACAATGATCTTATATTGTACACCTTCTTGTTTTATGCCTGTGTAGGCAAACATAAGATAGATGTTGTGACTGAAGGTCTAGATCATTTTAGAGTGGAACAAGTCTATAGAACAAAACTGCCATTAAATTTGTTTTTCATGTTTATTATTAAATAACTTTCCTAGTTATATTTTCTAGAGAAATTTGCCATACATTTCAATGTCTCTTTAGTCAATGACATTTGTGCTGCCCAGAGTAATTTGGTGTCTGGAGAAGATATCTGCTATTATGAGAGTGCTTGTTGGAAGATATTCAACTTCTGAGCTAAACTCTAGTCTCACAAGTGGTCTTGGCTCCTTAGAGGCACTTGATCTGAACCCTGATTATTAATAAAAGGCAGTAAAGGTTTGCAATCTGCCAGGAGTCTGAAATATCCCAGGCCACGTGTTTCTGGAAGATTTATCTTGTATCAGTTTGCTGGCCAAGAATTTTCCTTTTCTATTTGTACATTGTAGAATTCCTCTTCAGTGAAGGCACTGGGAATAAACAAAAATTGTATCTTTTTGCTTGAACGTTATAATTTTGATAGAACAAATCCGATCTACCTCAGAATTCCTGGTATCTGGTACAACGAAAGTGAGGCTATTACAACATGAAATGTATACAGTATAGCACAGAAGAGATGTTCCCAGGGCTGGGGGTGCAGTGAAATCCCATTAGAGCTTGGCTGTTGATCTGTGGTTTACTTGGGTAATACATCTCCAGTGCAGCCAACATCTTTTGGAATAACAGTTTCCAAAAAACAGTGTGTTGTAGGTAGCAAATATGTTCTTGATAGGAATTTTTCTCCCATAAATTGTAATTCCTTAGATGATTCTTGTGATCATTGAAAGCCATTTTGGGTATTATTATAATTTGCCTAATTCCCATTCTCATGGATATCCCCCAAAGACTCTGGAACACAGTCCATTAATTTTGTTGAGGTTTATTGAAGTCAAGTGTTAAAACCTGAAAACAATACCCAAGTCGACAAAATAAACATAAGTTGTCCTAAAATGAGTCAGTAAAGAGGATCTAATATAAAAATCATACAAATCTGATGATTGGAACGCTTACGTAGAACTTAAAATGTGACAAATGTGGATTAGGATATATATTCGTCTTTTACAAATTTGGCACACATTAATTTCTTTCTGTGGAAAAAGATGCAGTGTTTGATGGCATCCTGAAATCATGAGAGCTATGAGATTTCAGATTAATTTGTCTACCATTGCAGTACATTCACCAGGGAACAGCTTAGGATTTGTGTATGCTTACTGTGTCAGGCCCTGTGCTGGGTGCTGGGGAGGAGGCACAGTTCCTGTTCTCCAGAGTCTTGAGGTCTAGTTGTGAAGAGAGACAGGAAAAATATCACAAGAATATGAATAAAGGGGATCACAATGGAAGAGATGAAAGAGAAATAAATCCTCAGCTAATTATGAAGCTAAGTTGACTGGATTTGATAAATACAAAATATTCCTGGGTAGGGGGCATGAAGGAGAAGGAGAAGGGCCTGAAGAAGAAGGAGGAAGAATGTTTAAAGGTTTATAACTAGAGAAAGTTAAGTGAGATACTTAATGAGTTTATAGGACCTGGTTGGATATACTCAGTTTATGATTTATTGAAATCGATGTCTAGGAGGCAATAGAAATTTTGGACTTAAGAAAGAGTCTGGAATTGATATATAAATACTAAGGACATTGAAACAAATGAAATCACTTGTCTTCCTATCATTATGACATTGATTTTCTCTTCTTTCCCTGACGTATTGTTTGAATGTTTGTGATGGCTAGTATATTAAAAGATTTTTTCCATGCAGCATCTAATGAAGATAAATAGATGGGCATAGATCATTAAATATTTCCTTCCGTATTTAATGTAGACCTTCATAAATCAGGGTATTGAGTTCCTAGTGTTTTATTTTTACTATAGAAAAACGGAAAGGATAATACTCAGTTCATTTCTTTCATGTAGTAGACAGCCTAGAGACCATGTGGTTCTCTACACTAAGCAGGAAGATAAAACATTATGTATTCTTATGGGGAATGCTCTCTTGCCGGAATCATTAGTCTGATTTTCTCTGATGATTTTATTGAACTTTTCTTTAACCTCCTTGGTACCTTATTTATCTACAAGGAATAACTTAGAGTGACATCTTACCAGCCTTTTCAGTCAATTGATTGGTTACTTGACTTCTAATTATTTCTCGCAGACCTTTCTCTTCAAGGTCTTCTAAGGCCAGATTCAATTTCAGTTTCAGCTGCTTCAGTAAATTTTTATCAGAAACAGAACTTTCTTTTCCATTTTTCACTTATACAGAGGTTCTCAGTCTTAAGCATCATCAGAAACACTGGGTGGGCTTGTTACAACACAGACTGCTGGACCCCGCCCAAGAGCCTCTGATGCCACAGGTCAAGAATGGGGCTCTGGAACTTGTGTTTCTAACAAGTACTCAGGTGATACTAATGTGCTGGTCTGGAGATAACATTTTGACAACTGACTTAGAGGATGTTGAAAGTTACCGAATACCTATAGCTGTTTAGGTTAGGTGTGTTGAACTATGCTATGCTAACCTGGCTTTCAGGAGATTTGAGTTAATTCCCTTAAATACTAATGATTCAGTGGTCTTTAATATATGAGAGTTTCCCAGTTTTACTAATATTTTTATTTTTTCTCTTCTTTGGGAAAAAGACTTTGCTAAAGATTACTTATTCATTCAATATTTAAGATCCTAGAGTATTTCAGTTGAAGAAATTTTGGTTTTAAAGCTCTGCTAGAAGGAATACCAGATTTTATAGTCATAAGAGATTTTGGAGATCATCTAATCTAATCTCTTCATTTTACAAAGGAGGGAAAGGAAAGAGAGATCCGATGGTGTTTGGAGTTTGACCTGAATAAAAGGATCTATAAATTAATAGCAACCAACTTCAGAATAGTCTGAATGATGATATTAATAATGATAGTAATAATGACAGCAACAATAATAATACTAGGTAGCATTCATTGAGCCTGTCACTAGGCCAGTAACTGTGATAAGAATTTTGTTTGCGTTATGTCATTTAATCTTCACATTATCCTATGAAGGTACATACTATTGTTATCCTCATTTGAAGGTGAGAAAATGAAGACCCCCAAAAGGCATAAGCAGTATGTCCCAGATCACAAACCCAGGAAATATCAGTACTGGAACTCAAGAGTCACAAAAGTCAACCACTATGTTGTCTGGCTCTAGCCACTGCACCAATTTGAAGGGAGTCATTTAAATCATTAGTTAATTATCCTAATTTAGGATATGAGTTAGATAAATTTAAAAGGGCCTCTAGATCCACATATTCAGACTGTGTCTCTATCTTGATATTATAATTCCGTTTATAATTTAGTCACTCAATAAATACTAAGGAATAACAATGTCGTTAGAAACTGTGAAGTGCTGGAGAAGAACAGAATTGAGTGATAGAAATGCTGACTTCCAGCTCTATTTACCACTTACTAACAGGACAAGTCTCTGAACCATTCTGAGCCTTGGTTTTCTAGGCTGTTAATTAGGATCACAGTATTGATTTACTTGAATACCACTTACCCGTGGTGTTTGAGTTCTGCAAAAGTGTTTTATAAGGTAACGTGATAACAGCATAATATACTATTATTACTGTATTATGCCATCATCTCTGTCTTCCTATTGACAAACAAGTATACTAATAATGCAACATATGCTGAAACGATGAAGTTACGCATCAGCAATATACCCACTAGAGTACATGTCTTCTTCTTTCATTTGAAAAGTGCAATCATTGGAAACAGAAACTCTGTTCAGAGAGTAAAGGAGAATTTAATTCAGTTTATTCTTTTTCTTTCCATCTCAGTGTGCATAGGGGATCTTTTTTTAATAGTTTCAGTAAATTTGCTAATACAATTTGTGGTTTTAGAATCAGTACTTATTATGTGATCAGAAAATCAAAGAAATAGGAGATTGGCATTAGCATATTAATGCAAATATACGTGCAACCCAAAACATACGCTGCTGATGTGGATGCTAATAAATATATCCCTGGCTACGGGGCGGAGAACTATGTTCTTTAAACAAACGTAAAATTTTCAGATTGAATCCATTTACTTTCTGCATCGACTCAGATGCCCTGAAAATGTTTACTTTTAACTCTTGCATTCATGTGGTTTTCCTCGCTGGGCTTCAGAACAAGTAATTTACCTTCTGCAGTCCCGTGAAATCATATGGTGCCTAATAAGTGATACTGTACACTGAGACAGCCTATATGCCCTAGTCTTTAGAGCTGCCCCTTGCAGAATGCAAACATTTCAGCTTCCTCAGTGGTTAACCAATTGAGGTTACCCATTTCTATTTGTTTTTATGACATCCTGGATATTGACAGTAAATGAACCTAAATATATGTGTAACCATAATTTTAGGGACTATCAAAATTCAGAGAGAGAGAGAGAGCGAAAGCAAGAGTGAGTGACTGAGAGAGAATTACTGTAGAGTATTAAAGATGTTCTCCACCAAAATATTTGTGAGACATAGCCTGATAAATCATGAATTGCACTTTCTTTATATTTTGATGTAAACTATCAATAGAAAACTTATTTTCAGTATTGTCTAAAACTACCATTAATATGAAAAAGCTGAAAAATGTCCCCCAATATGATCTTAGTAATGTAAAGTAGTAACCAATATAAAGTATTTTTATTAACAAGTACTTCGAAAGTCTAAAAATTAAGTTGTCATTATTCCACAGCAGGGAGTTTAAAAACTATTACAACATAGAACATAGATTGTGTTTAGTCAGCTGGTAATTTGCAATCATGTGAGATCTGAATAATACCATCTTAAATGGAAGAATTTTTAAAAGATGGACTATGTTACACTATTAATATGACAACGTGGCTGAAGCTAACTGGACATTATGACTCAGCATAACACACCATTTAACTTCCTTTGTCACATTGACATTTTATTCTTCTGGAAAACCAGCAAATTTTAGGTAAATGAGCCCTCTGAAACATGTTCTCTTGCTCTTTGCTCTCAGCATACCGCACTTACTATGAACAGAAAAACAAATAATAATCATTAAATATGTTTGGAACCCACAGGAGTAAAAGGCTTTTAGCCCTTTCTGAAAATCCAGTGAAAAACAACCACCTCAAGTAATAAAACAAAGCTCCAAGCATTGAGGCATTTCCATTCTACAGTAGGAAAATACAGGACAGGGCCCGTAGTCTCTGTTTTTGGACAAGGAAGGAGTGAGATGTAGAGAAGAGAGTTGAGAGAAAGAAAGAGTTGGATGGAAATCCTGTTTTATAATCTCAGGCAAATCATTTAGTCTTTGAGGCTAGACTTTCTCATAAAGAAGAGGAGGATTATAGTCCTTGCTCACCAGGTTGTTGTAAAGATTAAATAGTGAACACACTAGAGTGCTCAGCATTAAGAGAGCTCAGTATCTGTAAGTCTCTCCACCTTGCTGCCATTTGAGCATTTCGCCTTTATTAAATTTAATTTAATAAAAAATGCATATGGACATTGAAGCAGCTAGATATTTCTCAAAGCAAATGCATTGTGAAATGTTAGGGCCAGTATAAAGAGTGAGTTAGTGTTAAAATAAAAGAGTGAAACTAATCTTTCAAATGTGAACTTTGGTGAAAAGTTTTGGTGGTCATTTTTATTAAATCCCCGAAATACATTATAAATATTGTGATTCAGTCTAAAAATAATAACATGATGTCTCATTAGGAAATATATTAATGAATTTCATTAATTATAATAATTTGAAAAATTAATCATTGAAGAATAAAATGAGTCACTTAACAATTGTAATTAATTGAATAGGTAAGGTGTTAATATAATTGAGAATTATAAAAAATACATATTATGATTAGAATGTCTCCTAACTGTTTTCAAAATGCCCTTTTCTTTCAACCTACTATATTTACTTATTCTCTGATTAGATGCAAAATAAGTAAAGTTTTATTGCTTTAATATCTGAAACACAAGAAAATGAGAATTTAAGTAGTGTAGAATTTTAAATGTTCTTTTTAAGAAGCAATTTTTTAGGCATTTAAAAAGAAAAAGTGCTAACATTTTCATTATCACAATTTATTCTTTATGCAATCATTTTCTGGATCATTTAGCTTCTAGGCATATCAATATTCCAAGCTGCTATTGTTTGAATCATATATTAGAAACACTTGACAATGATTCCAAAGTGTGAGCTTTCAGCATGTCAGGGGCAACTTATAGAACACACCCTTCCTAGAGAAGGCTCAAACCCACCCAGAACGAGGGAATAGGTTTTGGAGGGTAAGAGAATTGCATAACTGCAAATTTACCAACTGAATGCATAACTTCTTTTCCTTTAAATGAGATCATGATGGGTGAGTGGAGGGGGCTCGACCTTACACGGTCCTCATCTCCTCATGTGTGTAACCTAATTGCAAAATTCCTTCTTAGTTTCTGGAATCTCCTAGGAAAGTATATATGTTTGTTTGATTTCGAGATACAGACTTAATTGTTAAGCAGCACTGGTATCATCAGACATAAATGTGAATTTTTAATACAATAATACCATGATAAGTAAAGTACATATTAGAAATAATTATGCATTTATTTAGACTTTACATTATGGGTATTATCCACTGTCTAAAATATCAGAGAATCCTTAATGAGCAGAGTATTGAATAATTTTTCTCCAAAACAACACATAATTGAAAAAGCAAATAAGTTGAGATACATTGTAAATTGCTATTACATTTTACCATAGTGGTTGTAGGTTAAGGGATAATAATAAAAATTGTTAACATTCATTGAGTATTACAATGTGCTGGGCGTTCTCCTAAGAACATTCTACGCTGTTATCTCATTTAAACCTCATAACAACCTTTGTGATAAGTTCTTTCATTATTGCCATTTTAAAAAAAAGAGGTTACCTTACCCAAAGCCAGCGTCAATAACTGAGGACTTAAACGCCTTTCTCTCCTCTAGCAACCTATGCAGACCCCTCTAACGATTTGCGGGGTGCATTCTTGCTAACCTTAAAGGTAGGCTTAGAATCTTTGTTTGTCATTTATCTAAGCAGCCGCTACTAAATAATGGGGTTAAAGAAGGAATAAATGCATGAGCATGTGAGTAGAGAATACAACAAACTTTTTTTTAACAAACTTTTTTTTGACTGCCTAGTGTGTATTTTCACATTTTTTGAATTGAGTCCTCCCAGTTATACTGAACCATTACAGATAAGAAAATTGAAGCTCAGAGAAATTGAATAACTTGCCCAAGGGAGATTTGAATGTCAGTTTCTCTGTTTTCATGACCTTGCTCTTCCTTTGCCCAACTGCCTGCTTACTCTGGCCATCAGATAGAAAGTAATCTCAGCCCTTCAGAACATGCTGGAGCCTAGGAGTAAAAATTAGTCCTCGAGCAGCATGGAAAGATGTCTCCATGGCCTTGACTCACAGGAATATCCTGAAAGTCCTTCATCTGGAGGCTCCTGACCTAATCTTAAGTGCTTTAAAGTTACTGATTTAACAAAACTGTTTATCCAGGTTCCTCAATTTCTCCTAGATTGTTGTAGAAAAGATGGGCAGTAATAAGGAAACAGGGCTGGCACATTGAGAAATTAGTGGCAAGAGGGAGGTTAACAAGAGTGTAGAGGATTGCATGTTAAGGAATGCACGTTTCAATGTCATCCTGTGGTTGGAGAGGCTGAGGGACTCAGAGAGGAGCTTGTCTCTGAACTGAGACCTGCCGGCTGAGACTCTGCAGAGATGGACCCTGCCTCTCAGACTGAAGGAGGTTATTTTGCAGACAACACAAATCTTTCTCCTCATTTATGTGTGAGATAAATTATGAAATCCTGATGGAATTAAAGATCCCTCTTCTTTGCTACCATTGTATCCTGATACACCACTTCATTTTTGCGTTAGTTGTCGTTAGTGCCATTGAATTGATTCTGACTCCTAGCGACCCTGTTTACAGCGGAGTGGAGCCCTGCCTCGTCTTTTTGTGCCATCCTCTCATCTTCCAGCTCTACATTAGACGATGTTTAATTGCTATTCATTGGGTTTTCATGGCCAGTTGTTTGGGAAGTGAGTGGCCAGGTCCTTCTTCCTAGTCTGTCTTGGTCTGGAAGCTCTGCTGAAACCTGTTCACCATGGATGACACCGTTGGTGTTTGAAATACTTTCAGCATCACAGCAACACACAGCCACCACAGTATGACAACCAACAGATGGGTAGCGTGGCTCCCTGACCTGGAGATGAACCCGGGTCAAGGCATTGAGGGCACTGAATCTTAACCACTAGACCACCAGGGCTGGCCTACACCTCTTCATACCTCTTAGAATGTTATGTTGAAACTATGTGTCACTTTCCCCTACTTTGTGAACTTCATAATACCAAGAAGTGTGTGTACACACACACATATACACACATACATATATATGCACATACACTTTTTTGTATGCACGCATACCCCTCCATAGCAAAAATAATGGAAAATGGAATGGCTTTTCTTAAAATCATAGATAATTTCTTAGGTTTGGAAAAGATTCTAAAGGTTATCAGGTACAATCACCCATACAGTGTTTACTATTGGTGCTAAGCAAGAGCATTATAAAATCACCGTATTTTTCTTGACACAGAATTACTGGCTTCTGCTCTTTCTTCAACTCCACTGTAGCAAAGCAGCAAAGAGAACAACTCAAGATGAAGAGATGGATAGGAAAGTTAGGAAAATGGTTTGAGTGAGCAAAGTTTCAGTGAAGGAATCATGTGTTTCCTCATTTCTTCTTTTATGTTATTTTTATTCAATTTTTTATTGAGGTAACATTGTTTTCTAACATTATGTAAATGTCAGGTGTACGTCATTATATTTTGATTTCTGTGTAGACTACGTCACGTTCACCACCCAAAGACTAATTACCATCCATCACCATAGACAGGAGCCCTATTATCCCTTTTACCCTTCCTTCTCCCCCTTTCCCCTCTGGTAACCGTCAATCTATTATCTGTGTCTATGTGTTTGTTTGTTTTTGTTTTTATCTTCCACATGTGACTGAAAACACACAGTATTTGGCTTTTTCTGTCTGACTTATTTCGTATAGCTTAATACCCTCAAGATCCATCCATGTTGTTGCAAATGGCAAGGTTTCATCTTTTTTATGGGTGAGTAGTATTCCATTGTATATATATATACACCACATCTTCTTTATCCATTCATCCATTGATGGACCCGTAGGTTGTTTCCAAGTCTTGGCTATTGTGAATAATGCTGCAATGAACATAGGGGTGTATATATATTTTAAATTAGTGTTTTCATCTTCTTTGGATAAATGTCCAGAAGTGGAATAGCTGGATTGTATGGTAGTTCTATTCTTAATTTTTTTAGAAATCTCCATACTGATTTCCCAAGTGGCTGGACCAGCTTACATTCCCCAAAAGTAGTGTGTGAGGATTCCCTTCTCTCCACATCCTCTCCAACACTTTTTAATTCTTGCCTTTTTAATAATAGTCATTCTGACATGTGTGAGATGATATCTGATTGTTTTGGTGTGCATTTTCCTAATAATTAGTCATGTTGAACATCTTTTCATGGCCTGTTGGCCATCTGTATATCTTCTTTGGAAAAATGTCTGTTAAGATCCTTGGCCTATTTTTCAATTGGGTTGTTTTTGTTGTTGTTGCTGAGTCATGTGAGTTCTTTATATATTTTGGATATTAATGCCTTATCAGTTATATGATTTGCAAATATCTTCTCCCAATTGTTGGGCTGTCTTTTTGTTTTACTGATGGTTTCCTTTGCTGGACAGAAGCTTTTTAGTTTGATGTAATCCCATTTTTTTTTCTCTTGTTTCCCTTGCCTGAGAAGACATGACATTCAAAAAAACACTGATTAAACTGATGTTGAAGAGGATACTGCTTATGTTTTCTTCAGAAATTTTATGGTTTCAGGTCCTACATTCAAGGTCCTACTTTGATCCACTTTGGGTTAATTTTTGTGTATGGTGTAAGATAATGGTCTACTTTCATTTTCTTCATGTGGCTGTCCAGTTTTCCCAACATGATTTGTTGAAGATAATTTCCTTTCTTCACTGTATGTTCTTGGCTGCTTTATTGAAAATTAGCTGTCCATAGTTGTGTGGGTTTATTTCTGGGCTCTCAGTTCTGTCCTGTTAATCTGTGTATCTGTTTTTGTGTCAGTACTGTGCTGTCTTGATTACTATTGCTTTGCAGTATATTTTGAATCCAGGGAGTGTGGGACCTCCATCTTTGTTCTTTTTTTCTCAGGATTACTTTGGCTCTTTGGGGGTCTTTTGTTGTTCCATATAGGTTTTAGGATTCTTTGTTTTATTTCCAAGAAAAATGTCGTTCCATGAAAAACTTTGATAAGGATTACACTGAATCTGTGGATTGCTTTAGGAAGTATGGACATTTTAACTATGTTAATTCTCCCAATCCATGAGCACAGATCATCTTTCCATTTCTTTTTATCATCTTCGATTTTTTTCAACAATGTTTTATAGTTTTCAGTGTATAGGCCTTTCACCTCTTTGACTAAATTTATTCCAAGATATTTTATTCTTTTTGTTGCAATTGTAAATGGGATTGCATTCTTGATTTCTCTTTCTGCTATTTTGTTGATAGTGTACAGAAACACAACTGATGATTGTATGTTGACTTCACACTCTGCAACATTACTGTATTTGTTTATTATTTCTAATAGTTTTTGTGGTGTATTCTTTAGAGTATTCTATATATAGAACCATGTCATCTGTAAATAGTGACAATTTTACTTCTTCCTTTCCAATGTAGATCCCTTTTATTCCTTTTTCTTGCCTAATTGTTCTGGGTAGGGCTTCCAATACTATATTAAATAAGAGCGGTTAAAGTGGGCATCCTTGACTTCTTTCTGTTCTTAGAGTGATAGCTTTCAGTTTTTCACTGTTGAGTATGATGTTAGCTGTAGGTTTGTCATATATGGCCTTTATTATGTTAAGGTACTCTCCTTCTATATCCATTTTATTCGGGTTTTTATCGTAAATGGATGCTGTATCTTGAATGCTTTCTGTACATCAATTGAAATGATCATGTGGTTTTTATTCTTCATTTTGTTAATGTAGTATATCATGTTGATTGATTTGCAGATGTTAAACCATCCTTGCATCCCTGGAATAAATCCTACTTGATCATGGTGTATGATCCTTTTAATGTATTGTTATATCTGATTTGCTAATATTTTGTTGAGCATTTTTGCACCTATGTTGATCAGTAATATTGGCCTGTAATGTTCTTTTGTGTGTTGTCCTTGTCTGGTATTGGTATCAGGGTAATGTTGGCCTTGTAGAATGTTAAGAAGCTTCCCATCCTCTTGAAGTTTTTGGAAGAGTTTGAGAAGGATAGGTATTAAATCTTCTTTGAATATTTGGTAGAATTCACTGAGGAAGCCATCTGGTCTGGACTTTTGTTTTATGGGAGGTTTCTCACTACTGTTTTGGTCACCTTACTCATGATCAGTCTATTCAGGTTCTCTATTTCTTCTCAATTCAATTTTGGAAAGTTGTGTAATTCTAAGAATTTATATATTTCTTCTAGATTATCCAATTTGTTGATGTATAGCTTTTCATAGTATTCTCTTATAATCCTTTATATTACTGTGATATCTATGTAATTTCTTCCCTTTTGTTTCTGACTTTATTTATGCCATCTCTCTTTTTTTCTTGGTGAGTCTAGCTGGAGGTTTATAAGTTATGTTTGTTTTTTCAAAGAACCAACTCTTAGTTCCATTGATCTTTTCTATTGTCTTTTTAGTCTCTATTTTATTTATTTCTGCTCTGATTTTTTATTATTTCGTTCCTTCTACTGATTTTGGGCTTTATTTCTTCTGGTTCCTTTAGGTGTAAAGTTAGATTGTTTACTTGAGATTTTTCTTGTTTCTTAAGGTAGGCCTACATTACTATAAACTTTTCTCTTAGTACCACTTTTGTTGTATCACATAGATTTTGGTATGTTGTGTTTTCATTGTCATTTGTCTTCAGGTGTTTTTTGATTTTCCCTTTGATTTATTCATTCACACAATAGTTGTTCAATAGCATTTTGTTTAATCTCATATATTTGTGACTTTTCCAGTTTTCTTCTTGCAGCTGATTTTTCTCTTTATTCTATTGTCTTTAAAATTTCCTTAGCTGGCTACTGTGACCAAAATATTGTTAAAATATGGTTATGTAGAAGCCCTTGATCTCAAGACATGTGATCTGGCAATCAATTGCAGCTTCAAGATTAATAAAAATAATAATATATAATATGTATCCTCATCTATTTTGCTTTTATACATTATTGATTTTCCAATTGCATTTACATCTATATTTTTGTGGGAGTGGGGGAATAGTACCTAATGTCTAAGAAAATGCATGTTAGATTATGCAAGATACAAAAATTGAAGAAACTTAATATCAATAAAAGAACAAAGAGACTGTGAAATGATAAAAGTATATAAAAATATTCAGTGGATTTGGGAAAGTGTAATATATTGGCCTCTTAGATGAATTTTTTGTGCACAATAATATGAGTTACTCTTCACTCTAAATGGAATCAATATGAAATATTTTTCTTTGCACACATATAACTATTAGGTCTATCAATGAAAACTTTAAAAATTTTTATTTCATAAATTATGTATGTACTAAAGGTTGCTAATTCATACTTCTCTTGCATACTTTACCTTAGAGTATCAGAGTGCATTAATTCTTTATCATCCTTGATTCTTCTGGCCTGACCTTAAATTACTAGCTTTAGGAAAGTACACTTCAAGTGTATTACATTTAGTGCTTTTCAGCCTGAATTTAATGCCTAACTTGCAGGTAGTGTTCATTAAATCATGCATTCTGGAAGCACCTGTTTTGGATGGATTTTTACCTTACTATATTGTGTTCTACCTAACCCCAACCTACGCTGCCTGATTCTGTCAACCAAAAAGCAAAGTCTTAATGTCTAACTTTGAAGTCAGATAGAATTAATGAGCATTCTGATATCACCTTCACCTCCCAATCCCACACATACACGCTGACTCCCAGAACCATCGCCTTATACAGACATGAGGAAAGTGAAGTTTAGAGAAGTTCAGGAAACTTGCCAAAGATTACTGAGATTATTCATTCTTGAGACAGGCTGAAAATTCAGTTTTCGTCTAGAATCAAATTGAATTAATTGTCCTAAACATTTATCATTTTTAATGCCAGTCAAATATTTTGTGGAACATGAAAAATAGCAAATATAAATAAATGTATTAAGACTTAGTTTCACAGAAGAGAAAATGTTTCATGACAGAAAAGGATCAGGTTTGGAATCAGACAGATAGGCATTCAATTCCTAATTCTACCCCTTACTACTTTCATGATCCAATGGTAATTATTTAACTTGAAACAGAAAAGAGCCATTGCTACCTCTCATAATGATTATGAGAATTACAAATTTGAAATACTTCATGTAAAGTGTAGAGTGTATTTACATTAGATTTAGTATTGTTATCATCATCATCATCATCATTCACTTCAGAACCAAGCTGGCTAATTCGATTTATCTCTAAAGATTCACATTTGCATCACATTTCTAAGTTGTTATGATTAGGTTTCGAATATGCCGATGCAGATCACAGGAGGCAAACTTGTTGAATTCTGGTGATAAAACCTTTGAGAAAAGGCTTCCTAGATATCTGCATAATGATTAGGAGGGTTGTGAATCTATAAAAGGTTGGGTGGATCCAGGAAGTTTGACCATTACCTCAGAGATGTCTAGAAGTCAGGAAAGAAGAAATGGACTAGGCTTATAAAACTAGAGTGAAGTCCAAATAAATACAATCTAAACAAGTTATTAACCATCAAATAAAATGTAGTTTCACTGTGAATAAAGAGAAGGAAAAGGAAAAGTCATGATAATGGAAAATGATCGGAGAAACTCTCATAGAAGAATAAACAGGTTCCCTTAGGGATATTTCGAGGGGTATGTTCAGAGGAGACAGAGTATTGAAATTCAACATTGTTGGAATAAATCTGCTCACTTATGTCACACTACCTCCTTTTAATAAATGAGGTCAAGCAGATGAAGTTTGTTTTGACCACACTTAAGGAAAACACTGCCACCTGGTGAATATTTGAGGCCTTTAAAAATACATGTAGTCGTTTTAATCATCTGGCATAAACTTAAACATAATAATGACATACTTTGTAATAGTTTATTTTTCAGTAGGTTACAGTTTTGCACTCTGCAATATTAGCAGAGGTTTTGTTAAGACCCCATAAAATCACAAGTTTCCAAAAAATGTGTCCATTTTTACCTGATTTTATTAACTGGTATAAATGCATCTTTTATAAGTCACCTAATTCAGATTAAAAGTTGCCAAAAAGAAGCAAACAGAAATTTATGAACAACCGTGATCTATACTTCTTGGGATTTCTTTTTAATTTAATTGTATAGCAAAATGACTAAAGTGATATTTTAGCATTGCTGTAAGCTAATCCATTCTATTCTTTACAAATCGGATCCTAAAAGCAGAGCAGGTCATTTTTCATTCTTCAACTAGTGGTGGAGTGGAGTCTGTTTTGATTTTCCCTGGGATTCAGCTCCTTCTGTATATTTTTTCTGGGGCATGAGAGATGAGGAACTAATCCCCAATGTTTTCTTCCTCTAGTAAAATGTTGCACTCCCCCTATCCTGATAGATATTTTTTGACGCATTAAAACAGAGGTTAAGAAGTCTCTTAGCTGGTTGCTACAGAACGAAAGGGCTAAAGTCTTTCGTTCTTGTTTCTAAACATTCAAGTTCACTTCTAAAGGAAAACAATGGAGGAAAGAAAAAAGAAAGATTCTTTCCCTTTACATGTGCATTTCTCAGCGTCCAGCCAAAAATCTCGGTGATATTTTCTTCAGTTGTGGACAGAGGAAAGCCATCATTCCATTAAGAGGAGTATGGGTGCCTGTCACTCTTCTCTTGCCTAGAAAGCCCTGCTGCATGGACCACCTGACTTACCACTTGTCTCTTCTCATTAGCTTCACACTGTCGGTTCCTAGAATTTTTCCAAGTGTTATTTCATTTATTTTTATGCAATCTCAGAGGAGAAGTTTTGAAAAACAAGTTATTTCAGTAGCACTCCTTGGTTTTATAGCCATAGTTTTAATCCTGGCAGACTAAGTTGTTGTGGCCTCACCTTTCCTAGTCAGTTACATACAATGCATACTTACATGAAATATACTTACATACAATACATCATGTGATATTGATAGATCATAATGTTATCCTCATTTTCTTTAATTTGCTAATTCTTCTTAATGAAGGTTTTTTCCCTTTAATTTATTCCCTCATGTGATTCCTAATATGTAAATTATAAACACTCTTACTATCTGTGGATATTGTATTTGGGTCTTTTAAAATAAAATACTGTTTTAATCATTCTTCATCACCGTTGTACTGGGATGGTCTTTGTAGGTTCACTTTCTTCTCAAACTTATGAATACCCATCCATTCCTTAGGCCTAAATTACTCTCCAAACCAAATCTAATCTTGGTCTTGTTCTCTTCCACTGGCTACATAATATTGTGTACATCCTAGGTATTAAGTAACAGTTTGTCAAATAGATGGTGGATGAATGAATATGGCAGACTAAAATCCCCATCATCACTCATGAAAATAAATCAGGCAAAGGACAATCTGGCAAGATAAAAACCTAACATCAAAGAGATTATGGGCTTTAGTCAAGGTAACAATTCTGATTTAGATCATTCTCAGAATGAAAACAAGATTATTAATACTTTTGTTATGAAATTTTGGGGGAATTTTTTCCTTTGAAACTTGGCCTCTATCTCACCAGCATGCTGTGTAGGATTGTAAATGAGGTACAACATTCCAAGGAGCCTCGCCACATCTGGAGAAGTCAAAGTTCCACAAAAGTCATGCAGACTTCCTTACAGTGATTGTGATATTTCCATAAAAGCCTGTAATTGTTAAAAAAGGTATAAAGCATGCTCCCAATTTTCTATATAAACTACATATATACATATGTATATATATTTGTCTTTATATATACACATATGTTTAAAGACGTATATATCTGGGTAGTGGGATTTAGGGTGAATTTTGTTTTCTTTTTTGTACTTTAGACATTTTAAAAATCTTTAGGCAATAAGAATGTATATCTTTTGAAATATGAAAAAGCCAATGCTTGAATCAAAGATCATAATGCTTAAGCAAAAGGCAACGGATGAGAAGGAATTTATTAAATATATGAGTAGGTTAACATAAATAGTTAGAATTGTTTTTTTGGAAGTCTTTAATTATTCTATTATAATCAATGAAAGGGACATAAAATTTAGGAATCTTATAGCCACTCAATAGGCCAGTTCTTTAAGTATTCATAAATTAAACCTAAAATTTTATTTAGTATTATTAAATTTAATTTCCCTTTATTAACAGAAAAATAAAGACTGCAATGATAATAATTATCTATGTCTTCATTTTTAATATCATAAAAGTAAAGCTTGCTTTCTCCTCCTTACATCTATAAATCACTCCAACTCTGTCAAAGAACTTTCATCATGTTTAAGTCATGTGATCCTGTGAGTGAACTGGCAAGGCTGTTATGTCTGAAAGTGAAGCTGGTGAATGATGCACTTGAGACCACACTGATAGTTAGTGGATGAACCAAGATCACCTGACTCCTAAGCTTTAGCTCCTCTGCTCCTTTTAAGGTAACTGAGCCGACCACATGCCCAGCTGAAACCAATTCATAATAGACGGCATTTAGTCTTCCTACTCTTTGTGGCTTTACTAACTTGCAGACATTCCTGTCTTTTTAGCTTCAACTACTGGTTCCATATTTTCACTTTACCTCTCCTTATTCGTGGGAACCATTTTGGTTCCCATCCTGGCATTTTGGACCAGCGTGTTTTTTCATTAGGACATAATATCAGTGTAATTCTGCTGCATCTCTCACTGCCCAAAAAGGATCCATGTGAACTTTTTGATTACCTTCTCTATTTAATACATGCTGTGAATGAAAAAAGGTCTTACAGTGAATTGTCCACTTGTAGCATAGATTTTTAGAGAAATTAAGTATTGATACAACAAGCAATGGTACATTGCCATATTAGATTTGTGAGACTTTGTTCCTATACTTCTACATTCCTCATGTTTTATTTTGTTTTTTGGTGAGGAACATTTTCCCTGAGCTAACATCTGTGCCAATCTTCCTCTATTTTGTATGTGGGACCCTGTCACAGCATGGCTTGATGAGCAATGTGTAAGTCTGCACCCAGGGTCCGAACCTGCGAACCCCGGACTGCCAAAGCAGAAAGTGCGAACTTAAGCACTATGCCACCAGGCCAGCCCCCACATTCCCTGTATTTTGAGTGTTCTTCCATCAAAGTGGATTAAGATGCCTGGATTAATGTAATTTCTCCCTACATTCCTGCCACTCATGCTCCGTCCAACATGGAGGACATATTCTAGTGCTGTATGTCCCACAGTCTTAAGAGTCTTAGGCCACTTGAAAATTACAGACAAGCTTGATAATATTTGTTTAAATTTAACATAAACTAAGATATATTTTACTCAATGGAGCCTTCATTGGAACCTCAAAGCACAGGATTTGACATAATTATATCAATTTCTATTCTTTCATGTAAATCTACATTAATTCACTTGCAGCATACTTGCAACAAACCTAATGAAGAAAAATATAAAACAGAAGAAATATTAACTTTGGTGTGATTTTTAAGCTCTGAAAGATTTGTTTTATTTCAAAATATCTCTAATAATTTAATAATGTGTTCATTTGTGTATTTAAAATAAAATTATAAAATCAAAAATACATAGAAAAGAGAAATTTATAAAATGACAAAATTCAATACAAATAATTCTATTTAACACTGAATGATAAATCAACAAAGGACAATAACACAATTACACAATCTTCTATATTTTATACTCCATCATTATAGTGATACTAGTACTCTTTATTTTTGTTGGAACTGGATCCTTTTGGAAAAGCAATGTAACAGTGTTTAGCAAAAGAAAAACCAAAGAAAAAAGGCATTCATATTTAATTAATCATTTTTTCATGTATTCAAAATGAGGTGATAAGGTAAATTGCTGTATATGTTTAATTAAAATATTGTACAGTTATCACAATGATATTTGAAAGACAAACTCTATCAAGGGATAAATAAATATCAAATAACTGAATTCCAAATGTATTAAATAAATAATATTGTAATTAATTTAAAATTTGATGTGAATATTAAGTCTCTTGGGAGGGCTAGGGGTCCACATGTTGACAAGACTTTCTGAGCTTAAAAGTAAAGCCGAGCAGGTGAGGAGAGGAGCCCTGTGCCCACCTGGAACTCCAGCTCCATGATGGCCCAGAGCACAGTGCAGAGAGAAAGGGGCCACAGCTGGGTGAGGTGCACAGGTGAGGAGAGGCACCCCATCCCTGTCCAGCACCCCAGCCCCACGGTCACCCAGAGCACAGCACAGAGAGAGAAGTGGTGGCTGGTGGAGCCCCAACAGAGCCCAGAGCACCACATAGAGAGACAAGCAGTGGTGGGGGGAGGTACACAGGTGTAAGAAAGTGCCCCTTCCCCTAACTGGCTCTCCAGTCCTGTGATTGCTCAGAGCTTCACAGAGAGAAAGAAGTAGAGGCTGGGGGAAGCACAGGTGAAGGGGAGCACCCCTCCCCCTGCCCAATGCTCCAGATCTACAATTGGTTAGAGCATTGCACAGAGAGAAAAGCAGTCAGTGGCAGAGTTGGGGAGCCCTTGATCATGCTGGGCCCAGAATACACAGTACCTGATTCCCACCCAGTGGAGGCATGTGGCAGCTATGACCAGATAAGAACACAATGCGGAGACAAAAATCCATATCATTAAGCAGTATGAGAAAGCATATTAAATCTCTAGCCCAGAAGGAAAATGACAAATACTCAGAAACCAACCCCAAAGACACAGAAATCCATAACCTAAATGACAAAGAATTCAAAATATCTATCCTAAAAAACCTCAATGAGTTACAAGAAAACATAGAAAGACAAATAAACAAATTCAGGAGCTTCTTCACAAAAGAGAATGAAACTATAAAGAAGAACCAATCAGAATGATTGGAGATGAAAAACACAATGGATGAGATTAAGAAAAATCGGGACTCTACTGCAAGGCAAGGTAAAGCTGGCAAAAGACAATGACAAAGAAAAAATATTAAAGGGAGCAAGGGAGAAGAAAATAACTTACAACAGAATACCTATCCGGTTTTCACCAGATTTCTCAGTAGAAACCTTATAGGCTAGGAGAAAGGGGAATGATATATTCAAAATCCTGAAAGACAAAAACTTTCAGCCAAGAATACTCTATCCAGTGAAAATCTCTTTCAGATATGATGGAGAAATAAAAACTTTCCCAGATAAACAAAAGCTAAGGGTGTTCCTCACCGCAAGACCCACCCCCCACAACACACACACACAGGAAATCCTCAAGAAGCCCCTAATGCTTGAAAAGAAAAGAAAAATAGCAAAGGGGCTACAAAGCCCTGAGCAAGGCAATGAATATGTAGGCAATAATCAGAAAAATGGCAGCTCTCTATCAGATCAGGTTGGTAAACACTTAACTTTTACATCAAAGATAAAGAAAAGGAAAACACCAAAATAAAAATAATCTCATCATTTGAACCACACACTCACAACACAAGATGAAATAATATATGACAAAAATAACTTAGAAGGGGAAAAGGAGAGGGACAGAATCAGATTAGTCTAAGGAAATAAGAGACAATCAGAAAATAGACTATGTCATCTATAAGATTTTTTATACTAATCTAATGGTAAACACTAAACAAATAATTAGAACAGAGACATATATGATAAACTAGGAGAAAATGAATAAAACCAACATAGAAAACTACCTAATCAAATCAGTCATCTGAAATACATGGGACAAGAAACAAAGGAAATGAAGAAGAACCAGAAAACATGTGATAAAGATGGCAATATTAAGCCCTCATATATCAATAATCACTCTCAATGTAAATGGATTGAATTGTCCAATCCAAAGACACAAAGTGGAAGGATGGATTAAAGAACAAGACCCAACCATACGCTGCCTCCAGGAAACACATCTCAACCCTAAAGACAAACATAGGCTCAGAGTGAAGGGATGGAATGCAATATTCCAAGCTAATGGTAAACAAAAGAAAGCAGGTGTTGCTGTACTTATATCAGACAAAGTATACTTCAAGATAAAACAGGTAAAGAGAGACATAGAGGCGCAGTATTTAATGATAAAAGGGACTCTCCACCAAGAAGAAATAACACTTATAAACATATGTGCACCCAACACAGGAGCACCAAAATACATAAAGCAACTATTAACAAACCTAAAAGGAGATATTATCAACAACACAATAATAGTAGGGGACCTCATCATCCCACTTACATTGATGGATAGATCATCCAGACAAAAAGTCAACAAGGAGATTGTGGAATTAAATGAAAATGTTGACCAGATGAACTTAATAGATATATAGAGAGAGCTCTATCCAAAAACAGCAAAATATGCATTCTTCTCAAGTGCACATGGAATATTCTCAAGGATGGACCATACATTGTGAAACAAGGCAAACCTCAATAAAAAGAAGATCAAATTCATATCCACTATCTTTTTGGCCTATAATGCTATGAAACTAGAAATCAATTACAAGAAAAAAGCTGGGAAAACAACAAAAATGTGGAGACTAAACAACATGCTACTGAACAACCAATGGGTCATTGAAGAAATAAAAGGAGAAATCAAAAAATATTTTGAAACAAGTAGAATGAAAACACACCATACCAACTCATATGGGATGCAGCAAAAGCAGTTCTAAGAGGGCAATTTATGGCAATTCAGGCCCACATTAACAAACAAGACAAAGCTCAAATAAGCAATCTTAAATTACACCTAACAGAATTAGAAAAAGAAGAACAAACAAAGCCCAAATTCAGCAGAAAGAGGGACATAATAAAAATTAGAGCAGAAATAAATGAAATTGAAATGAAAAAACTGTAGAAAGGATCAATGAAACGAGGAGCTGGTTCTTTGAGAAGATAAACAAAATTGACAAACCCTTAGTCAGGCTCACTAAGAAAAAAAGAGAGAAGGCTCAAATAAATAAAATTAAAAATCAAAGAGGAGAAATTACAACAGATACCACAGAAATATAAAAGATTATAAGAGGATATTATGAAAAACTATATGCCAAAAAACTGGACAATCTAGAAGAAATGGATAAATTCATAGACTCTTACAACCTCCCAAAACTGAATCAAGAAGAAATAGAGAATCTGAATAGACCAATCGCAAGTAAAGAGACTGAAACAGTAATCAAAAACCTACCCCAAAATAAAAGTCCAGGACCAGATGGCTTCTCTGGAGAATTCTACCAAACATTCAAATAAGATTTACTCCCTATTCTCAAAATATTCCAAAAAATTGAGTAAGATGGAAAAATTCCTAAAACATTGTATGAAGTCAACATCACTCTGATTCCAAAGCCAGACAAGGACAGCACAAAGAAGAAAAATCACAGGCCAATATCTCTCATGAACATAGATGCAAAAATCCTCAACAAAATATTGGCAAACGGAATACAGCAATACATTAAAAAGATCATACACCATGATCAAGTGGGATTCACACCAGGGACACAGGGGTGGTTCAACATCCACAATTCAATCGAGGTGATACACCACATTAACAAAATGAGGAATAAAAGCCACATGATAATCTCCATAGACACAGAGAAAGCATTTGATGAGATCCAACACCCATTTATTTAAAAACTCTCAACAAAATGGGTATAGAAGGAAAGTATCTCAACATTATAAAGGCCATATATGACAAACCCACAGCCAATATCATACTCAATGGGGAAAATCTGAAAGCCGTCCCTCTGAGAACAGGAACAAGACAAGAGTGCCCACTCTCATCACTCTTATTCAACATATACTAGAGGTTTTGGCCAGAGCAATTAGGCAAGAAAAATAAATAAAAGGACTCCAAATAGGCACTGAAGAAGTGAAACTCTCACCATTTGCAGATGACATGATTTTGTATATAGAAAACCCTAAAGAAACCATTGAAAAACTGTTAGAAATAATTGACAACTACAGCAAAGTTGCAGGGTACAAAATCAACTTACAAAAATCAGTGGCCTTTCTATACTCTAATAATGAACTAACAAAACAAGAACTCAAGTATACAATCCCATTTACAATCACAAGAAAAAGAGTAAAATATCTAGGAATAAATTTAACCAAGGAGGTGAAAGACCTATACAAGGAAAACTATAAGACATTACTGAAAGGAATCGATAAGGACATAAATAAATGGAAAAATATTCCATGCACGTGGATTGGAAGACTAAACATAGTTAAAATGTCCATACTACCTAAAGCAATCTACAGATTCAATGCAATCGCAATCAGGATCCCAATGACATTCTTCACAGAAGTAGAACAAAGAATCTTAACATTCACATGTGGCAACAAAAGACCCCAAATAGCCAAAGCAATCCTGAAAAATAAGAACAAAGCTGGTGGCATTGCAATTCCCAACTTCAAAACATATTACAAAGCTATAGTAATCAAAACAGCATGGTACTGGTACAAGAACAGGCACACAGATCAATGGAACAGAATTGAAAACCCAGAAAAAACCTCACACATCTATGGACTGCTAATCTTAGACAAAGGAGCTAAGAACATACAATGGAGAAAGGAAAGTCTCTTCAATAAACGGTGCTGGGAAAACTGGACAACCACATGCAAAAGAGTGAAAGTAGACCATTGTCTTTCTCCATACACAAAAATAGACTCAAAATGGACCAAAGACTTGAAGATAAGACCCGAAACCATAAAACTTCTAGAAGAAAATATAGGCAGTACACTCTTGACATCAGACTTAAAAGGATCTTTTCTAATACCATGTCTACTCAGACAAGGGAAACAAAAGAAAAAAAAAAGTGGGACTTCATCAGACTAAAGAGCTTCTGTAAGACAAAGGAAAGTGAGATAAAATGAAAAAACAACCCACCAAATGGGAGAAAATATTTGCAAATTATATATCCAATATGGGGTTCATCTCCATAATATATAAAGAACTTACACAAATAAGCTACAACAAAAGAAACAACTCAATCAAAAAGTGGGCAGAGGATACGAACAGACATTTTTCCAAAGAAGATATATAGATGGTCAATAGGTACATGAAAAGATGTTCAACATCACTAATCATCAGGGAAATGCAAACCAAAACGCACACTTAGATATCACCTTACACCTGTTAGAATGGCTATAATAACCAAGACAAAAAACAAATGTTGGATAGGTTCTGGTCAAAAGGGAACCCTCATCCATTTCTGCTAGGAATGCAAACTGGTGCAGCCACTGTGGAAAACACTATGGAGATTTCTCAAAAAATTAAAAATAGAATTACCATATGACCCAGCTATCCCACTACTGGGTATTTATCCAAAGAACTTGAAGAAATCAACAATACAAAGAAACTTATGCACCCCTATGTTCATTGCAGCATTATTCACAATAGCCAAGACATGGAAGCAACCCAAGTGCCCGTTGACTGATGATTGGATAAAGAAGATGTGGTATATATTTACAATGGAATACTACTCAGTCATAAAAAAAGACAAAATTGTCCCATTCGCAACCACATGGATACGCCTTGAGGAAAGACAAATACTGTATGATTTCACTCATGTGGAATATAAATGAACTTATGGACAAAGAGGACAATTTAGTGGTTACCAGGGGGAAGGAGGGTGGAGGGTGGACACAAGGGGTGAAGGGGCACACTTATGTGTTGTCTGACAAATAGTCATGTACAGCTGAAATTTCACAATGTTGTAAACTATTATGATCACAATAAAAAAAAGTAAACCCCATATTTGGCCTATACAAAACCCTATACGCATGGCATTCGTTCTCATAGATTGGTGACCTACCTTAATGAGTTAGTGCTGAGATTACACTGAGCAATGCTGGGGAAAAACAAGACTGATAGATTTGACTATCAAGATGAAAATAACATTAACAATCTTTATAATAAAAATTCACACAACTAGAACCTGGAAAAAATATTTGAAATGAATATGATAAACAAAAATAGGTTAGGGGCTGGCCCAGTGGTGCAGCAGTTAAGTTCGCAGGTTCCGCTTCTCGACGGTGGCCTGGGGTTCGCCTGTTCGGATCCCAGGTGCGGACATGGCACCGCTTGGCAAAAGCCATGCTGTGGTAGGCATCCCATGTATAAAGTAGAGGAAGATGGGCATGGATGTTAGCTCAGGGCCAGTCTTCCTCAGCAAAAAGAGGAGGATTGGCAGTAGTTAGCTCAGGGCTAAACTTCCTCAAAAAAAAAAAAGTTAATGTATTGAATATATAACAATGAAGAATAACAAGTGAGTTCTACCATTTAAGGAACATATTATTCCAATCTTTCACAAACATTCCTAATTTCATGAGACCCCTTAACTTGATTAAGAGAATCTACTGAAAACCTACCTCTTATATCATTCTGAATAGTAAAATACTACATTCATGTTAATATCAGTAACAAAATAAGGATTCTCATTAATGTTCTTTCTATGGAACACTCTACTAGAGGTTCTATTTTCAATAACAAAATGTAAAACTAAAAGATATAAAGACTAGAAGAGAATAAAAGTATATTCAGATAATTTGTCTTCATGAAAACAGAATGTAATCTACAAATTACCATAATTAGTTAGAAAGTCATGGTATGAAACATTAATATGGAAAACTCAAATACATTTTAGACACTAATCAAAGTTAGTCTATACATTATTAACACTAACTTCAACAAATTAGAATTTAAAATTGTATATGAATAACAAATTAGAATTTAAAGTTGTATATGAATATGTAATTATACAAATATATAGCATAAGCTTACAAAAAGAGAGCATTTTCTTTTTTTTTCTTTTTTGAGGAAGATTAGCCCTGAGCTAAGATCTGTTGCTAATCCTCCTCTTTTTTGCTGAGGAAGACTGTCCCTGAGCTAACATCCGTGCCCATCTTCCTCTACTTTATACATGGGATGCCTACCACAGAATGGCTTTTGCCAAGCGGTGCCATGTCCGCACCTGGGATCCGAACCGGTGAACCCTGGTCACCGAAGTGGAACATGCGCACTTAACCGCTGCGCCACCAGGCTGGCCCCCAAAAAAGGGAACATTTTCAACAGTAACAAAAATATAAATCGTGTAGGATATATCTACCATAATATATACAGGAGTTTCAAGGGGAAAATTATAAAATGCTATTGAAAGCCCCTTCATTTCTAACCGACATCTGAGTCTCTCTTGTAGCATTCGTTCCACCACTGGGTCTTGTTCCTTATTGGCTCTTTCACACCATTGTTCACTGTTTCTTTCTAACCTCCCACCCTAGTTGTAGTATTCTATACAGTATTTCCATTGCTTAAGGATTTTGGCCTCAGATTTATGTCACACTCCTCAATAATGGTCTGGTCCAAATTCTCTGCTTATACGCATGGGTAATCCTAGAACTACCCTGGCTTCTCTTAACCTACTTTCCTTGTTCCCACACAATTATCTTTAACTCCACCTTACCTCAGCCACCTACTTCTGTGGCCATACCAAGAATTGTTATTGTCAGTAATGATACTCCTCCCAAGGTCACAATTTCTTTCCTTCTCACTCTACCTGGTACCCATATGTTAACCTTTTCTTGAGTCCTTGCCCTTCATGATGTCGCTTCCTTGATTAAAATTCAATAGTCCATCATTGCTACCTCTCATCTACAGACGAGTTTTTCCTCACTCCCGTTGTAATATTATCTGGCAAAATTCCATTTGTGGTTTAGCCTGTCCTCAGATAGTCTGAGAGGGCTTAAGAAAAACATAACTATTTCAACTAGCTTCACTCTAAATGTTTGATCACTAATTTCAAGTGGGTACTTAGTGGTGGTGCCCAGCAATCCTACTACATTTCCTGGGTACATATACTCTGTCACTTCCTAGATGATGAGTTCATTTTTTCTCTCTTTCCTCAAACACCCAACAAGTCTACAACTCCTCTCCCCTCCTCTTTCTCAGGTGATGCCCTTGTTTCCTATTTTACTGAGAAAATGGAATCAATAATGAGAGAACTTGCATATGCTTCCACCACCATAGCGACCAATGTGCCTAAATGTGTAACTCAGTATTCCTTGATTTCACACTCTCTGTTTCACAGTCTCTTTTACTGGTCCTTCTTCATCTTCGCAACCTTTCAAATTTAAAATGTTAACGAGCCAGCCTGGTGGCACAGAGTTTAAATTCGCACATTCCGCTTTGGCAGCCCAGGGTTCGCCAGTTCAGATCCTGGGTGCGGACCTACGCACCGCTTATCAAGCCATGCTGTGGCAGGCATCCCACATAGAGGAAGATGGTCACGGATGTTAGCTCAGGGACAGTCTTCCTCAGCAAAAAGAGGAGGATTGGCAGCAGATGTTGGCTCAGGGCTAATCTTCCTCAAAAAAAAATTTTTAAATGTCAAAAGGTTCAAATTTCTGACTTCTCTTTTCTACCTACACTCACTCCTCACTTGCTAAGTGATATCCAGGCTTATGGCATTAAATGCTATTTGTATGCTGATGACTCTCAAATGTATATCTCCAGATTTCTATATCTCAATATGCAAAAAACAAACCCTAATTTTCCTTATATCCTAAAACTTCTTCCATTGTGTTCAGTAAGCTGCAGTTCCATCTATCTAAGCCAGGATTTTAGTCATCATTGATCTCTCTTTGTGATACTATATCTCACATCCAATATTTAGTCTCTTAGCAAATTGTGCGGCTTTACCTTCATAATTTTTCCCGTGTCAGATCACTTCTCAAACTCTTTCTTTCAATTTGTTTCAGCCATCCAGAATTCTTGCCTTGATTACTGCAATATTTCCTGCTAGTTTTCCTGCTTCCACCTCTGTCACCCTTGTCCATTCTCAACATAACAGCCTGTCCTGTTAAAGGTGGTCAAAGAGTGTCACTCCTCTGTTCAGAACGCTTTATTGGCTTTTCATCTCACTAAAAGTAAACGCTAGAGTCCTTAAAAGTCCTTTTTTAACCTTGATCTTCTATTACTCTTCCTCTAGCAAACTGTACTCTCAACAAATTGGCTAAATACCCTAATCATGCTCACGCCTCAAGATACTTGCACTTGCTGTTCCCTATTCCAGAAATGTCCTGCCCTTACACAGAAGCTTAGCTTACTTTCTAACTTTCTTCAGCCTTTTACTCAAATGTCATTATATCTATGAGACTTCCCTGTTAAGCCTATGTAGCTTTCCCATCTCTCCTTGCCTCCGGTGCTCTTCATTTACTCTTACTCCAGTGTATTTTGTCTATGACCTTTACCATTTGACATTCATTTATTGAATTATTTATTCCTTTCTTTGTTCATTCATGTTGTGTATCTTTCTCTTTCCCCTCTCTAGAGTTTAAGTTGAGTAAAGGCAAGGATTTTATCTGTTCTGTCCATTGCTGTACTCCTAAAACTTTGAAGAGTGACCGGCATAAAATGGGTGCTCAAAAGTATTATTGAATAGCTGGAAGAATAAAAATGACCACATATAGACTATAATTAACATGAGGAATACAGCTGACGTGGAGAGAGTACGTGTATGTAGAAGGAGAAGAACACTGGGATGAAGTTTGATCCCTGGGAGAACAGCATTCAAAGGATGAAAAAGAGAAGGGGCCCTGGTGCATGAGATTGAGAAAGAACAACTAGAGAAAATGCTGACAGTGAGGATGATAAGTATAATAATCATAATAGGTCACGTTTGATCAAATATTCTGTACAAAATACTTTATATTCATCATTACCTTTAATCCTTAAAAAAAAACTCTATGAGGTAAAGACAGTAATTATCTCCATTTTATAGATAAGAAAATTGAAGTTTAAGGGGGTTAAATAACATTTCCAAAGCTACAAACAATTAGTGGGACAGCCAATATTTGAGCCCATACACCACCATATAGAGAAAATGGAGTCATGGAAGTCACATGACTGGTGACCTTCAAAAAGGAGGCAGTGATAAACACTGTCACTTGAAATTAAAACTAGAATCACTGATCAGAATTAATGTGTAATTCTTATAAAATTAATTTTAAACTTGACTCAGCTGCACTTTCAACAAATAAAAGATTTCACTTAGATATCATTTGATGGATTCTCCTTCAATGTAACAGATATAAAGAGAGATCATTTTTAAAACAAAAGTGATGTCTGTGAACTAAATGATGTGGGAGAGAGTGATGATAATTTTCAAATTCCTTTGGTGATTATAACTAGCCCCAGCTGGCGGTGATTTAAAATTGCTATTTGTTTGATGTCTCCTTAGGAGTTGAAATAGATTTCTCCAGTTCTTTATCCAAAACACAAATAGTATTTAATGGTTATCATTTATGAGATATCTTTAGCAGTACACAATAAAGAGCACACGCCATTTCAGGAGATACACAGCTTAAATTTTCAGTAATGAAAAGTACACATTCCAAACTTTGACATCGACACGCAACTCTGGCCCTCCAGGAAATTATTGTTCTACCTTTCAGATGAATCAAGCACTATAATTGGGACTGTGTTTATATGAGGAGAACAAATGAATCTGGCAAAACCGAACAAGGCAGCTTTCTGCTCTTCCTCCTAATAATCTCAGGCTTGCCATGTAACACCAGTTCCTTCCTGTTACCTAGTGATTTATAGATTACAACGTGCTTTCACATTTAATCCTCACCACAGCCCTGTGAGAACTGACTTTGAGAAGCTTTGATATATATTTCTCCAGTTCTTATTCCACAATGAGAAATATCTTGAATAAATGTTCACATTTCAAAATGGGAAAATAGAAACACCGAAAAGTTAACTGGCTTTGTCATTTTCACACAACTAAAAATGGTTGATGCAGGACTTAATGCAGATCTTCTTACTCTGCCTGAGCTATTTCCAGGATCTTACAGTGGCCTTACGTACAAGACTTACAGTCTATTGATTAAGAATTTATATCATGGATGAGGCTGCATGGATTTCTGTGTGACCATGGACAAGATTTTAATGATTAACTTCTCTAAGCCCTATTCTCTTCATTTGTAAAAGGAAGATAATAATAACACTTCTAAAAGTGATTTTGAGGACTAAAACTAAGATGACGCATGAAAAGCTCCTAGCACGGGGTGCGGCACATGGTAAGGGCTTCTTCCATGTCAGTTATCACTTGTGTCACTGTCATCAGACGCTAAGCATATTTGAATGAACAGTGTCAGTGTGTTGAAATGATTTTTGCTGGATCCTCATTTATTTGGTTCAAGTGTATATCATAGTTCTAAAGTAAATCTGTCATCCAGGTTGTTGTAGAATTATATTTACTATGTACCTCATACATATTCAAATCAATGCCAACTATAGCTATCTGCTGGCATTTTTAATTCAAAGTAGACTTTAAATAGGCTTACAATAAAAATATATAGCTAATGAAATGTAAAAGGACTATTAACTTTAAAAAAGTGAAAATAGTTATTGATATTACATTATTTATATTTATACTGGATGTATGAGAGCCCTTAAAGGAGATAAGAGAATCAGAAATTGTGTAATACGCTCTCTTGAATAATAATAACTTCCCTTTCCCCTGCCTCCATTTAAAGAAAAATGGCAGGTTAATGACAGTTCAATTTTACTAAAGGGCTATAGAAATGAAAAGATTTGAGTTGCATTCTGAACATTTGGTAGAATTTGTAAGTGGGAGGGAACAGGAAGGAGCCAACGAGAAAACTACAAATGAGAAGTTTGATGCTGGAATGATTGAGCCACAGGTTACATGCTTAGGTGGAGTACAAAATAGGTTTTAATTCACAGAGCTAGACCAGATTATAGGGCTCTTTGTTCATCAAATAAAGATAGAATTAGGTGATACCAAGGACAGTGTCTGATATAAAGTAAATTCTCAACTAATGTTTAAAGAACCTAAAATAAGAAGCCTTCATGTAAATAACTATGCTATAACTCTCCAAATGAAACTTCAGGGGCATCTCTCCAGATTGATACAGACAGCATTCCTCCTAGTTCAAATATTCAATAGCATCGTAATATTTAATATAAGGATATGCCACAATTTGTTCAACCTTTTCTCTTTTGAAAAACATTCAGGTGATACCTAAATTTCTATCGTGACAAGGAATGATAAAACAAAGAGAGAAATATTCTCACGGTGCCTGTTTCTTTGTAGAAAACGTTCCCTGAAGTGGGATTATGGTTCTCAGGATTTATGTAAGTGCCAGATACTTTCCAGCAAGGCTGTTATAATTCACATTCCTCCAGCTTTTGATGAATGAGGGAACCTGTATCCACAGCTCCTTAAATTTGGCAATATAATGGGCAAAAATTTGTAGTTCATTATTGTTTTAATTTGCCATTCGCTGACTGTTAAGGAGAAAGATTATCCAATGTTTCTAACCTTTTGATTTTCTTCTGTGAAACACTTCTTCATGATTGTGCATTTATCTCTTGGGTTATTTACAATTTTATTTTGAATTTATAGCTTCTCTTTGTGTGGTATGAATATTAAGTACGTTTCATATGTAGCAAATGTGTCTTACTGTGGTTTATTAGTTTATTTTATGATTTTATTTGTCTTTGGCCATTCTACTTAAGAACTGTGTAATAAACTATATAGTTTTCCTTTTTGTGTTTACTATCTTGCTTTAAGAGCTCCCCCCAACCCTGTGACTACGCAACTATTTTTTAAAATTATTTTCTAAAATTGTGTTGCTTTTCCTTTTTACATTTAAATATTTACTCCATCTCAAATTTATTGTTATGAGATGAGATAGGAGATAAATTTCTTTGTTTGGGTAGAAAATTATTTCAGTGCCATATTATAAATGAGCCACTTTCTCCAACTGAATAGAAATTCCACTTTTTCACATATGAAGTTCCCATATATAATAATAAGTAATTCTCGTCAAAATTGTATTTAACTGATTTGTATTTCTTGCTGTATTCTTGCATCATAGTCTCCATTTCATAATTTTTGCAATTTTTGGAGATATATTCCTCCATATTAACTAATAAAATATTTTATCAAATTATAGATGAAACAACATAAATATAAAGATTCTAGGGGCCGGACTGGTGGCCCAGTGGTTACATTCACAGGTTCCACTTTGGCAACCCAGGGTTCACCGGTTCAGATCCCAGGTGCAGACCTATGCACCGCTTATCAAGCCATGCTGTGGCAGGCGTCCCACATATAAAGTAGAGGAAGATGGGCACGGGTGTTAGCTCAGGGCCAGTCTTCCTCAGCAAAAAGAGGAGGGTTGGTGGCAGATGTTAGCTCAGGGTTAATCTTCCTCACAAGAAAAAAAAAAGATTCTAAATGAAGTAGTGTTAAATGCATATATTTATTTTGAGACAATTGACATAATTAATATATTAGGTCTTCCTGTGCAGGAACACAGTATTTCCCCATATTTTGTATCTTATTTTTTGCCTTGTGTTTTATTGTTTCTTCTTATGGATTTTATTTTTTCTTTAATTTTTCTCCTAAGTATTATATATTCTCTCACTCTTAATAGGGACCAATTTTTGATTCTGTATGTACTCAATTCTGTTTATAACTTGTATCACTAATATAGAGAAAAATATGGATTTTTCTATGTGTATCTTGTGTTAAGCTTTATTCATGCTTCCTAGAGTCTCTTAGCTTTTCAAAGTATATGACCATGTAATCTGCCAAACAGAGTTAAATTTATACTGTTTCTTAATATTTTTCTGCTTTTTTTTTCTAATCTTATTGTATTAGGAAGAAACTACAAAATCATGGTGAATAGTAATGGTGAGAATAAACATTTTAGTCTTATTTCTAATTTTAATAGGAAAAGCTTTCACTCTTTATTCTGAGGTTTGCTATTGGTTTTTGGTAAATACTCTTTGTCATAGTTAAAATAGTGATGAATTTTTGTCAAGCACATTTGATATTCATGTTTCAATTGTTACTCACTTATTCTCTGTATGTGGTGACTTTACAGTCTTCTTTCTTCTGAAAACCTTGGAAGTCTGGGATACCAGCAGGATGTGTCTAATTGTATGTCATTGTTGCCATTATTTCAACCAAAGATCTGATGAACCTTCTCATTCTACAGACTCAGAATTTCCTTAGAATAGGAAAATTTCTCTTGTTGTTTATGCCTCATTTTTTGTGTACCTTTTCTCCATCTCCTCTTTATTTTCTCCTTAAATGTCATTTATTTATATGTTAAATCTTCTGGATCTTTTCCCAAGTCTCCAGAATTTTCCCTCATTAAGTAAATGCCTGTGTGTGTGTGAGTGTGTGTGAGTGTGTGTGTGTGTTGTGATCTGTGTGTTCCATTTGATATTCTAGGACGTTCATTATATCTTTGAATAAAGATAAATGCATTTATTTATTTCAAAAAAAATGTTTTCTTTCTTTTCTTTCCAAAAAGTCTTTCTATTTCTCTAATTGCCTTTCCTAGAAAACAACTCTCTGGTTAGTGTTTTCTAGTTAAAATTCTCATTTGAGTCTTTCAATTCTAATTTAATCAGACTTGAACAGCTTCTTAACTTAAGGATGTGATAGATAAAATTCAAGAAAATCTGTGAACTAGGATGGTAAAAATTACTTCTCTATTTTTACTAACTTCTAAACAGAATATGTAATTTCCTTCAATTATGGACATGGACCATAAAGTTACTGTGTCTTTGTTAATAGTGTAAATCATAGATATTTTTCTATCATATCATTATTTTACTATATGTCTGATATACTTATATATTGATAATTACTTCCAAATTAGCCTAATTAACTGCCAATTGATCTTTTTATTTAATGCGTTAATAGAAAAGCATATATGTTACTACATCGTATATTTGTTTTTAAATAGGTTTTGAATACATCAATACTTTTTTCCTGTATAATACTATGCATTTATGTTTAGAAAAAATATTTTTTTTCTGAATAAAGATCCACAGGCTGCTCCATATTTCCAAAAGAATTTGTGGCACACGAAAATTTAAGAAACTCTGATTTAAAGCCCTATGTATATGTATATCACGGTGGCTGATTCCTTCTGAGCTGCGGATTAAGTTTTCATTAGATGTCAGATCAATTAGTGTCTTTAAAATTTCAGCTACTCAGAAGCAGTGGAAAGCACAAGAGTCTTTATTCTATAGCTCAGCTGTGAACATACCAGTAAATCATTAGCCCTATGCTGAGACCACGAAGGAGTTCCTTTTTCTGCGCAAGTAGAATTTTGAATTCTGTTTAGTCTATACAGGAAACAGTTTGGACCTAAAATAATAAAGTTGACTTTAGATAACATTGTAACCTAATCTTTCATTTGTTCATCCATCCATCTCTCCATTCACTCATTCATTTATTCATATAACAAACACTTGGTTTTTGTGCAAGCTCATGTATGAATATATGTGTGTGTCTAGTATATGTGTGCACATATATATGAAAATTTCAAGTTCTAAGTAACTGATCTTAAGTGAATTTTTAAATATAACTCTAAGTAGAAACTCCCTTATGTTAATTTGAATTACGAAGTCAAACAGTCTGAGTATATGAAAGAGATAAATTTGGTATTTATAATTCTGAGATTTAAAAAATGTAGATTTGATGCCTTAGGTGAAAATCGTTGAAGCTAAAAGCAAGATGACTAAAGAATTCAACAAATTATTATTGAATCATTTGAAAAAAAGTCTTGTAAATTTTCCATTATTGTGCTATCAATTGAAGTATAAAAAGGTTTTTGAATCATAGAAATTTCATGTTACAGGAGATATTCTTTTTCATATAGCAGAGATATTAAGAGACTTCCACAAGATAATATAACTAATTGAGAGTAGAGCCAGATTAGAATATGGATCTATTTAGTCTTAATAATTTAAGATACATCAAATGATATTATATAAGTATATTTCTTTTGCTCAGTTTATAGAACTCACTTTAATAAATGCTGGATTTAAGGGAATGAATATTCTTAAACTGGATGAATGTCACTCCAGAATGAATCTCTCTCCTAGAACTTTCTGCTTCAGTATTAATAGTTCAAAAATGTATGTTTAAGTGACAAAGAGACATTTCTATATTTGGGTAAAATATTACACTCTATATTTTGAAATATATGCCTCAGATTGGTGTTGAGTCACTTCAAGGTGAAGCATTTGGAAAATTTGAGAAAAGCAATCAGTTTATGAGTTAATGGACTCCTTGTGTCTGTCAGTCATTTTTAACACTATGTGACATGAAAACGATTTGGTTAATAATGTAAGTAATGTTATAGTAAGGTTGAGAAAAAGGCATTGAACAAACATTCATTCATAAAGATTAGACAGCAGAAAAGCCAGAGCAACCTTCCAGTTTTAGACAATATAAAAAACAGGGGCATTTATTTGGTTTCAGGATCCTCTTTTAATTGCCTCTTCTACCTAGTTGTAGATCACAGGTGAAATATGTAAGTCAAACACTTGATATTTATTTATTTATTTATTTAAAATGACCAGGTGTTACATTCAAGTCTTTAATCCATTTTGAGTTGATTTTTGTGCATGGTGTAAGGGAGTGGTCTACTTTCTCTTGTTTGCGTGTGACTGTCCAGTTTTCCCAGTACCATTTTTTGAAGAGACTCTCTTTTCTCCATCGTATGCTCTTGGCTCCCTTGTTGAAAATTAGCTGTCCATAGATTCGTGGGTTTCTTTCTGGGCTCTCGATTCTTTTCCATTGATCTGTGTGTCTGTTTTTGTGCCAGTACCATGCTATTTTGGTTACTATAGCTTTGTAATATATTTTGAAATCAGGGAGTGTGATACCTCCAGCTTTGTTCTTTTTTCTCAGGAATCCTTTGGCTATTCAGGGTCTTTTGTTGTTCCATATAAATTGTAGGATTCTTTGTTCTATTTCTGTGAAAAATGTTGTTGGAACTTTGGCAGGGATTGCGTTGAATCTGTAGATTCACTAGGAAGTATGGACATTTTAACTATGTTAATTCTTCCAATCCAAGAGCACAGAATGTCTTTCAATTTCTTTGTGTCTTCTTCAGTTTCTTTCAACAATGTTTTGTAGTCTTCGGTATACAGATCATTAACCTCTTTGGTTAAATTTATTCCTAGGTATGTTATTCTTTTTGTTGCCATTGTAAATGGGATTGTATTCTTAATTTCTTTTTCTGCTACTTCATTGTTAGTGTTTAGAAACACAACTGAGTTTTGTGTGTTGATTTTGTCTCCTGCAACTTTACCATATTCTTTTATTATTTCTAAAAGTTTTTTGGTGGATTCCTCAGGGTTTTCCATATATAAAATCATGTCATCTGCAAATAGTGACAGTTTCACTTCTTCCTTTCCAATTTGGATCCCTTTTATTTCTTTTTCTTACCTGTTTGCTCTGGTTAAAGACTTGAATGTAAGATCTGAAACTATGAAACTTTTAGAAGAAAACATAGGCAGTATGCTCTTCGACATTGGTCCTAGTGTATTTTCAGGTATCATGTCTGAGCGGGCAAGGGAAACAGTAGAAAAAATAAACAAATGGGACTACATCAAACTAAAAAACTTCTGCACAGCAAAGGAAACCATCAACAATACAAAAAGACAACCTAACAATTGGGAGAAGACATTTGCAAACCATATATCTGATGACAGGTTAATATCCAAAATATTTGAAGAACTCATACATCTCAATAACAAAAAAACTAACAGCTCAATTAAAAAAAATGGGCAAAAGATCTGAATAGACATTTCTCCAAAGAAGATGTACAGATGGCCAACAAGCACATGAAAAGATGTTCAACGTCATTAACTATCAAGGAAATTCAAATGAAAACTACAATGAGAGTGGGCCCGGTCCCGTGGCCAAGGGGTTGAGTTCACGCCTTCTGCTTTGATGGCCCAGGGTTTTACTGGTTCGGATCCTGGGCACGGACATGGCACCACTCATCAGGCCGTGCTGAGGCGGCGTCCTGAATGCTACAACTAGAAGAACCCACAACTAAAATATATACAACTATGTACTGGGGGGATTTAGGGAGAAAAAGCAGAAAAAAAAATATTGGCAACAGTTGTTAGCTCAGGTGCCAATCTTTAAAAAAAAAAAAGTACAACAAGATATCAACTCACTCCAGTCAAAATGGCTATAATTAACAAGACAGGAAACAACAAGTGTTGGAGAGGATGTGGGGAGAAGGGAACTCTCATACACTGCTGGTGGAAATGCAAATTGGTGCAGCCACTATGGAAAACAGCATGGAGATTCCTCAGAAAATTAAGACTAGAACTACCAAACAATTCAGCTATTCCACTACTGGGTATTTATCCAAAGAACATGAAAACACAAATGCATAAAGATGCATGCACCCCATGTTTATTGCAGCATTATTCACAATAGCCAAGACTTGGAAGCAACCTAGGTGCCCATCAAGGGACGAATGGATAAGAAGATGTGGTATATACACACAATGGAATACTACTCAGCCATAAGAAATGATGAAATCTGGTCGTTTGTGACAACATAGATGGACCTTGAGGCTATTATGCTAATCGAAATAAATCAGAGGGAGAAAGTCAAACACCATATGATCTCACTCATAAGTAGAAGATAAAAACAACAACAAACAATCACATAGAGACAGAGATTAGATTGGTGGTTGCCAGAGGGAAAGGAGGGAGGGAGGAGGGAGAAAGGATTCATTAGGCACATGTGTGTGGTGACGGACTATAATTAGTCTTTAGGTGGTGAGCACAATGTAATGTACACAGAAATCAAAATATAATTATGTACACCTGAAATTTATATAATGTTATAAACCAATATTACCACAATAAAAAATAAAGAACGAAAGTAAAAAATAAAATGTCTAGGTGTGTATTGTTTGTTATTATAATGTGAGCATATAGTCTCATTCATGTTGTTCACCTGGGTATAATGCTTTAATGTCTCTAGATTTTACTTCAGCTAAAATAAGTCAAGCATAGTGTGATTTTCACCTACAGGGTTATGCTTGTGATGTTCTCATCTGTCCTTAAATATGCCAAACAGAAATTTGAAAAATCTGAACAAAAATATATTTCTATCAAAACCATTTTTAGGTAATAGCTACTGAGCAGCTACAGTGACTTATTATTTATTTTGATGTTAGAAAAATATGCTCTTCACTTATAACATTGGAACCTCAAGAGGAAAGGAGAGTTGCATATTGAAGACACTGAATAAAACAAAGGAGAGGGATTGAGGCAGAAAATAGACTGGTTTGAACATGAAATATGAAAAAGGCCATTTTCTGCACTTTCTAAATGTTTCTGAAATCAAATGCCTTATATTTTAGACTTGTTTACATTTCTGAATATTTAATAGATAGTAAAGTTGATAATCAATTGATACGTGTCTCAGCTGCAGGAGCTGGACAATTGGGAGTCTCTGAGCCACAGCTCTTTGCTTCCCTCTCCATGGCTTCAATATCACCCATCTCACCTTCCCTGCAAAGTGAAGTTGGTACGAAGTGTGCTTTGTCAATCCTTATTGATGGCCAGCTAAAGGACAGAGAGCGGAGAAGGGTCATTGGCCCCGACTAGATTTAAGATTTTCTGAAAGTCTACTTTCAGTGCTAGAATTTGCAAATGTGCCGTTAGAACAGAACTTTAGATTCTTTAGTTCTGTTTATGTCCAGCCTAGTCTCCCTGTAACTTTTCTACATCACTAGGTCCAATCAACCTTAAGTATAAATTTCTCCCCAACTCCTTTTCTAGTTCTACCAAGGAAAAATAATCTCTCTTCTCTAAATTAATTTCCCTTATGCTTTATTCTGACTCACCTTAGGGAGACTTGATTTATTATAAGATTTAGTGAATTATTTTCTATTTTATTTGAGTAGCTGCAAATCTGTAAGCCTGGGACCTATACCTGAAATGAGCTAAATGTACCAGCCATCTAAGGAAAAGGGCTGGGGAGTTTATGTCTATGCACATCCCAAGGATCTTTTGCTTATAAGTGAAAGATTATAACCCTGAGACTACCTGAAAGGAGATCCAGAGAAAGTTAGCAAGGAAAAAATGGGTCCTAGTGTATTTTCAGGTATCATGTCTGACCGGGCAAGGGAAACAGTAGAAAAAATAAACAAATGGGACTACATCAAACTAAAAAACTTCTGCACAGCAAAAGAAACCATCAACAAGACAAAAAGACAACCTAACAATTGGGAGAAGACATTTGCAAACCATATATCTGATAACAGGTTAATATCCAAAATATATGAAGAACTCATACATCTCAAGAACAAAAAAGTAAGGATATGGGGTGGTAGTTTAGTCTTTCTTGAGAAAGATTAGTTCTTAAGAGCAAAAAAATGAGGAGTCTGTTTTATCTTCCATTGTTTCTCCTTCTGTGATTGGCTGTTCATTTGCCATCTGAGCTTGATCTAGTTGCACATTGGAAAGCTCAGAAATCTGGTTCCATGACTTCACTCCATAGAAATGGCATCAGCTGCGCACAGTAAAAATCAGTGTGAACACTGATACAAAATATCTAAATAAAAATATTAGCCACGCTAAGAATGTTGCATACTTGACCAAGTAGGGTTTCTTTCAGGAAAGCCAGAATATTTCAATATTAAGAAATTCATTAATATAATTTTCCATACTTCTAGGACTAAGTAGAACAATTATGTAATTTTCTCTTTAGAAGCAGAAAAGACCTTAGACAAAAATTCAACATCCATTCCAGAGAATAAATAAATAAAACAATTAAAAATGATTGCATGACATAAGGAATGGGATAAATAAATACAGAGATAAATGGATTGATAGATAATTGGCAATACCAAGTATATATTCTAGTGCAAATAAAAATTTGGATAACTGCTTAAGAAAACTATTTGACCCAGAAATTCCATTCTTAGATACAAGACCAACAGACATGGGCAAAAATATGCATAAGAACAATATTCTAATAGCCCCAGACTGGAAACCACACAAATGTCATGGAAAATAGAATGATAAATAAATTTTGCTAAATACATAAATCAAAATATGATGCAGAATTGAAATAAAAATGATTGCTTCTAACAATATGAATGTATTTTGGAGAGCTAATGTTGAACAAAGAAAGACATAAAAACTACGTATTCTGTGATTCATTTATATAAAGCTAAAAACTAAGTGAAAGTAATTTATGGTGCTAGCAGTCACATTTGTGACCACAAAATGTGACTGGGAACAGAGAAGACAGAGGTTCCTGAGGTGCAGATGTTCTTCTGGATTTTTATCTTGGTCGTGACACACAGGTGTGTTGATGTTTTAAAAAAGTAGCAACCTATATAGTAATATTCACATATTTTTACTGTATGTATGTTATATCTCATGACAAACTTAAAATGAATAATCATGGCAATGAATCACAATATATTGAATAAAATAAAGGAAGAACCCACGGGGTCCGTTAGTAATACTCAATAATGAAAAGGAGAAGAGGGCAAGATTTTACATACAGAAAAATGCAAGTTAGTAAATATAGAAGTGATGATAGAATAAGAAAACCCCCAATTTTCAAACACTCTGTAATACTTCATGCAGGCGTATAATTAATACTCAATAATGGGTAATTTGTTTTGTGTTTTTTTTTTTTGAGGAAGATTAGCCCTGAACTAACATCTGCCACCAATCCTTCTCTTTTTCTTGAGGAAGACTGGCCCTGAGCTAACATCCATGCCCATTTTCCTCTACTTTATATGTGGGATGCCTACCACAGCATGGCTTGCCAAATGGTGCCATGTCTGCACCTAGGATCCCAACTGGCAAACCCCGGGGCAGCCAAAGAGGAACATGTAACTTTGCTGCAACACCAGGCAGGTCCCAGGTTTTGTTGTTATTTTTTTAACGGAATTGGAGGACACCCCATGCCTGTCCTCTGGGACCTGGATAAACACTGATGTGTACCTGCTGGACTGGTCAGGGTCCCAGCAGACTCTTGTTTGCAGGATCCCTAAGGCCAAACAGTTGCCAATGTCTAGTGGTCTATGACCAGCTAAGCATCAGGCAATTAATGGTAAAGACAACATATAATTTATTGTTGAATTTAGAACACATTTTAGAGTAAGAAGAAAGTCTAAAATAATTAAAATGGCATAATTTTAAAAATATTTATTGATCAATAAATTCGTATTATATTGGCAATCCTGTAAAATAGTTCTATTAAAATTATTTTCAAAAATTAAGTTCCTTTCTTACAAAAGATAAAATTAGTGATGTTCATATATTAAGCAATTAAAGATTTACAATGATTTATTGAGTATTAAAAGGCAAAAATATTTATTCTTGATGTAGTCTCATATTTTTATTATTTAACCATCTCTCTCTCTAACACTATGACACTCGTATTTTTCTGAAAAGTGTATGACTTTTTCATTTTTTATTTTTTTGGTGAGGAAAGTTGGCCCTGAGCTAACATCTGTGGCAATCTTCCTCTATTTTGTATGTGGGATGCCACCACAGCATGGCTTGATGAGCTGTGTGCAGGTCCATGCCTGAGAGCTGAACCCATGAATCCAGGGCCACCAAAGCAGAGCACGCAAAACTAACCACTAAGTCCCTGGGCTAGCCCCAAATGAATGCTTTTCAATATGACTATATTATTCTTATTTTTTCCATAAAATGTCCTGAAATATTCTTTAAAGTTGCATTTTTATGGTTAATAAATTTTAAATTATTGACAGTTTAAAAACGAGCAGAAAAATCAAGGATGAAATTATATGGAATCCAGAAAACCCCTACAAATTGCATCTCTGTCACTTAAATATACATTTATTGTATTAACTTAGTTTCTTATATTGTTTTGTTTTCCTAAATGTCTGCCATAGAAAAAACTTAAAGTACAGTTACAGATCACCTCGTGTTCAGTTTTGAGTAATGCAATTTTTCTTTTTGTAATAAATATATAATTGAATTTTCAGTTAGTGCTGTATTTAAAATGAAAGATATTTACTTTAAAAAGTAATGAAGTATACATTGACCTTGCTCACATGTAAAATATCATCTCAACAGGCAGTGTGGGTCCACTCTTATTTATAATCACATTTTAAAAATAGTTTTTGTTACTATCTTCATTATCAACTGATTGCATACATTTTAAATAGATAACTTCAGGCCTTTGATCTTTATATAGTGTTTCTTATAAAACAAATGAATATTCTAAATGGCCCTATGAATTTAAAACATGTAGGTTTAATTATTCACATACAAAGATTATACTTCTATTTAAAAGCAGTGTAATTGAAGTTTCATATGAGTATCATTTTTCTCCACATGGTTGTTTTTCTTTTGATCCTTTTGCGGTTTCCTTCATATTTTAGCAGCAGCATATTTTCTTGTGATGTGTGCCATCATTTTTTCTGCCATGCCTTTTTAACTTGTCCTTATGTAGCATTTCTTTTCATAGGTGCCACTGTGAGTTCGTGCCAGCAGGAGGAAATATTAAACCAAAAATTGTAAAGCAATGTGGTGTAGTGCGATATATCCAGGTTCGGATGTCAGACAGGTGGATCTGGCTTTAAATAGCAGGCCTTCCACTTACTCTCTGAGGGACCACATCTGTAAAATGTGAATAATAAATGGCAAGGGTTAATGCACCCAGCAGATGCTTACTAAATAGTGCCTACTGAATTATTTTGTCATTGCCATTCCTAGAGTATAACCCAAAGGAAATTGTGCCTAAACACACTGCTGACCTGATTCATTGGGAACTTCATTCAGATTGTTTATTTCTAACGAAACAGTAGTGTTAACAATGGAGCAGCTTTATCATCTGGAAAATATACCATAAAGGGATAGATGAAAACAGAAGTCATTTCTGCTACTGCCTTTAATCATAAACTGGATGTTGGGAATGCAGAAGATAAAACCCAACAAACGACAAGCAAAGCTGACTGAGAAATTAAAAGACTTCCATGGCAGAGGAAAAGCTTGGTTTTAAAACAAATCATTAACTATTTTTCAGTGTATTTCTTGATTATTTAGGGAGTCAACATCTCTGGGGAAAAAAAGCAAAGATTGTCAGTTGGAAAATAAGTTGGGAGCAAGAAAGTCTTTTAACAAGCAAAGAGTTTCCACAGCCACTGATTTTGAGACTTCATAAAATGTCATAATTCAGATTAAAGAAAGAATAATGTATCATTAATTGGAAAGTGATTTTTTTCTCCAATTTTTTTCTTGTTTTTTGTGGGGAAAAAAGCCATATCTCTCCTGCAAAAAACCTGGCAAAAGATTTATGAACATTGTTCAACATTGCTATCACATGCTATTGGAAATTCACAGGCTTGAACAAATGAGTAAATATTCCTCACCTCTGCTTTGTTCTTTTTTCTAGGTGCCTCCCATTCTCCTTGATAAGCAGTTCTCTGAATTCACTCCGGACATTACACCAATCATTTTGGCAGCCCATACAAATAATTATGAGATAATAAAACTTTTAGTTCAAAAAGGAGTCTCGGTACCCAGACCCCATGAGGTCCGCTGTAACTGTGTTGAATGCGTCTCCAGCTCAGACGTGGATAGCCTCCGCCACTCACGCTCCAGACTCAACATCTACAAGGCCTTGGCCAGTCCCTCTCTCATCGCACTGTCAAGTGAAGATCCTTTTCTCACAGCCTTTCAGTTAAGTTGGGAGCTTCAGGAACTGAGTAAGGTGGAAAATGAATTCAAGTCAGAGTATGAGGAGCTGTCACGACAGTGCAAACAATTTGCTAAGGACCTACTGGATCAGACAAGAAGTTCCAGAGAACTGGAAATCATTCTTAATTACCGAGATGACAATAGTCTCATTGAAGAACAAAGTGGAAATGATCTCGCAAGACTAAAATTGGCCATTAAGTACCGTCAAAAAGAGGTGAGCGTTGCCAGTTTCATCCATCAAAATGCCGTAGAATTTAAACAGAGTGGAGTAAACTGGTACTCCAAAATTAGGTTTGGGTATTAGAGCATTTTCTATTTAACTGTAAGTGGATGCTATTTATTGTTTACCAGATTAATAATTATGAATCATATTGAAGAGTAGGATAAGAGGTTTAATAATTGGTGATGGTTTTGGCATCTGTGTTAAAATGCACACATTTACTGTAGTATATTGGAAAAACTAATGAATTTTGAGAGTCTCCAGAGAGAGAGTTCTGGTTCTACCATTTGTAAGTCTTATTATTTCAGAAGGTCACACAGATCTCTTTGAGCTTCAATTTTATCATCTGCTTAATAGATTTAACACTCATAATATTTGATTATATACATATAAAATATTTTCCTCAGTTTTGCAGGAAGTGTAAAATGTGTGGACGTGTGTGAAGGCTTTTAGTAAATTATAAGGTATTACATGAATAAAATACATTATATGTTAGAAATTATTAATGAAGAAAAAGGCTTTAGTCCAAGAGCGGATGAAAGTACTAGTGCTTCTTTCATGTCTGCCTTAGTTTCTTGATTTGTCAGGAATAAAAAGTCAAAGAAATTAATTGCAGGAAAGTAATGAATTTCTCATGAAATTTCCATGAATTTGAAGTATTAAGTAAAGAAATCTCAGATCTATTACATTTGTTATCCAGCGTAATTGTTTTGTGTTTCCATCACTGTTTGAGTTTGAGTGAGTTCTCCAAAAACTCTTTACTTCTATCTCCAGAAAACGTCGGTTGGCTATTTGCTCTTGAATGATAGTAATTATCTATTCCAGAATGACAGTTGGAAAAAACTATATAATGTAAGATGAAAAGGAAGAGAAAAAGAAAAATAGGCTTCTGAATGAAAAAATGTATTCAGTTTCTTTTGAACTTGGCCCTGATTATTTCACGTTAGCGTTGGCTGCTTTGTCTGTTGCTACTTACCAAATATTTAAGATTCAAGATACTTGAATTTGCTTCCTCGACTTTTTCCTGTAGTTCTTTGGCCAGGTGTCATGGGATCCTGAAACTAGTTGAAATGAGCTTTTTCCTCCAACAAGGAAGCGACAGCCTCTTTTGTGCACATTCCCTCTGGCTGTAAATCACTCATGCTGATTTGAGCCATGTCAACGGTATCAACTCATTTTCTTAGGTTCCTGTGTTTAGAACTCAGAGATCTGATATTTTAAAGGGACTGGAATAATTTTAGTATACGACTATAAGAAACTGTTGAAAAACTTCACTTGATTAAAGATTTTAAAGTACTAACTATTAAAATTAAATGTAATTGCGTGCATTAGAACAGATAAAATGAGGTAAGTTATTGACATGGCCTCAGAATTTAGGCCAGGCCTTCTTAAAGATCCATTAATAACACAACATTATGCTTTCCTTTATTTAGTTTTCTGTGGGAAGGGGGATTGAAGAGATTGACACAATGAGTACAAAGATCTCTTATGGTATATCTGTTCAGTGTTGATATTATCCTTATAAATGGAGAGTGAAATATAATTCCCAGTATGTTCAATCTGTGAAATCAAACGACAGAGTAGCAGTCAGCTGTGCTCACCTATTACACTTTTGTTCTCTCTGTGGTCACTGAACCAACTCAGTTCTATTATATGCCTATGCTGATTTTTGTCCTGATATCATAAATGATTTAACTTTGCCTTTGGCCACAATGACTTTTGTGAAGGCTCTGGAACAAAATACTCATAGACTCTTTTCCCATACCCTCATACTAGAATGCTACAAATGATATTTAATCAACTGAAGCTGCCAAATTCTTGTCAGAGGCTTGTCCGAGACAAAAATTTCAATATGAATTTCTTGCACTTAACATATGTTTTTATTTTTACCTAAAAATCACTTTGATACATTTTCTATTCATTCATTTCTTCATTCATTAACTCTTTAAACATCTGCTTTACAGAATACATTCCAGGCAATGCCCAGGGCACTGAGGACTCCATGGGCTCATGGCTTTGCCCTTGTAGGGCTGATAGTCTGTTATGGGAAGACAATAAAAGATTAAACATATATTGTTCTCTGTTTTGTCCTGAACCACTAAAAGTGTTCATTCCTACTGAGCATTTTTTCTTTGCTTAGGTTCTTTCATATATTTCAGGAACATACAAAGCAAGCTCAGCTTCAAAGCCCATTGAACAAAAAGACACAAATTGAGTCCTTAGATATGTCAGGAGCAAAGCAATGGAAAGCGTTTGGTAATTTCTAACACTTCTATCAAGATGCTTGTACTGTTTGCTAATATGAAGTTGTGAAATTGGAAGTGGTAAAATCTAATAATACAACAGAATGAAGGATGGCTAAAAATATATAACATGGAACAAGAAAATAAGAATTAGTAATATCTTTTAAAAGATTTTTTTAAAGACACTGCATTTGTATTTTCTCTTTTCATCTTTCAAGGTTACAGTGGAGAAAAAAATCAAAACAAAATTCTTACAGAGTTGTTCTGGAGTATCTTTCATTCCATATCAAAGAGTCTATTTCCCTTACGTTGACAGTTTTTCCAAAGCAAAGTAACACTGGATGGCATTATAAAATCAAGATTAAAATTTTACTCTCATATATATTCTTTGAAACCATAGGTCTTGTTTTATGAAATATGCTCCTAAATTATTCAAAAATTATTGACTTCAAAATATTTGATTTAAAATTTTTTACTAAGATCATGTGTCTTAAATGAAACTCTGCTTTAGCCTAAATGTCTCACCTTGTATCTTTTCACAACAAGTTTTCCTTGTTTTAGTCTAAACAAGATTGAGGCATATGTTGGTCCTCCCTTATATTTTTGGAAAACTTTCTGTTAAGGCCTACTCACTTTTAAAGCCATCTCAGGTCTCCCCTCCCGCAGGGAGATTCCATGAAGCAATTCCCCTCCACACAGTCTCTGGGATAAGTGCCCTCATTGTATACATTCTATATTGCACGGTATTATTACATTTCACTCTCCTCTTCCAGACCATGTGTGTCAGGAACACTTCTGTCTTGTTCACCAGTCATACTTCAGTACCTGACAGATAGAAGGTACTCTGTATGAATGAAGTCACAAAATCTCTCAGTTCTGGAAAGTTTCCTACATGTTTCTTTGCCAGGTTAAATTGCAGTGTTTAGGTTAATCATTTAATAACAGTCTTCCTATGAATTCAAGTATAAAAACAATTTATGTTGCCTGGACTTGATTGCAGACTCGTTCTGGTACTTCTCTAATATCATCCAGAAAGAAAGGCTTGCATTAATTGCATATCATAGATATTTTTACAGGCATAGAAAGAAGGATTTTTCTATTAATTAATATTTCTAATTAATATATCTAATTAACACTGAATTAATATATCTATATTAATATATCAGTGTTAATATATCTATTAACACTGAACAAATGATGTTATATCATTATGTTAATGATGTTGTATTGATCATATACTGGTAGAACAAATATTATCTGGTAGCTAGCAATTGAATCAATATGTCAGGGACTGGGTTAATTTGTTAACATGGTTTATTATACTTAAACCTCCAAACAAATGTACAAATTGTGAACTTTTCTTTCTGTCAGGAGTCTGAGCGTGTGTTACGTTGTTAAATGTTGTGGCCCGCGTGCAAATCCAGATCTTCACTACAAAACCTATGCTCTAACTGTTATGGCACATTACCTCCAGCCTGATGTCATCCTAGTGAATTGTGGTAAACCTGATCAACCGGAGCTCCCACTAGTTCAGTTGAGCACAGGAGTGAATTTCATGACTCAGCTTCTTCGTAATGAAGCCATGCATTTCGACATTAAGATTTTCTGTTTTCACGTTTTGATGAAGGGCTTGATTTCACTAAATAGTGCAGAGTCTCCTTACCTCAATTTTACTTTTTTTTTTCTGCTTTAAACAATCATCTTTTTAGTCTCATTCTGGGAAGAGAGCAGAGAAAGTTCTTTGACCAGAGCTGGAAGCCAGAGCCCCCATCCCAATGTCACTCATCAAAATGAGTAATATCAAAGGACGCTGGAGAAAAACACAACCAAGCATCCACCCCTTAGAACTGATTTTCCTCCTGTGTGTTAGGTAAAGGAGAGACATGAGTGAAGACATGTCTTAGACAAGGAATTTGTCCCTTGGTTCCTGGCATAATGTTTGCAGCAACAGAATTTATGGCAGTTAAAATTACCTTTATGCTGTCATTCGTCTTGCCTAATATTTGTACAATCACTGAACGTGTATGGAGAGCTTGATGCATTCCCTAAATATTTTTACAGCAAAGACCTTACCTAGTTTCAGTTACACATGGTTGACAATATTGTAAAGTAACTATGTAGTCCAAAAGCAAAGAAGCATAGATGTTGAATAATAATGGAAAACAGTGAAATGCATGATTTTGTGTGAAAGCATTACAATGCAATCTCTTTGTAGCTCGCCAAATTAAAAGGGAAAAAATAATCTCTACATAGTCAACAGCATATATGTTTTTTAAATTTACTTTTCCCTTTCATGAAGGTATGTCAATAGCTTTACAACCTGAACTTTAGACTTTGGTGCTAATCTGGGTTCTGTCTTGTAAATTAATGGAGTTGTTAAAGAGGAAGGAAAAAAATCAAACTCACACAGCCCTCTACTCGTACCCTCCCTACTTTCTTGTGAAGAGATTCATGTCAATCAGATGCTGTCCACAGCATGCTGAACGGAATTGATCCCAAATATTCCAGAGTCTCACCTCTTTAAGGCTCCCTTACTGTTGTCAAGATTTATAGTTTTGTTTCCTGATTTATACAAAACTCCTTGATGTGGAATCAAGAAACAAACCTACTATCAGAAAGGAAACATAAGGAGAAGGATTCATGGACAGCAGAACCACAGAAGATCTAGCCCTAATACAACCAGGGGGGCCCCTAGGTGGGAAGGGAGGAGAGTAAAGGGGAAGGCATCAGAATCAGAATCATGTTGGGTGGTGGGAAGAGCAGTTAAGCAATGAATGGAGCAGAAGCAAAGGAAATTTCATTTTCTTAAAATTGCCTTGGGCTGGACTTATCTGCATTTCATAAGCTTTGTTTTGTTATTTTATAAACCTTTTTTTCATATTTATCATGACAAAAGTATTTTTTAATTCAAATTGAATTTGAATTTGAATTTGAAACTAAATGATAGTTTAAATTCAAACTTGCTGCTATATGAATTTCATATTAAAAACAAATATTTAAAAATAGCACTCGCATGCTATATCTACCTGAAGTCCACCTGGAAACCTGGGAAGCTCCTTCTGGAGAGCTACCGTCAGGTGCTATTTTGTGCTCCTGGTAGTAGTTAAGGGAAAATAGTATCTCTGTCTATATATTTTCTATTCTGAAACCACCAACCCTCGAGGATGCACCACCACCCATCTCCACCAAAAAAGGAAAAAATCATAGAGAAGTCAAAGATAATGTTGCTTCCTGGCTATTGTATCAGAATCTTGGGATGGCGTTGGCAAATAATAGCTCTCACCTCTTAGATCCAGTGGATTCTAGTGGCTGGTTAGCAGCCATGCCAGAGCTTTGCAATTGCTACAAATGGGGCAGAGGAGCTGACCCTTGATAACTGTTTGGTTGTCTTCAAACCTTTTGTTTTCCTCCTTTTGCATTCTTGTTCAAGTCTAGGATATCTAAAATATGCTTTTCCTGTTTTCTTGTGCCTGGTAAATTCCACATCAGAGTGTAGATCATTTGGGGAGAAAAATATCTTATACTGTTGAAACTTTGTCTCATGGGCATCAAATAATTATTATAGAAGAATAGCAAAGAGAGTACTTCTAGGGAGAAAAATGAGAAAAGCGTTCCCCTCCACAAGTGAAATTTTTCCACTGAAGTAACTTTGAGAGTCATTCATATAAGTAAAGTCGGTAATGCCGCTGCCTTAGTTTGGTTTACTTATTTAACGCATACTGGGTTATTTGAATCAGACTTGAATTATTTACCACATTCCTCTTCTTTTCTCTCTGTTTTGCACTGTTTTGAAAACATTCATGCCTTTCAGCTCTCTTCTCAAATACCACTTTCTCTGAAGCCTTCCCTTAACCTATCTCCAAGTCAAAATTATCGCTTTCTCTTGTTATGGCAGCAAGATTGTTTTTTGTAAATGCTCATTCTGCTTCTTATTATTTGTTTTCATATTTTGTTTCTCCGATTTAACATCTCACCTTTAGTCTTACCTCCTCCAATCCGTTGCCCACAGCACCACTTAAGGTTTTTTGTTTCATTTTGTGTTTTAGGAAAGGTAAAACTAGGAAGAACTTTCTGAATTACAGCACTGAAAGTCCCAAGTCTTGGGGAACCCCTCAGTTTGGTCGCCATAAATCTGAGCATGTGGGCTTTGTGTAAAGCATTGGAACACCCATCTCTCACTCAAGTAAAATGCAAATGTCATAGCAAACTTTTTATGGATTCTGCCTAAATTGTCAGTTTCATCTTTCATAATACCCACCATCACTACTTGCAATATTTCAGCCAAATAGAAGCACTCATAATACAATCGTACTATTTTACCTCTTTGGGACTTTACACTCAGGAGTCTCTTGACATAGAAGGACCTCTGCCCTCTTTCACTTTGCTCGCCTATTGTGATGGGTTTTGCCTGGATCATACTAGAATCAGGAGGTTTTTAAACACTACAGTGCTGCTTCCATCTCACCCTCAGGCCAGTTACAACATGACTCCTGGAAATATGGTGACTTTTTTTTTTCAAACTGTTGAGATGGTTCTAATGTGCAGTCAAGGTTGATTACTACTTGAAATTATCTATCGAGGCTTAATTCTTTAGTTAAAACTTTTGTAGATTTCCTTGACTTTCTCAGGTAGAGGAGACAGTGGTTGCCAAGTGTGATTGATCATAAAAATCATCTAGGCAGCTTTTAAAAATAATAACTATCTCAGCCCCACATGCAGAAATTCGACTTCAGTAAGTCACTGCATTTGTGGAATACCACAGAATTTCTTTCAAGTTCTTCTCCTTCTTTCAATCTCTTTCTCCTCGCCTCATGGCCCACCCTGCCATTTCCTTATTCTATTATGGCTGCCCGGACCCAGATGCTCTCCTCTCTACTTAATGTATATCATGCTAGTACTCAAGTTTTTCAAAGCTTTCACTTCTTTATTCCCTGTATCTGCAAAATAAGACCCAAGAGTCTGGTAGAAAAAAAATCCTATATCAAAATAATAGGAAGAAAGAGAGATAAAAAGAAGACCGAGAGAGAATGACTGACGGCTCTGCATAGACAGATGGACAGGAAGAGCTATACATTAGTAAGCCCCTGTCACATGACAGAGAAATAAAAACTTTCCATCTCAAGTATGCATACCATAGCCATATCTTCTTTCAGGTAAATTTCTGGTCCTCTAAGAACTGTTGGAAAGATATCTTTTTCTTGGTATCAAGGAACTAGTCTCTGTCCGGTTGAAATAAAATATTTTATTAAACACATGAGGACTATAAAATGGATATAATTCTCTTTACTGCTCCTAACTAGGTATCTGATATTATGCAAATTATCCTTCAAGTTTCTGTTTTCTCACCTTTAAAATGGAAATATACTGCCTATGTCATATGCTGGTAGTTAAGATGAAGGGTGATGACACAAGTCCAGAGCTTAGCATATTTGCTGGCTCACGAAAGAGTAGCTATCTATTATTATTAGTTATTACTATTATTATCACTGTTTTTGTTTACTTTCTCATCTAGGCATCTGGGTTGCATTACACTTTTGAATATCAAAAATAAGTTTTTCCTTCTTACAGTCTACTGGTGTAATCAGTACTCTGAACCCTTTATATTGAAACATACATTCTCATCAAAAATGTATAATATATAAATTTTACCCCTGTCCCCAAGGTTGTCCATACTTGAATTCTTCCATTATAGGCTTTCAAAAGCAACTTCTCTTATACATTACAAACTTGATTTTAATTTGTCCTTCTGACTTGCATTTTTAATTATATTTCGGCATTGATTATGGATGCCCTTTGAACCTGACTGCTGCATTGCTGCACCTCAGAATCAGGAGCTGACATCACAGCAGCATGCATAAAAATGCTAGGAATATGGTAGGATTTTAATACATAAGACTACTTTGAGTGATGTAAATAATTATGAGACTTGTAAAAGGGATAAAAAGCAGCATTCCTCTGGCTTAGTTTTCTCTCCTGCAGTTCAGAGCATGCTCACTGGCTGACTTCTGGGCCCCTGCCTCTCAGTCCTCTATGCATGTGTGCACACCTGCTGTTGCTAGGCAAAGGCAACATGGATCACAGGCTCCCTAACGCCTCCCCCCAGCCCCCTCCTAGGAACCAGCACTTTAGTGCTCCCTCTCTATAATGGATGAAGCAAATGCTTGTTCAGGGCTTGTCAAACCGGCTGACAGAACTATGACAGCTCATTAGGCATTTAATTTAACACTAGGTTTTGGAGCTTGGAATTGAATCCATATGAGTTTCTTTACAGCTAATTAAATGACATGTAACCACTTTCTCCTAATTCATATCTGAAAGTGATTGTTTTTTTCCTCCCACAATTAAATATAAAATTGTATATGTCCAAAATATTGTATAGATTTATCCTTTTAAACTGCACCGATTAGCAAGTGATAAGTTTTTATCTTATAAAACATAAAATAGCAAATCTTAACTTTAAATTAGATATAAAACATAGCTTTTATTTGATACTGCTTTAAATAAATACAAAAAGAAGATGATTAAGTAATTTATCTTCAAAGAGGCATACTCTTCTATTTATCCAACAAAAATGTGCATATCTGCTGTATAAGCAACTCTTTCCAGTGTAGCTTTCACTTGTCACAGACATAAAATAAAAACATTAGGTTAATGGTAATATCTTTGAAAAATTCCACTGTGTATTGGACACTTTTTCTTGGTCCTCAAATAAATTACTTTTCCGGATAAAACTGCTGCTTCTGACTCCAGGATGATTGGCAAGGAAGGGTAGCAGTAAGATCAGCCGTTTTCTATTCTTCAGATCATTTAGTTTGTCAATGGTGAAGAACCATTTTGTTTCTTTCGCACAAAATTCACATTTGCATCTAAGGATTATTTGTGGAGGGGGTCATTATTTAATGTCCCGTATTTTCTCTGTTCCTCATCACCAAACAAAATTAAGAATTACCAGTTTCTGAAATTATGGATTTAACACCTTATCTCAACCCACATAGTTCCTGGAAAAATATAAAAACCCAATAGGTTGTCTTTTGGAGATTTATAAAACAGAAATATTATCATTCTCAAGAAATGTTTGATAGTTTTGAAATATAAGCTCCTGCTCCAGATTCCTTATAACTTATACAGAGGAGAGGAAACTTTTTAATTGATCCTCGCCCTCATTTTCCTTTGACCATATGAAGCATATTGATAACTTTTCTAAATGGAAGTTAATTATTTTTTGTTTGTATTCTTGGAAACAGAAACATACAGTGAAATTCTCTAGGACTTATAGTGCCTGTGCTTTAATTTGGTGATTCGTGATTCTGAAGCTGTGCGTTTACAGATCGCTTCTAGATAATATAGAACTGGGAAAACAATCACGTAGGATCATGTTTTTATTTTTGGTATCACGCTCTGATCCCTTATTGCCTTCAGCTTTAGGGAGCACAGTGGCATGCCTTCATCCTCCGTGGTTTTCTCTTTACCTTCATCTCAACTCAAGCTGCCCCGTTGCCAGCTCCCTGCATGTTTATGAGAAGGCCTGCTTTTCCGTATTCCCTAGCACTGCTCCAGTTTTAAGTGATGGACGCTATTGTCGTTTTGCTCCACGGCCTTCTCTGAGCTCGGTGATTTTCTCCAGGCAGCTCTGGAACAGGCTGCCTGGAGCCTCTTTTCACCCTGGAGGGGTCCTGGGGGTAAGCTGGGAATCTTGCTGGCAGCTGCTCTTACAATAAACACACGAGGAAGCTAGTGGAGGGGATTGGGAGCTCTGGCCAAGAGATGCTCTTTCTCTCTCCAAGTGCAGTTCCACAAATGCTTACAGGGTGTCTGTTCTGTGCAAAGACAGAGGACACAAAATGAGAAGACAGCAAGCCCTAGGCCAAGTTTGGATTTCTTCCAGAAGTTTGCTAGAACCTGGAATTTTACTCTTGCTTAGATAATAAAATGAAGTTTGTGTGTGTGGCAGTACTTAACCTTGCAGAAAATGCTGACTATAAACCAAAACATGCTGTAGCCAGATTTCACTAACACTTTCTGTGCTACTTCCTTCATTTATGATGTTTCCCTCATTTTCTTCCCTCCTTCCCTCCCCTTCTTCTTTCCGTATTTAGTAATTCACTGACTTGTTGAAGAGAGCCCTTACTATTTGCTACTTGCTGGTGATGCCGAAATCAAAGGCCCAAATCTTGCCCTCAAATAACTACCAGGTTGTTAGGGATGGAAGAAAAGTTAACACAGCTGTCACAGTGCAGGTCACAGAGCCTATGGCCGAGCAGCATTCCTGAAACCCAGGAAAACGATTCCTAACTTTGCCTGAAGGTTTTATGGGAGGCTTCCTGGAGAAGAAAGTGCCTTAATTGAGTTTCAGTGGAAAACTAGGAGTCATCCAGGCAGAGAAGTTATAAGAAGGCATTATAAGAAGAAACACTAGGTGCAGATCATGGAGGCAAAAAAGGGGATGACGCATGAAGATTACCTTCAATGTCCTTCTTTCTGTCCTCATTCCCACCCCATGGCCTCTGTTCTAGCTCTTCCCTCTGCCTGGCATGTATGCACGGCTTCTGTATCAGATCTCAGTTCATATTATCACCTTCTCAGTGGAGACTTCTGGAACACCCAATCTAATTACTATCTTCTTTCCTCCACCCTTTATTCTCAGTTGTTCCCTTTATATCACAATTTTATTATCTCCATGGCCCTTATCAAAATCCAAAATAACTTTATTTATGGATTTATTTATCTGTCTTCCCCCACCTGTATCTAAGTGTCATCTTGTCTGACTTGATTTATCAATGCAAGTCCAGTGCTTAGAACAGTGCTTAGAACATCAGAGTGCTAAACAAATGACCATAAATTAGGGGAGCGGCAGAAGCCAAGATTACAGAAAAAGGCAAAGAATAAGTCATAAAGAGCTGGGATTGGCAACCCTAGAAAACATGAATTTTGTAAAATCCTGTGATATTTAACCATAATGTAAATCTATAAATCAATATTATCTTTGCTATTTTCTCAAACAGCTATTGTCCAAAGATGAACTCATTATTTTTCTCTTTAAACCTGCTCCTTCTTCTGCCATCTCTGTTAGAGTAAGAGGCACTCCCAGTCACTCATGTTAAAAATTGAGAGTCATCCCGATTATTTTATATCCATCACCTCCCAAAGCTTGATGTGGTAGATGAAAGGTGGCTGCAAATTGAGAGGTACCATCTAATTACCCTTCTGTTACATCAGAGCCTGCCTTGGCTACTCGCCTGACTGGTAGAATGCAACAGAGTGACTTTCTGTAACTCCAAAGGCTTGCTCATAAGAAGCCTCGCAGCTTCTACCTAGGCTCTCTGGGAACCCTGAGTTGCCATGTAAGAAGTGTGACCCTCCTAGGGCTACCCAACTGGAGAGGCAGTGGGTAGGCACTCTTGCTGATAGTCACAGTTGAGCCCAGCCTTCCAACCCTTTACTCTAGTGACAAGACTTATACGACAAGTCAACTTAGACCTTCCCCACACACCCCACATCAGGCCATCCTCTAGCTGAACACTGCTGAGTAACTTCTGTTGGTACCATGTGGAACAGAAGAATCAACTAACTGAGCCCTGCCCAAATTCCTGGTCTACTGTTATGGACTGAATGTTTGTGTCCCCCTACAACTCGTGTGTTGAAACCTAACCCCAAATGTGATGGTATTTGGAGGTGAGGCGTTTGGCAGGTGATTAGGTATGAGGGTGGAGCCCTCATGAATGGGATTAGTGCTCTTATAAAAGAGACTCCAGAGAGCTCTCTAGTACTCTTTCTGCCATGTGAGGACATAGCAAGAAGACAGGCTCTCACACTGAATCTGTGGCACCTTGATCTTGGATTTCTTAGCCTCCAGAACTGTGAGAAATAAATGTTTCTTGTTTAAGCCACCTAGTCTATATAGTACTTTGTTACAGCGGCCCAGAGTGACTAAGGCATCCACAAAATTGTGAGATATCATAAATTGTCTTAAGATATTAAGATTTGTGACATAGATAATTGGGCTTTTGTCAATCACCAAAGCCAATTATATTCCTTAATATTTCCCAAATCATTTTCTTCCCTTCCAGCCTTACTCTGCCTGCTCTGTTTGAGGGAGTCTGAGACAACAGTGTCTCACCCAATGTCCCTGTCTCCATGGCTCCAATCTCATCCCATCCAAATTAACACTTCAGAATATTTAATATATAAACACTCTTCACATCAAAATCCTTCTATTAAAATATGATAAATATTACTATAGTATTTTTTATTGTGGCAAAATATACATAACATAAAATTTACCATCTCAACCATTTTTAAGTATCAATTCAGTGATATTAAGTACATTCACATTGTTGTGCAACCATCACCACTATCCATCTCTACAACTTTTTCATATTTCCAAACTGAAATTCTGTACCCATTAAAACAATAACTCCATATTCCTCCCTCCCCCTAGCCTCTGACAGCCCCTTTCTACTTTCTGTCTTTATGACTTTGGCTACTCTAGGTATCTTATATCAGTGGAATCATACAATATCCATTCTTTTGTATCTGGCTTATTTCACTTAGCATAACGTCTTCATGGTTCACCTATGTTGTAACACGTATTAAAATTTCATTCCTTTTTAAGAATGAATAATATTCCATTGTATGTATATGCCACATTTTATGTATTAAACTTTCAATGGACATTTGGGGTGTTTCCAGTTTTTGGCTATTGTGAATAATGCTGCTACTTTATGTTATTTTAAAACCCTAAGCTGATTCCCTATCCCTTATTTTGCAGATCCTATAAAATAAAACCCAAGCTCTTTAACAAGATATATCATATCTGGCCCCGGACTTTCTGCCTAGCTTCATGTCTCACCCCTTCCCGACTTAAGTTGTATACTCAGTAATTCCAGATTGGTCGTATTTCCTCATCTATGCTGTTCTCTGTGAATGGTACCTCTGTGAATTATCTTGTTATTTTATTACCTTGAAATACAACCATTACTTCTGGCTAGCTCCTACTCACTCTTTAAGATGTTAAGATTCAGGCTTCAGAACATTTCCTCTCTGAGGCTGGGTTTGCACTCCCTCTTCTGAAGGAGCACCTGCCTTCACAACATTGTCTTATAACTAATTGTTTAGACGTCTCTCTCCTTCATAAGACTGTGAGCTCCTTGAAACCAAGAACTGTGATGTTTATTTTGCTAAATTCATCATTTATGATGCTCATTGGTGCTGGGCATAAGCTCAACAAATGTTTTTTGAACTAATACTATTAGTTCAAATATTTTTCTCCATGTCTAGCAACTTATTTTTATAATACCTTGTTGATAGTCCTTCTAAAGGCTTTTATGTTGCAGGATAATTTAATCACTGGTGAGGAGAAAATAACAAAGCTTTGTGTATATTTTCCTTGACTGCCCCCTATGTTTATGACACTAATAAATGCCATAGGGGGAGACAAAAGAAATGGTGGATAGCTCTCTTGGGGGTGGGGGAAGGGGGATACTACTTGCATGATATATCCAGGCAAATATATCAAACATACATTTGTTATGTATGTTTGCTTTTTATTATTTTACTTAAATAATTATTTAACCTAAAATAGAATAAAATAAAGTGCTTTTAATGGTATTGATTAATTTCCATCTTTATCTCTTGTATGGTTTGACTTTTATCTGTTTGAACAAATGTTGCTGTAAATGTTATTCACATAGCATTGATCGTGTGATTACGGTTTAGTGCCTGGAAGCTATAATAGCTATTAAAATAGAACTGAGGTATTGTTGTATTGAGCCATTTTGTTTTTTGTCCTTCCTATGCACTTTCTCATCTTTTTGCTTACTGTTTTATCATTTCTTCATGGGCTACCGGTTGCTGATACAACTCCGTCTGGAACCAGCTCTAGAGGCAGAGATTTGAGTTTGGTAGCTTTTTCTGTTGAGGATGGATAATCTATGTCCCAGGACATACAAGGAGCATTGGCCTTTGAGATAAGGCCAGTAATCTAGCTTCTTTATGGTGACTCTGTGGACTGAGTGCCTTCGAATCTTGGCAAACCATTTCAGGAAGGGCGGCAAGTGGATATGCAAGAAAATCTGTTGTCCAAGGTTATTGGAGAATGAAGAGACCTAAAAATAATGCAAATAAATACTCCAAATAGTTGAATTTCGAGTAACAACACTTTTTTGCTTATAAAGTTTGTGTGAAAATATGACATGTTACGTATAACCTCCTTTTTAAACAAAATGCACAGAACATAATTAACCTTTTCTTTGAAATTCAGAGCTTTGGGTTGAAGCTCAGTTATTATACTCTGTGGTCTAGGTGTAAGTTTAGAATTTTTTTAAACACTGATAGTTATGCTCTTTTGGCTTCCGTGAATTTATAGAAGATATCTATCCTTTTCATAGTTTTGAAGTCTCTTTCCTCACTGTTAGACTTTCAACTAACAGACTATCAGTTCTTGCTAGTATCAATGCAGCTGCAGCTATATAATTTATAAATGTAAATTATACAAACATTTATATAAATATAAAATATTTATATTTTTAAATATAAAAATATTTACTTATTTTAATTAATTTTGGATTAAGCAACCCAATAACTACTCCAGGTAGAAGTGTAGGAAAATAAAGACAAAACTGAGTGAAGGCCTGAGGGCTCCGTTTTCAATATAATGCATGAGATTTAATGTCTGAATGCTGTGACATTTATTAACTTCTCTGAGATATTTCTTTACTTTTATGGGTTTCAGATAGATTAAGGTTGCCCACTAAATTACTTGTATATGGAGTACATTTCTATGTGTGTGTGCAAATAGATGTGATACCATGTTATGGAAATACTTAAGGCTTTTGAAAGTTAAAGTATAATTAGTCTAAACAATGTGGAGTTACTTCTGTAGACTTCATAGGAAGCATAGAAATTTTAATTAATTTAACCAAGCACTTACTGTATTAGAAATTAGCAACATGGGAACAAATGGGGGAAATGCTGCTAACATTTAGAGAATAATTTAATTGTAAGTAAAACACAGCAAGATATTTTTTAACTAATCATATTAAATGAACTTAATTACTTGCTGTAAACCAAATGACTTAGTTAAGCAGTGAAAGAACATTGCTGATGCTTATTTTTGCTCTAATAGTTCATGAAATGCCCCACCAAATTTTCGTGCAAAATATGTTGAAATTGCTGTGGTTTGAAGTGCTTTTACAATAGGCAACCAAGATTATTAGAAAGGTCTCTATAAGCTAATAACTTAGAGATATTTAGAGAGAGACAGTGGGGCCTGGGTGTTATAGGCAGCAGTATTTAGCATATAACATTTTTGTGGTAATGACATTTTCAGAGTTTGCTAAAGATTTTGAGCTTTTTTCTTCCTTTGAGCAGTGGGAAATTTTTAATCAGGGAAGCCACAATAATAATTCCGTAAGAACATTAACGCTGGTGGTATTAACAAGTTATTTTACTTTTAACATGTTACTTGTACCATGTTATGTAGGTCTCCCTTTCATCATCTAAACAGTGAAGGTATGGAACATCCTATCCATCTCTAAAATCCCAATGTTTTAATATTATTTGGAAGACAATTTCAACAGTGTCTACAGTAATAATGTAGAATAATTTTATAGGATGAATTCACTCCCCTCAAGATTCATACATTGAAGCCTCACTTCCAGTACTTCAGAATGTGACTATATTTGGACATAGGGCCTTTAAGAGGTAATTAAGTAAAATTAAGTAAAATGAGGCCATTAAAGTGGACTCTAATCTGATCTGTTTTGTGTCCTTCTAAGGAGAAGAAATTTAGACATACAGAGAGATACGAGGATGCACACACACAGAGGAAAAACCAGGTGAGGACAGAGCAAGAAGGCAGCCATCTAAAAGCCAAGGGGAATGGCCATAGAAGAAAATAAATCTGTCCACACTTAGATCTTGGACTTCTAGCCTCCAGAACTGTGAGAAAATAGTTTTCTTTTGTTTACCACCCAGTCTGTGGTATTTTTTAATGGCAACACTAGCAAACTGAAATGAAAGTATTAATAGTTATTCTATAAATTCCATAATATATATGGATATACACTTTAGTTCAAGCATTGCTTACAACTATTTCTTATATAACTCTGGCTGATATCTTATGAGATTAATGCTATTATTTATTTTAAATATGATAAAACTGAATGGAAACATATGATAAACATAAGGGAAAAGATTTGAGGGAATGAAGTTCTTGAAAAAAACTTAACTAACTTCTGAGAAAAATAGTCTTATACTAAAGATGGAAGATCCCCAGAACCAACTGACAGATTCTGATATTAGTCTTTAAGACAAAGGTCATATAAGTAAATCAAAAAAGCAAGGCAAATCCTTGAGATTTTATGAAAATTGAATTCTAATTGTATTTTTTTCTAATTGTATCTTTTAAAGCAATCTTTTTTATCAACAAAATAGCAAATTGAATCCAACAATGTTTAAAAAGAATTATACACTGCAACCAAGTACGATTTATCCCGTGTATGCAAGGCTGGTTCAATATTCAAAACCAGTTAATATAATGCATCACATTAACAGACTGAAAGGAAAAATCATATGATCATTTCAATAGATGCAGAAAAATCTTTTGACAAAATCCAACACCAACTCATGATAAAAATTCTCAGTAAACTAGGAATAGAAAGGAGCTTCCTTGACTTCACAGAGAATATCTACAAAAAAATCTTGTGGCTAACATTATACATAATGATGAGAAGCCTGAAGCTTTCCCATTAAGATCAGGAACAAGGCAAAGATGTCCCTTCTCATCACTCCTTTTCAACATTGTGCTGGAAGTTGTATCTAATGCAGTAAGACAAGAAAAGAAAGTAAAAGGGATACAGACTAAGAAGGAAGAAATAAAAACTGTCTTTGTTTGCAGATGACATGATCATCTATGAAGAAAATCTGAAAAAATTGACAGAAAATACTCTTAAAATTGATAAGTGATTATAGCAAAGATGCAGAATACAAGGTTAATACAGTCATGCACTGCATAACAATGTTTCAGTCAATAATGGACTGCATATATGACTGTAGTTCCATAAGATCAGTATCACACAGCGTATGTGTGTAGTAGGCTATACCATCTAGCTTTGTGTAAGTACACACTATGATGTTCACACAATGATGAAATTGCCTAACAATTTCTCAGAACATATCCCACCGTTAGGTGATGCATGACTGTATACAAAAGTCAATTACTTTCCTATATACCAGCAATGAACAAGTAGAATTTGAAGTTAAAAACATAATACTGTTTACATTAGCATCCCTGAAAATTATGTAATCAGGTTTAAATCTAACAAAATATGTACAAGATCTATACGAGGACACCTACAAAGCCTTGATAAATGAAAAGAAAGAAGAACTAGATAAATGGAGAGATATTCCATGTTCATGGAGAGGAAGACACAAGATTGTCAAGATAGAAGTTCTCCCCAACTTAATCTATAGATTCAATGCAATCCCAATCAAAATCCCAGGAAGTTCTTTGGTAGACATTGAAAAACTTCTTTTAAAGTTTATATGGAGAGACAAAATACCCAGAAGAGCCAACACAAAATGAAAAGAGGAACAAAATTGGACACTGATACTACTCAATCTCAAGACATACTATGCACCTATAGTAATCAAGATAGTATGATACTGTGAAAAAATAGACAGATCAATGAAATAGAATAGAGAGCCCAGAAATAGACCCCCATAAAAATAATCAACTGATCTTTGACAAAGAAGCAGAGGTAATCCAATGGAGCAAAGATCGTCTTTTCAACAAATGGTACTGGAAGAACTGGATCCACATGCAAAAAATGAATCTAGACACAGACCTTAGACCTTTCATGAAAACTTACTCAAAATGGATCATAGACTAAATGTAAAATACACAACTATAAAAATTCTAAAAGATAACAGAAGAAAACCTAGATGACCTTGGGTATGGCAATGACTTTTTAGATAAAACAAAAAAGGCGTGATCCATGAAATAAAAAATTGATAATCTGAACCTAATTAAAATTAATCTGCTCTGTGAAAGAGAGTAGCAAGAGAATGAGAAGACAAGCCACTGACTGGGAGAAAATATTTGCAAAATACACATCTGATAAAGGACTCTTATCCAAACCATACCAAGAACTCTTAAAACTCAACAGTAAGAAAACAAAGAACCTGATTAAAAATGGGCCAAAGGCCTTAACAAGCACCTTGCCAAAGAAGATATACAGATGGCAACAAGCATAGGAAAAGATGCTCCACATCACATGTCATAACGGAAATGCAAATTAAAACAACGATGAGATGCTACTATGCACCTATTAGAATGGCCAAAATCTAGAACACTGACAAAACTGAATAACGGTGAGGATGTGGAACAGCAGAAATTGTCATTCATTGTCAATGGGAATGCAAAATGGCACAGCCACTTTGGAAGACACTTTGGTGGTTTCTTACAAAACTAAACATGCCTTACCTTACAATCCAGCAGTTGTGCTCCTTGGTATTTACCCAAAGGATTTGAAAACTTATGTCCATGTAAAAGCCTGCACACAAGTGTTTATAGCAGATTTTCAAATATTGCCTAAAGTTGGAAGTAAACAAGATGTCCTTCAGTAGTTGAGTGGATGAATAAACTGTGATACATCCAGACAATGGAATATTATTCAGTGAGAAAAGAAATGAGCTATCAAGCCATGAAATGACATGGAGGAAACTTAAATGCATATTATTAAGTGAAAAAAACCCAAGCTGAAAGGCTACATACTGTATGATTCCAACTACATGACATTCTGGAAAAGGCAAAACGATGGAGAGAGTAAAAAGATCAGTGTTTGCCAAAACTTGGGGTGGGGGAGGGAGATAAAAGCAGAGAACAGAGGATTTGGGGGGCAGTGAAAGTACCCTGCCTGATACTATGATGGTGGATATATGTCTTTATACATTTGTCCAAAGCCATAGAATGCACAACATCAAGAGTGAACTCTAAGATAAATATAAACTTTGAGTATTATGATTTGTCCTTATAGGTTCATCAGTTGTAACAAGTGTAGCCTCTGCTGGGGGAATGTCAATAATGGGAGAGGCTATGCATGTGTGGGTGCAGGGAGTATATGGGAAATCTCTGTACCTTCCTCTCAACTTTGCTGTGAACATAAAACTGCTCTGAAAAATTAAAGAATTTTTTAAAAATCAACTTTTTAAAGAAAATTCCTTTCTACATAATGCTCAGAATATGCCTTGCGTGCCAAGAAGGAATAGACTACCTACCTCACTCTCCACTAACATTTCCTTCACCAAATCTTGAATCTTTATTTTAATGGGATTGGTGAATGGTGTGCTTAAAGGAAATGCATTTATCATGTGTCTTGTAACTCATAATTAGCTTAGCATACAAGAGGTAGCCCTGGTTTTGTTTTATTAAACTCCCACATCCACTCCCTTTTCCCTAACCAAGGATATCTTCAAGTGACAACCTGAGAGTCCATTCTACAGACAGAGGTATGTTGTTCTGCTGTTATTTCTAATCGAATGAGAATGTTTTTTCATTGTTGCAGTTTTTTAAACATTAAGAAGTAAGGAATAAAGAAGGCTCCAATTTATATTATTGAATTTTACTGTTTTGCTAATTGAGAGTAGTAGTATAAAAAAGAAAAAAAAAACAATTACTACTCCCTTTATAGTGTCTTGTTTTAATACAGCTTCCTCAAAAAGTTACAATAGGTTTCCAAAATTTATACGCATACTTTAATATTTTCTGAAGTGGAAGATTAGCTATTCTTCACTATTTGCTTTTTATGATAATTAATGAAAATGAATTTTACATTTTGAATGATGCGCAAAAATAGTCTTTACCCTATCTCTTGTATCCTTGTGATTGTCTTGTTGGTGATTAGGTGCATAAAGACTATTGGGTATTTCAAATTTACTTCAAAAATCCTTGATTTATAAATTTTAATTTGCACAATTGTTTTAGGATTTAATAGGAGAGGACCCTGGAGAGATCAAGCAGAATTAAAATTAAAAGAAAAGCAAGAACTCTGTTCATGTAGTTCTAGGGTCAGAATGAGTTGTAATTCAATTACAAGGAAAAAAATGTATCCTTAGTTAACCTGACCACTTTCACTCTGTCTTCCTTCAATGACTTCTGGTTAGAGGATAAATCCCTGAAAATAGCGTGTTCTTCCTGTGAAAATCTCCTCCCGATGTCATTCAGACATTCACGAATCCAAATTCCAAGGATTCGTTCAATAAGAAGTCATTGAAAAACTGCTAAGTTCCAGACATCCTCAAATTATTTTATTTGAAAAAACAAAGCTTCAGGTTGAATTTTGGGCCTTGCTAGAAAGTTAAAAAATGACCTCTTAGAACATCTGGGCCATCATTCTATCCTCACAATGATGTTACCCACAGCTTGACCAGGTCTACCGGAGACAATTCTGGTTGTAGATGTGGAAGATTAAAACCAACAAACACAACCATTTATTTAGTACTGAGTATGTGCTGAGCAATGTTTTAAGCCTTTTATAAATTCTAATTTTTTAATCCTCGTAACAGCCGTATATTCTATTATTATTACCATACTGTTTGAGAGATGTGGAAGCTGAGTCTCACAAAGGTGAAGAATGACCAAGGTCAGAGAGCCAACAAGCTTCAGAGCCAGAATTCCACACAGCCTGGCACCACAGTCCGTGCTCCAACTACTACACACAGGGCCCTGCTCTTTATAGAACGGCTGTCACCATCTTGGGATATTTCTTGGCACTCCCAGAAATGTGCAGTTTAGTAACCTTCTGTTTCTTCATCATTTTGGTTTCAGGATTATATGTATTATTGTTAAGTTGTTAAGGTATGAAGCGATTGGAAGGCCAGAAGCCCAGAAAAATAGGTTAAATTAGGAAACGTTATTTCACAAAATAAAGCCTATGATTATTTTCCCAGTTAGATTAATATCCACTAATACAGCATGAAAGAATTAAATATATATTAATTGCCTTTGTATGTTCAAAGTTAAATGAGAAAGTTTACTTGTCCTCAGTTTGACTACTTGTTGCAATGCTGCTATTTTATATGATGTTTTTACAATCTGTATGAAAAAACTCAGTAAGTCTCATGCTTGAAGTCTCATAAGCATAGCCAACACTCTGTCTATACTATTCTTGTTTGGTTATAGACGTGTAGTTTTTATGTTTACTAAATATAGTGTATTTCAGTGTTTTAAATAAATTTATAACTGTTTCAAGCTGCGGAGATCCATATCTAGATTTAACAAAGATGTACTTTATGCTCATAACATTATAAAATGGAAGTCTTATTCCATTTTAGTGTTTTAGATAACAACTAATCTATGACACTATATTGGAGTTTCTATTGGCCTGTCACTTGGCAGAATAAATTGTGTAGGTAATAAAGCCGATGATTAATTTTATTGGAATAGATGGTTGTCTTACAGTATATCACCTTACATGTGGTATATAAAATTCTCTAAAACTCATTTAACATATAGCCATAAAATTGCCTCTTTTCCTAGGACATTTTGAGGCTTAAATGCAAGTCTCCATGTGAATCTCCTTTGTTTGGAATACACTTCTCCGTCCCTTTAGTAATTTATTCATACCGATTAAAATGAGACCTATTCTCTGTTTAAAAGTAAAAAGAAATAAAGAAAAATGTAAAATACCTTTTAATTATACTTTATTTTTAAAATTTTGCTTTCTTTCTCTTTCTCCTTCCATCTCCTTTTCTTTCCAAATTGAAATCTTTACTTTTGTAATCAGAAAGTATCCTGCCCTCCCATTTTTTTCATTACTTAATCTCACTTCTTTTTAAGAGTCCATTTAGGTTTTCCCAATTTCAGGAAATATTTGCTGTTCCTTTTTCCCTAGAGCTTAATATAACAATAGAAAATCACCATATATATATATATATAAATAATTTAGAATTACAAAAAAAAATGCCTAAGCATACACACTCAAAGTACAAAATTCAAACATTTAAATGCATAGAGTGGTAAAAGGCTGTCTCCTTTTACCATTCCCAATTCCTTCCTCAACATTATGAATTCGTGCTGAATATATTAGGGGAAATAATCCCAGATGTTGCCTATGCACACCCTCACATCCCACAGCCCCAACCATAAGCATACAAAACATCCACACCTGAGTACATACAGGTACACATATTCAGTTTTAAATGGTTAGATTTTTATTTTTAAATACTCATAAATGTGATTATTCTGTATGTATTTCTCTGTGATTTATTTTCCCTTTGATAAATATGTCTTGAAGATTTAAAAATATTATAATTACAGGTTCCCTTCATTATTTTCAAGTTTTGTATGAAATTCATAAATAAGGAATAAATCATAACTTATTTAACTAATCCTTGTTTGGTGGACGTTTAAGTTTTCCCAGCTTTTCTTTACGACAAATAAGGCTTCAGTGAACTTTCCTGTAAAAATATCTTTGCACTTATGCGTCACTATTTTGGCAGAATAGTTTTTTAGAAAATGCATAATTCCATCAAAATAGATACGTTTTATAAAATTTGATAGATCTAATATTTTGCCTATTAAAAAGACAATAATTTACACCCCCACCAACAGTGGGTAAGAGTATCAATTTCCCTTCACACCTGTCAACCCTGGATAGTCTTATTCTTCTTGAATTTTACCAAACCAATAGAAGGAAATATTATTTCATTGTTTTAATTCTCCTTAATCAAAATGTTAGTATAATTGATAATAGTCTCATATATTCATTAGTCACTTGTACTTTGGGTTGTTTGGTATGATCATAATCTTTGTCCATTTTTTTTATTGGATTGGATTTTTCTTCTTATTGATTTGTAGTTGCACTTTATATATCATGAATATCCATCATTTGTTTATATATTGCAGATATTCTTGTATTCACTGTTTTGGTGTATGGCACTCTACATTTCTGTCCTCAAGTCTATCAATCATATGCTTCATGTATTTTCAAATATCTATCTTGTTTAGAAAGAACTTACTCAAGTGCAAGACTATAAAGACATTCTCCAATATTTCTTTGTGTATGCGTACGAGACAGGGAGAGATCTTGCCACTGATATTTTATGGGACTTATATAGTACTAACTAAAGTATCACAGCTCACATTAAATATTCTTTTTTATTTTAGAATTATTTTTCCAGCTTTATTGAGATATAATTAAGAAATAAAAATTGTATATATTTGAGGTGTACAATGTGATGATTTGATATACCTATACATTATGAAATGATTACTGCAATCAAGCTAATTAACACATCTGTCACCTCACACCTCACATAGTTATCTTTTTTGTGTGTGGGGTGGTGAAAACACTTAAGATCTACTCTTTTAGAAAATTTCAAGTATATGATACATTATTAGTGTTACTGGATTACAGTAATATTGTATACAATACCATACAGTATTATTATTGTATCCTTTGACCTAAATCTCCTCATTTCCTCCACCCCTACAACCTCTGGCAATAACCATTCTGATCTTGGCTTCTGTGAGTTCAACTCTTTTAGATTCCGCATATAAGTGAGATCATACGATATTTGTCTTTCTGTGACTGGCTCTACAGTCATTATGGAAAACAGGATAGAAATCCTTCAAAAAATTAAAAATGGAATTACCATATGATCCAGTAATCCCACTTCTGGGTATATAATCAAAGGAAATAAATTCAGTATCTCAAAGAGATACCCGTACCCTTATGTTCATTGAAGCATTATTCTCAATAGCCAAGGTATGGAAACAACCTAAGTATGTGTGGACAGATGAATGGATAAAAAAAAAAGGTGATGTATTTATGTAACACAATATTATTCAGTCATAAGAAGAAGGAAATTCTACCATTTGCAACATGGATGAACCTAGAGAACCTTATGCTAAGTGAAATGATCCCATTAAGTATCAATCAACTCTTCCTCCCCACACTTTCTCTTAGCTCTCCCTCCTTTGTACTCTTATACCATCTTGTGCAAAGATTTAAAATTTCACACCCAAATATTTATTTATTTGCATTTCTATTCCCTCAGCGTGCAATTCTTAAAAGCAAGGATTCTATCTCATTTATGTTTACTCCCTGTTTCTCAGGTAATAATTGTCACATAGCAAATGTTTCTTCACTAACATTAGAATGAATAAAAATAAAATCAAAAGAAGTAGTTGTTACATGGTCTTAAGTTAATGCATTTATTGCTCTGTGTAGATAAAGACTAAATATTTTGAAAGCTGAATCCTATTCCCATATTTTCCTTTGTATTTATTGGAAAGAACGAGAGCGTCTCATCTACAAGAACATTGTCAAAAACAACATATTTAGTAGCTCAAAAAATTAGAACTTAAAAAATATCTAAGCATATTATATATAAAAATTTATTTTTCTTCTAAGGTATTGAAGAGGTTGATATGTCCAAGAACTTCTGGAATTAGTAGACCTACCAAATATCTCATGAGAAATGTTTGCTAATCCTTGAATGAGTGGGCACAGCAAATTTGAATCTTCTGATTACATCTAATTTGACCTAACGAATCCTTTTTTGCCCCTGCCAAATTATAGAGTCCATTGAGTCATTGATAGAAGAAGGCTCTTATGAAAACTTGTATGTCATTGATCCGACACCAGTATGTCAAACTGTTAATCCCCGAGGCTAATTCAGCTCAGGTAGCTAGCTGGTCAGGCAAAAGTGTAATATAACAAGAAGAATCCCAGCAAAGCAAGACGAACCTGAGTCTAAACCACTTTTCTGCCAGTTACTGCTGAGCAACTTTGGACAAACTGCTTCACTTTCCTCAGCCTCAAGTTCTGGAACTGTGAAATGAGTATTGTAATACCTATCCTTGTATTGGTTGTTGAAAAGATAACACCTAAACCATGTGGGGCATTGCAGGGCTCAGTAGGTGGTATATTTTATTATTACCTTTTACGTTATCTCCATATGCAGTTCTGAAATTGTTATATTAAAGAGGATAATTCATAATCTTCTACCATAATATTCAAACAAGTGTTCATATGATAATACTCATTATTGAATAAGACTTTATGCCTAAAAAGTCATGAATTAAAATAGCCCACAGATTACATTGCTACGCCTTACAATAGGAGATTGAAATGTGAAATGAGGAAATTAAAATTTATTCAAGTATCGTTAATTGGAAAATGTTTCTCCTGAGTTATTTATAAATGAATCAGTTCAAAGTTAAAGTTGAACAATCTTTGAACATTTAGTTCCATTTTCAAAGGTAAAATTACAGGGTTTGCAATGTTCAACCAAATCTACCTGTCTGATTGGCTAGTCATGTGGAATCCTTTATAATGCTCGTGGATGTGCAGTAGGGCCAAGCACAATGGGCAGAAACTCCTTTGTAATGCTCTAATAAAGATAGCATACTATACAGCCCAAGGTCCCCTCTTTGAAAGCCCCAGATTTTAACAATCATATTGAAATATATGTTTTGAATGTCACTTTACAAAATCCTCAGGGGCTTTTTGATTAACGCTCTTTTGCATTTCAAGAAATGACTTACAGTATAAGTTTTACAACTTCAAAATGATAGATAGCTGATGATGATAAATAAAGACAGCAACTTGAGTTTTCTACTGCATTTGCTAAACTTTTCTTTTTAAGACATTATCAGAGGAAAAAACCATACAGAAACTAGATGTTTTTCCCAGTCTTCTTTAGGAGCAAAGTGTTTTCTATATAAGCAGTTATGAAAAATGCAAAGATGCAGGCTAGAAATGAAGTCCCTCTTCCTTCTTTAATAGAATAGAGCTATTCCTAGTCTGGCTCTTGGCAACCTTTGTGTTTAGTCTGTGAGGTTAGGAAGAAGCAGTTCTTTTATGGGGATGTGTCTCCTCATGGTCTTTTCTTCAAATTCTTCCAAGTATTCACAATAAATATTTTGCCAGGCAGTGGCAAACATTTTTACACTAGCCTGTGTGTTTGCTGTGTAAATCATTGACAAATCCATGTGTTTAAAGATTAGACTCCACCAGTTGTCGAGTTGCATAAATTTCCTGAGCTGTGTCTCTGTATATTATTGAAAATGAAGTATACTTAGAATGTACCCAAGTAAAATTCTCATTTAACAATATGGGAAATACGTGCTTAAGTGAAAAATGGAAAATAAATCCACTCCTGAGTAAAATTTGCATAACATAACAAGTGCAAAGAATTAGTTTTATCATTGACACTTATGAGTGTCTGTCATTAGCTGAGGTATTGAAGAGTATTTATTTGTAAAACTCTTAAATACTAATTATTCCTATTTTTAGTTTAGAAACTTTATACCACTAGCTAAGCTTTCTGTATAAAATGTCTGATACTAAAATAAAGTAAAATATCATCTTAAATCAGCTTTTATTATATACTCAAAACACTGCTTTCAATGTAAAAAAAATAATAATAATTTGGGGGGAAGCAAATAAAACAGCCTTATTGCTAAGATTCTCAAGCCCAAAACAAAGGACAGACTCAGGCTTCTCTCTGCAAGGAATGGCAAATATCTGGTATCCTCTTCCCTTCTTGGAACCACGGGAGATATCTATGTCATTTTGCATTGTGTTTTAGTGGTTACTTTAAGAACTGCAGCACATTCTTTTATTAGTTTTCTCCTGCTGCTATAACAAATTATCATGTAGTAGCTCAAAACAACACAAATATATTATCTTCTGGTTCTATGTGTCAGAAATCTGACACAGGTCTCTCTGGGGTAAAATTGAGATATGGGCAAGGCTGCATTCTTTCTGAAGCTCCGGGGAGAATCAGTTTCCTTACCTTTTCTGGCTTCTAAAGGGATCCCACACTCCTTGGCCCATGGCCCTCTTTTTCCCCCTTGAAAGCCATCAGCAGCAGAAGGCTTAGTCCTTCCCATGAGCATCACTCTGGCCTCCACTTCTGCCTCCTTTTCCCATATTTTAAGGACCCTTCTGACTGTGTTTGGCTCCTTTGGATGATCCAGAATGATTTCCCTATTTTAAGGTTAGCTGATTAGCCACGTAATTTTTTCTGCAACTTTAATTCCCCCTTGGCATTTAACATAACATACTCAAGAGTTCTGGAAATTATGATGTGGATGTCTTTGGGGGAACCATTATTCTTTCTAACACAATAACCTTAATTTTTCACAATCTATTTAGAGTGCATTTTGTACAACTTCATGTAAAATGTAGAAGGTTTGCCAGTAAACAGGCTCGTTTATCCCACTCCATTGTCCTTTATGCTCTAGTTGACATACACGTTCATTACATACAGCATTTCAATTTCTGTTTTTAATATTTGTGCGTACATTTTTTAAATAGTAGGAAAAATAATTTTTTATTGATCTGGGTATTTGCTTTTTCTGATGTCTTCACTCCTTCCTGATGATCTGAGTTTTCCTCTGGTATCATTTCCCTCCAACCAGAAGAATTCTCTTTAGCATGTCAGGTGGAAAGAAACATTCTTGGTTTTCTTTAATCTGAAAACGTCTTTGTTTTACCTTTATTCTTGAAGAATGTTTTTGCTGGGTATAGATTTCTGGGTTGACAGTTTTTGCCTTTCCCTTTCAGCCTTTTAAAGATATCATCCCACTCTTTTGGCCTCCATAATTTCTGATGAAAAGTCGGCAATAATTTTAATTGTTATTCCCTTCATGTAATGTGCCGTTTTTCTCAGGCTACTTTTAAGATTTTATCTTTATTCTTTGGTTTTCAGAAACTTGATTATTATGTGCCCTACTGTGATTTTCTTCATTTTTATCTTATTTGGGGTTTTCTGAGCTTCTTGAATCTATAAATTTATTTCCTTCACCAATTTGAGGAAAATTTAGGACTTTTTTTTTAATATCTTATTTTCTGACTCATTTTCTTTCTTTTCCAAGACTTCAAGGTACCTTTTGATATTGTTCCGCAGATACTTGAGGTTCTATAAGTTTTTCAATGTTTTTCTCCTTTTTCTTCCAATGGGGTCATTTCTGCTTAGTTTTCTTCAAGTTGACTTACTTTTTCTTCTGTCATCTCCAATATGCTATGAAGTCCATTCAGTAATATTTTTAAATTTTAGATATTTTATTTTTCAGTTCTAGACCTTCCATTTGGCTCTTTTATATAGTTTCTATTTCTCAGCATGGATTTCTTATGTTTTAATTTATTATAACCATATTTTCCTTTGCCTTCTTGAGCATAGTTATAATAGTTGCTCTAAAGTCCTTGTCTGCTAGATCTATAATCTAAATCATCTAGGGGTCAGCTTTCATTGATTGTCTTTTCTTTTGAGAATGGGTCATGTTTCCCTGATTCTGTCTCTATGGGGGAATTTTGCATTGTATCTTGGATATTTCAAAAGATCTGTTGTGGAGACTCTAGATTCTGTTATGATCATCTAAACTATTTTTTTTTAAATGTAGAAGTCAATTTAGTTAAAATTTCAGTTCAGTTCTTCCTCTAACTCTCTTTAGCTAGGCAGTCTGCAGTTTGTCTTACATATGCGTGGTTCAGGATTCCACACAGAATTTGGGAATCCTGATTTCTGGCTTTCTCCGCTCTGGAATTCTCTCTTTACTTTCCACCAGCTCTGCTTGCCCTACACATTGTCATCTATTTCTGCAAGACAGGAGTTTTCAGAGTCTTTGGCACATCATATTATACCTCAGAGGTGATAGAGATAGATAAATAGACAGATAGATTAAAAAAACTCACTCTTCTGGTTCTTTCTTTCAAGTTTTGACTCTTTTCCAGAATCTACTGCATTTTTTTCATTTTCAGAATTGTAGGGTAGTTTTTCATTGTATTTTACATAAAGTTATAGTTCTTTTCAAAGGGTTGGTCCATACATTAGTCTGCTAGGGCTGCCATAACAAAGTACCACAGACTGGGTAAAAACAGAAATTTATTTTCTCACAACTCTGGAAGCCAGAAGTCTGAAATCAAACTGTCAACAGGATTGGTTTTTCAGAAACCTCTTTCTTTGGCTTGTAGATGACTCCCTTCTCCCTCCATCTTCGCATGGTCTTCCTTCTATACCTCATTTAGCTTCATTACCTCTTTAAAGATCCTATCTCCAAACACAGCCACATTTTGAGGGACCAGGAATTAGGACTTTAACATATGAATCTTGAGAGAACACGGTTCAACCATAACAGTCTATAAAGAAACTTTTCAACCATACCAGAACTGAAGCTCAACTATGGAAATTAGAGATGTTGGACAGAATAAGTTTTCCTCTGACTTCTAATTTAGTCTCGGATTTCTATTCAGTATATGTTCCAGGCCCCCATTACTAAAAAACTCATGTTGGCATGCAAGAGAAAACATATTTTCCATCCCTGTCCCTACATACCAACAATATCTACAATGTCAACTGCAGTGTTAATTTCTAAAATTAAGTCTTTACTGCTGCCTAAATGCCATCTACCCTCACTTAGGAAATATCAATGTTGCAAACATGAGAATTTTTTCTCCATTATGCCTCATATCTAATAACCAACTTTGGTTGAATTTGTATCTTCGTAATATCTCTTGGGTCTGTCCCTGCCTCTGAACTGGAGCATAAGACATATAATGTCATTGCTCACTATTCTCTGTCTAATACTTTCCAGTGACTCTCAATTTTCCTCCGTTTATAGCCAAAATCCTTATAGGGCTCCCCAAGTTTGTAAACATAGTTCTTACTCTCTCATTCGTTAACTATTTCACATACTGTGTATTATGTGTTGTTTTTATTTTGTTTTGCTACTTATCTCCCTCAGATAGAAGGTAAACTACACAAAGACAGTTTTTTCTTTTCTTTGGTTCGTTGCAAAATCCGAGAGTCTAGGATACAACCTAGATCCTGAGAGATGGCTAAATATGTTCATTGAATTAATCTACATGAGCACATTATTTAACTTTACCATTGTTGTTCTCTTACTGAAATGTTGTTATTAGAAAACAATAACTCAGAAAAATAGCAGCAACAAAATACAGGATGTTAACTATTTTTTTTAAGAGCACTAATATCATGTTTAGAAATCTCTTCTTTAAGCATTTTTTGAGGCTTTGTGTTGGTGGCACTGCTTTATACTTCATTATTGTGGGCAATATCTTAAATCTGGACTATTTTACCATATTTTAATATAATATTAATGAACCAAAGTATTTAAAAATGTAGATTTAAATACTTTAAGTTTGTAAAACAGAAGCAGCCCTCTGTTCTAAAACCATTTTCTGGTATCTTCATGTATTAGCTGTTCACTTTTTGTGAAAGCCTCCAGTATAAACCATCTTAAATCTCTAAATCATGGTAATTCACTAATGACAAGTAAATTCTATTATCAATTTTGAAAATTGTTCTTGAGCCTGTTTCTCCCTTTGATAGCTCCCTGTAAAACCTCGTGAATATGAAATATTGTCATGGAAATAAGCTGTTATCTCCCGGGCAGCCTCAGTTCTGACGTTTTTGTTTTCCACCCACGTGTATTATTATACTCCCATCGTAAGCCTTCACATCAAAGAGTTAAACAAGTGCACGTGTGTATGAATATATATTAGTCTATGATATTTTACCATTCTTTGCACCAAACTTCTCTTCCACTGCAGTCTTCTGTATGAATCTAAAAAAACTCACAAAACTTAGATGTACCCAAGAGAAATAACTATGAGGAAAACAAACTCACAGAGGACAATTTAAAAATAATTTTTTTCCAGCTTCCTAGTTTAAAAATATCATGCTTGTTGAGACTTGCAATGATTAAAAATAGCAGTTAAGTAGAGAGATTGTGTTTTCTTAAGATCTGTTTATCTGAAATTTTATGTCAAAAATATTTAAGAATCAGCATTCATATTTCACCACTAATGTCTTATAAATCCTCAAGGTAAACCACTCCCCCGTCAGCCCCACCACCACATATACCCAGTGTTAACCACTTCCTGAATGTGCTGTGTAGATTCAGTTAGTATTAACCACCTCCTGAATATGCTACATAGACAGAGTCAGTATTAACTACTTTCTTAATATGCTATGTAGTTCAGAGTTCAACTTCATTTTGAAAAAGAATAACGCAGTTTAGAAGTTTTCCTATACAAAACTTGGCAGGAAACTCAAAACCAGTGTTCTTTTCATGAACTATCCTTTATTGGTCAGTGTATGGTAAAGAAATCCTTTCTTATGAAATGTTGGTATGAAATAGAAATGTAAATTGAAATGAATAGTTTTATGGTTACTTGACTTCTAACTTTATGACTCAAAGTTTAACTTCAATTTAGTAATTAGAGGCTTTACTAAGAATTTTTAATAGTAAGATAGAGAAGTATCTCTACACTTTTACTCAGGAGGGCCACCATTTAATCAAATATAGTCACCAATTTAAATTTTTTCTAGTTCTTTTTCTTCTAAACTGGGAAGTACTCATTCTTTAAAGAACTTATTCATCCTCCTACTTGTAATTCTTATATTTTTTTCATATGTAAAATCTCCTTGGACACTGAGGGTAAAGAGATGGCCCGAACATTGCCACATCTGAGAGACAGTGCAGGAAGTCACTGCAACCACGGAAGGGCTTTCTGTTGGAAAAAAATTTACAATACTTTTAATAATATTTGTTCTCTGCCTTTGATTCACAAACCAAAAGAGAAAACAATTTTTATGTTCCTCTTTCTTTAAAATACAGGCAAGCACACGTAAATGATATATTTAATTCTAGCAAAGGTTTATCAAGTTGAAAGGCTCTTAAAGACATGCCAAAAGCCTATATGTAAAAAATTAATAGGATGCCTAAGGCATGCCCTTGGCTCCCAAGAAGGAGTGGGGCATGCAGGCACACGGCCACGGCTTCTCCGAATTACTTGATTGTTTCTCTTCCGGGTTGGCAGGAATGGTTCCTAGCCAGCAACTCAATTCTTGCCACAGTCAAACCTCCACAGACTGTTACAGGAAAAGAGAGAAAGACAGTTTTTCATAATTGCCAATTCTGGATGATTACCAAGATCACATTTCATTGGGCAGATTTCTTAAGTGTCTTGTGTGACAAAACTGCCTATGATGTGATGATCCAATGAATAATAATTTTTATAAGGTCAGATTCAAGGCTTGGAGTAACACATGATTGAACTTAGCGAACCCACTTCTCTCATTACAGAGTTGCAAGTGAATATAGGAATATTTGCAAATTGCTTTGAGCTGTGTAATGTCTCAATGCAGATACGTGCATTGGGAAGGGAGGGCGGGAAGAAGGAAAGAACTAATAATATTTTTGCACCTGGTACTGTGATAAGCGCTTTTTATACTTTGTCTCATTTTATTCTTTTTTTAAAAAAGTAGCTATTTTTATAATCTTCATTTTGAAGACATTCATTTCTGACTCTGGAGCCTATAACTTCATATGATACCACATTATTTTCTCTATGAAACAGAGGATTCCTGTATTCATTTGCTACTATTCAACCCAAGATAAAAGGAGTTCCTATGTTTGTTTCCTTATAGGTCTATGCACAGGTGATATGCACGTTTAGCCTGCAAATAGCATATCTCTCTCCACTTTGAGAACAGCAGGTGGCTCATGCTATACTGTCCAGCCGTATTCAGGCAAAGATCTCAGAAAAAAGGTGGACAAGTCCAGAAATTAGATATAGATAAGTGCTTTCAGGTTTAGAGCATGGGACCCCTGCAAATTCGCCGGCATGCTGAGAACTAGTTTAGGGAAGGAGAGATAAGAATCACATTACTTTCACTGATTTATTTATACTTGCATACATGTATTTATCAATCATTCATAAACAAATATATTTGTACACCTACATGTGCCAGGCATTGTTTGGCATTGGGATCGCAGAGGTGAATATGACAAGTATAGCTCTTGTCCTTATGTAACTAGTGGTCTAGCGGGAAAAAATAGTATAAAACAATAACTACCCAAATAAGTGTATTAGTGCGACCTTTAAAAAGTATAACAAAGGAGAATATCAGAAGCTTTGTAACAATGCCAGTAGGCATTGAACTGGTCTTGATGTTCCAGGCAGACTGAGGAATGGGAGATAAAGAGGTAGAGGAGAGGTGGGGGTATAGATAGCATTGCAGACAAAGGGAGCATCCTGTGGGGTGATTCTATGGTGGGGAGAGACCCGTGGGGCTGGAGTACAGAGGACAGTAGGGCGACGGGTGTGAGAAATTCTGGAGAATGGTAGGCGGGAGCCAGATCAGGCATGTCCTCATTAAGAATTTTAGTTTTCATCCTAAAAGCTGCAAGAAGCTTTTAAAAGGCTTAAGCGGCAAAGTGCCATGATTAAATTTGTGTTTTGAAAAGATCGCTTTAGGTGCCGTGTTTAGAACAGAGTGGGGAAAATAACTAAAATGTTTCAGACAAGAAATGATGGTAGCTTGGGCAAGAGTGATGAGAAGAGGGAGTGAAAAATATAAGATGCAGGAAAAATCATCCTTCTCAGTGATTGCTTGAAGATGTGGAGTCAGGAAAAGAACGCATAGGGATGAATCTGGACGCTTCCCATATAAAAGTCGAAATTGAAGTGAGGAATATCCAGATTCTTATTAAATATGATGACTGCTTGGTCGCTGTATTCATCTTCTCGCCTTCCTGAGCACATCTCTCCTTTAGCAGGGGAAATTGCTCCATTAATCCTTGGGATCAATAAGTGATGCTTCCGCTTGACCTTCCAGAGTTTCTGCCCTGTCTGGAAAGTTTGAGAAAAGCTAAACTAAACCAAACTACAAAACAAAGCATTCAAGCTTTTTTTTTTTTTTTTTCCATCTGGCTCGTCTTTTTCTTCCCCTGATATATGTCCAGGCCGCTACATCTTATCCCGCATAAAATTACTATTCTCCCTCAAATCCTTTAAGCTTGAGACATGCTTTTAATTCTTTTTAGAAACACCAAGTAAGACTTGGAAGATAGGCAATAGAAATACTCATTTCTCTTTGGAAGGGCCATTTTTTCCTTCAAGGTTGTTTGTCGTATAGATCATGAGAAACAGAATCTACAACAATCTCAAGGACTCATAAGATCAGGGGAAAAAAAAGAAAAGCCCTCGTAACTGCAAAGCCAGTACTTTAGAATGGAGCGCTTAGCTTTTATTTCATCCAATTTTTAGAGCTTGATTGAACAAGTATTATTGATTTTATGTCTTTCGTTGTTTACATAAAAGAATGCAAAATGGTATAAAGTGATGTTGGTGATACCACCAGCATCCAAAATCTGTAATTACTGAGTTGGGCTTAGACCTGTGCGACTTTGACTTCATTTTGGGGTTGACTTCAGTCCCGAGCCTGCCACTGACCCGGCAGTCCCAATCAGCCCCACATCTGATAGGGAGCCAGCTCTGCCTCTGCCGCAAACCAGTATTGAGGCCCTGGAAAATTCATCTGACCTCCATGGACCTCAATTTCATGGTTTTAAAATGAAGAAGTGAGGCTTGATGATTTTTGAAGGACCTTCCACCTCTGACTTTTTAAGAAGAACAAATCTTGGTAAGTCTGACACAGTGTGTGCATGTGGGAGCCTGTGGGTATTTTCTTTTTTCAACTTTTTCAATCATATGCATCATAAATGTTAGAAACAAACCTTTTGTATTTCTTTTTCTTTTGAGAAATAAAAGCAAATAATTAATAAGCCAGGTGTTTGAAATTTTGAGATCCCAGGCATTTGAGATGTTTGCTAATGTGCAGGCCATATCTTTCAACCCCTCCCTTCCATTTCAGTCTCTCACCCATCTCTAGAGACACCTCTTCCAGGGCCATTAGGTTCTCCAAATCTCCCTTTGGTAGAAACTCTCCCAGGCCAACCCATTGAAGAAGTGCTCCAAAATCAAAACTGAACAGCCTGCTCCTACTCTGAAAGATAATCTTTGCAAGAAGGAAAGTAATCTGACTTCCTCTTAAAATTATTGCTTGCAAAGATGTCGCAGACTGATAGACTGAACTACTCCTGTGTTATTTACATTTTAAAATAGGAACTATCAACACCAGTGGATTCCTTACTGATTGGGTGGCAATGAAAAGTGTGTGGGAGCAGGTCTCATTGCCTAGGCAGGGCTGTCTGCCTCCAAAGGACTTCCTAAGAACAGAAGGCTGGGACTGCAGGCTCCATTTCTGCAATCTTACAGATCCTCATTATCTAGTTTCTTCTGATCACTATAAGGGAGGGACACTCTAAAGCGGAGAGAGGAGTGCAAATTCCCTGCACTAGGTAGCATTGGGGAGCTAGGGCAAGAAGTGTGGGAATCATTCAATTTAGTTGACTGCTTGCTAGTCACGCTTAGAGGAGGGTAGCCAGGGAAATAGGTACAGTTACTCCTTTCTGAAATAAATTTTTTATTAATAGCCACTGAAACAACAGAATTACTCTTCTCCACATACAGTACTCATGACTCTTTTTGAGATTTCTTTTGAATTTTCAAAAGATATCTATTAGTCTCTATAATTTGAAAAACTCTAGATCTGTGTGGTCTATAGAGTAGCCACCAGCCACATGAGGCAATTAAGCCCTTGAAATGTAGTTTGTCAAAAGTGAAGTGTGATCTAAGTGTCAAATACACACCAGATGGCCAAGATGTGATACAAAAGAAGAAAATGAAAAATATCTCATTAATAAGTTTTACATTGCTTATACCTCACAATATGATAGGTTGGATTAAATGAAATCTATTATTAAAATTAATTTCATCTGTTTCTATTTTCCTTTTTGTAAGTGTATTTATTAGAAAATTTTAAATTACGCATATGGCTCATGATGTATGTCTTGGAACAGCGCTACATTAGACTGAGGAAAGGAAATGTGTATATTTTACTGGACAAGGTAAATAAGCCACGCATTTAAGGTGAACCATATGTAAAGAAATACAGGAGGTGACTCAGCTTAAATCTCTTCATAAACTATCAATTTCTTTCTTAAATATGTTTGTTACAGTGAGACTCATATTCTGAATGGGAGGGAAAATAATCAAAGTGGACTTTAAATTGATCAACATTTTGGTGATTCACTTATTCTGGGAACTCAATCCTCAAAAAAAAAAAAAAAGGAAAACATGTTACAGAATTTAGTAATCTTTAAACTAGAATCAGAGATTTATTTCCATAACTAATTAATGAACTGCTTCAAACTGAATAAAGTTACAATATGATCATCTTTGCACCATTTGTACCACACCTAACATTTTCAAAGTGCAGTTGCTTACACTATAAATTCTTAGAATATTCTTCTGTTTGAAATAACTGTTACTATGATCATCCATTTAATATGATATTAAAATAATTATCTTTATTTGTGGATTTGCACAATGCTAACAAAAGAAGGTTTACAAAATGAGCAGCAATAATAGATCTCTAGTAAAAAGCACATATCTTTTAAGAAAAGGTGTTTAGTGCTGTTTTGTCTAAACTGATTCAGTGTGACCTTTTAGAACACTGACTTGAGAATTCATATATTCAACAGACTTTGGTTTACTGTTATTATGTGAAAAGGATTTTTAAATAAAATCTCATTTTGGAGAATAAAATCAACTTTTCCCTAATATAAGAGAAAATAGCTAATTAGACATCTTACAGCATTGCATAGACCCTAGAAATTTACTTCTCGATAGGTTACTTTGATATAAAAGTCATAGTCTATCTTTCTCTTCAAAAATTCTGTCTTCATCTCCTTTAGTCCTGCTGTAGACTGAATATTTGTGTCACCCCTACAATTCACATGTTGAAACCTAAACCCCCAAGGTGTTTGGAGGTAGGGTCTTCGGTAGGTGATTAGGCCATGAGGATGAAGCCCTCATGAATAGGATTAGTGTCCTTATAAAAGAGGCCCCAGAGAAATCCCTTCTCTCCTCTGTCATGTGAAGTTACAGGGAAAAGATGGCTGTCTATGAACCAGGAACTGGGCTCTTATCCGACACTGAATCTGCTGGCATCTCCATCTTGGACTTCTCAGTCTCCAGAACTATGAAAAATAAATGTCTGTCATTTATAAGCCACACAGTCTTTGATGTTCTGTTGTAGCAGCCCAAAAGGGTGGAGGCAGTTCCCTTGTTAATTGAGAATCTATAATAAAATTGATGGCCAGATATCTTCAGTCATAAAGATCCTATACCTTAGAGGTAAGAGAGATTCAAGACCCATGAAGAAGGTTAGTCATCAGTTGAAGTTTTTTTCTAGCAGGAGAAGGGATGAATGACGTAATTGGTAAGTAGGCTGTACCCACTAAACAGTATATTTAGCTCGGAAACAAATCATATGATATTTGTAGTTCTATGCTGTGCCCTTCTCTTTGATGTGAAAACAATTAATCCCATACCAAAGCTGTAAAATTAATTCTACCACAGTTGAAAAATAGGAATGAGAAAATTTTACCAAGTACTTTTTCTTGGGAGTGGAAGTAGTAACTAACTCCCTCAAAATCTGAAAAATGTAAATAAGCAACTCCTTCTAAAACTAAAACCAGAAGCCAAAAAAAGCAAGTTTTGTGCATTTTTTGGTTTATTTTATTCTTCAAGCATTGCTTATTAAAACACAGTCACAATCAACATTTGTTTTTACTGATACTGCAAGTCTTATACATAAGCCTGGGATCAATGTTTTATCTCAATGTTTACGTAAACCAGGAGAGTACAAGTCTAATAATCCAGGAACACTCAGAAATCAGTAATTAATTTACAACAGGATTAAAGTATATGTTCCTTTTCCATATCTCATGGTCGTGGTTATTTATTGAGACAGTAATTTTCTTCTTAATTCTTAGGACAGAGTGTTAAAGCCAGTTATATAATGTGCCATATATCTTTGACTTCTTTTAGAAACAAGATCTTATTGTATACATTTCTTTCTTTAGCTTTCAGCCATATGCATAGACTTGGCCCTTTCTTCCAGGCTACATAGCAGTATTAAAGCCATAAAATAACCTAGGCACAATTTTGAAAGCTGTAGATAGTTTGTCTTTCTACTGCTGTCTTTCATATAGTTATTCATTTACTCTAAAAAGATTTCTCAAGAATCTTCTTTGTACCTGAAACTCTGCAAAGCATTATAGATGCAGAGATAAATAATATCAAGTTGCTATGGGGGTATACAGAGATAAATATGGCAGCAAAGTTAATTATAATGTTATGTGTTACAATCGATGCTGATATGTGTATATAGAGAGAAAACCCACCACTGTGAAGGATGTTTCTGGAAAACTTTCTCAGAATGAAAACCAGCCAGGGAAGAAGAAGATGGCATGGTTGGAGAGGCTGAATAAGGAGGAGGCATTGTTGGGACAGGGGACTACTGGGGCTTAGAATGTGTGTACAAAGGGAGGAAAGGTGAATGATGAAAGGAGATATAATTTCTCATTCTTCAGTTGCTTCACATACAAAGTTTTGCCTTCTCCACTTAATTAGCAATTCTACAATGATTATTGATTACCAATAGAATTATTATTAAATATTAAATCTATACTCTTCACAAGGACAAGACTTTCTATATGTTATACTTATTTGACATCTCTTCAATGTGATTGACAGATCTTTATGACATTTTAAATTTCCTTCAAATCTGAGTATTGGGCAGCATCTGCATGCTGATATTTAGTACCAGAAGATATCATTACCTCTTAGCTCATGCGGGAATGTTCCAAATCCTCAACTCAGAAAATATTTTTAGCCTTTAAACATTTGGCTACCTTTTGAGGTCAATACTGCAGTGACACTGTGAAAAACTACCTCTAAAGAGACTCCACGTCGCTACATCCCCACACTTTTCTGTCTTCACAGTATCCTGGGATGGAAAATTTGGTTTTGGATTTGGCTTCAGTTGGAGGAGGACATTCCTTTCCTGAGCAGACTTGTAACTTGTACAGACATGACAAGATTATTGTGGTAAAAATGAAATAGTGAGAATATGTCAATCCCAAGAAATTATGTCATAAAGCCTCCTCTAGCCCTTTGCTAAATGAGAAATCTGTTTTCAGCCTGCGGAGAAGGTAGTGATTATTTGGATGCCATTTATTTATATGGAGAAAGAAAAAGAAAATTTCTTTGCCACTCTTTGGGGCTTTAGCTTTTTCACTTTCAAGTAAGTGAATAAATGATGACTGGAAATTAGGACTTTAAATCTAAATATTATATGTTTTAGAGACTCTCACTCACTATGCCTGAATTCTGGGAGCAGATATGAAAATATTCCCTATTGTGACTTTTGAATTCCTTTCAGATGAGGGAATGAGGTGTCTACCAAAGTACCCAGAAAATGTATCATGGTCTTACTGAATTTAGTAAAAGAAAATAAGTTCAAACTGTCTTTAGCTTTCAAAAATATTTTGGGTAAAGTAAAATTATCCTGAGAGAAATATAAGTAAATATTTTGACTACATTTCGCATATGTATGATGCACCAAAAATTGTGTTATAAATGTTTGGAGGAGGTTAAATAGTTACGCAGAGTTGGCCACAATATGTCTACATGATATGAAGCAGACAGGTTCTGCTTGCTATCAAGTGAACTTCCTAACACTAGAGAGAATTCAGCAAGAAACTCTTGAGCATTTGTGAACCTTCTCATAACTTTCGTTTATTTCTATTTTAAGTCTAGTCACCAAAGAAAGAGAGGCATTCTGTGTAAATATGATTATCTTTATCACTGCTAAGACTGGAACTCTATTTAAATTTACTATCAAATATGAAGCCTCTTTTATGTTTAAACCAAGAAATCTAATCCCTGTTTTAGGACAGAGAGGGTGCTGGCGTTGAAGGTTGAGGACATGAAGACTTCTTGCCCTTCCTCCTCCCAGAGTCAGTATAGGTGAGGAGACTCAGACCCAAGACAGGAGCAATGGGAAGAACCCAGGGTGGAAAGAACCTGGGGAGAACCCAGGTTCCATCAGTTCTTGGACCTAAATCTCTGACATTTACTACCTTTTAACATTTTTCATATGCAAATGAAAATTGAGGTGAATCCAATTACTGTAATTTTGTATGAATTCTTTTCATCTCATAATCAGATCATTGCCAGTTAAATATAAGCAGTTCTAGAGAGATAGTCTTCATTCTGCTGCTAGGAAAGTAGATAAGCAATTTTAGGTATCCCAGAGTAGCAGAAGGGTTACAAATTGTCGGATTACTGCCCATAGGATTCCCTGAATTATACTGTGGTGGTCATGGTGGGGGTGGCGGGGGCAGAGGTTGGAATGGATACTAATGCAGGCATAGGAAACTTAATAGAAATTAAACTATTTCTATACACTGGGCTTGTTATAGAATTTGCCTTGGACTTTGGAGTCAGATTATGTATGCATGACTGATGCCTAAACACTCCACTCACATCTTGTGATATTTAAACATAACTACTGAAAATCTTTTAGAGACAATCCATAATTTACAAACAGATTGTATTACAGAAGCTTATAATTTGATGAAGTGAAATATGGGGATATATTTATCTTTTGGAACAGAGTGATACTGAGTATTGAGAATTTCAGTTCAAAACATACAAATTGCTTTAACCTGTCAATATATGTTTTCTGATATACTTTGATAATAACATCAGAGAACAAAACTTTGAATCTATTTCTAAAGTGTTTCAATTTTATACGAGTAGTGAACAATATCTATCCTCTGTATAGAGATTAAACGTGATAAAAAATATTTGTAATTTATATATATGCATTTTTAACATCATGTTTTCCTGGTATTTTACACTGGATTTTTCTTGCCAATGTTTGGATATCATGAACAGTTTTATATTCAAGGAAACAAGCTCCTTGAGATTGCTTTATCTCTTTTTTTTGTTTGTTTTTTTACATTTTTCATCAGACATGCATATCTCTGGTTGTACAAAAGAGCAAGGTAGAAGAAAGAATACTATTATTATTATTTTTTTTTAAAGCAGTGTTGACAGGATTCAAGACTACTGAAGACTGCGTTTGCCACTTCCAGGTCTTGCCCCTCTTTCATTGATTCTTGTGGAATTGAACTGCATGTCTCTGAAGTGCGTTTCATTGACAACTACTTGAAATACACTGCCTCTCTGCTCCTTGTAAAGATGTATTTTCCAGGAGGAATTTGATTTTCAATAGTTTCTAAACCCTGACATCTAACTTGGACGGAGGCAGCCTTCTCACCCCACACTCAAGCTACACAGTGGATCTCTTAGGAAGCTGCCTGGACTATTTCACATTACAATATGGAGGAGAAAAGCAGCTAATATTGTAATTTCTGAAAATCAACACAACAATATAAGGTACTCTCTTTCCTAGTGCTGAGTTTAATGACTTCAACTAGGCTTTTCTGTGAAAATTACATGAGTGGTAAGTGCCTGATTAAATGGACACATAAGCCTTGAGCTATGTTCAGCAGCTAATTCAGTTGAGTAAACATTCATTGACATCTTAATGCCAGGCACTGGTGCCAGGGATCAAGTGATGAAAAATGTGGTACCCTTTCAAATATCTCACTATAACTCATAATTAATATGTGGTAGAGAAAGGCAGTAAGTGCAATCGTGACTGTATGTTTAAGGTACAATATTAGTACAGGGAAAAAGAACAATTGACTCTAGCAGTGACCAAGAGAATTAGAAACTGAGTTGGAGGGCCAATAGGAATTCTGCATGAGAACATGGGAGATGGATAATTCCAGACAGAAGTATCAGCATATGCAAACCTACATAGTAAGAAAGACTCAGATGTGATCAGGGGAGGAAAGGCTGGGTCAAAGTAGAGGAGCTAAGGCTGGGGAAATGTGGTCAGGGTAAAGAAGCTAAGGGCCTTGTAGGCTTTCATAAACCTGGAAGTTCCTGCTGGAGACCATGAAGTAACAATACAGACTTCTACTGAGAAAGAGACACGGTTACTTTTCTTGCAAGGTCCACCACCTCAGCAGTATGGTGCATAGGCTAGAAGAAGAAGAACTCAGAGGCTAGTAGACTTGGGCAGAAAGTAGACTATTTTCCTAGTTTAAGCCTGAAATAATGACATTTGATATTATGATACTATCTCATGACAATCTGAACTAGGGAATGGTATTGAAATAAAATAGGAAATGAATACAAGAGAAAGTTAAGAGACTGACTTGCAAAGATTGGTAACAGATTAAAGGTAGACCATTCGGAATGTTCTGTGGCACTAGCAAAATAGGGACAACCATTTGTAAACAACTTTATTAAGATAAAATTGTCATACAATAAACTGCACCTATTTAAAGTGAATACTTCAGTAAGTTTTCATAATATGTATACACTTGCGAAAATATCATCACAATTAAAATAGTGAACATACCTATTCCCCCACAGGTTTCCTTATAACCTTTCTCTGCATATCTGTGCCCCTTCTCAGGTAACTGGTGATCTGCTTTCTGTCACTGTAGATTAGTTCCCATTTTCTAGAGTTTATGCAAATAGAATTATGCACCATGTGCTCTTTTTCCTTCCAGCTTCTTTCGTTCAACATAATTATTTTGGGATTCCACCATGTGAATCCGTCAATAGTGCTTCCTTTCTTATTACTGAGTAATCTTCTATGGTATGGATATACCACATTTTGTTTATCATTCACTGGTTGATGGAAATTTGAATTGTTCTTGTTTTTGGCTATTAAAAACAAAGCCACTATGACATTTGTATGCAAGTTATTGTATGGACATATGCTTTCTTTTCTTTTGATAATTCCTGGGATTGGAATGGGTTCACCACATGGTAGGTGTGTGTATAATTTTTTTTTAAAAAGCTGTGAACTGTTTTCTAAAGTAGTTGACCATTTACATTTTGATGGGCAATGTATGAGAGTTCTAGTTTCTCCAATTCCTACCAACACATATCATGGATAGCGTTTTTTACTTTAGCCATTCTAATAGGTTTGTAGTGTTATTGTGGTTTTAATTTGCGTTTCCCTAATGACTAACGATGTTGAGCATCTTTCACCTGCTTATTTAGCAGCAGGATGTCTTTTGATGGTATCTGTTCAAATCTTGGGCCCATTCTTTTAATTTGGGTTGTTTGTTTTTTGTTGTTGTGTTTAGATAGCTGAATTATATGAGGTCAGAGGGAATTAGAGTTAAACAACATAGGTTTTTGATGCCAGGGACTCTCTAGATCTTACCTACTTAGGCCATGACTGGATAGAGAGGAGTTCATATCTCATTGGGGGGATGGTGTATCAATAAGCAATATAATGTATACAGTTGGATAAGCAGTGTTATAGTCCAAAATAATGAATTGTGAGCTATTTGAGTTTATGCATCTGTGTGACTATCCAGTGGTAATTTTCCAATAGAAAAAACTATGCTAATAATTGAATAATTGGAAGATGATAAAATCAGGCAAAACTATAGGTAGTCAAAGTCTTTCTTATGTTGGAGATTCTTATTACACACTCCCATCTCAGATGTCCTTCTCTCAGATCTTCAGTATCCATAGATTTCCCCTGCATCCTTGGGGTTCTTCAGCGAGGGTATAGTACTGCACTGGATCAAGATTTCATGCCTCTAATTTTTCCAGCCACCAAAGCTGTATTTTTTTAATCCCATTTTGTGAAAGCTCTGTCTCAACCAGGTGACAACTGTGTATGTGCTTAACGAACTTGCTTACCTAAACAATGTAACATGTTATGCGACTTAAATACACTCATCTCCAGAAAGTCCTTAGGAAGAAGGTTTAACTACAGCAGCAGAATGATATGGGAGATGGCTTTATTTATATGACTTTTTTTCAGATAATCTTAAACTTGCATCACATGGATAGCTGACTCGCTATCTGTAGAGGCCCCTCATTTTGTAATTTTATTGATAATTCTCTCTTCTTTATTTCTTCTTACTCATTACCATTTATCATAAATCCTTGTGAGAAAGTAAGGAAATAGGGAAATAGAATGGAGTGAGGAGAGGGAGGAAAATGGAACATGAAGTGAAAGACAGAGATCCAAGACCACAATCCACAACTGCAATATTTCTTCAATTCATCCAGGACATTGGTTGCTAATATATATGGGCTAACAATCATATCTAAAAAGATAATGGTTACAACACAGAGTTATCTGGGTTTTTAAAAATTATTTATGGACTTGAAATATATTGTAGCATTCAAAATAGAAAATTTTATGTAAATTATAGAACCAAAAGCCATACACTAAGCAACTACTAGAAAATGAGTAATTATGAAGGTATGGTTTGAATTATGTCCCCCCAAAAGATATACTAAAGTCCTAAACCCCAGTACCTCAAAAATTGAACTTATTTGGAAAAAGGGTCACTGCAGATGAAATTAGTTAAGTTTAGTTCATATTGGAGTAAAATAGGCCCTTAATCCAATGTGACTAGTGTCCTTATGAGGAAAGAGGAGATGATGTAAGTGAGGCACACAGGGAGAATTCCATGTGTGTGACAACAGAGAGAGAGTCAGAATATGCAGCTATAAACCAAAGAATGCCAAGGATTGACAGCCACTACCGGAAGGCAGGACAAAACAAAGAAGGATTCCACACAGAGTCTGAGACAGAGCATGGCCTGTCAACACCTTGAATTTGGACTTCAAGTCTCCAGAACTGTGGGATAATACATTTTTGTTAATTTAAGTCACCATGTTTGCAGTACTCTGTCATGGTAGCCTTAGGAAACTAACACAATGAGCAAGTATGTTTTAAGAAAACCTCAGAGATCATATGGAAATATAGTTTATATGCAAAAACTTTCAATATTCAGAAGGATAGCAGTATCTTGGTTTAGAACAATAATCAGTGAAGTTCTTAGCTGCACTATGAGGTCCAGGTTGAGTTCCTTTGACGAATTCCTGTTGAGGGTTGCAGGTCCACAATTTCAGTAACTAATATCCTCATGAACAATAGTTTATTCCTTATTTCTGGTCATTCTTCACACATGCCTTACAATCTGTCTTTACACATTGGGTTATGCATTAACTCGGGGAGCTATCATAAGGTTACACAGACCAGGACATGAACAAGCAACACCTGTACTCATGGCAAGTGGCGATCCTGAAAAACACAATGAAGGAGACGACATGATACATCCTTTGTTGCTTTTGCTTTTGTTTTTGTTTTTTGGTGAGGAATATTGGCCCTGAGCTAACATCTGTTGCCAATCTTTCTCTTTTTGCTTGAAGAAGATTGGCCCTGAGCTAACATCCATGCCATTCTTCCTCTATTTTGTATATGGGACACTGCCACAGCATGGCATGATGAGCAATGTGTCGGTCCAACCCTGGGATCCATTGCAAACCCTGTGCCATGGAAGTGGAGCACACGAACTTTAACCACTACACCACCAGGCTGGCCCCAACATCTCTCGTTTTTAAGGACATAACTTAGGTTGTTTTTTTTAAAAACAAAAAAAGAAAAAGAAAAAAGGAAGCTCATTTTTTAATGATCCTTATGAGAAATTGAGGACCTAGGTTAGAGCTAGGGCAGTGGGGCTGGAAAAAAGGGTCAGCATGAGAGGAACTGCAGACAAACAGGCATGGGTAACAAGTAGATGAGTGAGGGAGGGATAAAGAATGCAAAATGACACCAAAGAATAATTCCCTTTCAACAGACTCTTTACTCTTTATTCTTCTCGGATGTCACAGACTGGCAGAGTTATGTGAATCTGCTTTCTCCTTTTGGCTCTTTTATGTGTTGTTAATGTTCTGCTCTCCCCTCTGTTGCCGTGCAAGTTAGAGCAGACAGCACGAGCTGCAGGAGCAGCCACTGTGTGGGCTCTGCTTGTTCCAAAACACATGACTTTTCTCTCTCCATCCTAAACTAGTTAATTTCACTCCAACATCAATAAACAGATAATTAACAACTGAGTGTTATTTTTTAGCCCAGAAAATCTGTTAGCCAAGATAGTCTCAGGAACTGTTGTCAGGGAGGCATTAAAGAGTTCAGTGGAAGGAAAAGAGATTAGAAAGGATGAAAGGAAATGATCTTATTCTTGACCCTGAGACTAGAGTTAAAAACTTATCAGTTTATAGGATCTAACACATTTGAAACAAATGTGACCTTCACTTAAATTATTTATGTATATAAATTGTCAGGGTAGAGGGGGAGAGTCTTTTCTGTGATATCAACTGTTGATTCTGAAAAAAAGGTATAAAGAAGACCCTATTTTACAGAGTTTTGTACAATTTAATTTTCTCAGAAATAGCTGGTCTTGATGTTATGTGAAAAGGGTAGGGAAGAGAAAAGGAGAGTGACTATATTCTTTCATCTCATGGGAACAACTAGTATTCATTCCCATTGTGTCTCTCTTTTCCTTTCTAGGTTCGTGTCCTAGTGGAAGAAAGTAAAGCAAGAGTTTATTCCTCAGAAGGAGTCTCTCCAGGAGACTCTGAGTTAAGAGTGGACACCCTTTCTGAACATGCCACTTCTCTGTGCAGAAATTGTTGGTGGCTTATAGAAACACTGGGGAACCAGCCCGTTCAGAGCTGGCTAGAATCAGGACCAAACTTTCCTCCATTTTCCATCTACCATTCTCTTATTCAACTACATGATTCAACCAATAAATGGTGGTTCCTTCAAAACTATAATTTTCTGTCTCCACTTCTCCACTTTTAAGAAAGCACCTAGGTAGCCACCTAGAAATGACTGGCATTTTTTTCATCTATTTTCCATAATAGTGTAAAACAGTTCTTCATAGCCGCCCTGAAGAGGATTATTGGTGAATAGATGTAGAATTTATACCAACAGCTGCCCTTTGTGATTTTCAGAGAACTAACAATATCTGTTGACTCTACCTTTCCACTACCTATATTGGATTTTGTTTGTTTGACAAGTTCAATAGTTTAATGCATTCGATGTTGAGTTTATCACCTCCCACCTTATTTCCTTTGCCTCTGCATTTTCAACTTCCCATTACTGCCCACTCATCATCCCAGCTCAGTTGCCAAACCAATTTTGAATTTAGGCCCATAAATTATTTAAGAAGTTTAATTCTGCCCCCGCCTCACCAACACTATCAGATGGAGTTTAGTTATCATTTTCTCTTCTGGATGTGTAGACATCAGAAGTGGAGCCCTAGTGATATGCTTGGAGCTATTCCTTGAATCTCAATCTTTAGTTCCGAATTTGACATGCATATCCAAGGAAAATAATGAGAGGTTTTCTGACTGGAGAGAAGATTCTTTGAAAAAGATGGAGCCAGGGCATTTGTTGGCCAAGATAGTTTGCAGCGGACAGAATCTAAAGTTTATCAACTAGTCTTCTTGACTAATCTGAAGCTTTTTAGCCAGCATCTTCTCAGAAATGATTAAATCTTTGTTAATTTTTTATTTTTTAATGAGGCTGACAAAAACTCAATCAACTAGTTATTTTATTGGTATTTTCTTATGCTTGAATTATTATTATTATTTTCTGAATGTAAGTTCCTTGTAAAAATCTTTTAAAACTAATCCCCCATTTTTTGACATTATGTTAATTAAAATTAGGTATACAATATGTAAATATATATAAATAAGTATAACCACAACACTCTGTGATATGCTGAAAGTGAATAATATATTTTGTGTATAAACATAAGTGATTGTATATGTATATGGACACGTGTGTGTATACACATATCCTTGTGTATGCAAATATATATGTGTATATGTGCAGTAATGATAATATCTGGCATTTATTGAACATATATGATCAAGAGACTGCTGTATTTTTTGTGTATTAATTCATTTAATTTTACAAAGACCTTATGAAATAAGTATTTCTATTATCCCCATTTCATAGACCAGGAGAAAGGCACACCGAGAGTTTAATAATTTTTAACATTCATGCAATCAGGAAGCAGCAAATACAGGATCTAAATTCTAGTGGGCTGTTTCCAAAGCTGTAGCCTCTTAAGCCTGATAATATGTAAATATATGAGGACAATATGATTTGCCATTTTACTTTAGGGTTATGATGAGGGCAGATGGTGATACATAGGATAATTATCTGTCACAAACTAGGTATGAGAATTTTATTCTCCACCTTTGGTCCAGGTTCTGTATCATCTGTTCATGTCTGTCATGTCCACTGTGTCCCAGTCTGTTTCATGCTGGTCTGGGTCCCTTCCTGGCATTCATGCTTATCTAGTGAATTGATCAGCTCTCGTCCTCTGACTGCCATTGCCCCATGTTCAGATTTTCCATCTGCACTAGAGGTCAGTGACTTGGTGGGGATTACTTTTGATATTTTCGTGTTTATATTACACTGATCTGTACCATAGAACATCTGCTAGATATGTGACTTCTTTGTAACTCCCTTCAAAAGCATCTTTACTCACAGAAATTTGCCTTTTCATGACCTCAATAAGAGGAATGACCTTAAATGAGTAAAGCAAAAAATAGGAAAAAAATTAGAAAAACTGGAAGACTATCCTACATTGCTCAAAAGTCTTTTTCTCTGAGGCAGTGGTTCTTAAAAGTTCGTCCCTGGACCAGCAACGTCGGTGCCACCTGGGAACTTGGTACAAATACAAAGTTTAGGGCCCTACCTCGGGCCTACTGAATCAGAAATGCTGGGGGTATGGGCTGGCCCAGTGGCACAGTGGTTAAGTTCACACATTCCACTTCAGCAGCCCAGGGTTGGCAGGTTCGGATCCCGTGTGTAGACGTGGCACTGCTTGGCAAGCCATGCTGTGGTAGGCATCCCACGTATAAAGTCAAGGAAGACAGGCACAGCTGTTAGCTCAGGGCCACTCTTCCTCACTAAAAAGAGGAGGATTGGCAGCAGATGTTAGCTCGGGGCTAATCTTCCTCAAAAAAAAAAAAAAATGCTGCGGGCGAAGTTCAGGAACATGAGTTTTAACAAGCTTCCAAGTGATCCTGTTGCTTACTCAACTCTGAGAACCACCACTCTGTGGCTAGTCCCTATCATCCAAGTTCTCGAACCGTCCACAGCTGGGTTTAGCTTAAAACAAACTCCTGCATACCTGCTCTTACATATGCGTGTGTACACACACACACACACACACACACACACACACACACACTCCCAGGATTTATACACATTACAATGTATATTTACATCGGATTAAAACTACGCCTTAGGTGTTTATCAGATAAAATGGAGCTAAAGATAATTTCATTAGATATCAAATCCTTTAAAGCAGTGTTTATCAAATTTTACCATTCATAGGAATCACACTGTTAAATGCAGATCCTTGTTGAGCAGGTCTGAAGTGGGACCTGAGAATCTGCATTGCTTACAAGCTCCCAATTGATGCCAGTGTTACTGGCTTCAGCTCACACTTTGAGCAGCAAGGACTTAGACACAAGCATTGCCTCGATAAACATTTTCATTTATATCCCAAAATATGGCTGCAATTACTCTTTACGCCCTATCTGTAGTATATACACCATTGATTGTAACCCTTCACAAAGGGTAGCTCATCTGAACCTATTTAACTCCATTCTCAAGTTTTTACCATGATATTCTATAAATCTAAATTAAAACACATTCACCTACCAAGTTGTACCTGTTATTTCAGGCTTAACTAACAAATTCCGCTTTCTTTCTTCAATTTCCTCTGATTATTTCATATTGAGCATAATCTCTCCTATACTCTTTACCCCTTTTATAACAAGTCTTAATGCACTGTATTAAGTTACCCAGTCATATGATCAGTCCCCAACATATTTTGAGTTCCCAGAAGACAGATTTATCTGATTCTTACAGATCTTGGTCCTCTCCCCACTTATCTAGCCAATGTCTAATTCATGGATGATGCAGAATGTATTGGCTTAATTAAATTAGGGAGGACCTGGTGAAAATGATGCTTTGATTAGTGAAGTAGGAGGGTCTGGTTAGTTGTGTAGTATGACTGTGCTCCGGGAGACTAGAAGAATTGTTTTACTTAGGAACACAAGCAGAGCTATCTCTAGGAAATAAGAGGAGGCCCAGACAATTAAAGGGCATTGGCAGCTATGAAGGAAGTTAGGGCTGAAGTAGAAGAAAGGTTTTCTCAGCTATGGACGAAAAAATTCCCTGAAGCCCTTCTACCTAAAATAATCCTTAAACCTCACTATTAACGTTACAAAATGAATTGTTGAAAAACACACCTGGGCAGAGGAAATAAAACCCCAAAGGATATATATTATTTTTGAGTTGCTAAAGAATAAATAGTAAGACCAAGAGGAAATTGACATGTATATGAATCTGTGGTCCTTTTTAAGCAAAAGAATCAGGTTGCCCTTATGTAAGTCACTATAAAACATTCAATCCAAAAGTTTCAACACTCTTTATAAGCATCCAGCAGTCAATTGAGACTCACATGTAACTATCTGACTTAGTCAAGATGCATAAACTAGCTAGGTTGGTTGTTACCAGAATCTAGATTTTGCTCTTATAGAGAATAAGACTCCAGTCTGAACTTCAGATACACATTTTTAAACTAGAAAAATATGTTGGAAAACTGAAAGGTGAAGAAAGGACAAATGCCAAATAAATCTGATCCATAGTTATTTTAATTATTAGGGCTCCATTAATTTTTGAATCCTCTGCTCCTTACTTTGTCCATATCCAATTAATATTTTAATTCTTCCCTACGTAGTAGTGAGGTTTCTTGTTTGGTTTTGGGTTTTTTTGGTGTTTTGTTTGTTGCTTTTACTTTTCAGCTTTATTCTCATTCTCCTCAACATTTTTTTCTTGGTTTCCTTAATGGTTTTGAGTGTTTTAGTATTTTGAGTAATTATTTTTAAATGGTTAATACTGGATCTCACTTTATTTGTAAAAATGAGATTTGATTCAACAATCTTCACAGTTTCTTCAGTGTTTGGAATTCATGACTCAATGATTTTATAAATAACCATGAGATCAGGCTTTTGAAATGTTTTTAAAGGTTATTGAAAAGTGGGATAGGAAGTTTTTCTTTTTTTACAGAGTATCTTTCATAAATGCATGGCACAAATGTGAATTTGAATGTTTATAATGTTTTAATGTGAATTTTAATGTGACAGCAAGAGTTGTGCTGGAATTGGTCAACAACTGTAGGATGAGACGGGCCTGTCATAAAGTGTGCCTGAAAAGAAACCCCACTTCCGCCAGTGCTGGAATGGTGCGGAAGATGGTAGTTCCTGTGACTCAATGTGCAGTAGAAAAATGCAGCAGAGAAGGCAGGATCTGTGCTCTCAACATGCTGCAGGCAATGTGATGGCCTTTCTGGAGAGGGCTTTGCTGGGATGGACCAGTGGCAGGTGTCAGAAAGACAGGGTGGCCCCGCTCTGAGGCTGTCCTTCAGAGGGGGTTTGGGTTAAGCTGAGTGTTCCTCTAAATAAACTGAGTAAACCAAGAGACAGAGAGTCGAGCGGGCAGGGGAGGGGAAAAAGAGAGAAAGAAAGGCAGGAAGGAGGGGACAAAGAAGGAACAAAGTACAAAGAAGGAATCATGTAGGAAAATAATCAACTAAAGGAAGGAGGGGACACAGAGATCATTGAAATGTTTTAATGTACTTTAGCAATTAAAGACTCTGAAAAGTCCTGTAATATAAAAGTTTAATTCTTTTACTCCTTAATTTGGTAACTAATTTAACCAAAAAAAATCAATTTTTCATGGAAAATCTGTTAATTTATGAGATAATGGGATACGATCTGGGGAAAGCTGCTGCAGACATGTAGCCAACAGGTGTAGTAGAAAGAGGGTATAAAACCATTGTGAGAATAGTTATATTTGCAGTGATTCTTAGGAATAGTCTTTGGGCTATTTCAATCCTATGATTAGAATAAATTTGTAGGCAAATACTATCCAAATTTTTGGAAAATACACACACTCATTCCTGCTCTTCATATATAGTCCTGTCTCTATTCTTTATTTCTGCATAAACCTCACTGTCTGTGTTTAATAAAAAATTGTGTACAGTGTTGGTTTACTAAGCATAGATGTATGCTTTCCAATAATTAAAGAAAAAAGTCTTTTAAGGAAAAGCATTAGTAAAAATTAAGGCTAACCTAGTGCTTGGCAATGGCAAGGATTAAATGATTTTCTTCTTCTAGGTAATTTAACACAGTCTATGTGTGTGTATTAGGCAATGGGAATATTTACCTAGGCAAACTAAAGTGCTCCCAATAAAGTTATTTGCTCAATTGCTCTGGAGTATCCCATGCCCGAATGAGATTTTGGCCAGGAAGGGCAGAGTTTGTTCGTCCTAGAATTTACCCAGACCATGTTGAACAAAGTACATACTTTTCTTTTACTTTTTCTGTGCGTATAAACTGTGTTATTCATACTTCATCCCTTCTAGTGTTTCTTCAATTTGTGAGGATTAGTGAAATTGTAGCAAACGCTTGTTTTATCTTGCATTTTTTGTAGGTTTCTTTAACTCCCTTGTATTAAGACCGTTCAATTGTGCTAAATTCTAATCCTATGAAGAATATTTTGTATGAAAAATAGAAAGAAGATGGTAGCCTATGCTTTGTTTATAAAATGCTGATGGGAAGGATTGTGTGTGTGTGGAGGGGGGACCAACTCTTAAAGAGAAGAGGGCTTGTTAATGACCTGTATCACTATTTGACAGTACTCTGCAGATGTATCAGCAAGAACTCTATTTTGACTTTCAGATACCTGCTTTTGACCAGAATAATAGGCAAGGATTGTGTTAAGAAAGGCTATTCTTTGAATTATAAAATTTAGCTTTACTAATTACAGAGCTTGAAACTTACTTAAATAAATTACTTACAAAGTAATGAAGAGAGCCTCATCATCCCAGTCTTGATAAATGCAGTTTTATTTTGTTGTAGATGCCTTTACTTAACCCATTATTGTAAACTTAATTTATTACATATTTCTTCGCCCATTATGTCCTTTGATGAGGGGGATATCCAAGACAAGGTGAAGAGAAACAGCTGCATGAGAAAACATTCTATGCCCAGTCCACGTGGTTGCACACCTCAACTAACCTCAACTACTGAAGTGCTCTTCTAGTAAATCACCTGTCGCTCCTTTAACTCTCAAACAGCTTTTGGTTTGTGATAATTGAGGCCCTTTCTGTATACCCAGAGATTATTTGCTTGCTTACCCTCAAAAAAGAGTAATGGCAAAGTCTTGCCTAAAGGAGATCCATACAGGCTAAGACTGAAGAAGCAAATGGGAAATACCGAGCAGGAGGGAGTCCTATGAATGGGCCAAGTATCCAGTTTGCTTTTAGGGTAGGCCTATTTTTGGTGCCAACAGAACTTTCCTGAGTCCCTTATAAGGGACTAAAGCTTCTACTACAGTCAAAGCAGCTCATGGGGCATCCCATAAAAACACCATATACTTTCTCATCAGTGTATGATCTCTCTCTCCCACCATATCTTGTTATGAATTGCCTTCCCTTCTCCACTCTGCTTTTACAAATCTGCCTATTCATATCTCAGACACACTGGGAAGCATTCTCGGACCATCCCATCTGGAAGAGAAAACTTCCTCTGAATTTATATAACACTTAGCTGTCGGTCCCAATGAGAAAGGTAGTGTGCAGAAAAAGAAAAATAAGATACTGTACCAGATAGTCCAAAATTTTATCATTTACTAGTCCAAAACTATATCATTTACTAATGAATAAATTTACTGACTTCTTATAATTCCTTCTATCCTCATCCTTAAAATAGAGTAAGGTCTACACTACATCTCAAACTTGTTAGCAGAATAAAATGATGTCATGTTTGTGAAAAGTTTTGTATATGGTAATTGATTATACTTAGGTAAGGTATTTGTATTATTTCCACCAAATTTAGCTATGATCATTTACATTTTGGTAATCCTAATATGTTTTCATGTATGTTTTTCTTATTGCCTCAACCCAATTAAAAGTATATTTACTTTTTCTGATGATGAAACTAGTGTTTATTATAGAAAATGTTAAAAGTATACTCAAGGATATAAATGAAAAACAAGTATTATGTCATAACCAGAAAATAACCACTAAACCAAGAAATAACCATTTAACATTTTTTATTTTATGCCATGCATATATCACAATTCTTATATTCATACATATATGCATTTATCTTTGTACACAGCTTTGTTCACTTATCAGTATTTCCCATGAATATTCTTATTCCTCAGCTCTATTTTTGCTTCCTCAAGCTCAACCATAGTATTTTGAATTCTGTCATGTCTGGCTAAACACAAAGCACTATGCCTTGGGTATAAAATATCCAATAAATGGGCTTTGTTCATAGAACGAATTAAAATGCTTTATGATTGTCTAAATATAAAATTATTTAAAACAGAACTGACCCTAAAGATAACTGTGTGTTTTTCTTGATGAACTGATACCATTACATGTGACACTGACTCTTCCTTTTCCTTTCCTTTCCATTCAGTTTGTTGCCCAGCCCAATTGCCAACAGCTGCTTGCATCTCGGTGGTACGATGAGTTCCCAGGCTGGAGGAGAAGACATTGGGCAGTGAAGATGGTGACATGTTTCATAATAGGACTTCTTTTTCCTGTCTTCTCTGTGTGCTACCTTATAGCTCCTAAAAGCCCACTTGGACTGTTCATCAGAAAGCCATTTATCAAGTTCATCTGCCATACAGCATCCTATTTGACTTTTTTGTTCCTGCTGCTGCTTGCCTCTCAGCACATCGACAGGTCAGACTTGAACAGGCAAGGTCCACCACCAACCATCGTCGAGTGGATGATATTACCGTGGGTCCTGGGTAAATGTGTTACTATAGAAAATATAATAAAAACGTGTTACTGCCATGGAATTTTGTTGCTCAGAAAAGAATATTCATTAAAGTTTGAGACATAGGAATGTTCAAAACAGGTGCTGACCATTGTAGCTCCAAGGCCTAATCCTTAAAGCTAAATAAATCGTTACGAGCTGTGGTGGACCTGCTCTCAAATGCAGCCTATGAAGTGTAAGCTTAAGTTTTAGAATTCCAGATTTTAATGACTTCATATCCCATGAATGATTTTCTGGGTTTTTCATTTGTATGTTTGCCTTTTTAAGACTTTCGAAATGTCTCGTTGGTCATATATAAGCAATCATTCTAATTTTCTTAATGGATATGCCTTCTAAAAGACAAGTAGAAATCCTCCTGCAAAATTAGTGGTTCTGTACATAAAGTAACTGTAACCATTTTCTTAAAATCAATCCATTTAAGTTTATCTTTGAAATTACATATTAAATCAAAATGATAGGAAATTAAACAATAGGACATTCTCCAATCTCTGTTCTTTTCATAGAAAAAAAAGTTTAAATCTGCAGAAAATCATAGTAAAGTAGAAAACCTTAAAGCAGCTGTGAAAAATCTTTTCTTTTCCTCTTGTTGTTTTAACCGTAGTTAAAATTTACACTTTAATTATTCTTTCCTCTATCCTACTGTGGTTTGCTGAGAAATCACATTTTCTCAATTTAGCTCATCATTTTAAACCTCTCTGGTACCACAACCATCTCATGATTTACTAATTAGAAAACATGTGACAAATTTCATGATCCACAATCTTAGAAGATCAGTTTAGGTTAACTGTCAAAACTACTGGAGAGACTGTAAAGTGAGAAAAAGGCAGAAAGAAAAAAGGGATGATATCTGAATCTGAGATAGATACATTTTCCAATTTTAAGGATTATAAATACTCTAAGTAGTGACAATAAGAAAAGTTCACAGGAACAGGATTTGATATGTTTTTCGAATGTTACTAAAAAAACACTTTCTCAAGTGAGCTTTAAAAGAGTACATTCTTATTAACCTGAAGGGCATAAAATATGATCTTGCTTAAATTAGAAGGAAAGTTTAGATAATCTGTGTCTCTTTGAATAAAATAATTATGACATTGCAGTTGATATTAAATATAAAATTACCCTCCCTGTCTCCATTTAAATTAAATAGCTCACATTAAGCATATGTTCTTTACGGAGTTTTCTTCACACAAAAATTCTTGAGAACAATTCTTAAAGAAGCATTTAGGAGTTTGAATTTCCCATTGTGGATAACTTATGTTGAATGCCTAAAACTCCTGATGTCCCAAATGGAAAATAGAATATTTCCTTTTGAAAAATGTGTAGATATAATGCAGCATAAGCAGATATAGTATTTCTAGTCTTTCCTTTATGCAATTAATGAAAATATGTGGAGTACTTTCTATGAAGCTTAAATTTTACTGGAAGAAACAGATAATAATAAGATATGTGAAATAATTTCAGAAAATGGTAAATAATATTAAAATATAGAAGCTCCAAACTTTGAATAACTTGTACAAATAAAACAGTCTTTGGCTGCCTCCTAAATGCAAAACTTGTAACAATTTTCCATGAAAGTCGACGAGAAAAAACCATATCCAAACCACAGCTGAATGGTTAAATAAAGTATAAATTTAATTGTGAAAATTACAATTCCAGCCAAGACAAATATTTGCTAAAGGCAACATTTTTTTTTAAGATACTCTGACTGCAGGGAGTTCATTTATCTGGGAGTTTTTAGGATGAAAAGAGATTTTCTGGAATCAAAAGAAAATACATATGAATGATCATCTTGCTTAAATAACAGGGCATGAGAAAAAGAATTTTCAAATGTTTCAAATCAAATAGATCTGTCAAAACAGTTATATTGTTCATCCAGCCTGCTGAATTCTGAGTGCCTCATATCTAGGACTCAGTTCTAAGTGCTTTGCTAGATCCGTGATTATAAGAGATATTCTCTGTGATGCCGGGCTCTTGTGGAAAAGCACTGATTTCAATACAAGCCCAGGTTCTACCACTAAGAGACTGTTAACTTATGTGTGGTCACAACCTTTCAGTTTTGTCAATGTCTTCATCAAAAAAATGAAAGATTTAGAGTGATGGCTTCTTAAGTCCCACTGACTCCTATTATCCTGTGCTGGGGAGCTATCGTTATTAGGGTAGAGAAAATTGGTCTCTTTTTTTTGGGTAGGGGAAGTGACGGGTGGTGGAGGAGGGCTAAAACCAACAGGTTAGAAATGCTTTAACCTTTTACCAAAAGCGTGCTATTGACAAAAAGGCATAGTCCGATTTGATGGCTAAATTAATGAGCCTTCTATATTGTCTCACTCAGTCCTGCTGCCTGGTAAAGTAAATGGCCATACATTTCATGGCCCCTCCACTATGAGGTTCTAGATTTATAATAAGACTGAATGACTTACAGAGAAAGGTGTGGCTTATAAATGTGTCCCTCATCATGTTAGTTTTCCCAATCACATATTGACGCTCTATGCATGGGTTTTTCTCAAGTCTTCTTGAACTGATTTAGATTTTCAACCCACATCACCTCTGTGAGCTACTTGCTGGATAAAGAAATACTTTTTTACTTGTGATAAATTTACTTTCCTTCCAGTTTCAGGGGATGTTTCCCAGACCTGTGATACCATAACTTATGAGAAATGATTACTTTTATGTCACCCATTTTGTTTATCCTGACAAAAAGACTTTTGCTTTATTTGTTTTATATATTTATATCATAAAGTTTCACTTTTTCTGAGTAGAAAAGTTTTCTAACTTTAAAGCCTGTCCTCTCAAATCAATCCCTTTATCTCAAGAAGTGTGGTTTTGGCTGGGAATTTCTGTTATTTTGTATATTTTGCTGTGTTTCAACAATAAGAACTTATTCGGCATTACTGACCCTTTATATCCTGTGATTTAGTACAATGGCGGAATAATGTTTCTATATTATTTGCAGTATCTTTCCTGCTGAAGTTCAACATCTTGTTAACTATTTAAATGGATGTCTGTTGAGCTTATAACTTTAGAAAACAATCTACAATGGCTGTTATATCCTTCCACTGTGGTGTCATTGATAAGATGTAACTCATCATCCCACGAAGCTTTTTGAATTATTTTTCCTTCAGATTTTCTTGTATTGAAGGTTATCGACCCTTCTTTTCTCCCATCAAACAGTCTTAAGAGATCTCCTGGCAGAAGTTTCCTATCAGGATGAACTTTAGCATATAAGCAAAGAAATCTAAAAACCTCCTGCGAGGATCAAATGTGATTTTAGTCATCTTGAGATATAGTTCAAATCGACAGAGATAACTAATCACAGATAATTCAGTTAGAACACTCTCAATAGATAGGTAGATTCTAGACAGATAGATACCAGTAGACTTCTCTGACTATCAAATTACCCATTGAAACTAGAGTAAAAAATAAAACAATAGTTCTATCAAGCATGCATATGGGCCTGATAACAGAGCTATACTTTTCAAGTGTCTAGGGAGAAAGTGTCATCGGAAAAACTGATGGATTAAAAGGAGCCTGGGTCATATTAGAGATCTGGTCACTTCTATGTTCTGCTGTGCCATGACCTGAGGCTCTTAACTTACTCAAGGCTAGATTTTTAACATATAATGCTAGGGATATGAAATGAATAGAATATTCATCTGTGAAATTCCTATTTACATAAAATTTGCATGCAAACTAAATATAGCACGTTATGTGTATAATGTATATTATGAAAATTCATCCAAATTATAACAGGAGTTTTATCTCAAATAGATGTCATCTGTTTCTGGAGATAATATGGAGTAAAATATGAAAAAAGAAAACTTTTGGATGCTAGTTTTTAGGGGCTTCCCCAAAACCAGTTTGGATTTTTCCACAGAAACCATTACAACTCAATCATAACAATCGAATTTGTGTCATAGCTTATTCCCCTGAAAAAAGTGTGCATATGTCTGAAATATCCTGATGTAGACTTGTCAGCTTAGCAAAAAGAAATTATGAAATTAATAACATTTTTCATAAAAGAAGTAGAATGTTAATGAAAGCTATCATGTTAATAATGCAGGAAATACTTTGTTTCCAATGAGAAAACAAAATGGCTGAAGTGACTTTATATTGCGTGTGTGCCTAAGATGCCATAATTGTATAGTATATAAATCTATGTACACTGAGCATGATTAGGAGAAGGGTGAACTGAGAAAAAGATGTACCATAGGAAGAGATCTGAGCTCTGTTAAAAACAGCTTCTGGTGAATTCCTAGGCATAAACTAAGAACGGCTCATAGTATCTGGATTATACATCTTGCCTATAACACATACTTATTTAACAATTTTTCTCTAACAAACTCAGCTTCTCATTTCCATGGTTTATTTTACATTTTTATCCTTTAAAGGAGTGATATTAACAAATCTGAAAATTTCAACAAGGGCTGCCAAATTGAAAATGTAAAATGAAAAACGGTGATCACATTTTCACTTAGATAGGCTCATAGAGACAAGTGATCCTATATATATTCTTCCTTTCTTGGGACCATTTCTTCACCTTTTGTCTGATAGGCATTAAGATCATATTGCTTCAGATGCTCATACTTTCAGCCTCACCTCTGAATTATCCGTCTTCTCAAACAGCCTCGAAAGATATTCTTGCAAGAAACAAGTCTATAGTTTTTTCCCACTCTCTCCCTTGGCAACGTGCCCTAACCACCTCAGAAAACTCGCTTCAGACTACAGACACTCAAACACAGCTGCAGAATCTCCATTTATTAATTTAAAGTGATATTTTAGTTTTTAAGAAAACAAGATAATCATTTCATTGTAACATATAATCCTCATTTTTCCTGGTTATCTGTGGGAAGTTTGCATGAAGTGGAAAGGAGTAATTTTCATAGTGAAAAAATTAATACTCACTCATTAAAAAATGTGTGTAGAGTAACTGTTACCATGTTACCACTCATTGAGAAGGGGACCAGAGAAGAGACTTGCAGCAATATTTATTCATTGTTTTCCCATCTACATAAACGTTCTATGTCTTAGTTTTCATGGAAAATTTTTAATTAAGCAGAAATCTTATTAAAGGAATGCTACCACCCTGATAGAAACTTACTTAAGTTACTATATTTAGGTTTTCAAAAGTAGTCCCAGTTGAGTGTAAAACTTGAATCTTATAATCAGTTTAAAGCTCTCCTCTTCCCAACGAGAGACCTGATACGTGGCATGAAGGACCTGGAACTGTTTGTCATTCACTCTTCCTGCAGCCCCAATGCTGGAGCTGGAGTGGAAGGAGGGACACAGACTCTTTTTGTTCTCCCCATTCCTTGGTTCTGCAGGGAAGAGGGATGATAGGAAAAGTTAAATGTTTACATTACTTCCCTGAGACCCTGGTCACAGCTCTTTCCTTGTTGGTTGTCTGCATCTCTGGCTGATACTGAGTAGCCTATATGAGAGGTCTTGACACGTGACTCTCCTGACAGGTGCATGGATGTTGTTTAGAGGGCCCTGTGTGCCTCCATACTGCACAGTTCTCTGAATCAGAGGTTCAGCCCTGCCCGACATGTTCCAGTCCCTCAACTCTTATAACCAGCAGTGGATCCCTTTTGGGGTCCTATAACACTAGCAAGGGCAGGAAGCAAAATGGCTGAAACCCACTTCTTCCTATGATATGCTTCCTCACTTCCCAAGAGCGTTACAAAATGTTGCCACATCAAACAGCAGGAGATCAGGCTGCTGCCAGCTGCCCTACTGCCAAGCCCCACTGCTTTTCTATTTTCCCTGATGAACTAGACCCGAGGAGAGATCAGCTAGCCGATTGCCTGAGCAGATGCCCCTGCAGGGATTGAGTTGCCAGTTTCTCCTTGTTGTGGAACTCTCTAGTCTTTATGAGGGATTTTCTTGGAGTCTCCCTCCCTCAATGTAGGGAGATGGTAGTGCTGGTGAGTAGTCACCCTCATCTCTCCTTCTGGGATTCCCTCTTAGCACAAAAACTGTATTGCCCTGACTTCAAGGCTCTCCTGCCACCTCTTCCCAGTCCTCTCTCTGTACAGGTGGGCAGGTGGTTGGTAACAGACAAGGTCCTGATGCCTCTTAGCAAGCCTAGAGGGAAGGGGTTGGCTGCTGTTGTCTCTAAGCTCGCTTCAGAAAGTGGACACTCAGGTCTCTCGTCTTTGTCTTTGTTTGGGTTTTAAGTGTGAAGCTGAGACAATAGGAGCTGCTCCTTAACTTAGTGTCTCTTACAGATCCAGCATAATATGAGTCTCTTCTGAGTAAAATAACTATATTTAGATTTCTCTTTGAACAGAAGCAGAATTTTGATTACAGACTACTTTTTTTTGTTCCCTGATTAGGGAAGGAAAAAAAGGAAACTCCAGCAGGAAGGAATTCTTTTTGTTCTTTTTGTCTTCATTGATTTGGTGCTGCTACATGGAACTCAGTGTTCTATTAAGAGACTTCCAAGTTCAAGAGCCTTGACTAGCTTTTGGGCTGCCAGTATAGGCCCTTGGAGGCTGCCGTAGGTGAAAAGGTGACCTGCTCTTTGTTTGGGGTTGTTTACTCTTTGTGTAAGTGCTGACAGCAAGGAAGGACAAGAGGTCTGTTTGCAAAATTACACATTTCTCACATGAAATTGGGATGTTTAAAGTGACACCTGAGGTCTGCCTATTTCATCTCATCCTTACAGCTAATTTTCACATGATAGGATGGACTAGAATACTCAACTAGCCCTTACGAAAACTGTTATGGGAAAGGTAGAAAAAAATAGTAAAAACTTCCAGGCATCCACAAATATTTTTAAAAGGAAGTTCTCTGACTCATTTGCACTATGATCTTTCCTTTGTGGGGCCCCACAGTCTTGACATCAGTGCCTGTAATTAGACCTCCACCACGACTCTGAGAAATCACGTATCTGTTTATAAACAGCAGAGAGCAATTTAGAAATGTTCCCATTGTGGGAACAGGACAAACATTTTATGACAGAAGCTCCCAAAGCTTTGTTCTCTTTAGGCTTTTTAGTTACCACAAATAATTTACTATCTGGATGCATTTTTCAGCCAGTTAATAGCACCCTCTAGTTTTTCTAAAGGCTTGTTTCTTCAAAAATCTCTGCGAATGTTGCCAGAATAGAGGAAACTTGCTATTTCACTAACGTGCTCATAACAAAGAGAAATCAATAATCATCAAGCAGGTGTATGGTGGCTAGAGCTATAGGAAGTGATTCTTCAATCTGGGTGCTTTAAAAACAAAAGTCCAAAACTGGCATTAGCCAAAGAGCACAGATTGACAGTCTTATTTAGAGCTCAAGTTAAAAAAATGATGGCATGAGTCCTCAATTTCATCAGGATCTCTGGTTTTTTGCATATAATTGTGCCTTCCAAAGGTCAGAAGTGAAATAATTTATTTTATGACCCAGAAAGTCAGATTTAATGTTTACTCTTTGAACTCTAAAGGAACTGTAATATATCTAAATTGTGAGTTTCTGTTGTTACTCTTCTAAGGAAACCTAAGAGGTCGACTGGTCAAAACTTCAAATTGAATTGTCATCTCCTTGAATCCATCTAATAAGAATAGAGTCGGCTAGATTTCAAGGAGCTCCAGGTTAAAATGTTGCCTTATCCTGAGCTCATCACTGCCACTTTATAGCTCCTTCCCAATGGTCTTCACTTTGCTCTCTGAAGCCATTGGTCCTAGTGTCTTTAATCTTCTACATAATTGCCCACAAAATATTTGAAGTTACCTATTTCGGTAACTGTTAATAATCACATTTGGCTTTCTAGTTTGGTAGAAGCAGGGAGAAAGATAACATAATTTATCTGTAAATGGAAATAAAATATAAACACTCTGGTGGGTTAGCAGGTATTTAAAATATATTTTATTTTACAATACATATGAATTCGGAAACTACAGTCTCACAAATTCATAGAGTCGGAATGACCTTTAGAGATCAGTGGAACAGTTTTCCACTCATTGCAAGAACTTCCCTGGAGCACGACTGATGGAAGACATTCCAGGCTCCGGATTGAAATCACCACCCCTAGGGGGATCTATTCAGTTTTGGAACAACTCTGATTGCCAGAGGATTCTCCCTTACATTGGACAAGAAGGTTTCTTTCTATAATTTTCATATCAAAGATTCAATTTCTGCTTCCTGGGCCAGATCGAAGCAAGTCTGTGTCCTCTGGTACAGAACAGTTTTTAATCTTTCGTTGAGCTATTGTGATGACTGTTGTTAGTAAAATTTTGATAATCCAAACAGGAAGAAGCAATCTGGCTATTTATACCACTGAGGTAGAATTATTCTTCTTGTATTGTTCTCTATGTGGAATTCTGTATATCAACAAAACCTCTTTTTCTGCAGTAAGGTATATGAAACCCAGAAAGGTGAGACAACTAAGATTACAAAGCTGATTCCTTGTTGAGCTGAGCCTCTCACTTCTCTTACCTGGCATAGCCCACTTCTTATCACTGTGCCTTCTGATGAAAGTTAATTTGAAATGCATTTATTCAATCAACAGTTGCAGCACACACATCTTTTAATCTCTGAGAATTGGCAATCTTTCAAGCAAAACAAAACAAATAAGCTACATTGTGAAATCTCAAGGATAAGAAAATGTTGTCTAAGAGCACTGCATAAGAAGACAGATCCAGTTCTGGCTTCTCCATTAACTGATCGTGTAGCAATACTCACACTGCCTCTTTGGGCCTTAGTTTTCTGTGTGGGATGTGGTGGCGTGCTGGATTCTGAGACTGCACCCAGGCTCAGGAGGAAAAAGAACCATGGATTTGGGAGGGGAGAGTGTTTCCATGCGTACCTAGCATTTTTTCTCATTGGATAAAATAAATTCTGTTTCCCGCAAGCTCTAAAATCAGTGCATGCATCACATCTTATTTCCATCTAATATATTCCTTTCTTCAATGTGGAAGCAGTAAACATTATCGCCTCCCCAATTATGCCTCAATCTTATCTGAGCTCTCAAGAGAGATTTATTTATGAAAGAAACCTCAAAGGGGAAGGAAGCTAGGATATAAGCACTAAATCTAGAATAAAGCGGTAGTCAACAGCAGACTTTAAAATGCGCGCTATAATTAATTCAGCTGAAATCAGTTCTCATCTGGGTTATTAATTTAAATATAACAAAATTAAAAAATAAAACTTTATTAATAATATTAAATAACCATTCCTAGTTTTCACTAAATAATAGTAGACCGTCATGTCTAATACAGCTTTATTTCTTACAAAGTTTTATTGTGAAAATTTTCAGACACACCTATCAGCAATATATCACAATTTATATTTTATTATATTTCTTTATTTTTATTCTATTCCTATTTCCAGTTGTCAACATCAATCTCTCGTAATTTTTGTTGCCTTTAAATTAAGTTGTAGTACTGCTTTTTTTTTTAGGGCACAGAGATATAAAATGTTGGCAAACACATACAATCATGTTCTACCACCTCAGTCAAGATATAAGACAGGATTTGGAAATCCATGGCTCAGCAGGCCAAATCTGGCCCTTTGACAATTTTCATAAATAGTTTCATTGTAACACAGCCACATCCATTCATTAATCGCAAAACCTAAGTTATTTATTCTCTGGCCCTTTACAAAATAAATGTGGTGATAGCTGTAGGTTTGTATAGATGTCCTTTATTAAATCAAGAAATTTTCCTCCTATTCATACTTTCCTGAAAGTTTTTATCATACGTGCTTGCTGCATCTGTTGACATTTTTTTCCCCAATAATATGTTGATGGGATAGATTACATGATGGATTCTTAAATATTGAAACAACTTTGCATTTCTGGGAAAAACAGCACTTGTTCATGATTTATTATCAATTTTCTATATTACTATATGTAATTTGCTAATATTTCTTGAGGATTTTTGTGCATATTCATAAGGGTTATTATTGTGTATTTTTCTTTGATTATATTATTTTTGTCTGGATTTTTACCAGAATAATACTTGCCTCTTAAATGTTTCTTTCTCCTGTATTTTTTATGTTTGATGAGCAGTGGTATTATTTCTTCCTTAAACGTTTGGTAGAATTTACCATGAAGCTACCGGACCTGAATTTTTCTTTTTTGGAAGGTTTTTAACTAGGAATTCAATTTCTTTAATAAGTATAGGACAATTCGAGTTACTCTATGCCCTCTTGAGTGAGTTTAGAAGTTTGTGTCTTTTAGGGAAAATGTCCAGTTCTTTTAAGTTGTGAGCTTTATGGGTATCAAGTTGTTCATTTTATTACTTTGTTTCCTTATTTTGTCTGTAAGATCTGTGTTGAGGTCCCTTCTTGCACCGATATTGGTCATTTATAGTCTCCACTTTTTTTCTTGACCATTCTGGTTAGAGTTTTATCAATTTATTGACCAGGTGAAAGAACTAGATTCTGTTTTAATTGATTTTTCTGAAGTTTTAAGTTTTAAAATTCATTGATTTCTACTTTTATCCTTTTTATTGTCTTTCTTCTGCTTGTTTTGGCTTTAATTTGCTCTTCTTTTCATAGCGTCATAGTTGAAGCTGAGATTACTGATTTAAGACTTTTATTCTTTTCTAATAAAGCATTTAGACATAAATTCCACTGAAGTATGGAAGTACTACATTAGCTGCATCACAGAGTTTTCGGTTGTATTTTCATTTTCAATCATTTCAAAACATTTTCTGTTTTTTCTGTAAATTCTTCTTTGACCAAGAGTTTTTAGAAGGATGTTGTTTAGTTGCAAAATATTGAGATTTTCCAGATACATTTATTTATTATGTTGTCATATAACACATTTTGTATGATTTTAACTTGTATAAATATGTTTCAGTTTGTTCTATATCCCATAATATGGTCTATCTTGGTGAATGTTTCACGTGGCACTTGAAAAAAAGTGTACGTTCTGCTGTTGTCAGGTTTTTGATAGTGTTGTTCAGAACTTTTATGGTCTTACAAAACTTCTACCCGATTCTGTTGGTTACAGAGAGGAATACTAAAATCTCTAACCATAGTTGTACCTTTCTATATTTTTTATTTCAGTTCTAATAATTATGGCATGTATTGCAAAGTTATTTTGTTAGCTGCATTCATATTTAGGATTGTTCTGTCTTCTCAGTGAGTTGACCTTTCTATCCCTATGTTATATCCCTCTACACACCTAGTAGCATTTCTGCTTCTGAACTATATCTACTTTATATTAATATAGCCACTTGAGCTTGCTTTTGATCTTTCATAGTATCTTTACTTTTTGTGTGTTGTGTGTGGGGAAGATTGGCCTTGAGCTAACATCTGTACTAATCTTCCTCTATTTTGTATATGGGATGCCACTCAGCATGGCTTGATGAGCAGTGTGTAGGTCTGTGCCTGGGATCCGAACCTTTGAACCCCAGGCCACCAAAGCAGAGCATGTGAACTTAACCACTATGCCACCGGGCTGGCCCCTATTATTCCTTTACTTTTAACCTATTGAGGAATTGTCACATAGTTGTGTTTTCCATTTTTATCCTATTCAACCATCTGTCTTTTAATTAGTGTGTTTAGAGCATGCATTTTATTCAACGTAATTATTGATACTGGTCGATTTAAAATCTACCCCATTGCTATTGTTTTTCTTGTTTTTTCCATTTGTTCTTTGTCATATTTTTCCATTTTTTTCTGCCTGTCGATGGATTATCTTTTATAACTCCATGTTTATTTACATTTCTGGCTCTTTATTTATACATTTAAAAATACTTTAAGAGGATGCTCCAGCATTTACAATATAAAATTTTTATTTGTCACAGTCTAACTTTAAATAACATTATTTTGCCTTTATGATAGTATGTTTCTAATTCCTCTCTCTCATCTTCTGTGCTAATGTTGCCACACATTTTACTTTTACATATGCTATATATATTATAAACCATAATATATTGCTACTAGTTTTGCTTTAGGCAGTCAACTATCCGTTAGAGCAATTCAAAATAAAAAAAAAATTTTTTACATAAATTTTTATTTTAACCATTTCTGAATATAGATTTTTATTTCTTTTTATAAACTTGTAAACTTTTTATAAACAAGTTTCTGTTTAGTATCATATGCCCTCTGCCTAAAAAATATACCTTTAGCATTTCTTGTAGCATGGGTCCCATGGCAATAAACTGAGTTTTGATTGTCTAAAACATGTCTTTCGTTCATCTTCATTTATTAGAGCTATTTCTGCTGTGTGTAGAATTCTGGGTTGACTTATTTTTTTCCTTTCAGCACTTTCATGATATCACTCTGTCTTGCATAGCTTCAGACAAGTTGGATGTCAGTCTAATATTTCTTTGTATGCAATGTATCGTTTATTTCCACCCCACCTGTCACTCCCAATGCCTTCAATATTTTTTTTCTTTTTTTTGTTTTAAACAGTTTGAATATGATGTATCATGGTGTGCATGTGTGTGTTCTGTAAGGGTATTTATTCTGCCTGTGCAGAAGGCTAGACAGAAGTGCACAGAATTTATGCCTGAAAATAGACATGCCTCTTGTGCTAGAACATTAGTGCAGGAATTTGAAGCAATATAGTTAGGAGCTGAGATGGATTTGGGTTTTGTTATTGCTGCAGTCAATTTCAGGGCACCATACACTTCTGCTTAAGGTGGTATTGTGGATGACATGTCTGTGACCACCCCTCCCCCACAAATTCATATGTTGAAACCCTAACCCCCAATGTGATGGTATGGAAGTGGGGCATTTGGCAGGCAATTAGGTCATGAGGGTGGAGCCCTCAGGAATGGGATTAGTGCCCTTATAAGAAGAGACCAGAAAGCTAACTTGCTATCTTTCTGCCATGTGATACAAAGGATGTCAGTAATCTGCAACACAGAAGAGGGCGCTCACCAAGGCTCAACCATGCTTATACCCTGATCTTAGACTTGCAGCCTCCAGAAGGATGAGAAATAATTTCCGTTGTTTATAAGACAATCTATGAAGCTTTGTTATAGCAGACTGAATGGACTAAGACAGCTGGGAAAGAGTGTTATTCTCAGAATTCCTGCTCCACCAACAGCTGTTGGCCTTCCCCCTGTCCCTGTGCTTCAGAGGGCGTCTCAATCCATGCTCTTGCCACTCCTCCAGTAGTTGCCAGCTTCTGCTTTTTACCTGGTGTTTGTCAGCCTTGTGATGTAAGGCAGGAAGATTCTCTGTGATTGGGTCCTGTAGTGAGACTTCGATAAGCCTAGCCTGGGAGTTAGGGATGCAGTTTCTCAATGATCCATACCCTCCTTTCATGGCAGTAGAACTTTGCAGCTCGTGTGCAGAAGAGTTTCCAGCCTCTCCCTGTGGCAGGAAACCTCTAATGATTTTGGTATAAATGCGAGGCCCACGACTGTTTCCTGCTTCTCCCATAGAGCTCCTTAAAAGAGAAGAGCCTCTGGAGGACTTTGTGTCTTTCCCCAAAATCAGCCTCCTGAGCAGTGGATGGGGTCTATGGAAAAGAGCAGGCAAGTTTGTGGACACTCCCCTTGGACTATGTCCCAGGGGTTCTATCCTCTCACACTAGCTCACACTCACACTAGAAGTTTGTTTCAAAAGATTTTCTGAAATCTTCTTCCTCTCTTGTATGTTGCCAGTGTCTGTTACCCCTGCACTCGGGCGCAGGGGAGCTAACACTCACATTGTGGCTTGCTTTGGAGGAACCTGCTTTTCTTTGAAGTACAGGCTCCTTGGTTTCTTATCTCTCTGATGGGCTCATGAAAAGTTATGATTCTGTAGTTAATCTGATGTTGTCTTGCTTTTAGTGTAGGACACATGTGAAACTCTACACTTCACATTTCACGCTCCAGACTATCATCATCTTAAAAGTTTTGTCTGCTTGTATTAATGTAGTTATAAAGTCATATTTATTCGTTTAATATTTCTTGATTCTAGATACTTCCATATCTCTCTTTCTCATTATCAGGACCTAAAAATAGATTTATAAAATTTTGATAAGATTATAGAAGTAGAATAACAGTATACAGTGATATTTTGAAAGTATTTCCTAGAATTTGAAAATAAAACATTTTTGATTAGAAATATTAGCGTAATAAAATAAAAGGATTTTTATTTTCCCTGGATGTAGCTCTAAAGCTATTGCTAGACATGAGGTATTTTAATGAAGCAATATGAATGTTATAACTGTCTTTTGTCTTTTGTCCAGAACTGAACTCAGATCTCTGAAGGTGCTAATTGGTCACAAAAGCACAACAAAGTACCCTGCTTAAGGGTAGTAAGTGAGTTATGCTCACTAGACACACTGTTTTCTCATCAATCTTGAGTCATTTGGACTTGGAGGAAACATGTCTTAAAGTATTTGTTTACAAGTAAATGCTATGATATTTTCATGAGAAAAATATATAGTCATAGAGGAATTGCAGTTTGATTCAAAAATTGCACATTCTTACGAATTTATCAGACTGATAAAAGAAAGTGAAGCCGCCCTAAGAGCAACCTCTACAATTAGCTGAGTGTCCTGAAAGTTTTGAAATCTGGCTGGGACTCAATATTACTACCTAGAAAAATCGATGTTGCATTTAGTGTAACTATCTAGTCTCTTACAGCTCCAAGATCCTTTAATTCTTAAGTTGTATATCTCTATCTCTGTTTTAGTGGTTTGATTGAAAAATCACACTTACAATGAATCTTTCTATAATTGCAGGTTTTATATGGGGAGAAATTAAACAAATGTGGGATGGCGGACTTCAAGATTACATCCATGATTGGTGGAATCTAATGGATTTTGTGATGAACTCCCTATACTTAGCAACAATCTCCTTGAAAATCGTTGCATTTGTAAAGGTAACTATTGTTTATGTCGTCGGTAAAGCATAAGTTCTGATAAATGTTGCTATACCTCAATTGCTATTGTTTATTAATGATGTTGCTTAGAACGTTATCTGGATGTGATGTTCATCAGCCCATGACTTTATTCACAGATAGGTATAAAATACATAGGTAATACACGATTTATAGTCAGAAGACAAATTTTAATACACTTAGAAGTTGTCACCCAATTTTCTTGCGTCTAAACTGAATGATGCCTCAAAATTACTCACAACAGCTGCTCCAGTTTCTAATCCTTTACATTTCTAATGAAATTCTACCTCAAATACTATTTAAATTTTGGCAACCAAAATCTATTTTTATTAATTATAACTAACCGATAAGATTACATAGATCAAAATATTACTCTTTCAAAGCATTGAAATTATTATTTCAGCTTAAACTAATATAGTTTGATATAGTTAGAGCAGAATATAATTTCTTTCTCCTCATCCCATTCAACATGACAATGCCTGAAATCTTACACACCCATTACTCCTTCAGATTTTGTACAACATCAATCTTACCCCAAACCACATAATTTACATAAAACGTTTTTGTTCTGCAATGACAATTGGGATTATTTTGTACTTTGGAGGATGTTTTTTCAAACCAATGTATTATCATCTCCTCCTTCCTGTCTTTCATTTTCTTCCCTCTTGCCTTTTCCTTTTTAAAAATTTTGTTTCAAAATGATTAGTGAACTAGTAAAAAATAAAGACTGTCTAATTGGACTTTACATGAATACTTCATGCAATTTAGTGATCTGAACTAGAAAATGCTAACATGTAGGTGAACTCTTACTCATTTTGTCTAGTTCTTTTAAAAAAGACCTGCACTTCCTTGTGCGATGTTCATCTATGACAGGGTCAAAATTCCCCAAAGTTAGAAAGGCCATGGGTTCCAGAATTTGTTCAATTAAAATGTTTCCAATACTCACCAAAATATTAGGAAAAATCGTTTCCTACCCATTTCATGGGTAGAAACAGGGCAAGCTATGTTTTTAGAATGGAAACATAATTTGGTAATTTTTCCTATGTTCATTGAGGTCAATGGCCTTGAAGACCTTATTAAGATAGCAGAAGGTACTGTCTTAACCGAAGAGGTTATACGTGTATATAGGAGATGGACAGTCTGGTTTTAAGTGCATATGTGTCCACTTCCTCTTTCCTTTGTTATGATCCTTAAATATATCTATAAAGTTGTTTTGGACATCTCTATACTAAACAGTCATATATCTGTTTTTTGTGGCCCCCTGCAGTTATAAAATTCTAGTATTATATGACCATAAGAGTTCTCAACTTTCAAGTGCATAAGAATCATGTGGAGAGCTTGGTAAAACACAGATTCCTTTTCTCCATCCCTGGAGATTCTAAATTAGAAGTATTAGGGAAGGGCCTAAATTTGCATTTCTAACAAACTCCCAAGTGATGCTAATGTAGCTAGTCTAAAGGAAGACTTTGAATGGTGGGCTATATAATTCTATTCAACAGCCTAGAGAAGTTTGGGATTAATTCTAAAAGGAACCTGTCTCATATATTTCTTGTCTACAATAATATTTGTTCTAGAATACATAATATTTGTATGTATTACATTCCATGGTGTTTGCTTATAGTGCATATATATTTTCATATATAAGAACTCTTGCATATAGTGTAGTGGGTATAGTTACATAAATTAATGGATACTTGTGGATTTTTTGCTTTTAGATATGGGATTCGAATTTTCATAAAAAGTTGTAAATTCGTCATGTGCAACATCTATTTTAATAGTAAAATATAAACATTGTTCCTTATACTACACCAAGGGAAAATTTATATTTAAAATTAAACTCACCCACCCCAAGTAATGAAGAAGAAGGAGAAGGGGGGGAAAGAGATGGAAAAGAACACAGAAATTACCTTAGATGATGATGATGTGAATCACATGGAGTCTGCAGGAAGTGTATAGTTTGCTGATGCACTTTGATTAGGGGAGTTCAGCTATGATTGTGAATATAAACTATGACATGTTCCTTCGGAATAATGCGTTTGTGTAACTAAAGCTTGGGTTGCATGGGTAGCGTTCAATGGCGGGCACTTCAGTCAGGTTTCCTGGGCTTGGTTCTTTCCTTCATCACTTACTAGTTGTGTGAACTTGAACTGTTTCTTCACTTCTCTATGTCTCGTCTGTAAAAACAAGGAAAATATTCATTTCTACCTTATGCTGTTGGTATGAGAAGTAAATGAGTAGGTATATTTGAACTGCCTGCTGCAGAATAAACACTCATTATTAGTTTTTCTTCTTTATCTTTTACTCCTGTCTCCTCCTCTGTCTTCACATACTACGAGCCCTCTGGACTTGCCTTTTGTAATGTATTTATTATGACTCTTCATTTGCTTTATTTTAGTTCACAAAGAGTTTGAGCTCTGGATTCACACTTACCTTTACCATGTGTAACCTGTGTGATTTGGGGCAAGTTATTTAATGCAGGCCTCAATTTTATTATCTGTCAAAACAGAAGAGCACTTACTTTATGTGTGTGTGATGTCATGCTGACTTGTTGACTCACTCTCCTTACCTTATTTTTGTTCTATCATTCAATTTTCATGCTAATTTTAATAACATTACTTAGTATTTTAGGAAAAGCTGTCTTTTTTGCGTACAAAAATAGACTCTGCTATAAATAAGGCAAACAGCCATGCTATGAATGAGGCAGCTAATTCACTCAATAAGAATTTAAGAGGGCACACTAAGAAACCAGCTTTTGATCTGGTTGCTGAGAATGTAAAGATGCCTGAGACATAGTCCCTGCCTTAAAGCAGTTCAGTCAGGTGGAGAAAGAGAAGTGCATATAATTAAGGGTCTTACAGTGTGATAAGTTCTACATCAGGGGCTATCGTAGCATCAAGGGAGGAGCTAAACTTCACTGGCACCGTCCTGGAATTATACAGAGGGCAGAGTAAGTGTTCATGAACATGCATGAGCATTCCAGAGAGAAAAGACACAATGTGCAAAAGTCTGAGTGTGTAAAGGAGATGAATATCTATAAGGGATGATCCAGGAAACAGGGACAGAGAAGGGACGGAAAGGACCTTCCACTTGCTGCTATAGAATTTGCAGTTTACCCTATAAATGGAGAGGAGTCATTAATGAAATTTAAACATGGAATGAGTCCAGTGATGATGAATGCCTAAAGTGGAGCAGTGGACACAGGGGAAGCTAATAGAAGGTTGGACTTGACAAAAAATTAGGAAGTAAGACCCACAAGGTAGATGATTTATTAATTATGAAGTATGGGGTGGATGGAGTCATCCTGATACAGCTTCCTGGTAAATAGTAAGTTCGCCTATTGTAGTGCAGGCAAGATTATGAAGAGTTATAACTGGGATCTCTCCTGGCATGGTGCAGGTTCTTCCTCCTGTCTGAGGGGCCATCAATGTGAGTGAAAATCCAGCCCAGGTCTTTCTGGCCAAACTATGGATCCAAGCCAAAAAAAAAAAAACTGTCAGCTCACTGAATGGGAAATCTTTCTGTAATTGGTCTGTCCAGAGAGAGAATCTTTTAAAAGGTTGTAAAAACCTTTTAGAACAGGTCTGACAGAGGGCCACCTTGCTTAATTATTTCATCCTTTTCAATTCATCCACCAGGAGGGAGTATCTTTTTAAAATATACAAAAATGGGGCCCTTTTAACCCAGCCCATGGTTTGGGCTCTGATCTGCATTTGGTATGAGTACTGCCTATACCACTTCCTATGTGTGTGATTGGGGGCAAGTTACTTAATCTATGCCTCAATTTTCTTATCTGTAAAAGGAAATTAATAATCAAATCCCATAGAATGTTTGTGAAGATTAAATTAAGCAATATATTTAATGCCATAGAATAGAGGTTAATATAAGCACTCCGTAGTTGGTTTTGAGTTTCATGTGTGTAGGGACCTGGAAATGGCCACCCCAAGATATGTCTCTTTGGCATCAGGATTATTTGAGGCTGATTGCTTTTGATAAACTGGGACAGGGAAGGAGGCTCTGAGGAATGGAACTTGCCCTTTGTTAGGACACATTTACATTTGTAAGGTAAATCTCTATCTGTAAAAGGTGACTCCCTCTCTGTACCAGGAAGAAGAAAGGAGATGACCTTCTCTCTAGAAACTCTTAATCGATGCCAAAGGCAAGGACTTAAAACTGCATTTTATTGTGCTTGTCTGGTAACCTCCTGTAACCGACTTCCCTCCCCCTTCCAACTGTTGGCATTTCTTTAAGGATTAAGCATCTTTCCTTAGGCTAGGAACTGATTGCTGACCTCACCTGTGACCACCCAGCTCAAGACAATAGACTTGCCTCCTGCTGTGTCCATCAAGCACTGTGCCGACAGGGCAATCTTGTGACTATTGTGGGAGGGACATTTCAATCACATGTGAAACACCCTGTTTGGGGGTATATAACCACTCTGTGCACCCCACTTCTTCAGTGCCCTTTCTTCCTTCGGGAAGAAAGGCCCCGGGCCATTGTTCCTCATAAAGCTTTGTTTAATTTTCTCTTGCTATTCTGTCTCATGTGAATTTAATTCGTTCTCCGGTCAGACGAACCCACATTTGGGAAGAGGAAATGTCTTCCTCCCCTACATGTGCAATGCCACAGCATTGTATTGTATAGGCCAAGACAGCACAGAGGGATGTGTGACCCAGTATTCTCCCCCTTACACGCAAGGCTTTGTGGTGCTTCTTAGTATACCTTGATCATTACCATTTCACAGCTCATGGATTGTTGCTTTTTTTTTTTTAATTTGCTCCTAATTCTCTAGAGGAAGGTGTGTCAGTCATTTATTCTTCTCACTGTGTATGAAGTGTGAATCCAGAGCTGCTTGATGCCTGGGCACAATTATAAAATGTTACTTTAACTTCCTTAGGGCTGGTTTTCCCCTAAATATTGCCTAGCCCTTGCTCCATATGTACAATGTATGTCTTATATTTATCTTCAGACTTTTGACAGAAATGATTAATTTTCTATGCCCCTTCCACTGTGTAATTTAAATAATATTTTCAAAAATCAAAATTATTATGAATAAGAACATTTATTTTGACAGTAATGATGGATTTTTTTCATAGCAGCATTCTTCTAAATAATTCTAAGTATACATCTCATTGATCCTTCCTAGTTGTATCAGCTAGAAAGGTGGCAAATATTGTTTCCATTTCACAAATGCTGTAACTGTAGTGTACTCTCCAAATTATGCAGTTTTCTAAATATTCTTTAGTTTTATGGCCAAGAACTATAGATTTGAATCCTAATTGTTTAATCTAGTATTATCTACCACAGGAGAAGATCAAATGCCTTCTTTCTATCTTTCACTAATTATCTAACCAATTTATAGAAAGGGAAAGGTTTTCACTCTATCAATCAGACATTAAAACCAGTATGTATACATTTTCTTCTTAATCTCATATGACAAATATTTTCAGTTTGCATCAATTTAATTTTTACTTACTTTGATTCATTACTTGACTTTTATAAGTATGCATCAGAGACCATAGAGGACATAAAGATGAACTGATATATATTTTCTTATATTCAAGGAACTTATGACCCAACATTATGGTTTAATTCATCTTCTTCTCTTAACGCTTCTGCTAAGATCTTCGTGACCTGGCTCCAACTTCTTCTCAGACTCATCACTATTCCCAAAATTTTTGTATTCCAGCTACATTAAGATACTTACATTTCTACAAGTGATCCCCCTTTTTGACAACTATGCTTTTGAATATGTCTATGATTCTTCGCCCTAGAATGCTTTTTGAGCTCCTATCATATATAAAGCACTCTACTAGATGTCCAGTAACTAAAATCATTAGACGAACCTCCCTATGTGGAAAACTGGCAAGTAGTACAAACACAAATATGCTATCTTATAGTCTGCAAAAGGAGCAGTTCTCTTAAAAAGAATCTGAATAGAAATGAAGGCTTAGGGCAAAACCAAACTGTGGTAGAAAGCCTAGAAAGCAAATACTTGAGAGAAAAAGGAAAGCAGGAATTGGTGGTCCTAGAAAGGTTAAAGGTGTGAAGGTAGCTCTTGGTGTCTCTCTCTCTCTCTCTAAAGGATTATTCTACAACATGGAGCTACAGGCTCTGGTCAGCAGGATCTTAGTGTCTACTCACCTTCAGTCAGAGTGTCCTTCTCAAAGGAAGGATTAGCATTGTTTAATGTCTGTCTTCTTCACGATTTTGTAAACCCATATGACATGAACTTTATCTTGTCTGATCAAGATTATGCACCCTGAGGATAGTGCATGACAGAGAGTAAGCACACAACATATATTTTATGAATAAGTAATAGCTGGAGAATCAAAATAATTAGCACTTAAATCCATTCTAGACAAAGGCCTGGTGTCAATAGAAAGGCATTTTGGTAAGAATGTGGGGGTAATTAGGGGAATTACCACTACTAAAGGTTTGAGATAGAGCATTGAGTACCTCATTAGGGACAAGTGGCAGGACCTTCTCAAAAGGAAGTCAAGACTCAAATTCCATGAATTGTTGAGAAATCAGAATTTCATCTTGAGGACAATGCAGAATCATTGAAGAACATTAAGCAAAATGTGTGATAGTCTGATTGGCCCTTTTTTTGTGTGTGAGGAAGAGTGGCCCGGAGCTAACACCTGTTGCCAATCTTCCTCTTTTTGCTTCAGAAAGATTGTTGAGGAGCTAACATCCATGCCAATCGTACTCTATTTTATGTGGGATGCTGCCACAGTGTGGCTTGATGAATGGTGCTGGGTCCGCACCCAGGATCTGAACCCATGAACCTCAGGCTGCCAAAGCAGAGCATGTGAACTTAACCACTACACCGCCAGGCCGGCCCCTGATTGGCCCTTTTGAAAGATGATTCTGGAGGAAATAGATGATTGTACAGATAAGGTTCAAGGCAGGGAGAGCAGTTAGCAGCATATTCTAGTAATTTCTCTGGGAAGTAGAGGAACTCTTTTAAGACAGAGAAGATACGAATAAGGAGGAGAAAGTAATACATACAAGATTTGAGTTTAGAGACTGAGAATTTGGAAAGAAGACTCTAGGATCAACCTCCAATTCTGCCTTGGGTGATTTGCTGCCATTCACTAAGATGAGAAAGCATACATGGAGAACGAGTTTGAGGATGAAAAGATGATGAGTTTCATTTTTGGCCTGTGAGTTTGAGATGCCTGTGAGATATCCAAGCAGAAAAGTCAACAAGGCAGTGGAATGTAAAAGATGACTGTAAAGTGAGGAGTCTGGGCTGGAGCCGCAGAATTGAGAGTCATCAGCGCATAACTGACAGTTGAAAGCATGGAAAACATCCAGGGAGAATAGGTAGAATGAGAAGAGAAGAGGCTGGAGGAACAAACTCAACCTTTAAGGGGCAGGAGGGAAAGAGGAACCTGCAAAGGCTGCTGAGACGAGGCAGCACAAATGGGTGGAGGCAACATGCGAAAGTAAAGGCAGAATATAGATTTTGTGGATACTTTTTAGAAAATAGAGCCAAAGGAAAATTTTTAATTCAAGTTAATCTTTTAATTCCTAATTACAGGTGTGAAAAATACCTTTAATAACTGAAGAATTACAATTTTTCTTTACAAATGTAAAGAACACCATGGTTTGTGAGAATTTTAAAATTTGCTTTGTAAAACAATGCCTGTATTTAAAAACCTAAGCAAATGTATATGTGAACGACAGGGGAAAAAATGAAAAGCAAAATTTAAAAGAATGAAATCAAGAGATAACTAAATGTTTATATCTCTATTTATTCCCGATAGGAAACGAGACTTCTGGGTCAGAGAATAGACAAATTATTTACTTATAAACGATCTTAGCATCGGTCACCATGTCCTAATCCCCCACAGGGTGACAGATGAGAGCCACATGTCCCCCTCATACAGGAATCTGTCCCACAGGAGAGGAACCGGGAATTTATGAATCTCAGAGCTTCTCTAGTGCAGCTGTGCCAGATGCCCATCTTCCCCCTGGAGAAGGAGGAAAGACTTTAAATTTCTAAAGTAAACAAATTTTCTCTGGGGAAACAGAGGCCCCTAGGTTTATTATCCTTAGAGTATAAGCAGATGGCTCCAGGGGAGACGTTTCTAACTCTCTCAGGAGTTCTCTATCTTTAACTTCCAAGGCTTGTTTGCCATCCTTTAACCCAGATGCCAGCAATGTTTTGCTCAGGAAGCCCTGACTATGCATAAATGGAAACATATTTGTGGAGCATTATTTCCCAACAATTACCAGAAGCTACACTCTGAAGCAGACTTGGGTCATTATCCTGGGGCAGAATCTAGCATCTCCTGATGTGTAAAATGGAAAACCTTCCTCTTATGATTTTGTGAGTCCCAGCTGAGATAATTTGCTGAGAAGGGTTCTGAAGTACAGTAAGTCAATAACAGAGCTGAAGTCAAGCACCGTGTGATGATGGATTCTACATCCAACTGCCTCGACTGGCTGTGAAAACTAGAGTAAGGAACAGCATCTCCACTAGATTTGATAACATCAGAGGACCGTTAAAGCTCCATCAACATATAACTCCATCCATCCTGGCCCCATCAGCTCCAGACAGAATTTATCACTTTCTCGTTTCTTTTCCCAAAGCACTTTGTGTTAATATCTGGTATTGTTCTCATTATAATTAGTTGTCCTTGTCGTCCTCACTGGACTATGAATATTTGATGGGAGAAAACGTTTCTTGAGCATCTATTACATACAGGCATTGTGTTAAATGTTGTGAAAAATTCCAAGAAAATGATCACATCCTTAAGAATGCTTACTGTTTCATATTGTGTATATTTTGAGATGTGGCCCTAAGCCACATTAGGTTAACAAAAGAGAGAAATATGTAATTAGCCATCAACAGAGGAGAATATGTTCTCTACTTAAATATGTGTGTCTTTCCAAAGAAGTGAGAAAAGGAAGGTGAGTGTGATCTTAGTCTTTGGCGGAAGGTGGCAAAATATAAGGGTGGGCTGAATGGAGAGAATTAGGTTGTGTTTGCTACCACCAAACCTCACTCTGATACTTGTTATAATGAACAACAAAAAAAATCTTAAATTTTTATTTTTTTTCCGTATCTTCAATCATTAGCTATTTTGTGCTAAAGCTATGCATGCGAATATTCAAGAACAGTTATCAGGATTTAAAAATAGAAAATAATTTCCTTCTAGTTCAAATCTGATTGTTTTAAATTGTCACTCAAGCAAGAGTCTGAGGGTTGAACGAAATCAGGAGCTTATGATGTATTTTCTCCTCAGGGAGATTAAAAAATACTATCTATTAGTTTCAAGGGAAATAACATCTGTAAAGGTCTTTGGTATAAAATGCAATATAAAAAGAATGGAAATATTCTGATGAGACTCACACAGAAGTAAAAGTTTTTTTCTGACATGACCATTAGGACAAAGATGCAATTGTCTAGACGTATTTTTAGCGATGTGTATGAAGAAGAGAATTCAACTTATTGCTCAATTCTTATACAGATTTTTAAAATGCAATATTTGAAAGAGCATATTTGACCCTTTTTTTAAAAAAAAGAATACAATTTACCTCAATAGTACAAAGGATAAATTTCTTTGTGCTCTTTATATAGCTGAATAATATCAAGATAGTTCAAAGCAGACATTTTAATTAAGTCTTACTTTTTAAATAATTGCTGGCCAAAGTTTAATGTAGCAAATATTTTTTTCTCAAGTCACATATTTTATCTGATTAAGGAATGTTCAGATAAATATCACATTTTCTACCTATTAAATATAAAGTTAGCAATTCGTTGGCTTCCAGGATGATTTCTAAGTTAGATTTTATTTACGATGTAACAAGTACAAAACACTAATAGTTATGCCCATATTGATCATTATTATTTCCAAAGGAACAAACCACTACTTCCACTCATTTATATGTAATTTGTATCCTACGTGCTTTCCTCTAGAATAGGCAAGTTTGTCAAATATAGTAAGTAAGGCTATTGATTATTTTGTTGAAAATTTAGTAGTTTTCCTTTATAAAGTAGCTTTTTTTGTTATTATGATGTTGCTATCTTTTCGTAATATAAAATCAGATGCTTTTTCCCACGTAACATTTTCCTTTTCTTTTTTTAAAGTTCCATTAGAAAGGTCAAGGAAAGATGTAATTCACATATTAACAAAGAACACAATGACAAGGCCAGGCCAGGAAGGCCACTTTGATTAAAGTTCATCAATTATAAACTACTTTCATAAATTCTTATGTTTGTATAGGTTAGTAATGCTGCCACCACCATGGAGGACGTGAGTTTCCTGACAATAGGCTGGATCTACCTGAAAAAGCATCCTGGCCTGAACTTGACATCCTCATATATACATGTTTGTTTCATTTTCCCTTTGTTTCTCTCTTTTCTCCAGTACAGTGCTCTTAATCCACGAGAATCTTGGGACATGTGGCACCCCACTTTGGTGGCTGAAGCTTTATTTGCCATTGCAAACATCTTCAGTTCTCTGCGCCTGATCTCACTATTTACCGCAAATTCTCACCTGGGGCCTCTGCAAATATCCCTGGGAAGAATGCTCCTGGACATTTTGAAGTTTCTATTCATATACTGCCTTGTGTTGCTAGCATTTGCAAATGGCCTGAATCAACTATACTTCTATTATGAAGAAACGAAAGGGTTAAGCTGCAAAGGCATACGATGTGAAAAGCAGAATAATGCATTTTCAACGTAAGTCGAGCAGACATTTCCACTGGTAACGTTGTGCAGAATTTAGAGTGTATTATGTTATGAATTTCAACTGTGACAAGTGGTTGCAAAGAAAATTATGCTTAATGCAAGAAACAGAATTAACATGGCTTTGAACACAAATGGATCTTTCTGACATTAAAAAAACATCCCGTACCTTTAAGTTTTAGTAAAATGGTCTTTTCTTTTAAACAACCTCATATGAAGGAAAACTATATATACTGTTTTAAAATGTGGAATAAAAAGGGAACCTGTGCCCTATTGGCAGCTTACAAGTACATTAAAAGATAGAATATATACGAAACCAATCATGTCAGAAAATCCAAGTGCTTGTCAACATTTCCTCATGTGTTTTGCAGATACTAAAGTCCCTGCACATGTCTCTTTCATTCTCTAGTTCCCTACACAAAAATCTAAGCATGAAGAAATAATCCAAATAGAACCCCAAGGCTAATGGAGGCCATTATTACTATGCACACAAAGCTCTCTGTGCCCTTACACCTGATGAGCAACGAGCCTCCTCCAGTGTCAGCCTCTGGTGATTCTCACAACCAGGTTTGCTGACAGCACAGGTTTATGACCACTATGTGTGAAGCTCACACAGTCCTCATGGAATATACCTCTACATACATGTCCATTTCCTTCCTACTGTGATAAACCGACAACTGTGATAAACAGTTAATTAGCAGATGAGTGAAGAAGTTACACAGTAACTCTACTCTGCACAGTCACTACATGTGAAAACATGGTCATTTTGTAGGTGACTTTAAAATTCAGACTCTATTCATGGGCCATTACAGAATTTTATGTAATATAAGAGAGTACAGTAATTTCTCAAGCAGGAGGAAATTGATAACTTCACTGAAACTAAATGACTTATGGTTAAAATATCCTTGTAGGTTCAATTCTGTACCTGTTTTATCGTTGATCTGAATATTTAAAACTCCATTTTAGTTAATCATCCTCTGTTTATTTGCACATGAAATTTTAATCTCAGCCTTAACTGACTCACATCTTCTCGGAAGTATATTTGAGACAAACCATGAATCATAAAGAAACAGAAAGTCATCCCAGCTTGCCCTTGTCATTTCGTCTCTTGCTCCCAGCCTCTTTATTCCTCTGTGCTTAAACAGCAGTTCTCCAGCTCGACCAGCTTACTCAGGCTTGTCATCTTCTTCATGCTATTTTCTGACCCTGGACAGGAGAGAGTCAATGAAACCCTTTATGGCAACATCCTCATGACAAGCATGGCCTTGGACTGTGTCTCAGTTTTGATATCTGAACTTAACATCTTTCCCCACTCATTCATGATCCCTGACTTCGTAATTTGCCCTTAGGAACTAGGACTAGAGATTTACAATGGTCAGATCCCACAACCTCTCCTCTCATAGACTAAATTCTGCCTCGAACAAACTTCCTGGAAATTGTCAGTCTGCTGACTGGCTTACTGGATTTCTGATGGAGAAATTTGCACACTCAGTCTTTCACAGCTCCCTTGTGACTCTTTACTGTGTGCCCTGATGCAAACTGCTTGCCAAGACCACCCCATCTATGTCTGTTGCCCTATCCTGATTCCATGCTTCGTCTTGCAGAAAGAACTTCCACACAGTACCTAGAACTGAGTTTCCTCCCAGGTCTTCTTGAATTCAGGGAACAGCTCTGGTTCCAAGACCCAAGCCCTTTTCAGACATCTGATTCATCTGCAGTTAACCAGGTTATACCTAACCCCATCTTAATTTATGATCTCTAAGATTTCCAGGAATCCCCTTGCCCTGTTCCTGGTTTCATGGTAAATGATTACATATTACAAACTAATTTTAAGAGTATGGCTAGAGAATCTGATGCAAAATGTCTTATATAAATTGTATTCTAAAAGCAAATATACTGAATTGCTTGGATTATGTATTAGTTTTGTGTATCCATACCAATGATTTCAGCTATTATTATGAAAGCAACAGATAATTGCATGTCTTAAATATTATAACCCAAATCATTCAACCCAAATAAATCAGGTGTTCTACCTGAATTTTTTTTCCAGATAATGAAATGTAAATTGGCAAGCAAAAATTTATTTTTTGTTTGAAGTTATTCAAAAACTAAAAAATAGATTATTAACTCCTAGTTTTATTAAGCACTCGAATATGCAGAATGCACTAGACAGGTATGAGTTAACTGTCCCTTGATGACCCTGTTTCAGCCTAATGGCTGTCAATCACTGTGAAGGGATGTCCAGTGATGCCCTCGGGGCTCCCGCTCACTGTACAGCTTATTTCTGTGTTTTTGTGGGTCTTCAATTTTCTTTTTTTACTTCTGTAACTTCCATAAATTTCCAGCTCTTTTTTTTTACTACCCACCATCTCAGAGATCTTATTCTATATGAGGATTAAAAAGCACAATAATTCATGTAAAATAGCTAACATAGGGCCTGTCATATAATGTGATAAAAAAAAATGTTAGCTACTCTTCTGCTTTTCATTGGTAGTAGTAGAGTATTATTTCTCACCTGCATCTCACATGGTTCCTCTCTTTTTCTCCTTCACTCAAGGAACAAATGTACCTGAACCCTGAGTTTCCCAGGGGTGGGAGTAGCTACCACTCCTGTCTCCCTCCTTCCTTTCCTCCAAGCAACACTGAAAAGAAGTCGAGACAAGATACCTTGTTTTATTGGTCTTTCTATTCATTCTTCATCCAGTTGCAGTTTGGCCTCTGCTTCCATCACTCCACTAAAACTACTCTAGAAAATATCTAGAGCTTCCATATCACTGCTGTCAATGGACATTGATCTCTTTATATCTTATTTTTTGTGTCTGCATCATTTCACCCTCTTTATCACTTTCATTTTTGAAATCTTGTCCTCCTTTAATTTTAAAGTTACTGTGTTTTTACTGTTCACTTATTTCTTCTCTAATTTTTCTTACTTTCCTCTGATAATTATATTTCAGTTATTGCTTTTAAATAGTGATCTGCTTTAGCAACTATCCTGAGACCCTGTGAAACTCATCTATGCTTATGGATTTGGCCCAGTTTGTCTAAGAGATGACTCCTATACCCATTTCATTAGCACAGATCTCTCTCCCCAAGATCTGTAGGTCCAACTGCCTTTTGGACACCTCTCCATGCATATCTCCTAAAAATTTAAACCCAAACAAAGAAAGCTAGTCAAAGTCTCTCTCAAAACTTCTTCCTCTTCCTCAACTCTTGTTCCTAGTCAATGCCGCCAAAACCCACCCAGATATTTAATACTAGATCCTCTTTAACCCCACCCCCTCCACACGCAGTCTATTCCTGCTCTTGACTATCTTGTTGTTATCTCCCCTTGCTCACTGCCCACACCTAAGTCCAAGTCCCCCTGCCCCTGGGCTCTGCCTTCCTTTATATGTTTTCCATCCTGTTGCCCAAATGATCTTTCTGAACCGAAATCCTGACAATCTTCTGTTTTAAGTGTCGAAATGTTTTCTTGTTCCTTACTGGATACAGCCCAATTCCTTAGCTTGACATACCAGGTCCTTCAATGATTTGCCTCTTGGTTCCTTTTCAAGCCTCACCTTTCTCCATTCTTCAAGAATATTTTACTCTTCAATATTTTCTAATAGGTTATCAATCCTCAAACATGTCATAATCTTCTCTCATCCTAGAATGCCCTGTTCTGCCCCACTTGCAAAATTTTGTTCTATTTTCCAAAACCTACCTCAGATGTACTTTTTCCAGGATGCCTTTCCTGACCCCCTGATGACCAGGAGCTCCTAGGGGGCACAGACTGTGGACTATGTCTTCTAGTCTCTCTGTGCATTTTCCCACCAGCACATGGACCCTTCTTCCTGCTGTTTTCACACTTGCATGTTCTTTCTTCTTTAACACGGGAAGAACCACATGTCACTAAAGGAAACCAAACATTTAGTCACCAAAATTATTCTACACACATTTTTAAGCTAACAGTCTCTGAGTAAGTGGCTCTCCTATGAAGATAAGGCCATGGGCTTTGTGACAAATGTCTGATTAAGAAAAGCCCTTTTATAATTATTGGCACTGTGTTCCACATAATTAGAACTGGCCAATTAAGAACATACTTTATTTGTTTTAGTATTACATTATTCCTTATCAACTAAGAATAAAATATGCAGATGCATCTTGTAGTAATTTATGTTTCCTCATAGTTTTAGTCTCAAGGGATAAAAGGAAATCTCAATTGTACAATTCATTACCTTTTTACTTGTTTGCTTTCTCTAGTTGTAAGTATTTAACTAGGGAACAAAGTAATTTTTAAAAGTAGCAATTGAGAAATCATCAAGAGACAAAATATCATCTTTAGGAAGGCAAAACTGTAGCCTCACTCCATACAAATTGCCCGGTTTTAGTCTTCAAACAGGGTTTTATGCTAAGTGTCATTTAATTTAGTGTGGCATTATTCTGGAAAGTTTTCAGGCCTTATCACACCATAGAATTAGGAAAATAGATGTCACTTAAAAGCAGTCTCAGATGTGCTACAGCTAATGACTCTTCAATTGTGGGCAATGTGGTTATCAATAGATTTGGGAATCACTAATTATGAAAATATTTCTAGAAGCAACAGCCTAGAAATATAAACCTAGATTGATTTTTTAAAATCCATGTGATAAAAAATAATTAACTTAGAAACAACAAGGTCTCGATACCAGGGTCTTAATTCATCGAAGAATTAAATATATTTTAGTTAAGTGGAACTATTCTGCAAATCTCACTTCTGATTCATTCCACTGAAAAAAGGAAAAGAAAACAAAAATAAGAATGAAATCCAGAGTTAATCACAAAATGTCATCTTACTTTGAATTTTCTCCTTTTCAAATTCTAATTAAAATGTAATTTTGCCAAAGGGTTTACTAATATTCCCTAATAATTAGTAGTTCTTATTTAGACAGAAGTAAATCAAAATTATTTAACCATAACAAATTATTTATTCTATATGACTGTTTTTATTTAAGGAAACAACTGTTATGGGATGTATGTGGCAAAATTTTATATAATTTATTATATCACTTATATTATAACTTCAGCTCTCTCTGAACTGTTGCTGATGTCGAGAGAAAACTAGCTGAATCATATTTGTATACTCACAGTAAGAATATACACTATTTAGAAAGAACAAAAGCATTTCATGTTAAATCCAAATAGCATCATCATTAATTTTAGAAATTGCCCTTAAAGTCACTAAAAATAAAGAACTCATGGCCTTGGGTCAAATTTACTTTTTTCTTGAGAAAGTTTTCAAAGAGTAGCTTTTAGTGGCCTTTGTCTAGGACGAATGAATTAGATTAAACTTTCCCTGATATGGTTAGAATCTGACATCTGGATTGCCCTTTAAGAAGACATGGTCAGCTCCTCACATATTGCCCATCCCTGCTTGTGAGTCACCATCTAATTGAAGTTGATCAGATCAGCTCCCTTACCACTTTGTGATATTTTGTTCCATTGTTGAACAACTCTAGCAAAATGAACAAACAAGTAAATTTCCTATCCTATAATTACAATTTAGTTATGCAATTAAAAATATAAAACTGGTTACTCTTTTTAAAAAAGTGATAAATTTGAAAAAAGAAGTCCTGAACGCAAATTAAGGCATCCTTAGTTAGATTCTCTTGGTTATACAGACCAGAAATTCACGGATTGTTTCAAGTAACAGGAGTTTGCTACAAGAATTGTGAACAGGATTACAGCCCTTTGATCCTCTGAGCAAAGATTGGTTTTAGCACGCCCTGGCTTCAGGAAAAGCAGAGCTGACATAGTGCTGGGCCACAGGATTTTTCACTCTGAGAACCATGTTACCGTGATTCGACTACTCCGTGTATATTCTCTTCAGTTTTCTTATTATCTGACTTATTTATCCTCAATTCTCTGCTTTTTAGTTTGTGCTGTCTCACACCTTTGGCTTCATATAATTCCACTGATCCTGACTCTACGTCATAGCTCCTTTCATTTCATCCTTTTTGGCAACTACCTTGTTCTCAGGATATTTCTAAGATAAACTTTCTTGGAGAGGAAATCTGATTGTTTAGGCTCATCTTTTCACAATAGGCCATGCCGTTGTCCGCTGGCCTGCTATGACTTGGCTCTTCCTTGAGTCAGTTGACCATGATTTATCTAATCCATTGAGGTTCTGGGCCGGGGGCTCTGGAGACCTACTTAAGGACCACCTCTGATAAAAGTGTGTATGTTTAACAATGTCCCTGGGTCTGGGAGCTGCTGGAAAACATGATTGACTTGGTCCCACAACATGATTCCAAACTAATGCTAACCACCCTAAAGACTGAAATCCTACCTCCGTAGCCACCATGCCAGGCATGAGAGGGTTCTTGTTTTGTTTTTACAATATAATTGAACTAGTCTTATTGCAACCATATGTTAAAGTGTATAAGAGTTCTGTTGTCTTTATTACATTGTATCAAGGTGGTCTAATGGTCCTGCTGAAAGAAGCAATTCTTCATTTGGGTTCAGACACTCTTCATCTTATCCCATTTCTTGGAGTAAGTTAAGGAAACTTTACTTTCAATAAAATCAACAGAGTTCATTCATTGGTAGGAATGAATAAAATGTTCCCTTAAATATAAAAAATAGCAAACTTTATTTTCTAGGCATTCTGGGACTCTTTACCTTTATAGGATTCACTGTGTGCAAATTTAATTGCAAACGTAGAAATCCATAATGATAACATTATTTTTAATCCTCTATTTAATCCATTTAATTTTAAACCAAAAGCAAAACTATGAAAAAGTACTGACATTTTTCAAAGACTTAGCTTAAGAATCTGTCATTTATTAACTATCACTCAGTGCCCTAGGACAGGGGTCGGCAAAGTTTCCATGAGAAGGATAGATAATAAATATTTTAGGCTTTGTGGGCCATGTGTTCTCCATTACAACTGCTCACTTCTGCCAGTATAACACAAAAGAAAACATAAACGATGCATAAATGAATGACTGTAGCTGAGTTTCAATAATACTTTATTTATGGACATTGAAATATGAATTTATATAATTTTCACATGTCACAAAATATCACTCTTCTTTTGAGTTTTTTTCCAACCTTTTGAAAAAACAAAAGCCATTCTTAACTCAGGGGCCGTACGAAAACAGGCTGTGGGTCAGACTCAGCATCCCTGCCTTAGGTAACTGACTGCAGTTTTCAAAGCTCTTGGGAAAATTAAGTACACCATTGGTGCTAGTATGGTGAAAACAATTTTCTTTAATTCTTTTTATTATGTTTAATTTTGTGTGTGTGGGTGTGTGTGTGAGTGTGTGTGTGTAAGATTAGCCCTGAGCTAACCTCTGCTGCCAATCCTCCTCTTTTTGCTGAGGAAGTCTGGCCCTGAGCTAACATCCGTGCCCATCTTCCTCTACTTTATATGTGGGACACCTACCACAGCATGGCTTGCCAAGCAGTGCCGTGTCCGCACCCTGGATCTGAACCGCCAAACCCCAGGCCACCAAGGCGGAACGTGTGAACTTAGCTGCTGTGCCACCGGGCCAACCTCTATGATGTTTAATTTTATAATTGCCCTGACATATTATTTTACTATTCATATGTATTTTTAAATTAATCAAATATACATGATAGTAAGTCAGATTCTATTGTTACATCTTATTGTATGATGGTTCTATGAATATAGCCATTAGCGTCATTTTTATCTTTATTCCAGGTTATTTGAGACACTCCAGTCCCTATTTTGGTCAATATTTGGGCTCATCAATTTATATGTGACCAATGTCAAAGCACAGCATGAATTCACTGAGTTTGTTGGTGCCACCATGTTTGGGACGTACAATGTCATCTCTCTGGTTGTCCTACTCAACATGTTAATAGCTATGATGAATAATTCTTACCAACTTATTGCTGTAAGTTGAATAACTTTATTTTATTTCCATATTCCCCCCCTCGAATGTGTTGTTCCTAGGTATACTACATCCTATCATCATTGGAAATAAGGTCTATAATTGACTATTAATGAAACAGATCAGAAATATAACATAAATGGTTAATTTGAAGTTTCTAAGCAGTATTACACCATATTTGGCTATGTGCTAATTTAGTTTTGCCATATTATACATGGTTATAAAAGAAACTGCATCTCCCTTGCCAGGCAGTCATTGGCTACGGCAAGCAGTAGGTGAGGTATGAATTATGAACAGACAACTCCTCTCTATGCAGTGCCTTTTGGGCTTTTCATTGTCTTTGTCCATTTAACTTACAATCTTGATATAAGGAAACTCATGCCAACTTGGCAAGATACAAAAGATAGCTCAGAGGGGAGTCTGAGGGAAAAAGTCACAGGATTTTCAGTCTCTTAAAGTCTTGAAAAAAGCAATGTAGCAGTAAGCCTGAATTCTGTAGCAGAATATACAATAGCATATGTGTTTATTTGAAACTCTGGAATCCAGACAACTTAGCTTAATTTATTTATTCATTCATTCAGCAAATTCTTATTGAGTACTTTCTCTGTTGCCAGGTACTGTTCTAGGAACTATAAATACAGCTACGAACAAGAAAGGCAAAGCCCTTTATCCCCTTGAACTTACATACTAGTGATATATGGTAATGGCCAATAGCAATAGTGACAAAGCAAACCCATAATGGAATGAAATATATTTCTTAAGTCTTCCATATTTATACCTTAGACAAGTAGTATTTTATACGCATAATTATAGGCTGCCCATTTTCTCCATAAATAACTACAATTATATTGCATCTTTGAATCTATTGTTAAACCTCTGGAGTGCTATTATTGTTATTTTGAGAAGCAGCATTCTGAATTTTACTTAAGCTGTCTTTATGAAGGCAAGACACCTGTCACAGATGAAAACTGCATAAAACATAAGAATGCATTATTTTTATTTACTGAATCACAGACTAAAGTGCTCCTACTGGAAATAACTAGGTTCTAAGATCTTGATGTGAATATCTGAATGTGCGGACCTTCATTTAAGCATCTTACACATCTGAATTTTTAAAGATAGTCCCTATGTATTTGCTTCGGAAGTTCTGTATTCTTCTAGTCAACACATTTCCAAAATGGATTCTCTTTTCCAGACCACTTTCCAAAAATATTAGAAAGCCTCTAATTATCAACCTATATTCAGAGAAGCTGTATATACAATTTTGATCCTAGAAAACATTCAATATACTGATTTTGTCAAGAAGAGAACACGATTCAAGAATACTATAACATTTTCTTTTTGTTTCTTTGTGGGGTATAACTTTCTAGGTTACTTCTTACAAAGGTGAGAATGCTCTTCCATTCTCTATTTTTGTTTAGCCCAAACTCTATAACTACCTGAGAGGAGAGCAGGCACTGAGAACCTGAAACAGGTGTACCCCCCAGCATCCCATGCATGATGCCACTTTGAAGCATGAACAAGCCAAGTATTTGATTTTCACCAGCAGAATTTGTCCTAAGGGCTTTCTCTTTTTGCCTTACTACCCCTAACTCACAGCTTTAGGGTAAAGCATGAAAAAAGAGGAAAATTTAGTTGAAAGGCAAAAGCAATCCGGCAGGCCATATCTAAAGCCTGCTTCTCACTCACTCATTTGTTCATTGATTGAATGTTTATCATGCATCTGATGTATGCCAGCCATATGCCTGATTTTAGGGGCACACAGAACAATGAAGTTCTTGCTCTCAAGAAAAAACTTATGTAGTAGTGGTAAAAAAAAAAAAAAAAAACAACAAATAATTTCAATATTGAGAAAAGAAATTTTGGAATGTGGTGAAAGTACAGCAAAGAGGACCATGATGTGGGCTGGGGGTAGGAGGCAGCTGACATTGTTGGGAGTCAGGGCAGGCTTCCTAGAAAAGGAAATACCTAAATTAACTTTTCAATATTGACTAAGAGTTAGAAGGTGGGGGCAAAAGATAGCTTTAGTCATCACCAACCTACAACTTTTCACCTCTGGATTTTCTAACCACTCCAGACCTTGTTACAGACCCTCTCAGAATCCCAAGCCATGAACAAAGGAAGAGTCTGCTTTGTGATAGTAGTAAGAGAACATAATGAGGTCAGGGTAATCCTTAATTTGTGACTCATTGAGAATCAAAGAATCAGAAGGAGCAGAAGCTACTCACAGGCCAACATTTTCTCTAAGTGACTGCCTTTTTATTAACCTTGAGACAATTCTGCTGAGTCGCATTCTCCATGACTACAGCAAACCATATATACTTTTCTTCATCAATGCAGAATCCGTATGTTTGTTTAGAAAAAAAGAGAGGGAAGATGGAGGGAGAGAGAAGGAGAGGAAGAGGAGAGAAAAGGGGAGGGAACCTGTAGCTTCTGTGCTTCCATCTATCGATCAATCCATCCAATCAAACATTTGCTAAGCAACAATGAAGACCATGCATTTTCTAGATATGGTGATTCCTTTGGAAAGCACAATCTGTCCTGTGTCTAGATTAAAATCGATATTGTTCAGAGTAGAAATGTATATATATCAAATGCATTCATTAGCACATAGCAATGTAGGCATATTAGAATAAAGCATAGTCTACAGTTATTCTTCTACTCTAAAATCTGAGCTCCTTTCTTATAATATTATTGGGTTAAAATGAACTGCTTTGAATTCTTAAAATGCATGTATGTTTAGTTTCTACCACCTCCTACTTCCCAGATTTTCTGCTTAAATCAGATTTGTGGTTAATTTAAGAGGAGACCGGCTGCCCTATATCTAATTGCCATAAAAGTTCCTAAGTTTTTTCAGGAGATTAATAAAGTGGAATGATTAATACATGATGAGGGGGATATTCTGAGGCTTGCAGACAACCACTAGCCATATTCCCATCTGGTGCCACTTGACCAAGGTTATGTCAAGGTTCAATGCTGTGTCAGAGGCCCTTTTCTACATTTGTTAGAGGAACTTCTCTCTGAGTTTATGCCTGTTGCCTTAAGGTAGGCAAAAATTATTCACATGGAAACATATCAAGTAGGCCTTTTCCTGGAAAAACCAGAAGGCTAAGCCATGAGCATCCATGAAGGTGGCATCCACCTAGGTAGGTGTTCAAGGCCTTGGGTAAAACAGAAAGCACTGTTTGTGGCCAGAATCTAATGCGTCTGAGCTAATGTAAGCCTACAGTGCAGGAAATGAAGATTCATCTTCAAGTCATAACTAATCACTATAGTCTCCTTAACATAGAATCATTTTAGATGTCTGTTTCACGGAAGAGGGAAGGATGAAAAGTGACAGGGGAGCTGTGACTCCTTACCAGGATAAGCTATCATAGGAAATGTTTAGATGACTATCTCCGGGAATCAGTGGTGTTTTTGTAAGCAATTTAATTAGTATTCTAAAAGCCACTCAGAGTCAGGTTACAGGCTCTTTGTGAGGTTTATCTCACCATGTTAATTAAGAAACCTGTCAGCAGTTGTCATATTCTCCTGTTCAGGACCATGCAGATATAGAATGGAAATTTGCTCGAACAAAGCTTTGGATGAGTTACTTTGAAGAAGGAGGTACCCTGCCTACTCCCTTCAATGTCATCCCGAGCCCCAAGTCTCTCTGGTACCTGATCAAGTGGATATGGACACATCTGTGCAAGAAAAAAATGAGAAGAAAACCAGAAAGTTTTGGAACAATTGGGGTAAGAACACAGCATGTTAGTATTACTCTTTTTTTTTCAATTGTGTATTTGAATATATTTGTATTCTTTATTGAATATTTTTGGAACTTCAACGTTTTTGTTCTTACTGTTTGCATTTCATGAATGTTTATTGCACATCTCCCATGTCTAAGACACTGTCTGAGTAACTATGACTTTTTCACAAACCCATTTCCTGAGTTGAGGGCAGTCAACTGTTATTTTAATAGTTTAATAATCACATTTTACCCGAGCCTCTCCCAGACTCACCAGTCAAGGCTTGGGGAACCAGCACATTCTCTCTTCATACCTTAATTTCTAGTTCTTTTCGGAATTGTAACTCAGGTTATTGATGGCGTTACTTATTCATTGTCTGTTTCTCTCTGGATTGTAAGGGAAGGGTCTGTTTTGCTCACCTCATATTCTCAGTGCCTAAGATAAGCCCCTGCACAGATATCATGCTTGATAAAAATTTCTCAATTAAATGATTGAATGACTATTATAACTTGAAAATGCTGTGCCATATTCAAGCACAGTGAATTCAGAATATGTTTAACTGCTTAACATTTTGCTTCTACTCTTAAGCATATTAAATGCCAAGAAGTTGTGGTGGTGTTTTTTTTTTTAAAGATGGGCACCTGAGCTAACATCTGTTGCCAATCTTCTTTTTTTCTGCTTTTTTTTCTTCCCCTTCCCTTCTCCTTCTCCCCAAAGCCCCCCAGTACATAGTTGTATATTCTAGTTGTGAGTGCCTCTGGCTGTGTTGTGTGGGACGCTGCCTCAGCGTGGCTTGATGAGTGGTTCCACGTCCGCGCCCAGGATCTGACCCCGCGAAACCCTGGGCCCCCAAAGTTGAGTGCATGGACTTAACCACTTGGCCTCGGGGCCGGCCCCAGAAGTTGTGTTTTAAAAAAAATATTATAACTGCTCAGTATGCTTCCGTCATACTGGAAGATTATACTTCCTTTGGGAATTTCTTTCATATTAGAAAGCAAGAGTTTAAGCAATTCCAGCATAAAATACATGGGCTTAGGACTTTGTTCCAGGCAAACCACTGACATGGGACAAGTCATTCTTCATTTCTTTCTCACTTAATTTCCTAATTTTCTAAGTTCTCACAGTGATGTTTTGGGAATTAATACCCTAATATTCATTAGTTCCTTTGACTTTCTCAGAGAAATTGCTTTGGAAGTGTTCTAATATGTTTTTATATTAGAATCACCTAGTAATAATAGCTATTTAAGGAAAAATTTTGATTTGTTTTTAATTTTATTTAACATATTTTATGACTGCTAGTTATGCCCTAACTTCATCGCCCACCAGGCATTGTCATCCGCATCAAATGGGGCTTTCTCCACTGGAAGTGGCACTTATTTTCCTGTCATCTCAGTAACAGCTCTAATTCTAAAGAGAAATTAACTGGCAAGACAGTATGGCAGACAGGGAGCTGGTTAGGAGAGGCAGTTAGATTCTTTCCCATAAACTATTACCCTGTGAACTTGGAGGACCAAGTTTGGGCATATATCTGATCTTAGAAAGGAAAGTCAAATTGTGATGTCTTACCCTGCAATCCTCATGCTAATTTATAGGCTTTATCATTGACCCTATAGAGTGAAATCATTTTACTCCAAATGTTTGATTTTCCTGTTAAAAATTAAGTTCATATTATTAAAAAAATATGATTGTGAAATAAATGTAATGATTTAGATTTAATGAGCAATTATGGTATATGTTCCACATGCCAGTAACTGAGCTAGAAATTAGGGGATGTGAGGAGGTACAAAAGGCATGGTTTCCATCATTGAGGGTATCATTTCCAATATGTAAGATACAGCTGTGAGAACATATTACTAAAATATATCTTATTTAATGTATTAACATTACAATACAGTCATATACAAGATGCTATGAGAATAGTACAGGAAATAATGTTTTCCTTAAGATAAACAAGGAAAGATTTCAGAGAAGTCAAATTCTGGCTTACTCCTTTCCACATCAAAATATACTTGTCCTTTTCCCCATCTTATTCTTAAATTCATAAGAAATTTAATCAGTTTCTGAAAAGATATTAGCGAATAATACTATCTTATTATGCTGTCTCTCATAGCAGTATTTTGACTTAAAAAGAGTTTCTGGGCCCAAAACTAAAGTCCACACAGAAAATAAATTTGTCTTAATATTTTAGTTTTAGGCAATAGGAGAGGGAATCTTGGGTTTTAAAATGCCACAAAACTTGTAACAAGATATGGGGCCCTGCTCTAATATTTTAAGAGATCCATCTGTTCGGCCACCAAGATAATGGAGAACCACTCTAAGAACGTGACTTCCAACTCTCCCCCCAGACTCCCCAGAATCCTCCCACTGTTGACACATTGTTAGGAATATGTTACCATCATTTCTTAGATAAAAGAGGAACTCAACATTCACTTGGGCTTTCCTATTCAAGTAGTGATTCACATCTTTCAGAGGGAGAGGGTAAAGAGTGTAAGTTAAAGAGCTTTATATATATATATATACTACTGGTCTCCAAAAAACCAAATTTCCTTTTATGTCTTTATCTCTAAATCTGAATATTTTGCTCCAAGCTGATGTACAGTAAGATAATTCACAATTAACTGTGTTGTCAAACCATGCCTTCTCTTAGCCATGTAAATTTTACTAACCTTTGATAATGGACATTTTGGTGCTTGGGGAATTTACGACAAACTAAACAAGTGTTGTGAGTCGTGTCCCTCTTCTCCATGCTCTTCCCACTCTCAATCCTGCCTCTTTTCCAAGAGGCTAAGACTCTGGGCAGCACTAGCCTAATCAAACTCAATGCTCTAAATTTACTCTCTATCTGGACTACATTTCCAGAATGAGAGGCATATAATATTTTGGTTTGCACACTCTTAGTTGAGTTTTATACATTTATGTTTCAGAAGGAAATAAATATCTGAATTATTTGTTATACTATTAGTATTATTTGTAAAGAAAAATATAAGATCAATGAAAAGTAAGAATTTTTTAATATTAATAAAGGAGTTAAAAGAGAAAAAATGTCAAAAAGTAATTGATTTTGTTGTGAATTCATTTCACTTCGGTTGATCCTCCTGATAGTACATTGTGTAGACCTATGAAGACAAAGAGATACACACATTCATTAATTAAGAGGTGACATTGAGGTACCAATCACAATCATTTTGTATAAGTAAGGTGTGGCTTACAATATTGCATTACACTTCAAAGAGATCTTAGAAATCATTTAGCTCAGCCATTTCCTTAAAGAGAGAATTTGTTTACCTTGCTCAGTGTTTCAGGGTCTCTTGGTGACAGAGCTGAGAAGAAAACCTGGGTCTTTTGTTTCCCAATCCAATATGTTTTGTGTTGCCCTCTCTTGTTTCCCTGAAAAGTCTGTTGACCACCCGACAATACCTTCCAACTTGTGTATTCTTCCTTTAATTTTTCTCAACAGCTTTTGCAGATCCTATCACTATTTTTAGCTAGCTCTTAGCCCTTGTTTACAGGCTGGCTTACCTTCTGCACTCATCCCAACTTGTTTACATTTATGCCACATTTCTGAAGCAGAAAATTGAGGCTAAACAGAAGGTAGGGTTTATACATTCTTTGAGGCATTTTCTCTAACCTTCCCACTTGTGATTCACTTACTTACACTTGTCACCCAGCAGCTGCCTGAATGTCATGCTGGTGCTCATTCCCTTCATGTGTTGAGCAGAGCCTGAAGCCAGTGCTCTTGGGGGTTGCCACACTGGCCACTCCCTAGGAGCCCATCACTGGTGGTCTTATCCTGCTATTTATGGCTTCCGAGTAACACTGATACAACTAGCCCTGAAAACTCATTAACTCCTTTTTTTTTTTTAACTCTGCACTTCCTTTTATGGGTGATTAGGAGTTCCTGGTAAATTAACCTTTCATTTGGAATGCTTTATGGGGGAGAAAATGCTTTATTGAAATAAGACCTTTATCATAAGTAGCAAACCCATTATTGAGAAATCGCCTGTCTCTGGGAAATCATGAAAATCCACCAAAGGGGCAACCTATTGAGAGTACAAGAACAAAATAAGAAACATACTGCAGCTTTTGGGTTTGATATTACTTTTTCTCAAAGTTTTTGCTTAACCTCGTTTTATCAGCACTCTTCCTAGTATTAATACCCTGGTTCTCAAACTTTAGTGTGCACTAAAATCATCAGGAATCTTCATTTTAACAAGCATTTCCAGCTTGTAACTTTAAGTAGAAACTCCTATTAAAGAAAACCTGGGTATCTAACTCAGCTTTTTAAACTAACACAAAAGCAACCCTTGTACTTGTTGCTCAAGAGGTCTAGATCATTTAAAGTAAAAGGATACTAACGTAATACTTCCCCAAAGTGTTTAATTACGTGAAACATTTTTAAAGCCATTGATCAGATATATAAATGGAATGCTTAAGTTAGTAGGTCAATATCCTGAACTGAAAAAGACTAGAGCTTTTGGCCAAATCATATAAAAGAGAATTTAACTTCCTTAGTTTTATATTTTCCACTTTCTAGTTTTCTCTTGAGCACATGGTGAGGAAAACATGAAACACCGTCTCTGTTAGGGTCATTTAGCATCCCTCAACTCTGGGACTACAGATGGGACACTCACGCTTGACCTGTTGCCGCAGAAAGAAGCGCAGTTAAGTCACTGTAAGAGAATCCCAAACGGTAACTGGATTAGCACCACATATCATCACTAAAGGAAAAATGCTAATAGGACATGCCTTTCAGACATCATTTTTAGTGATAATTTATCAAAATGTACTGTTCCTTAATCTTCCTGACTTTCAGCAGGCCTACCTACAAATATTACAGATACAACAGTATTCATCCTTGAATCTCTCTCAAGCCTTAATTTACTGCTGGAAGATTTGCTGACATGGCCTTTTAATTAAATTTTCTTTCCCAAGTGGAGATGTAGAGGAATGAATTGCTTGATACTCTTGATATTTCAAGAGTGAGATCCTGAATACTTGGTTTGACAAGGCGACATTCAAGCATTTTATGTCGTTTATTTTTATATGCTTAGGAAGTGTGTTTATAGAGAACAATATGTAAATCCATCTGTAAATGAGCCAAACTACAGTTTTTAAAAAGGGATCACATCCTGGAACAGCCCCTTGCCTTTTTACTTGCTTTTAAAAA